>NC_138221.1:30281790-31481790 GCF_964197995.2 Scardinius erythrophthalmus
AAATTGCGTCATTGACTTTAGACCAGGTTTTTGTTGGTCAATGGCGCAGTCTATTTCAGCTGCCTCAAATTAGCAACGCGACAACAATGCACCTGAACACACCTCGTTTTCAGACCAGCAGCCCATGGGTGCACAAATGGACACAAATGCATTTGCGATTTAAAAAACGTGTGTAGGACGTGGAAATGATAACTGTCTCGCGCTGAAACTAGCAAAGCAGCATTGCACCGGGTGTATGAGAGGGCATTATCTTACTCCAAACTGCTAAGAACAAAATGCTAGAGTTCAAAATATATATTGAAGGCAGTCTATATCCATCAGTGAAGAAATGTTTTGTTTGTTTCTTTTGAAAGGACTCCTATCTTTTTGAACAAAACTGGATATTTAGATACAAGCAGATTTAAAAAGGAGGTGTCATACATTTTAAGAATGTAAATTATGTTTCATTTCACAGTACGTTCAATCTCGCAACAACAAACAATCTTGCTGACAGTGCTGGAACCCATTAGTTAGAAAAACTGAACTGGTGTGAAAACAATCTTAACAGCCCACAATAATTAGGTGACAGTGACATCTAGTGCTGGAAAGTGGAAACATTTAAATTCAAACTTGTATCTAATTTGTATCTAGGTCATTGGATAAAGGTTAAACCTGGTACGCATTATGTTTCTAACCATGAAATATTTTTTCAAAAAGTTATTATTATTAAAAGATTTATGAAAAAAAAAAGATTATATACTATACTACAATAAACATATACAACAACAACAACAACAACAACAACAACAACGGGGAATACATTACTGCAGTTCCACTGTGGTACAGCATTGCCATATGGCAACATTGATATTTTCTCAATTTACAGTAAAACTATGTAAGAAAAGTTGATTTGTGAATAAAAATATCTAATTTACTTATCAAAGATGCTGCAAAAAAAATCCCCCTTGATGAAGAGATGATTAGAAATGAGGTTAATAGAGCATTTTCTGGAGCACTTCAACAGGCTTCTTCCGTGTAAGGGTGACAGTGAGAAAAAGAGTTTGAAGGACATTCAAATGTCATGACTTAAAAACAGCACATCAATGGCTACTTTAAGGCCAGCATTTTTAATTCCCATAGTGCAAGGTCGATTAATCACACCATTAGATATAGCTACAATAGAAAATACTTACAAAATAGACTTTTGCTTTAAACAAACAATATTGCTGACAGCTGAAAAATATAAAATTCGATAAAATTCACAACTATATTTATTTCCATGCCCACTGTCACCCGATTGAGTATGTTTATTGAATTAGTATTGAGCCATCGAAAACCAATCTCACCCACATAGCAACATTGTTTCGGCCCAGATCCGGCCCACATCTGGCACATGTGGAATGATGATCTGGCCCACATGTAGCGTGGAATGACGGCACTTGAGTGGACTGCTCCTGTTTGCCAGATCTGGGCCACAAGCAGGCCATAGCAATGCCACATCTCAGCCAAGAGCAAAGAAATAAACCAGAACTGGACATTATCTGAGCCACAAAGTCTGTGTATATTAAATATGAAGTCATCTCAGGAAAGAAGAGAACAGAAAAAGAGACGAGCAGAAACACAAGAACTACAACTGACTTCAGACACAGTCTTAGATGAAATCAACTGAAGAGAAAAGAAGACATTAAATCGGACTCCTTCTGAGTCCCCAATCTGACAAAACAACTCCACAAACAGCATTACCAGCTTCACTTATTACTAACCAGACTGACTTTATTTCTGTTAGACGTCTGAGCAGAGTCATCTTATCACCGGAAGAGTATATGGTCTGAATTCGGTCTAAAATCTCCTCCCTGTTTTGCTACCTTTCTTCACCCTCTTCTAAAACTCATACACACCCATTGCTCCTTTTCCTGAACTCGGTTTCTTCTGGTCTCCAATAAAACACAACATCCAACCTCACTGACCTGTAGGTAAGTTGGTCTGGACGCAGATTTTATCATTGTGGAAAGAGATAAAGATGAATATACAGAAGAGAGATATCTGTGAAACTTTCCTTTGGTTAATTAGATATGATGACCAACAGTTGACTGATAAGTTAGCCAGAAAGAACTATGAGTTAGTCGCAATCATTTTCAATGATTCAATGGTTCAATTATTCCTTGTATAATTACACATGGCACACTTTTAAAGTATATTTGCAATCTGTGTCTTAGAGCTCAGTTTTCTGACTTTGTGTGAATGACGACAGAAATAATTATTTGACAAATCTTTGACAAAGCATGAGAGAAACAGTCTAGAAGACTCATTGTTGGGAAACAGTGTTCTTGAAATGGTCCCAATCAACCCGAATTCACATTTATAAAAAAGGAAAATTTATCATTGCTGCTATTCTTTTGCATTCATCAAGCATTTACTGTGGTCTCGCTTCTTTTTTAGACTTCAAAACAGAGAAAGTTTTGTTATTAGGGACACAATAACCTTTTGTAATAGTAATAGCTATACTTCATATGTCTTCAGTTCCTGGTCTTAATGATGTGGTGGAAAACTAAGGTCTGTTTCCATGACCAAAAGGAAAAGCAGTGCAAAATACTTTACAAACAGAACATTTCCATGTTGGAATGAAATTTGGATGGACTGTAAAGATTTGAATGCGTCTTTTTTGGGCATTTGCATTGGTGTGCAAGTAGTCCAAACACCCAAGAACTACAGCAAACCTCACTTGTAACTTATTTTCTGTGTCATTCTGCTACGACTTATAGTTTAGGGAACTAAGAATATGGATAAGACAGAGGAAGCTGCATTGGATGACTTGGAAACTGTGGAATATATGGAGGATTTGGAGGCTATAGAAGTTTTGGAAGCCTTTGAGGCTATTGAATCTGCTCCACCCTATCCGGGTCTTCCAGTCGATTACGGAGGACAAGATGTGTCCCATAACTCAGGTTACCACTCACCTCCATATCCCAATATTAATATGGGATACAGCTCATATCCAGAGCCCGGAGCCAATCCAAACTATCAGGGAGGTATGTTTCAGGTTCATTTCTTAAAAGTGGAACGATGTAAAAAGCCTATATAATATGAAGAAAGACAATGGTAACACATTATTCAAAAAAACTATTTAGCAACTTAAAAAAAAAAAAAAAAATTGTATCTAATTGTATATAATCAGACTACTTTTAGATTACTTCCTAACTCGTTTGTCACATTGAATAGAATAGTTTATATATAAAAAAAAATACAAAGAGAAATCTATTCCATTATTTGTTATCAACCACATGAACTGCATTAAACATGATATTATGTCAGAGTTTCCCAAACAGGGGTTCGTGAAGGAACTGCAGGGGGTTTGTGAGTTTAATGAAAAGCTAATAATTAAATAAATCATCTTTTTTTTTTTTTTTTTTTAAATAATAGAAATTATAGCAAAAATGTGTTTGAAATAATAATAAGCACCCACCTATAGGCGCATAATAATAAGCACCCACCTATAGGCGCATATTACTAACACGCTCTTCAAATAACAAAAAAATACTGCGCCATTGACTTTAGACCAGGTTTCAGTTGTTCAATGGCAGTCTATTTCAGTTGCCTCAAAATAGCAGCGTGTCAGCAATGCGCCAGAACACACCTCATTTTCAGGCCAGCACGCCCATGGGTTCACAGATGGGTGCAAATACATTTGCTATTTAAACAACATGGCGCAGGACATGAAAATGATAACTGCGTTGGGCTGAAACTAGCAAAAGATACTTGCGTCGCGCCTGGCGCTGCATTGCGCCAAATGTATGATAGGGCCCTAAGTTTCCCATGCAATTATAGCGACCTGACTAGTGTTTGAAATGTGTGTGCAGTTTCGCAAACTAGAAGACTTTCTGAATGTATACAAGCGTTATTGCATATTATTGCATTATTTTCAGAAAGGAAAATTTAAAACATGAAACATAATCAATACATTATCAATGATTTACTGGCATTGTATGAATAATATGTGATGTATAAAAAAGTAACTAGTCTGATTTCAAGTATTTTAAAACGTAATATAATATAATTACAAGTACTTAATTTTTGGAATCTGTTTACACAATCCAGGTTACATGTAATCTATACAACACTGGTGCTATATAAATAAAGGTGACTTGGCAATCACAAGTTGATCAAAAGATATAAGATGGCTATAAAGAGCATGGCAGCTGTGGTTTATTGTGGTAATACTTTTTAAGATAAAATAAAGGAATCTACTGCCAGTGACAGCTTTAATATCTTCTTCTAAAGGTCCACATCAAGGGATATACCCTCAACTTAACAGTAAGTTGCAGTTTTTAACTATCAAATGATAGAAAAGCTCCAAATGACTTAAGTTACTATACTGGCATTAACAATCTTTCAATCATGTTTAAAACAAATGTTTTCTAGGTCCAAACCCTGGGATGTACCCTCAAGCTACCAGTAAGTTACAGTTTTCAATGATCAATCTCAAACAGTTATTTCAGTAGATATTCTTCCAAATGACTCAATACTATTCTGTCCATTGTAAATCATTGAATTAGTGCAATAGCACCCTTTTAAAATATTTTTTAAAGGTCCGAACCCTGGGATGTATCCTAGAACTACAAGTAAGTTTCATTTGTCAACTATCAATCTCAGACAACTTAAATTATTTTAATATTTTAATGATTATTGGAGTATGTTTTACAAGAAAATACCATTTCAGTCTTTCTACTTCAATGCTTCACATTCAATTCACTGTGATTCTTGTAATTCAATGTGACACTTGTAATTCAATGTGATACTTGATACATTGAATTACAAGTATCAAGTATCACATTTAATTAGATACTTGATGCTTTGAATTACAAGTATCACATTGAATTACAAGTGTCACATTGAATTACATGCGATACTTGAAATTCAGTGTGACAGTTACAATTCAATGTGATACTTGCCGTTTCTTTGCAATTATTTGTGAATTTCACAAGCATTTTATGAGTGAAAATTGTTTCAAAGTAAATCTTTAAATCCTACACAATTCTTTTTTTCAGTGTAATATACACACCATTTAAAGTCATATGTGAGATATTCAACTTGATAACTACAAATGTCAAAAGCCCTTCCACTGCCTGAAGATCAAAAATTGACAAACAAGGAAACAATATGGCAATGTTACCATTTAAGTTGTTCGACTGTCAATAACGAGTCATAGAGGATCGTTTATTGCGTTTGTGTGCATTACAGCCGTAACGACCACAGTGATGCTGCCTAGCCTGCGTGAATTACCTGGTCAGACCACGTGCCCTCACTGTAAACACCAGGTGATCACTATAACAGATCACTACTCCGGACTCATGACCTGGATAGCCTGCGGCTGCCTTGCCCTCATTGGGTAAAATTCAACCTTCTTACTCCTTGATCATTTCATAGAACTTAATACACCTCTTAAAAATAAAGCTTCTTTTTTGGCAATGATGGTTCCATGAAGAACCTTTAACATCCATGGAACCATTCCATTCCACAAAAAGGTTCTTTAGATTTTTAAAATGATTATTTTTAGAACCTTTGGGGAACCACAAATGGTTCTTATTGCATCACTCCTTTTGTAACCTTTATTTTTAAGAGTGCACTTGGTCTCCAATTAGATAAAGTAGGCTTGTTGAAAGTTTCAATTTCAATGGGACACCATAAAACACTTGCAGTACATCATATCCTTTTGTCTTGAAGAACAGAGAATTAGAGAGCAACTACAGTAGTTCGAGTCAATTAGACAGACTTAGACAGGTGATTGATTGATTCTCATGTCTGTTTTGCAGGTGCTGGCCGTGCTGTCTAGCACCTTTCTGGATGGATTCTTGTAAAGATGTTGAGCATCGCTGCCCCAACTGCAACAACATCTTGTCTTTCTACAAGCGCATGTGATCAGGATGCAAACATGTCCCTCTTGGTCGTTGAATTTAATGGGATCTAATGGGTATAAGAAAAAGGGATGTGTCAGAATTTTATTTCACAGTAGTTTCCACCCTATGTGAAATTTAAGTCTCTAAAAAAATGATTTTAAATGTATCGCTTAACTGAATGTAAAAGCTACAATGTTCACTTTCTATAAAATATTTATTAAGATATTTACAAATAGAAAAATTGTACGAAATAGAATATAATAACCACTTTAAAGCTTTACATTCAACTTGTCAGAACTCTGCCTGTAAATGTATCACAGTTGTCTTTTAGTGTTTTGTCATTTTAATGTATCTTAAGTATGAACTTTTAAAGTATATAAGTGAACTAACAGCTTTGATGTCAGTCTAATGTTAGGGTTAATGTTATAAATGTTACATTTATCAACATTTATATGCTTAGATATACACACAGTAATTATTTTGCATTATATTGCTATGCTACCCATTTCTACTAATCTTCACCTCTCACGCTTCAACCTTTCAATTAGCCTCTCTACATGAAGGGTTTCAGTGCTACAACTGTTATTATCATTATAATAAAATTAAGGTTATTAGATGGTTTGAATAAATCTAGCGAAATACAGTGAGTTATTCTAAGAAAGATCAAGTGAACCTTATACTGAATCCAACTGCAATAATCAACAGTAATTTTGTTGATTATGACTTACACTTAATTACATGTTGTTTGGATTCCTGTAATTTAGACTCTTTTCCCCAGAGAGATTTACAGGGCAGCCTGATTGAGTAATTTGATTACACTGAAATGAGCGTGTACAATTTTAATTTACATTAACTTAGAAATTAATAAATGTTTCGGAAGCCAATTTCAAGGGACAAGAGATGCTGAAATTATCTGTATAAAAATTAGTATTCAGGCTCTGTGTAATTTTGGAACAACAACCATTTCAATGAGGATAAATATGTAAACATCAACACATTTTTTACATCATTTGCTCTGTAAATAATACAATCAGTGAAGCATAATCATGCCAGTACCATTGATCTGTGCTCTGCATGTTTATTTGATATTGAATTAATAAAAAAAATAATAATAATAATAATTATATATATATATATATATATATATATATATATATATATATATATATATTTTTTTTTTTTTTGTAGTATAGTATCTGAAATAATTCTACATTCTTCAGTATATACATAAATAAAAAAAACATAACTGTTTGCCTGCAATCTTTTCAAGAACCAACAGATGGCGTAGTAAGCTATTCCAAAAGCAAGTCCCTCTGTGGCACACAGATGGGAAACAGTCAGATGGTTACCATTCTAATTTTAATTTACTTTTATATATACAATTATATTTTTAATTAGTAAATAAATTATAAATGTGTAAATGCAAGTATAATAATACATGAAAAAAATGTAAATGTTGCTTTGGCAACTAACTGTAGTGTTTAAGTTGTACTAAAGTACTAAAACTAAAATAAAAAAGACAAAACACACGTACCAAAATTATTAAACTTAAATGAAAATTAAATGAAAACTAAAAATATAATAAAAGCTAACTGAAAATATGAATAAATACTATAATAGTAAAATAACAAAAAAGGGTTTGTGCAAATAAATATCAATAAACTGCAGTCTGTTATGTTTTAATAATTGCTGTTTTAATAAAAAACTGTCTGCCAAGAATGCATGATGCAGAATAAGACAAAGTGATACAAATTTCAATACTGACATTGAACTGTATTATAGTATGGACTTTATAAAGATAAGCTTCACATTATCAGCTTTGAATTTTACAAGCTGACTTAAAAAAAAAAGAAAAAAGAAAAAAAAAGAAAAGAAAAGAAAAGGTAGAACTGTCCACAAATCCCAATAGATCCCAAGCTAAGCTATGATACTGATTAAAAAATGAAATATTGTCTTTATCATTTTCATTGTTCTTTTGCATTATTACTCTGCATAGTTCGTAGGGACATTTTTTCATCCATTTTAGTTTCCCATAAAACGTTTATGATCGAAAGAGAAAAAGAGAAATGGCAGGGAGAGCCTGTGTGTATGTTTGAGCCGTAAGGGGAATGGTGGCCACCACTCGGCTGCATGCAATACTAATTAATCAAACTGTGTCAGGCAGAGAGGTGTAGAAAAGCGTGAGGTGAGAGAGAGATTAGTGTGCCAACACTGCTGAACTGCATGAACCCAGTGAACCAGGGCTGAAGACTGAGCACAGGTGGAGTTTAAACAGATGAACAGGAGTGTTAAACACCCTCAAGACCTGAGGTCTACTGTAACACAAGGAAGGACAGCAAAGACTTTCCTTTGGAAAATACCCTTTTGAAACTTGTTTAACATTTGTACACTCCAAAAAATAAAGATTGTTTACTGACATTGTTGGTTCCATGAAAAACTTTTTACATCCATGGAACCTTTTTATTGCACAAAAGAATTGTTCAATGAAAGGTTCTTTGTGGAACAAAAAATGTTTTTTCATCACTGCAAAAAAACCTTTTTGGAACCTTTTTTTTTTTTTTAAGAGTGAAGGATGGACAGCAAAGACTTTTTGAAATGTTTTTTTGTTCAACAAGTAAAGAGTTTAATATATAATATAATCATAAAATGTGCTCAGATTTGCCAAGATGTCATGACAAAGTCTGCCATCAAAAGTCAAAGATCTGAATATGAACTCAAAAATTTAGTTCCACCGAGAAACTTTGTTCGCTCGCAAAACATTAGCGTTCCTCCAAGAAAATTTGCGTACACTTGCAAAACATTTGCGTTGCCCCAAAACTTTGCGTTCGCACTCAAAACCTTTGCGTTCCTTCACAAAACTTTACGTTCGCTCGCAAAACATTAGCGTTACTTCGCAAAACTTTGCATTCGCTCTCAAAACCTTTGCGTTCGCTCTCAAAACCTTTGCTTTTGCTCTCAAAACCTTTGTGTTCCTTCGCAAAACTTTGTGTTTGCTCGCAAAACATTAGCATTCCTTCGTAAAACTTTGCATTCGCTCTGAAAACCTTTGCGTTCCTTCGCAAAACTTTGTTCGCTCTCAAAACCTTTGCGTTCCTTCGTAAAACTTTGCGTTCGCTCTCAAAACCTTTGTGTTCCTTCGCAAAACTTTGTTCGTTCTCAAAATCTTTGCGTTCCTTCGCAAAACTTTGTTCGCTCTCAAAACCTTTGCGTTCCTTCGTAAAACTTTGCGTTCGCTCTCAAAACCTTTGCGTTCCTTCGCAAAACTTTGCATTCGTTCGCAAAACAGTAGCGTTCCTTCGCAAAACTTTGCGTTGCCCCAAAACATTAGCGTTCCTGCAAGAAAAATTTGTGTTGCCCTAAAACTTTGCATTCCCCCGAGACACTTTGCTCACAAAACATTTGCATTCCCCCTCTATACTTTGCGTTTGCTCTCAAAACATTTGAGTTCCACCTAGAAACTTTGCGATCGCTCTCAAAACCTTTATGTTGCCCCGAAACTTTGCATTCGCTCTCAAAACCATTGCGTTCCTTTGCGAAACTTTGCATTCGCTCGCAAAACATTAGCGTTCCTTCCCAAAACTTTGCATTCGTTCGCAAAACAATAGCGTTCCTTCGCAAAACTTTGCATTCGTTCGCAAAACAGTAGCGTTCCTTCGCAAAACTTTGCGTTGCCCCAAAACATTAGCGTTCCTGCAAGAAACTTTGCATTTGCATGCAAAACATTTGTGTTGCCCTAAAACATTGCATTCCCCCGAGACACTTTGCTCACAAAACATTTGCATTCCCCCTCTATACTTTGCGTTTGCTCTCAAAACATTTGAATTACCCCTAGAAACTTTGCGATCGCTCTCAAAACCTTTACGTTGCCCCAAAACTTTGCGTTCTCTCGCAAAACCTTGCGCAAAAAACATTTGCATTCGCTCATGTAACTTCGCAAAATCTTTTTAGCTGTTTGCAAGCGAACTTAAATTTTCTCGGGGGGACGCAAAACATTTGCGAGAGAACGCAAAAGCATTGACAAATAATTTTTCCTCCATCTCATATTTCTTTCCTTCACCATGTCCCTTTAGGGGAAATGACAAGTAACACATTGAATTAAATGTGAAATTTTGAAGTAGGAAGAAAACTATTTTCTAAAGCATACTCCAACAATCTCTGATGCATTTACAACTTCGGAAAAACATTCCAGTGTACTTCTGCCCGAAAAACATTTGAGGTGAAGTTACCTATAAATGAATCACAACCTTGAAGTCTTGTGAGCTATGAAAGGTGAACATATGAGGAGTAAACGTTCCTCTGGGAGTGCTCAGGTGTCCATGCATCTGCAGACAGGTGCTGCAGGCTCACCGCGGGGAACAGAAGGGAGAGAGCGGCTCCACTGACTTATCACCTGTCAATGAACATCCATTTGTGTCTCCTGATTCAGAAAATGAATCAAAGCAAAAGCTGGAGGGGAAGACTTTCAGAGCTCTGTTTAGAGCCTCAAATCTGTCAGACAAACCCCTTCGCTTTGTAGGAAAGACAAAAGCTAAAATGGCCCATTTATCTTTCATTAGTGGTGTTGTTTGCCAAGTTAAGCAGCACTATCACTATTGCTCAAAGCAAGGATCTGAACACATCCTTTTAGAAATGATGAATTTTAAGCCAACATAAGCTTAATTGGATGTAACCTATAACATCAACAACAAATAATATTTGCACTGTTTTTTCCACCCTTTTAAGGAAAGACTCTACAAGCAAATCCTTTGTTTTTTTTAGGCATTAGTCAATTTAGGGCTATTTTGCTTCCATAACTTGTCTTCTTTCAGACTAGTGGAAAGAGAACATCTAAGAAACACATTTAAGTATTTATTTTCGTCTATAGATTTCAATTACAATACATATCTTTAAAGGCATTTTCCTCAAAGTGATTTTTTTTCTCATGCAAAACCTAAGTCTAAAACCTGTGTGTCAATAAAATAAAACAATAATTTTGAACCTGGCTTTATCAAATTTCAGATTTCTGTTATGGAAATGTATGCAAATTAGAACAGAATATTTTAATTAGATAATTATGCATATTTATACAATTTCCCAAAACTTGTAATATGGGAAAAGTATGGTAATATCTATTAGTTAAAATTTTACTTTATTCACCAGTAGGATCTTCCCTTAAACATTCACATTAAACTTTATTACTTAAAGTGTAAGTTGCAGGTTAAATTTTTCACGAAGATAATGCAATGTGTTTATTAAACATAAAGATAAGAACCGCCCACCATTGTTTTTTATACCAAAATGCTGATATAATATGAAAAGTTGGCACTTTTAACTGTGGTTTTAACCGCTCCCGCTACCTTCCACTAGATGGGGCGTGACGTCATATGAGGAACTCACTAGTAGAGTTACCGTACGCTTGCAGCTATATGCCTTACATAACTGCAGAAAAGTTGGTTGTATGTTTTATTTGATAAAAAAAATATGGATAAAATAACTCCACTGTAAACATACTCGTGTGTGCTGACTTCAAGGGGACCGTGATCCTGCCTGAAATGAGAATAAGCTATTCACAAAACTAACGGGTTCAGGCACGTCAGATCAGCCGGTCGCAGGTCGAGCTGCTCCACTAAACTAAACGCGTTCACCTCACGGCAGCACACACTCTCCACTGCTGATAGCCCACACAAACACAGTGATGGGGACATCGATCTCTCTTTTTCTTTTCTGACAATAAACATCGCTAATTAAATCGTGAGAAATTGATAACGCGTGGATTGAGGAAGGGTATTACATGACGTTTGAGGCGGCGATGAGACTAGCGATTGATGCCTGTGCAGTGTGTGCATCTCTACAGCTCTGATTTGGACTGACTTACTGTAAGTAAATAATGTATTCAGTTCAGTCGTTGTCCCTCCTTGCTATTCTACATGACGGCAATATTTTGAAAAGACTTGCTTGTTCCGTTATATTATCCGGGTTAAGTTTGCACCAGGCTAGACTATAACGTAGCTAACGTTACTCACCAGGACACTTGGCCAACCCTCCACTAATTCTCCTCACACCAAGCATTAATAACTCTTTGAGTGTCATGGCTGCCCTCTCTCACGCCTGACCAGTTAAAAATTGTAGGGCTGTGGTCCATAAAGAATTTGATGGTTTCCCACTTCCTCAGTCGTTCTCCAATAGCCTTAATACAGTAGGAATCTAGCAGAGTATGGGTTGCGAGTTCCTCTTGTGACGTCATCACCCAGTAACTGAAAAAACACGCTACCGTTGAAGAAACCCCAATAAATGTTATTTTAACGCATTTTAAGACAGAAATAATTAAATATATACATATAGAGCACTTTAATTTACACATTAATTGACTGTGGTAGTTAACCTGCAACTTACACTTTAACTAGGCATGACTATCAATATATAGATTATTATTTGCATTCAGAATTGGTTTTCCCTTTCTTTTATTAGGTCACTATACCAACCAGTGAAATTATAGAGACTTAAAGGTGAGCTCTTTCTGACAGTGAACAACAACAGATAAGTAAATTCTCTCTGCATTTGTTTCCATGGAAGATAAGAAAGTCCAACGGGTTGAGCCAGAAAATGACATACAGCAAGGAAATGAAAGTGACCTGCCACTGCTCTTTTCCCTTTTAATAAATATCACATGTCCTCTTTGTCTTTGATGTTAAACCGGACCTTGAAAACAAGGGTCCTTTAAAACAAACGCCTTTCATGCCTGGCTAGTGTCAGATATAATCACTCTATAATCAGGCCTTATCATTTCATCCCTCAAAGAGTTGCATTGCCGGGGCCTCGCGTGTGGCCAGAGGGGCCCGCGGCTCAAAGAAACCCCCCTGGGGGACATGAAACGCTGCGTATGGTGCTGCACTGTTTTAACTGAAACATCCTCACTAAGGGAG
Organism: Scardinius erythrophthalmus; assembly: GCF_964197995.2. Classification (NCBI taxonomy): domain Eukaryota; kingdom Metazoa; phylum Chordata; class Actinopteri; order Cypriniformes; family Leuciscidae; genus Scardinius; species Scardinius erythrophthalmus. The sequence goes on from NC_138221.1 coordinate 30,294,566, forward strand.
GTGGTGACCTTTAGCTTGCTCCTTTCATAGGGAGGGATGGGGGGCAACAAAGAGGACTACTGCAACTGTAAACAACGGCCACATGATAACACACACACACACACACAATACTAATACCTTTATGTACTGTACTGAGATATTATGTATGACTGAAATGACATCCAGACTCAACCATCTGCTGATCTTACTCATTTATATGCACAATATCAATTTAGTATATATACACTGACTGCTCATTTTATTTCATTTGCACTTTATATGCAGTGTCACTGACAAGTAATGCATATTGTTTGTTTCCTCTAAAGTGCTTGGATTCTAGCACAAGTCAACAATCCATAAGTCTCCATCATAATCTCATTTTAAATTTAGAATACAGCTTGGTTTGTTGGTTCAGTTTGCGTTCTCACCATAAGCAAACCACTCCAGATTTAATTTTCAAATGGACCAAGACCATTTTTTTTTTTTTTTTTTTTTTTGGATCTGAGTGAAATTGCCAGGATTGGAACAATCTGAGGTAAGGGAAAAAACAAGCCAGGTTTCAATGTGAAAACGGCCTTAAAGGGATTTATCATTTTGTCATCATTTACTCACCCTCAAGTTGTCCTGTAATAGTTTCTTTCTTCTGTTGAACAGAAAAGAAGATATTTTGAAGAATGCCGGTAACCAGACAGTTGACGTAGCCATTGACTTCCAGAGGAAAAAATAATACTATAGGAAGTCAATGGCTACCATCAACTGTCTGGTTACCAGCATTCTTCTTTTATGTTCAGCAGAAGAAAGAAACCAACAGGTTTGGAATAACTTGAGGTTGAGTAAATGACAACAGAATTGTAATTTTTGGGTGAACTATTCCTTTAAGGTGTGGTCATGTTAGCAAAAAACAGGTTCAGTGTTCATTGTCAATAGAGATGTATGAAGCACGTACTGTTCACACAGAAGTCACTTTCAAAACAAGCAGCTTCAGAGTAGTGAATTTGAGCATAAGCCAAATCTGAGTGGTGAACTTCACTCTCACACGAAACTTCTGATTATGTGGATTTCTATTGGAAAGCCTGGAATTCATCTGTGAAATTTCATCAAAGCAAAGGTAAACGTGACCACGCCTTGATTTACCTGCCGTATCATCTTTTGCCAGGCAAAATCTTTCAATCTGATCACTTGGAAAAATAACAGCACAACTATTCTCAAAAAGCCACAAAATCTGGGCATAAGCAAGAGTAATATCCAAGTCCTGTAAAGACAGTTTTCTGGCTTTTAGTCAAAGTATGTATATAGTGAATTCTGCTATGTGCTAGTGTTGCAGATTTAATCTCTTTCTGTAAAATTGAACAGAAATATTGATGAATCCTCTTGCACTCGTGGGCTTGTCTAAATTGTTGGCAAATTAATGCTCTCCAAGAATGTTAATGTTCCTCCTCCTAATTAAACCTGCTACTGACTAGAAATAGCAAGTAGTAAATCATCCAGCCATTTCATTATGAGGCGATCTGACCATCCAAACCTAGAGACATCAGCTTAAGGGTTAGAAAATCAGATGTAATCAGAGAGCTGTGAAAAGTAAACAAAGCTGTCTCTATAACCTTGCAGCACTGACCTCTATAATGCTCCACTCCAAACACCATTCAAATGGACAATCTGATTCGAAAGACAATGGCAAATAGAAGAGAAGCGAGAGAAGATATTAATCAAAGACGAATGCAAATGCAGCTTGTAATTAAGGGATAATGTAGATTCAGAGATAATATTTGCTTCAGAGATCTGATTTACAGATTTACATCACATTAACTATGAAGATGTTTCACTAAAGCTTCACAAATACAAACTGACAACAGTTTTTTGGGTGAAAAAAAAATAAAAATCACACTAAGCAAACCATTGGTTCCCATGTTTTAAACTTAACTTTTAATCCAATGAATTTAAAGTAACTGTAGAAATTTTTCAAATGGGGTTAGCATCATTTTTAACCCTTAAAACCCTGCATTGCAGTACCAAAGGATGCGGTGTTAAATTGTAATGGGCAGTTGTTTAGAAGCAATTAACCAATCATAAACTGTACACCCCTTGCCTTATTAAGCATACATGAGCTTGCTACGATCACATAAACTTTCATGCATATTAATTGGAGTGAAGAACAAGTACAACAGTGTGAACTATAAAAAAATAAATAATAATAATTCTGTTAACCCAGTTTTAACTATTGTAAATGTGAAAAACCCTTTTGTCAAATGCACAAATAGCTGCACTTGGTTCAGTCTCTCTTCTGAAGGTGTCACAGTGGCCTCCACTCAGGTTCAATATGTCAGCTAGACTTTGTTGTTGTTGTCGTTTTTTTTTTTTTGTCTGGGGTGTTAAAACACTGTTTATTCAGTCACAGCGCGCACAGATCAAGGCCGCGGGGAGAGAGACGAGCAGCACAGAATACAGAATACATTAAACAATCATTAATAACACACTAACTAGCAATAACGGGAGATGTGAGAAGATGAATGGTTTAATAAACACTTCTGAAGGTTCAGAGATTGAGGTTTGATGCTCCTCCTTTTTAATAAAGGGAAATAAAAGCTGTCCAACCTTTCCTGAGGTTTTTGATGCTTTTGAAAGAATGGTATTAATGAGAGAGGCAGATGGGAAAGTGTTTGAAGTGCAAAGCTCGTCGTGATCACGTCATGCGGACTCCACACATTGTCTGAACAAAACGGAGCTCATAATTTATCTCTGCATATGTATGTGGTGTTCTGCTTTTGAAATTGATAAATGAATCAGGAACAGCCCCTGGAAATCCCTAAATATGCACAGACACAACCATGAGGACGTTAAAGTCCTCCTGTATTCAATAATTTCTTCTTTGATCACCAAAATGACATTTTTAAAAGTTTTTTCCTTGGAATAAAAAAATATTCATGCCTTAAAATACCTTGAATCTAACACTACACCCTTGCCTCATTAAGTATAAGTGGTTCTATGAATATGCAAAAGAGCCCCGCCTCCACTCACTCACTCCAGCTCAGAGATCCACTCATTGACGATCACACGTTAACCTGATTGGTTACAAGGTAGTTTGTGACGTCAGAAACACCAGCGATTTCAAACCGTGTTTTTGAGACTGTCTTTGGTTCACTGCAGTTTTAAAGAGAAAATACTCAGCAATGGTGTTGACTTATGAATTTGCACATGGTTTTGTCTTAAAGCATATTACAAACAACACATAGACGTATGAGCAACATTAAAAACGTGTCTGAAAAATGTGTCTTGAAATGTTAGCTCTGTTCTCTGTCATGATGACAGTGTTGTTAAGAAAATATAATTACCAAACATCACAAAGACCCAACAAATGCAGATACTCAACTTGTTATACATTTTGTAAAGCAAAAATCAAATGTGTTAACATTATCTATCCATTTATATTTCTTCTTTAGGTAGTCCAGCAGGGGCCTGAACCCCTTCATTACTTATATTCACATCTATACATTTGGCAGATGCTTTTGTAAGGGTTGTTTCCCTGCAGTGGTTCAGACTGCAGAACTGCAGAATGACTAAGAAACATTATCAGTATGATGGTGTAAAACTGTTCATTTTTTGTCTATTACCACCCAATGCTACATATGCCAATAACGGAAATAAGCACAGTTAGCAAAATATGTGGGAGAGTGTTACTATAGTGTGACGACGTTGTTTTGCAATAGGTATAGCAATTCAAAGTCAATACCAAATCGAAGTATTTGTAATTGAAAGGGTTTAATGACAACATCTGGTAATAATTACACTTGAAATAGTTACAAAATAGATGTATGAGATGATAAAAAACATATACCATAGTTGTACCCATTATGTATGTAAAATGTTACCTGAAAGATAGAAAGAGAGTGAGCAAGAGAGAGAGAGAGAAAGAAACCTTGACAAAAAAACCTTGACATTTCTAGTGTTATTCTCTACCATCTTTTGTAATTGTTTATTTAATTCAAGTTGGTATGATACAATTGATTTAAATAGTAAAAAAATAAACAATTACAAAATGTAACTGTACTGTAAAGACGTCTCATTGGATGACGTAAAAAATGAAAAGGGACTAAACTTAGGTTACTTACCACAATATATATCAATAGCCTAACAAATCGAATAGTCTTATAATAGTTGTTATAATGTAGTAAAAATGAGTTTGCGACACATGATAAATTACACTAGATGTGGGATATTGGTTGAGGTTGTTAAACAACACAATTTAATCTAATTGAAAAAAAAAATGTAATTAATTTAAATGTTTAATAAAAAATATCTAACTGTCTTGCATTATTGTAGCACTAGGCTATATAATTCAACAAAAACTTGTTTAATATATAAGTACTACAGTTGGTAGATTGAACGCTGATACCATTTGAAAACTATGACATTGCAGCAAGTCTACTTAAAGAGTTAGACAGAAATCTCTCAGATTTCATTAAAAATATCTTCATTTGTGTTCTGAAGATGAACAAAAGTCTTACAGGTTTGGAACAACATGAGGGTGAGTGATTAATGACATTTTAATTATTGTGTGAACTATCCCTTTAACATGGCAATAAATTGAACCACATTATAATAATTTTAAGAGTCAAGTCAGGCGGAAATAGCTTCAACAAGCAAGTAAAATTTGCTTTAGAGTGCATTATACAAATTTAAATAGAATATAATATAAAATATTAATTTATTAAATTATCATATTTCCTTACAGTGTTAAAACGTCTGAATCATTCTGTTATGTATTTTATATTTTTATGATAGTAGTAAGAAATAACTGTGGTGGCATTTTGGCATTAGCCTACCAAGTTTTGTAAATGTAACGTTAGGCCTAATAGCCTACATGAGTGAATCGTTGAATACAATTCATATGATATTCAGCCAACTGAGTGAATAATACTCTCGCCAAGACTTCTTGTTTTTGGTTTGTCCTTCAGATATATGTGTAGGTGAGATGGTGGTTACCTGAGTTAAACGTAAAACCAGGAAGAGGGTCAATCGGCTGACGCGCAAAATCGGTCGTTATTTGTTTTTAAATCGCGATTCGGCGGGTCGCTCTCTTTACTGTCACCTGAGAGATAACTGATGTCGTGAGTTAATCAGCTCTGCAGGTTGGAGTAATGGGCGTGACGAAAGGCCGAAGCGCGCGCGTGTTTCTTCTTAAAGGGATAGTTCACCCAAAAAAGAACATTCTGTCATCATTTACTTACCCTCAAGTTGTTCCAAACCTGAAGAAATTTCTTTCTTCTGCTGCACACAAAGGACGATATTTTAAAGAATGTGGGTTACCAAACAGTTGGGCACCATTGAGGAACTAAATATGGTAAATGGTGCCCCATAGCTGTTTGGTTACAAACATTCTTCAAAATATCTTAATTTGTGTTCAACAGAAGAAAGAAAAAGGTTTGGAACAACTTAAGTGAGTAAACTTGAGGGTGAGTAAATTATGACAGAATTGTCTTTTTCGGGTGAACAATCCCTTTAAGAATATAGGCCTGACTGTGGCGATTCAAAATTATGATTAAAATATGTCATCTGAAATATGGTCAATATACAAACGCCTCCTAGCCGAGACTAAAACATGGTCAGCATATATCTTTCTCGAGGGAACATCAACATGCAAAATAACGCCTCGACTCGGGGTGCAAACAAAGGGGGGCACAAAAATCACAGATTATTATTTTTTTTTAAATGCATGTCCTAAATAACATCCAAGACGAAAAGCACAATCAAAAAAATATCACAAAACAAATGTGTTTTTCATTTATATTTCTATTATCATTTTTAAATGGGTTTATATTTCACTTGGATCATCTTGGAATTGTTTTTTTGTTTTCTTGTTTTTTTTTAAAGGACACGTGATTCTGCCTCAGTATTTGGCTAAAAGAACATTTGCAGTGTAATTAAATGTCCTACCTTTTGGCACAACTAACAGCATGCCTATAATGCCTTAAAATGCTGCCTGATAAATAATTACGTTAAAAAAAAAAAAAAGAGGATAATGTACTGGCAGAAAATTACCAGGACATTTTCAGTTAAATTACGGACAGTTCCTTCAACTCTAAAATTAAAAATTCTGTATTAACAGTACATTTTCTGTGGAATACGTTTTTAGACATTAAACAAACAAGGGACAAAATTAAACAAGAAAACATGAGCAGGAACTTGCACAATATTGGTGTCAGAATGGCTTCCACACATCCGAAATCCGACTTTAAGAAGAAACTTTTGCCGCAATCATCTGCGTGTGTAATGGCGCTTGCATCTGAAACTTTTCGCGCCGATCAGGTTCTTGTTCCCAGAATGCAACACGCAATTCAAAATACAGAGTAAAAGAATTGCAAAAGACAAATACGGAAAATTCCTTCAGATGTATATGCTACATTGTACCGTATTCTTTTACAGGGTAGGTTTCGAAGCAGAGCACAATGGGATTCTGATTTCAGACAGGTTTAGACGTGTCTGTTTTTGAGTGATTTCTCAGAGATATTGAGTGAGAAAGTCTTCGCTCTGCAGATCTTCACACTACTTTAACTCAGTATCAGGTGTGATGCTGTTCTCCTCACTGTCTATTTCGCATTTACCCATTTTTTTTTTTTACCTGGAGGAATTCTAATTTCGATTTCTTTATTAAATCTTTTCATCGCCCACCTTTTTCTTACACGGGTAAACGCAAGCGAGAGAGTGACAGCAGACAAATGAAAAGCCATGTGTGAACTCCTTGAACCCTTTACAGAAATCAAACATCTAATTTAACAGTTATGCATACCGGGCCGCTATTAAAGCTTGCGATTCATTATTAATACAGTCTGTCGCTAAGAGCCGTGCTGATGGATAATGCTGTTAGAGATGGAATCTCTTTCTATGTCTTTCTGTAATGAACTTGTGCCATAATAATAGTGAAGCTTTGTTAGAGTGATACAATATAGTCTCATCTAGAGATTATTATTCAAATCAAATCGATATTTTAAAAAAATGTATTCATATTAGTTATTATTGTTTTTAAAGATCTGTTCTTCTGCAGTCTAAGAAGCAGTGAGTATCAGTAAAGTAGATCATTGAGCAGTGTTTGCTCCATTTAGCCTCAGGCCTGTGTGTGAACATGAGGAAAGACCTGCCATCCTGTCGCTCTCGGTAATCAATGCGCATCACTGAGCTATATTTTATTAAACGGACCGTGTTCTCTCCATCCCTTCACACTCATTTACTGGGAAAATGACTTTATGAGAATGACGGCATGGAGAAAATCAGCCTTCTCCGTTCCACATCACACATATGACTGATCAAGTATGCAAAGTAAACAGGTGCTGAAGAAATGCACTCTGTGACCCACAGCAATGGTGTGCATGTGCTTTCCATCACTGTCACACAAATTTAATCACTGCTGCATTTGACTGGTATCTAAATGATTATTTATGCAAATGTAATGATAGGAAAATAATGTGCTGTGTTATGCTGTGAACTCACATTTAGGGTTCTGCTACACCAAGGTTGTTCATTTATGTTGGTTTTGAACATTTTAACTCTGTGGTTCTCAACCTCTCTTGCAGGGACCCCCTGACAGGCCATGTTTCTGTTTTAACCCTGAAATGGCACACCTGATTCAATTAATTCAAGGCTTAATGAGTAGTTGACTAATTGATTAATTGACTAATTACTCTTCCTACGCTAATAACTACTCATTAATTGAATCATGTGTGCCATTTTAGGGTTAAAACAGGAACATGGCCTGTCAGGGGGTCCCTGCAGGAGAGGTTGAGAACCACTGGCCTAACTTGTTCTTTCTTCATATTCATAAAATTTCATATTGTTATTGTAGCACCACTCACATTTTGTTCAGAAAAGTATCTTTAAATGTAAGATACTATCATAAAAAATAAAATAAAAAAAAACGTGTTTAATATTTACTGATAAAGTGATAAAGTCAAAGATAAACAACATTTCCACAAAAGTGCACTGTATGTATATATATATATACATATACACATATACATACACACACATATATATATATATACATACATATATATATATATATATATATATATATATATATATATATATGGGCACATATTTGTATTATTAATATTCAATTTGATTTTCAATGTTGCTTTATTTTAACGTTTTTGTTAAACCAAGCAAAAGAATAAAAAAAAATATTTGGATGAATAATATAATTATTCTTATTACCGGAAAATGTCATGTGATTACAGTAACTCTGCACTGTGGCAGCTCTAATCGGCACTCTGCCATTTAATGGGCTTATGACATGAAAAATCAAATTTGCCTTGATCTTTTGACATATAAGAGGTCTTTGTGCCATTAAAACATCCTGCAAGTTGCTTTAAACATCCTTCTCATAAAAAAAGCATTTATTTAATCAAGCTGCAAAAAAAAAAAAAAAAAAAAAGGCTCATTGTACATTGCGGGATTTGCGACGTCACATGGGCAAATTCATTTGCATATGACTGCCTTCAGAGCAAGACATCGACGAATAGTTTAACATCATCGCATCACAGGCCCCGCCTACTGGAGTTCAGATGCTTAATGACTGACGTTTGCCAACACTGGATATGAGCGTCGCATCAAAAGCAAATAAACCCATTAAAATCACTGACGCTGTCTACACTGGATGGAAGAGTAAATGTAAGAGTAAAATAACTTTCATTTTGACATGTGCTATTCAAACAGCTAATTTACTCATTTCTGTCGGGACTTTAGACGGATCCCAGCATCAGGAACAATGGGATGGTCTATTTTAATGGCGTCCCGGATCGCATCGGATGATTTTATGTTGATTCGGAGCATTTTATTTTGTAAACAAGGCACAGTGTAATATAAAGTTTGCAAAGAAACTTTTGTTGAAAGATGAAGCAGTCGGCTGTATTGAATCTAAATCAAATGGTAAGTAAATGATTTCATAATGCTTAATCTGTAAAAGACGGTTTTATAGTGATAATGTTTTCAAACACTTACTGGCATGCAATAGTGAGTGGCCGTTGATACGGTTTCCTATTCAATGAAGTCAGCCAATCATTACAGTGGCCGTATATTGACAAGCCTTAAAGGAGCCGCCCGTTAAAAATTAAGTCAGAATGAAGGTTGAAAATATTAACAAAACATTTTAACATTATAAGTGAACCTTAAGGACCATATTAAAATAGTTAAAAAAAAATCGATGCCATGACCCCGGAAATAAAATACACAATACAACACAACAATTAAATGAACAGAGAAAGTCAAGTCAAGTCACCTTTATTTATATAGCGCTTTTTACAATACAGATTGTATCAAAGCAGCTTCACATTGATAACATGAAAATAATACAACAAAGTTTGTTTCTAGAAGAAAATTACATCATCATCCACCCTTAATAAGGCAGATCAATAATACTGTTGACTATTAAATGTCCCCAACTAAGCAAGCCAAAAGCCAAGGCAACAGTGGCAAGGAACCAAAACTCCATCAGGTGACAGAATGGAGAAAAAAACCTTGGGAGAACCCAGGCTCAGTCGGGGCCAGTTCTCCTCTGGCCAACGAGCGAACAGTGTATGATTATGATCCAGGCAGGTCAGAAGTCAGATTGGTCGTGTCGATGAGGCCTTCACAGGGCTGATGAGGCTGGCACTTCAGGGATGCGTCATGGTTGGGTCCAGGTGCAGATCCACCATCTGATCTGGATACGGCCGGGGTCCACCTCACTTCAGTAAACGGAGAGACTGGTTGACACTTCAGGACTGCGTTGTCGTCGCGTCCAGGCGCAGGTCCTTCATCGGATCTGGATACGGCCTGGATCTGGCGGAAGAGGAGAGACTAGTTGACACTTCAGTACTGACTTGTAACAGTAACAGAAGTAACAGAAGCTCGTATAATACATTTTAACAGGCATGAAAATCACCAGTTAAAAAGACTTGGAAGGCAACATCTATTTAATAAACAAAATAAAGCAACTAATGTGATTAATATTCTTTTGGTTCAGGTATCAGAAATCGGTATTGCAAATACAAAAAAATTATTGTACAAGTACCAAAAAAAAATAAAATAAAAATAATCATCAAGTACTGTATTTTACATGTTCTGGAAAGAAGTGGTATCAGAACATCCCTAATAATAATAATGATACATATTATGATGATAATTTTCTAAAGTTTTGTGACAGCAAACAAAATAATTTAAATAATAATTATTAATAAAAACATCTAGCTTTTAATGTTTCCCAACATAATGACAACTTCACAAAATGCCAAAATGCTAAGCATCACTGTGTGCTGTGGACGTACTGTACATGTAACTGGTGTGAACTAGTCGAGTCATGCTACAGCTCTTATTCAGGACTGGGTCACTCTTCACTGCACGAGTGTGTCACCACTGAAAAAAATAAAAATAAAAAATCACCTCTCGGTGGTGTCAACATGAATCGTCTCTTCCTCACTTCACGCCTCTTGCTCTTCCAATGTTCTTCTCCTTCACACCCCCCTCCTTTCTCTCACTTATTTTCACCCTTTTTGCGTTCATGCCTCCCCAGATTTCATTCTCACCAGCTCTCAACACCCCCCTCCTCTTTCTCTCTCTCTTTCGCTCTCTCTCTGTCTCCTCCACCTCTCCTCACACACACACTCTTCCTCACATCCCTGCCTCTCTTCCCATCACATCGCCGACTTCATCTCCTCTCATCGTCTGCGTCTCTCTTCCACGCACACACACACACGCGGTCGTTCTCTGGCTCTCACACGTGCCAGCCGGCTCTCCCTCTGCGTGTCCTGCGGTCCGGTCCGGCTGTGGTTCGGCTGTGGTTCGTCTCCTCTCTGGAGCTTAAAGAAGGAGGGCAGAGAGGCCATGGAGCACAGCCACATCTTCACCGTACTGTCCACCAACTCCAGTTCTTGGAGTCCTCGCGGTTGCCCTCTCGGACAGTTTCCCGTCATTTACTACAGTTCCTTGCTGTGCCTCGGCCTGCCTGGTAAGAAAGACACAAGAAAGATTACTAGTGCACATTGTATGTTTTCATGCATGTATTTATGAAGTGCATGGTGTGAGAGGAGTGCATCGTCCCCAGTATTCACATTTGTGGGTGATCAATCTTTCATCAAATTTGTATTATTTAATGCATGGCCTTATGCATGACTTTGTGTAATTGTGAACTGCATTGGGGTGAGAGAAATGCTTTGCCTCCGATATTCACATTTGTAATCTATCAATACAGTTTTTCCATGCAGCTTCTTAAAATCTTGATTGCGTAGTGCACAATGTATGTTTAAAATCTTGATTGCGTAGTGCACAATGTATGTTTATGCATGCTTTTGTCTTTTTGGATAAATATTCACATTTGAGGCCGAGCTGTTTTTTTTCAAGCAGATTCTTAAAGTGTTGTCTTTGGTCCCACTTAATCTTGATTAGTAACATCCTTGACGAAATTGTCCGTAACCTTGTGGGACGCAACTGCCATCAGAACTGTGGGAAAACAGTGTTTCCAAAGGTCATCTGTGTGACAGGACAGAATACAGTCACACATCATTTTCACGGGCTTGTAATCATAAATCAGCAAGAAATACCTGTTATTCCACAGATGATGAAATTAGTTCCGGCTCTAACTGGAATGACCTGGGAAGCAAGACAGATGATGCATCAGACATCTTGATTAGACATCATATTAATAATTGGCCTCCGGCGTTTAATATTCACCCGTTTGGAGACTAAAATTATATTTTGTCCCTACACAATTGGAGGTTGATTACTCATTTATGACAATTGGTATTATTTGCAGGTGTGCTGCATATTTAATCTAAGCTTCCCTCTCAGGTCGGATGGCGTGTGGCACAGTTTCAGCGGAATGATTTCTTTGTCAGATTGAGATAAATCACTGTGCCCTTGAGCGAAGCACTCAGCCTGAGCAGTTTACACAAATATTTTCATTTGCTTTCGGAGGCAGTCAGTCTTCCTGTTGCTCAACTGCTAAATAGCGGCTTGAATTTCCGACTCTTGATGCGGGTTTCTGGGACAAACAAGAAGCGTGATGAGACGAGATTAGAGTCTTTATTCAACACTGTGTGAAAGTCATCACACCTGGCAGTGATTTTGGGTAGATAGAGGTGAAGAAGAGAAACCTCTCAAAGGCATTGTGCACAGAAAGTGAGAAAAACACGGAGAACGGATAGGAAGAGAGTGGAAAGAGAGAGAGGTTGACTAAAAGCATGTGTGATTAAAGAGAAAGAAGGTAAAAAGTGAGGTTGTTTTAACAGAAGTAACAAATAACATTTATATAACAAGGAATGTTACATTTTAAAATAATGTCTGAAGGAAAGTGTACATTGTAAATGTATAATTTTTAATCACCTTTTTGCTTTTGCAATTCTGTCCTTTTTTTAAAAAAATGCAAATATTTCATGTAGATCACCAGTTAATGGTAAAATTGCGTACGAATGATTAAAAAATATTGTGGTTTAACACGACCATGAAGTATAGCAGTGGGTTGCATGTCTGTTCTGAAACAAAAATATGCTAAATGCAAATGATAATGTGCAATTAATTGTGCATATTTAGAGCAGCAAATTAAGTAGTCTTTTAAAAAGGAAGAGACATTGACGTCAAAGACAGTTCGGCAACGTTCAGGTGTCAGAAGCTATTTAAATTTGACACATGCCAACTGTCACATGCTCATTATGCTTAAAAGAATTATAATAATTTCCTTCAAATAACTTCAAGTTCAGCTGCATGGCTGTGAACTGAGTGGCAACTTGTGAGAACCTGTAATTTACAGTTTAATGAAATTCGAAGAACATTTTATACCCGAAACAGTAGAAACCACAGAAATACGAGTGTGTTGAGATGAGCTCATGCCTGTTCGATTGTTCGCTGGAGGTTAAGCTCAAAGGTCACTAATTGGAAGCGGTTGGTCTTATTGCCTTTTTTAACTGAAGGACTGTTTGATTTATGTGTTTTGGTGATTTCTATTGAAGATGAAGGGTTTTTATCCAGAGAGTGACTATACTGCGTCTGCTGGAAGGTCACAGATCCACAGTAACGATCCTCGTCTGCTGGAAGGTCACAGATCCACAGTAACGATCCTCTCGCCGGCTCTACATTACCCTGGTGGTGTTATTTGCCACTTAAGAGGTGGAGCCAATGATTTTCAATTTAGGTAAACGATCCGGGGCTCTTTGAGAGCTCACCGCCTCGGTGAGGAAAGTGCTTGTGAGCTTTTTTTGTGTTTGGGTCAGGACCATCAGAAAGTCTGGAAACCTGAGAGTTGCTGAACCCAGAGGGAAAAGTTCATTGCAAACTTTATCTTGTTAAATCTGAGCACAGTTTGAGACAACGTTAAGATCTTTCCTGAAACTCTTAGAGATTCATGTGAGATTACTGGGATCTCATTCATAGGAGAAACATCTGAGAAGCAGGAGACTTTTGCTAAAGTCTCAATTTGCTCTCAATGGCCCTCATTTATCAAAAGTGCGTACACCAAATTTCCAGCGTACACCTGGCGTACACCCAAAACCACGGTGACTTTGAGATTTATCAATATGGACGTTGGCGTACGGCACGCTCAAATCCTACGCCAGCTCAGGAGGTGGTGTACGCACGTTTTGAGTGTGGGAATGCGCAGAAAAACAATTCCTAACACCACAAAACGCATTGACATACTAAAAGATATAATATATTATGACCCACTGTAAAAAAAACAACAACATAGTAATTATAAACTTCAGTGTTTATTTTTGTGCAACATGGACTAAAATGTTTAATTTGTGTGAATTTACCAAAGCATTTGAATTGTAGGCATATGTATTCCTTCAGTTGCGAGCCTGTGCGCTTTACCTGACGATTCAAGCCTTGTTTATACTTTAGCCTGGCTCCGCAGCGCGAGTCTCCGCAGACTGCGCGCGCACCTCCCCAAACGGACGAGGCGTTTATACTCGACGCGCTCGCTGTTGTACTATTCTTTGAAACGATGGTTAGGCCAGGGTTAGGCCCGGCAGGTGTGCACGGACTGGGTTTAGTAATGAAAGGCCCAAAAAAATAATTCAGACTGACAAAATAATAAAAATGCCATTCTTCTTATTTTAAACAATAATAATAATAATAATACAAATAATAATAATAACGACATTCTTCTTCTAAATAACAATAAGCGTCATTAATAATAAATATTATAATAAAAAATAATAATAAAAATCTAGAAATCTATTTTGTTTCTTTCCACTTCCCTGGTTTCGCTTTCTCTTTCTCAAAGAAGTTTCTCTTCTTTGCCGTCTTCCGTGTGTCCATGGCGTAAAATGAGGGCGTGGGGGGAGCGGAGACTTGAATATATAGGGGCGTGTTATTCTAATGACGATCGATTTCAGCCGCGGCATTTATCAAGGGCAGGTATTGCGTACACCAGAATTTCAAACGTACGCACAGCTTCATAAATCAGGCGATGAGAAGAGTGTAAGCATAATCTTACGCCAATATATACGCCCGTTTCTACGCAAGATTGATAAATGAGGGCCAATGTAATCTAAGGCCCTGTTTACACCTGGTATTAAGATGCGTTTTGGTTGATCGGATCACAAGTAGACGAGGGAAACACATTCCTGTTTACACCTGGTGTTTTAATCTGTCTCTTTTGTCCACTTTCAACCACTTCTGTCCTGATTTCTTCGAGGTAAGGATCTATGGGTGGGTAAATGTATGTATTCTTTTTCAGATCTTTCAATCTAATGGACAAAATAAGCTCGCATAATTTACATATGTGACCCTGGATCACAAAACTAGTCAAAAGTAGCATAGGTATATTTATGGCAATAGCCAACAATACATTGTAGGGGTCAAATTTTTCTTTTATGCCAAAAATCATTAGGATATTAAGTAAAGATCATGTTCCATGAAGATATTTTGTAAATTTCCTACCGTATATATACCGTATATAAAAAATATATTTTTGTGAGCGAATGCAGCATAATCGCGAACATAAATGGACAACTTTAAAGGCGATTTTCTCAATGTTTCGATTTTTTTACACCCTGAGATTCCAGATTTTCAAATAGTTGTATCACGGCCAATTATACTCCTATCTAACAAACCATACATCAATGGAAAGTTTATTTATTCAGCTTTCAGATGATATATATATACATACATATATACATACATGATACATATATATATATATATATATATATATATATATATATATATATATATATATATATATATCTCAATTTCAAAAAATTGACCCATGTGACTGGTTTTGTGGACCAGGGTCACATATGAACTTGCCGGGAGACAACAGAAAAACATATGGAGAATAGCAGTTTTTGTTTCTGCTCTGAAAGCCGCAAGACCAGCCGAACACTGTGAGTGTGTGTTAGAAATCAGGAATGTTGAGAGAACATTGTGATTGGTATGTTTTTCATCTTTAAACCAAACTTGGATCTTTAGCTGACCAAGTTTAAATCCCATATGTCTAGCGCACTTCCCATAATATTTACTCATTAGGTCAGTATGTGGAGAGTTAGCATCTTTTGTGGCTGTTTGCGTTTTCATCTCTGGAAGTGGTCAAAAGCTCAACAAGTTTTAGACCCCATTTACACCTGTATTTAATGCCGTCTACTCTACTTGTGATCTGATCGACGAACAAGCTTCTTAAAACTAGGTGGGCCACATTGGTATCCAGGACAAACAAATGAGATAGTAAAGAGATCTCATCAGCAATGCTTCTTTTGAGTTTCTGCAGTATATGCATATTTTGCACAGTTTCATTATTACAGACTCGTTATTTATTTGAACTGACAAAAGTTTAGACAATTTTACGATGCAAAAAAAAAAAAAAAAAAAGCAAGTAAGATGTCACTAATTGAATGAAACCCCCAACATCGCAAGGTAATGTGACAACATTATAAAATGTCTGCCAAAACTGTGGACTACCTACTACTTTATGAACGAAAAACATGCAGAATCAAGTATGTAGTGTAAGCAATACACTAGTTTTCCATTCTGACACAAAAACATGTGAATTGAATTCAAAGCAAACTGAGACATTAAAATCGGTTGCTCCTGTTCTGGACCCTGCAGAGACCTGCATAAAGACAGGAGTCAAGTGAAATCAATATGCTTACAATGTTGACCAGCTAAATGGAAATGCCAGGAAATGTACGACCTCCAGGGCGCAGTGCATCCCTTTTGTTTGTCTAAATAAAGTACATTCACAGCAGAGCATCTGGAGAGATTAATCCAGAGAAAGCGAAATCCACAAACAAAAGTACAATGGACAGTGGAGTATAAAGGAAGAATAAACCGGATAAGGAAAGTAAAACTGGGAGTTGAGAGTGGGATTTGGTGAATCTGGGTTTTATTTTTGACTGCAGCCTTAGTGACACTCTGATACACCTGAACACACATAGACACGACGTCTGCAAGACAAACTGATCCACACAGCCAAGGACATACAGATTCACAGTCTGAATACTTAAAGACTCACTGAGATAAACTGACAGAATTAAATTAACACTCAACATTAAATGTTTAAGACTAGGGGGAAAAAAACACATCTTAAACTGATAATACTGAATTTTTAAAAAAACTACAGAATTAGATGCACATGAGAGAGAAGTGAGTCATTCAGTTTCACATATAATATCCATTAGTATGACAAAAAACAATATAGCAAGTTGAAGAGGAAATCAAACTGAATTTATTTTCTGTTATAATACAGTTCAGGCTGTTGTCACTGAACACAGACACAAAAATAACCTTCATTATCCTGTTAGTGAATCACATAAAAATAAAAAAGGGAAAAATGGAGTGAGTTTGACACCGGAAAGCTTGTTTTGTGTAGCCTGTAGAAAAGAAAGACAAATCTAAAATGAGATCTCTATTGTTTCTTTAGAAAGCAATGCCATCGAGAGGAGACATGTCTCTTGAATCTCAGGATTTTCTCTTTATAAAAGATTCCACGTTTCAGAGGAGCCCTCAATTGTGCTCAGATTTGCTCAACTCAAATGAACTCACATATCATTTCATTTAATTCATATTCATTTTATAGCTCAATCCTGGGCCGTCACTAGACATTAGAGATGAAGGTTCTGTAGCCTGGAATATATGGACAATATAGATGAGTCAGAATTCAAAACTGTGCAGAATCATTTGACGATAATAATATATTTAAGACTAATAATTAGCTTTTTTAAACTTGAAACGGCACTGCACAGACATGTATGACAAATGTATGACATCAAAGAACTGTGAGCGATTAAAGAGCTGGCGGCTCTAGCTTTAAAGGAGAACTCGGCAACTCTAGCGAACTCTAGTCACTTCTTCGCTGATTTTCCCTTTTGTTGTCGCATGTTTTCCCCACGAGCTCCCCCTACAGCTGTGGTGGGGCGTATATTTCACAACACGGTCGTAAAAAACTCACTTGCGGCGGCCTCCTCCCCCTCTCTACCGCTGCTCATGTGCGTTTGTTTTGATCGGAGCAAGCCAACTGTATCGTGTGGAGCTATGTCTATTGAGGTGGGTAAAATCTGGTAATACATCATACATGCGTGTGTTTATGTTGAATTGCCGTAAAGCAATTTGTGTTTCGCGCTCGCGCTCGTTCTCGCTTCTCACGAGACTTCCAATTTCTGTCTTGCCGGGACGGTAGTGCCCAAGTTGCAAGGTTGGTTTTCCGCCTGGGAACGCTGGGGGGAGCGGGGAAAGTCACCAATATCACCAGAACAGGTTGTTTAACCATCCAAATGATTTCTAGACAGTTTTATTAAGTTAAAAAAGTTACCAAGTTCTCCTTTAAAATTACTCTCACGATACTCTGATGTCATATACCGATTGGTCTGCGCAGCGCCGAATGAAGTCGATCAGACTTTGGCTGTGTCCAAAATTGCCCCATACCCTTAGATTGGACCGGTGCACTATTTGAAGGGACCGCCATTTGTAGTGGACAAAAGAACCATAGCGGACGTTATCAAAGTCCCTTTAAGACGAGTCATTTCATTCGGCGGCCATCTTTGAAACGCCTCTCAGTCATGCAAGTGCAGCTCCTAATCTCTTTGAAAGGGGAAACATCAAATTCACTAAAACTGTTCGCCAAGCTTATGATTAAATTTCATATTTGAAATCACCAATGAAATCTGACAACTGCCTCATAAATGTTGTTTCTAATGCTGAAATCATGACAGAAAACATACATTTTTTCAGGCTGGATCAAGCTAATGTGTAAGCTATAGGAACTTCTATAGGAACCGGAGCTTCTAGCGGCAGCTGCAGTGATGCGATGACTTTACCAATTGGCGATTGGCTCTTATTTAGAAGGTGGGACTTATTCCGCCATATTGAGCATTGCACTTTTCCCCATTCAAAACAATACGAGTGACGCATCTATGAGTGTATGCTCAACGGCTAGACAATACCCATAATGCACTGTGAGAGTCGAATGAATTCCCGCTTCTGACCAGAAGATGGCGCCCGCATCTGAATCATCCATCCATTTTCCAAACCGCTGGTCCAATGTGGGTCCAGTGTAATATTATACAGGAATAGATTCCTTTTCAATTGTTTATTAAATTGTTCAATTAAGGTTTCTACGTATTTTCCATGACAAAGATCAATCTTTTCATTACTACTGGAGCTTGCTAAGTTTCAAATGATTATTAAACAGCACAAACAAATGTGGCAGCCCTTCCAGCGCACTCAGTGTCTGAATTCACTCACTTGTTTTCATTCACTCCTTCACTTCAAGTGAACGATATTAGTGGTATAATGTAGGGAATAGTGAATGAGGGTATAAGGGGTGATTTCAAACACAGCCCTATTCTGAAATTAGCATACACAGGATTGCACCCGCTCTCTACGGAGGTTTCCTGAAATGTGCACGAAAAAGTTTTTCCAATCAAGCTTCCCAAGCACTGTTCACTTCTGTCTGTAAACCAATGGGAAATGTAATGTAATGTGAGAGGTTATAACGAATTGTAATGAAACTGTATATTCAAGGAACGCAACATTGTATGCTTCCCAAAATGCGTCCAAAAAAGGCACAAGGGAGATTTAAAGCAAATTAGCATTCAGTATCACATTTGTGCGTCATTTAACCTGGCTGTAAACTCAAGAGGGGAGGAGTTATTATTTATTTAGTCATTTGTATCGATAAAATACAAATTAACGAAGGATCTCATGGATTTGCCAAAATGAAGGAGTAGAGGATGGGGCTTAATCCAAATCTATAAGTGAGACATGTTAATGGGTTTAAAGGACTTTAATGATAGTCATATGCTGAATTTGGAACCGCAATCTAGATTAATACTTTTTCTGCAAAAATAATAAGAGTAGTATGCTAGTGCTATTCCTCCAACCACATTTACGTAAATGAACCTAAAAACATTTTAATTCTCTAAACAGGCAATAACATTTTCCTCTGGGAACAGTGCTCTAAGGACTGCAATGTGTTTATGTACAAGTTCAACTGTGAGAGAGATAGATAGCTTGATTTGCCTTTTTTTCTGATAAGGTAAAAGAGAACTTTTCTTCAAACTTGATTATGAACAGACTATGCACATGTGTCGATCAAACCCATCTCTGTCTGTCTCTCCATATTTCTATACATCTTGAAAAGGATGCTTGTGTGCAGGAGATTGCAGGTGTTTATGCAAATGTGTGAGTTTGAAGCTTGAGTCTATGTAATTTGTAATCAGCTGATGTTCTGGAACTGTGAAGTGTGATTCTCCAGACTCCTGACTGGCATATGTAATCCAATTCCATCTTTATTAGCAGCCCAAATGACTGTCAGGCAGACAGAGACACACCACGGGTGCAAAACACTTTGAAGTTTTTCATCCAGTATACCCTTCCACACAGCAGCCCATTGGCTACAGTGGGGCGACAGGTATGAAATTTGCTGCGAATTTCTTTTTAGGTTAACACATCAGAATGTTTCCTGAGGTCTATTGTAATGAGGCTTTATCCTCCCGCTGTGTTAAATTGTTTGGCTTGAACAAAGGCAGCACTTTTGTTGTGCACTCTCTTTTCATTACAGTGAGAGGTAATGGCAGTCGCTGGTCATTTCTCATACCCGTACATCTCACTCTGCCTGAGCGTGAGCAACAAACAATACAGGCTTGGGTGGAAGCAGAGCAGTGAAAGCGTTAGAAGAGGGGTCTTTTTCCTGGGTCATTGTGACCTGGACGCAGAGCATTGCATAAGCACAAGCGTTTGGATGTAATTGTGCACATGTTGCTGCTGCTTGTTCAGATTTTATAGAAGGTCACAATGAGACAGAGGTCAAAGCTGTGGAGGAAAACAGGCAGGTAGGAAGAAGAGGGACGAATTGAATGACAAAGTCTCAGAAGGTCAAGATCTCTTAAGTATATGACAAGCGAATGTTGCACGTGTATGTGTGTGTGTGCACGTGTGCCAACATCTGCATGTGCATGTGTATGAATGAGTGTGTGTGAACGTGAATATGCATGTGTATGAATGAGTGTGTGTGAAATGAATGTGCATGTGTATAAATGAGTGTACATGTATGTGAACGTGAATGTGTATGACTGAGTGTGCATGTGTGTGAACATGAACGTCCATGTGTGTGAAATGAATGTGCATATGTGTGAATTTGAGTGTGTCAATACATGCAGAGGATTGTTAATGTATGGATGTGAGTGAATGCATGCGTTCAAACACATGCATGTGACTTTAAGAGTGTGCTTGTGAATGCATGCATGTGATTTCAGTGCATGTAAATTTCAGTGCATGAGTGTGAATGTATGTGTTTGACTGTGCAATACAAATGCATGTGTTCGAACATGAATGAATTCTTCATGTTCTTCTGCATGTGAACAGAAATGAATGTAAACGTGTACATGTGAATGCATGCATATTAAGGCAAGTGTATACGTGATGTGTGTGTCAGTCAACTGCTTTGCATATATTATGTGATTGTGTTCAGTAGATGTGGAAAAAAACTATATTTTCTATCTATTTGTGGTGCTGCAATTTCAATGCAATATTGTATGATTCATTCTTGCACTCGTAAGTTTAATAAAGAAGCATTTTTATTATCCTGCCAGACTGACTTCATCACTTTCTCACCTGCCCCTCCCCTCTCTCTTCTCACCATCTCTGTCCATTTCTTCTCACGCTCCTCAGCAAACATCCTCACGGTGATCATCCTTTCTCAGCTGGTGCTGCGGCGACAGAAATCTTCCTATAACTACCTGTTGGCCCTGGCCGTAGCCGACATCCTGGTCCTGCTGTTGATCGTGTTCGTGGACTTCCTTTTTGAGGACTTTATTCTCGGAGCGCCTCTGCCTCACTCGCTCAACAAAGCAGTGCAGGTTCTGGAGTTCTCCTCCATCCACACCTCCATCTGGATCACGGTGCCCCTGACCGTGGACCGCTACATCGCCGTGTGCCATCCGCTGCGCTACCACACCGTATCCTACCCAGCCCGAACCCGCAAAGTGATCTTGGCGGTGTACGCCGGCTGCCTTATCTCCAGCATCCCGTATTACTGGTGGCCGGAGCTGTGGCACGGACTCCCGGGAGCGAGTAACGGCGGCCGTAGCAGCAGTGCAGGGCAGCACGTATTGGTTTGGGTTCACTGCGCCACAGTTTACCTGCTCCCCTGCTCGGTTTTCTTCTCGCTCAACGCCATCATCGTACGCAAGCTCCGCTGCCGACGTAACTGCTTCCGTCTTCGAGGGTACTCAACCGGAAAGACCACGGCAATCCTGCTGGCAATCACCTCGGTGTTCGCCGTTCTGTGGGCGCCGCGCACGCTCATGATCCTGTACCATCTTTACACGGCAGAGCCGGCGACGCCTGGCCTGGCCAGATTGCTGCACTTGGTCACGGATGTGGCAAACATGCTCGCGCTGCTTAACACCGGGGTCAACTTCTTCCTGTACTGCTTCATCAGCAAGCGTTTCCGCAGGATGGCCGCCACGGTGCTAAAGGCCTTATTCCGATGTAGGAAGCAGCCTCCACCTTTTTACGCCAGTCACAACTTCTCTATCACCAGCAGCCCATGGATCTCACCAGCCAACTCACACTGCATCAAGATGTTGGTGTACCAGTACGATAAGAACGGGAAACCAGTCTGCATATCATCTTGATCGCCAACACAAGCGATGCCATGCCAACATAACCCTGGCTGCTGAGCCGGGCGAGCTTGGGGAAAGTCCTTCCCGACTGGTGACAAGCAGAAGGCCTTGAACGGTTTGTTAGGAAGTGCCTCAATAAGAGATCCAATGTCAGGTTCTGAGACATCTTGCGGCCAAAATGAGGTTCTTTCTCTGGCAACAAAACGCACAGGAGTGGTAGTTTTTAACCGATAACATGCCAATGCCTTTCAGGGTATTAATGCAAAAAAAGACTTCATCTCAAAGTCAAGAGAAATCATGAAAGGCTTGCTTGCGTTCCAGGCGATGATGACTGTCCATTTGTTCCAATATACTGATGTGATTAAAAGACCAGTTTGTCTCTAGGGCTAGGTGATATGGCTAAAAATGCATATATCAATATTTTTCCATTTGCTCGCCAACATTTTTAAAAGGTGATTTTCTGCCCCCCTAGCTATAAAAAATAACAATTGTTACAAAGTACATACATTCGGCGCTCAACAGACATGTGTGATTAGCCACAAAGCTAAATGCTGTTTTGACATGTTGCAAAAAGAAACCTTTGAAATTTCTTGCTGTCTTTATAAGCTAAGCTTTTAACATTATCAGGATATACACAATATTCCCTAATTTTATACCATCAGAAAAGATATTGCAATAAAATTGCCTGTATTCAATGTATCGCCAAGCCCTAGCTAGCATGTTTTTCAGTTCACTGCAAACCAAAGCAACATTTTACATGCAGAAAAAGGATTTGAAGCTGGAGCCAACAAGATGTTACTCTTTGTGAACCACCTTTCCCCTCTAACCTTCTCAGCAAAGAGACAGAGCACTCCCTCCCTTTGTGATATTAAAAAACAGCGCTGGCATTTTGGTTTAATATGCTGTTGGTCTCCAAGGGCTGCTCGCAAACAACACAAGCTTATTCAAGCCTTTAGATATTCTCAGTGCTGGAAACCCGCTTCAGTATTGCTGCCTGATAAAGATGAAACGCAAAGACTTCTGCTTCAACAAAAAAAAAGCTTCTGGTGCAACTGACTGTTAAATGTACAATTAAGGCAAAAAATACCTTTAGAGTGGAATTATTCTTCATCGTTTCAATCAATATTCTAAGACACTCATTGCTCAGTACATGAAAGGATTTTCTATCACAGTGGCAAACACTAAATAATTAAGACTTTGTAACTTCTACCACACATGTACACAGACTCATTTATCCTTTGCTGGGCAGCCTCAAGAAAAGAAAAAAAAGAAAGAAAGAGAAAAAGAGAACACTTTTCAAATAAAATCAATTACTTTCTCTAGAGTGAGCTATTGGGGAAAAACCACGTTCATTTATCTTCACAGCGGCGTGGAGTAACAGGCTGCCATCTGGAGTGCTTTAACTGTGGTGCATATATATTTAAACAATACAGCGGGGAACATGTTCGTAGATAAGGTAGACTTAAAAATGTATGATCTCTGTCGTAGACAAGGCTGTATTCACCTGTCTTGTTACAGCAGGGCCTATAAATGAAGGTGTTTCTGCTGAAAGCTGTGATGGTGGTAAAAAATGGTTTCTTACACAACTGAAAATGGTCAATGTCCATTACAGCGTCCATGTTAAAGATTGAGGCTTTCAGTCTAATACGGCTTTTAGTCCATGTCTGTTAGCTTTGTGGACTAGTATGCTCTTGTACTCCTAAAAGTTGGCTATACAGTTTTTCAATTTCAGGAAAATGGACCAAAATATTAAAGTCCCCCTGTAGTCAATAATCTTATCCCTTAAAACTCATCTTTGATCACCAAAATTACATATTTAAATGTTTTTTCCTGTGAAAAAAAAAAATGTGTTCATGCCTTAAAATAGCTTGAATATAACTCTACACCCTTGCCTCATTTAGTGTACGCGGATATATGAATATAATGAGCCCCGTCTCCACTCACTCACACCCTCTCAGAAATGAACTCTGAGGTAAACGCTGCACAATGGAGTCGCTCTTTACAACATCGAACACATAACGGTAATTAATATGATTAGCCTTTTGCTTGATTATTATCAAACAGCAAATAATGTGTTGCAATTGTTATCTCAGACACTCAGACAGTCAGACAGCTGCCTTCTAAATCAGCATCTTTACAAACAGTTTGAACTCAGAACGGCATATAGTTGGTCATAACATCGTAATATACACGCATTATTGATAAATCTACCCGATTTTTCATATCACCAGAAAAATATACAGGGATAACCTGGCATCTCTCAAGTCTCCCCTGCTAGTTCACTGTTAATGATATGCTAAAGCCGGCCGGTACGTTGATCTGATTGGTTACAAGTTAGTTTGTGACGTCAGACACCAGTGATTTCAAACCGTGTTTTTGAGACTGTCTTTTTTCACTGCAGGTTTTAGGAGAAAATACTTAGCAATGGTGTTGACTTATGAATTTGCACATGGTTTGTCTTAAAGCATATTAAAAACACCACATAGACATATAAACAACATTAAAAACTGGATTTTCACCACAGGGGGACTTTCTTGTCTTAGCTTGTTTGCCAGGTCATATACAATTTTTTCCGCCCACTTTCATCCAAATAAGCGTTTTTGAATTAATCTTTTAAGCGAACGAATTGAATGAATCAGTGCTTTTGAATGAATCTTTTCATTCTAGTTCACTTCCATATACACACATATTTTCCTGTGCACTTAAGTATCGTTCTTTTGAAACGTGTAACTGTTTTTCTATAAATACTGTAGCACGCGTACATTATGCGCAATTTCGTTAACCTACTGAATGAACATGTTTAGTGAACGAACTGAACAAAATGGATCTAGGGGGATCTGGTCACCGTGATTTTGCCAAGTAAGACATGTTCCTGGATCAACATATTTTGTTGTTCCTGAAACAATATTCCTGTCTGAAAATGTAGTCCAAAACATATCCCTACCCCAAAACCTAATCCTTAACTTATCCCTAAAATCAGAGGGAAATGATAGGTGAATAACACTGATGTAGAAGCATTAAAAAAAATTGTTGTAAGCCTAAACTTGACATAAACTGTAAATTTGTCGCTCAAATCTGTTCTCTTGATTGGAATGTTGTTCCGGGACAACAAAGATGTTAATCCAGGAACATGTTGTACTTGGTGAAATCACGTTTACTGTTTTACAGAGTTTGCTAATGTAAATTAAACACATTAAAAAGCACAACCCGCCCTAATAGGAAGCATGCCAATGCGTTTGCAATTGATTTATATAAATTGTGTGCAACAGTACTGAAAAATGTTCTTAATATGCAATTATTTTGTGGAGAAGCCTGTAATTATGCATATTGATTATTCACACTATACTGTAATCAATTATATTAATATGGACCCTGTAATGTAAAACCAAATCAGCTTTTTCTTTTCTTGCTCAGTAGAAAGTTCATGAAATAGTAGCTGTATTACTGGTGACTTTAAGGTTAATCTGTGAGATCTGTGTCATGTCGGTGAAACAGCCAAAAGGTTGTAATATCGTATGTTAGATATGTACAGAATACAAGGAAAACTATAGACTAGAATGTCAAGGTGCTGCTAAAGTGTCTGTACTGTATATCATCCAAACTGACCTTTATTCATTCTTATTTATTTGTTTCTACAATATTTGCCATCTTTTTCACCTAAGAATGTGTTTTAATAAAGCAACAATCAATTTGTTTTACTATAGAATATAGTACGAGTATAGTAACGCTATAAACTATAGAATCCAGACCATACAGAGTCATACAGTGGCCCCAAAAAATATTGCATTAAATTGTTTGATATTTTGTAATATAATGGAAAGACATATATTCATGTTTAAGTGTGACTTGTGCGTTAAAATACGGTACTTTTTGAGGCCATGGTGATCAAAAATCAATTGTGCAAATGTGCTCATGTCGAGAATTCTGTCCTTTGAACAATCATGAAGCTTTTATATTTGTATTACTGCCAATGTATGGACACGACAGATCATTTAAAGCCACGATCAGCCTTCATGCAAAAAATAACAAATAAGGGGGTAAGAAATATGTTTCCTGATCCTTTAAATCTTTTTTATAAGGTCATGTCTGCTTATGTCTAAGATACACTAAAATGTTTATTTTTGAGCTCATACCTGAACAACAGACTATTGTACATATAATTTTCTTTGAATATATAAGTCATTGAGGCTGTTAACCTTTAATATGTGTACGGGAATGAATGTCCGTGATCAAATATGGAACATAATTGCATTGTTTCCAATATCTTTTGACATTTTCTTTGAGATGTTTGGCTTGTTCAGCCGTGAATAAATCTGTATGTGTAGGCCAAGTGAATGTATTTGTGAATTTTCAGTGAATGTACTGTATGTTATGGAAAATGGCATGTAAGTTACTCTGATGTATATTTTCTTGAACACAATAATCATTAAAAATGTATCACCTTTTACCTACTTTAAACTGACTTGTGAGTGATTCTAATAATTGGAGACACATTTTGCATTTCAAAAAGTTAAGGAAAAAAAACTGTTCACTTACAGAAATTCTTTCCAGTATCTTATTACGTTACATATTCAATTCTAATAATGCAGTGCTTGCCAAACACAAGTTACTTTCTTTTTTATACTTTTAACAAAAAAGTAATTTCTTTATAGCATTGTTCGTTAACTCTTTTACTGACAAATTAGACAATGTGTAGAAATAAGGTTGGTAACAGAGTTTGATGGTAAGAGGATTGACAATTTTAAACGTTTTAGCCAAAAACTCCACTTTGCTAGCATAAATGCTAAGAGCACATGGCACTAATGAAATCATGATTAAAAAGCCACTGTGTGATCAGGGATAAATTCTGTTTTTTTTTTTTTTCGATATTGTCGTAACAATTTTGACCTTTTACCAAATAACTCTTTGTGTAAAGAACTTTTTAGATTAAAATATTTCTACATACCTTTCAGTGCTTCAGATCTTATCAGTGAGGGGAAGTGACATCATTTCCTGTATCTTACCTAGTTGTGGGAGATAATTCCACCTATTTAAAGGCAAAGTATGGTACGGGAACAGAATTGACGCAAGAGTTATGGACACACAATTTTCTAAGATAAAACTTATTTTAAACAATTTAATGTTGTAGGATTAGTAAAATTACTATTTAGGGCTTTTATAAATAAAATAAATTAAATATTACCAAAAAAAAAAATACACAGATAATTCAGACAACAAGAAATCATGATTTTCAGCTATACAAGACACTTTTTACAGAAAATATGTTATGACTTGTAACAACTTGTGATCCATGACAATGAGTAACAAATAATTACAATAATTAAACATATGACCATAAAAAAATAAAAATTACATTGGACACCAAATGTATCTGCAATTATAGAATCACCCACATATATGATTATAAACACACATGAACTTATATTAGAATAAGAAAAAAAAAACACAGTGTTGTGAATCTGTTGATGAAAAATATGACAAATGACAAAAAGATAAAACATTTTTTTTCTCAAATTCTTAATGCAAAAAATACATCAATGATGATTTATTTAAAATTAAAATATTTATTTTATTTTTGTATTACCAATAATGACACGAAATTACAATAGAACACATATCAATCACAAATCAATCAATCAATCAATAATTATTTACTTATTTATTCATTCATTTGGGTTATACTTTCCTTCAACGGATTCAGCAAAATCTTAATGGTGCTAAAAAGACTTACATTTTTTCTTCTTCTATTGATTCTGAGGTGAAATATGGCCTGGACAGTTTTGGTGAGATATACCCATTTTAGATAATGTTCTTGATCAATAATAATAGTACTCTTGGGCACGGCACTTAAGTAGCTCGAAGTAATTAGTACATTAAAACTGGTGCACAAGCAAACTCAATGTCATGTGAATCACAATCCATCACTCGACATTCAACCTCATCTGCAGCCGAAAAAGGATGCCTTTTGTCCAGGGCCAATTTTCACTATTTATTGTTTATTGTGCCTGACAGCCACAAGCTTGTCACCCAACATGCCTCATTACCCATGACACACATGAGTCAATCTCCAGCAGGCCACAGATACACAAGCTCATTTCCAGACGTGGAGCGCCTGGGCTTGTCCGCCCCGGGGAACAGCTGCTGATAAAGTGCTGTTTTAATGTCCATGTTAATGGCTGAATAAAATGAAGTGGGACAGAAACCCAGCTGAGCAGCCCGTTCAAAGGTTTGCCTGCTTTGCTTTAGCGCTTATTGCACAAATGTCACTGTATTTTATTATTTCACCAGTGACCAATTATTTTTGAGGGCTCTCAGCATGAAATTTACATATTTTCCCCATCTGCTCCTTAAATAAGCTGTCAACATTCCCATTCAGCTCAATGGCGTGTGCATCTTTTTTGACAATTGTTTTGAGCCAGTCACCTGAGCTGTAAATACATGAATTTCTAAATAATCAACAAAAAACCTGTTGCACACAATCTACTACATGCCTTCTGTTGTCTGACTGATAAGTTTTTAGCAAGTAAAAGGCTGTTTAGTGTAATTGTAAAACATCCAGCTTCAGGTTATGATACATGTCTTTTTGCTGTGAAATCTTTACTGATTCTTATACTGTATGCCTTTTATATTGTTAGTAATATTTTAGAATAATCATAAATGTGAGTAGGCTACCACATATGATCCATCCGGCTTTTGAGGAACGTTTATTTGTTCATCTCTTAATCATCATTGTATTGCACTGCATTATATGTTTAAAATCTACAGAGCTCTGATCATAAAACTATGCATTTAAAGGTGCAGTAAGGCCGTGTGTCCACCAAAGCGTTTTTTCACGTGGCTGGCGTATTTTTTCAATTGTTTTCAATGGGTGCGCCGTGTTTTTAAAACGCCATGAGCATAACGAGGTGCTGAGCGTCTTTTTCACTCTGAAGCGCTGAGCGTTCGGCGTTTTTTACAGGTCGCCGAGAGTTGGAGAATGTTGAACTTTGGGTAAAACGCAGCGCTCATCACTGTCACTTTTTACCCAACCGTCCAATCACAGTGGAGGAGGGGCGGGACTAATACCACACCGACCAACCACCACATTCTGCTTGTACAATGTCAACAGATGACAACAACAAGCATAATAACGGAACAAAATAATTTAAAACAAGAGCCAGAGAAAATACATTACATTGTATTGACATTTTAATATAGAATCAACACAGAAACAAAATATGTGTGAAATGATTTACTAGTAACACTTTTGTGGATATTCCGTATCATAACAAGCAAACTGTATCAACTGAAAAAAAAAAAAAAAACGCAATGCTGCCAAAAACGCTCTCAAGCGCTCACAGCTAGGTGGTTTCAGCAGACTCAGAGCGCCTAATGTTTTCAGCTGGCTAAAAATGCGTTGGTGGACACACGGCCTTAAGCGATTTCTGAGTAGAAACACTGTTGATATTTGAAATCAACCCATATAAACACACCCCTCCCTTTATTGCTCCGTCCCAAAAATGCTACCCTGGAAATCCAGAGTTCTCGCGAGAGCACAAGTTGAATTTGCTCAGCGAGTTTACTCTGGCATCGAGTAATGATGCTCATTTAATATGCCCTTGTATCCGAGCTGCACCAATCACATCGGGTTATCTGATATACAGTAGGCGGGCCAGAGGTGAGCTAAATATGACGACAGTGCTGTGACGTCAAAGTCATTCTAGTAAACATTGCAAGATGGCTGTGGATGAACACCAGTTGTTTGAAACGGCTTTGGCCACTACAATGAACGAGTTAGACTTTTTATCTAAAAGAGGAACAGAAGACGGCGCTCGAATCGTTCCTTTGCAAGAAGGGCGTTTTTGCTGTTTTGCCGACCGGATACGGTAAGAGTCTAATCTACCAGTTAGCTCTGCTGGTAAGCGTATGGGGCTTTTTGTGATTGGTCGCAGTGTTAGCCAATTGTGTGCAGTGAGATTTTCAAATGCATGCTTGGTGCCGCCCCTCGAGCTGGCCGATTTTCATTAGTTGATGGCAGACCATTAATCTTTCAGATTTAGGTCTGGATTTCCAGGCTACCAAAATGCACGAACATGAAGCAAAATAATTCTTTGTGATAAATTGAGCCTTTTCACGGGCTGTGATGATGCAGTTCTCAACATCGCAGAATTGGCACTTTTTAAAATATTTTCATAAAAAAAAAAAAATCAATACACCTTGGCAGTAAATGAAAAAAAAAATTAATTAGGCTTAATGCTGCTGCCAGGGTGATTTAAAAAAAAATATATAAAACGGCTGAGGAAGTCACAGCAAATTTGACTGCTGTAATCAATCTCTATATCTCCCTATCCACTATTGTGGATTTTTTTCTTTTGATTTTAGAGAAAATATACAAAAATTATATTCGCTTTCGTCTACGATTCACAGCTATAACGTTTATCCAACTATGATGTTTATCCAACTAAGACAACTTGTGCATTTGAAAACCCTGGAAATGTGAAAAGGGTCCATAAAGCAAAGAAGACCAATGAATAGCAAGGAACAAATTGAACATACAGTAGGCTACACAAGTGTTTATACAAGCAAGAGTTGCTAGTCGCCAGCAGCTCCAGACAAACAATGAAATTCAAAACTGTCTTTACTAGAGCTAACATTACAACAACAGCTTATCTCGGTTAGTGAAACAGCAAAACCAATGTTACTTACATATGGAGCAGACACAATTCGGCGTCCTTCTTCAGGCCTTCCCGCTTATTTCCGGCACTGGAAAACTTTTCTTATTGGGAGACAATTTCAGAGAGGCTAGCAATAGGCTAGCATGAGATTCCGCCTTCTTCACAGCACTCCCTAAAGTTATGCCCAAGCGGCAACCTCCCCGTCTCTCTCTTGAAACCAACACGGAAGTGAGTTAAACTGCAATTCATCAACTGGCCGCTTTAGGCTGGCTGCAGAAGTGAATCAAATCTGTATCTCCCCTTGTTAAAATTACCACAACTTTACAGCAGAAAAAAAAACATGTTTACAGCCTGGATCTCTATGTGGCTTTGGTCTATACAGCTAATTTTGCCCTTCATAACAACTGTGAGGGGGGTGAATTTTTTTATAACGCATCCGTTTAGTTGATTAATATTTAAAGTTCTGCATAATAAAGGGTGTGGCCAATGGCCACTTGAGTGACGGGTGGATTGCCGCTGATGTCAATGCTAGCCGTTTGTCTGCTGTTACTACCTATGGTTACTACTAGCCGTCACTTCACCTCAGCAAATGTTAGCTGCTGAACTTGCCATCTCTGCAGTGTTTTGTGCTTTTTTTCGGGATTATTTCATACAATTTAATACACCAATTACTTCGCCCACGGGCCACGGCTTAGGATACCGTCGTTGTCGTCGAGTATCGTTCGAGAGAACAACCAGCGCTGTATTTCAGTTGTTTTCCTCTGTGAACATGCACTAATGGATGTCTGACAATTTCGTTGCTTTTTGGAGTTTTCAGATTTAAAAACGTCAATAAAGGCTCGTTCGTTCTGCTCCCATGGAACAAATAGATTATAATATGCTTAGGCTATGTACCGTCTGGTGAAATCCTGCAGGTGTCGGCGCTTTTTTCCATCCATGCTATAAATGCACATCCATGAATGAGCGCGGATTTTCTAGCGCATTTACTTGAACTTCATAGGCAATATATCTATGGTTTAACCCATTTGAGAGGCGGCCAAAATCAGAATTAAAAATGGTTCTCTACGAACTTGACGAGCAATGCCGCGCTGACGGACCATAGACTATAAAAAAGAGTGACTAACGTGCACATAAATCACTGTCACACATACTCTCTCAGAGTAATATTAAGTTAGTACATTCTCAACTAGCAGAATAGTACAGAATCACGATACACAGTCTCACTTGTAGCCATGTCTTTTAACTATTGTAATATTTCTAAGGGCAAAAATAGGAACTTTTGATTGGCTTTACATCATCAACTGTCACTTTAGCGCAAGGCCCTGTACAGGCGCAGACTTGGTACTGTCAGTAGCATAACCTTATAGCATTAACAGAGAATAGGTGTGTTCCATTCGACCGTAAGTGGACTGCGAAGTGGACTTCACAGGGTATTCCGCCATCTTAAGTGAGATTCCAATCCGAAGGGAGCGAACATGTTCAGTTCGAAGGGCACTGTGCACGGCATAGGGAATAAGGGAACATCGATACATCACTTCACAGGAAGTGGAGAGCGACGATCGCCCAACTGTCATTGCACGCATCACGTCGTCACCAGTAACGGTCATAACTAATGATGGAGGAGTTTACGTATGTGTGTAATTATTCAAACATTTCACCATTGTTATACAAATGACAGTATTTTTAACGGTTATTCTTGTGAATATTACATTTTATATTGAATATTATGAATATTACTATTTTTGATGATTATAATTTACCTCAGTGAATGCAGCCAGCTTAGCTAGTTTGTGAAGTAAAGTGATATTTTAAATGTGATAGTAAATAAAAATTAAAATATGAATATAGTCCTATATATATTTGTTATATCATTATCTGCGCGACCCCGTCGTTGATTTTCTTTGATGACGTTTGCAGGGCATTCCAAATGAGCGGTTATTGTCAGTGAAGTCCACTTCAACTGATATACCGTGTCCTCAGGGAGTAGGGAGCAGTGAACACAGCGTAGGGACCCTGTCGAATGGAACGCACCTTGAGTCTAATAAGGGGAGAAGTTTCACTCTCAGTACACTTCCGGCTTCTGAACTGGTTGCAGTTCCACTCTGATTCCATATGGGGGCGCTCACAGGACGAGTGCAGAATGAATGGAGGTCTATGGCGCTATACATATCAAAATCCACTTTTCTCAGGATATAATTTTTTGTCTAGTAATTTGAATGTTGTATTCGAAAGGAGATGCAATCGTGTATCTTTAGAAATAAATAATGGACAAATGGAGTCTTCAAACGCCTCAGATGTAAAGTTATTCGCTGTCAAAGTGACGCCAAAATGAATGGGAGTCAATGGGATGCTAACGCAAGTGAAGTTCTGCTACAAGATGTTGGCACCCGGCCGACTTCAACTTCCGGTCGACTTCCTTCCCGCCTGAG
Source organism: Scardinius erythrophthalmus (assembly GCF_964197995.2). Taxonomy (NCBI): domain Eukaryota; kingdom Metazoa; phylum Chordata; class Actinopteri; order Cypriniformes; family Leuciscidae; genus Scardinius; species Scardinius erythrophthalmus. Next base: position 30,327,713 of record NC_138221.1, read on the forward strand.
GCTTCCATGTAGTTCCGCCATCTTGAAAAACTATAATAGCAGAGAGGGACAAAAAGTACTAGGCCAACGCGTTTCCACAACGCGTTTCGTTCAGAGCCAGCGTCACGTGACTGAAGTCAACAGAAGCGGAGGAGCAGAGCAGAGAGAGGCGCTTGAAACTGCCGCGGCAAGTTTAAAAGGATGCACTGTACGGTTATTTATACACCGTTCATTCATACATACATATGAGTCACAGGATAAGGAGTCCTCGTCGTCGAAAAAGTCCAAAATAGACCGTAAAAGGAAACGTGACCGGAGATTACAAAAACAAGGGTTAATGTCGGGATAGCTAATGCAGGAGAAAGCTTTCAAAAGAGATGCTGAAGTTTCCTGCTTTCTTCTCGTCAGGTAAGTCAATGTTATGGTCTTAAATACAAGCTTCTTTTTCATTGCTTTGTTGTGAACTATATTATAGACAGTAGAACATTTATAGTTATAAGTTATCTATTCTATTCATAGTAAGTTAAACAGGCTCTTTGATGATTAGCAGCTAACGTTATTGAGTAAAGTAACAGAGAAGGCACGGATGATGATAACAATGCATGTACTTCAAAAATATAACGAATAAAGGCGGCATTACTACTAACTACCATAGTTAATGTTTTTCACAGTCAGTAATTTATACTGTAACATTATTTTTTTCGTTGATTCAAGTTTCAGTTTGTTTTAAATAACAAACCTGTTCACCGAAGAAAAACTCGAAGTGCTATTATAAGACATCCTGTCATAGCTTTTTGGTACGTAACGGCTACCGTAGATGCAACGCGCATTTGAAAAAGTGAGGCGCTGGAGAGCATTATTCGTTTGAATGCAAAATACAATTTCACCACTAGATGGGAGAAATTCCTACTTACAGTCCCCTAGTGCTGGGCGGTTTACCGGTTCATACCGAATACCGGTGTTTATTTTTGTTACGATATGAATTTTTAATATACCGCAATACCGGTGTATGTCGCTTTAATCGGAACGCGGCGCTGCGCGACACAGTCTCACCCCTCATTTACAACACACGTCTGCGGCGCATTACAGCTGCGACAAGGTTTTATTCCGTCCTCCACGCGGTGCGTCAAAATAGACTTGGCGCCTATATTTAGCGAAGCGGCGTGGAGAGCCGCTTCTGGGAAGCTTCGATCTGAAACACAAGCATTGACTAGAATGGGCACGAGACGTGTGGGGGTGAGAGTGTCTTTTTTCTCGCGGCGCGCGTGTTTTTATACTGTATTAACGTATCTGAAGTGAACTGACGGTCTTTAGAAAAGTTTCTTTGTTATTACGATTGAATCTTTCTTTATCTTTCCTGATAAAGCAGTGTTTATGAGCGTTGCTGCTTTGTGTACATCCGTTACCGGGGAAACCACTGGAAAGCGCTGGAAAGCGCGTCCTGCTGGCACCTCTTTGTAAACAGCCTTGCAAACCTGTATTATTAATATTAGTGTGGATTTTTTCTATAATATTCACTCATGACAATAAAATATGGCATTATAAGTAAATCTACTGCAGTATTTCCTCTCTCACTCAGTAGAAAATGTGGTTAACACCCATGATGCTTGAAAAAAAAAAAAAAAAACCGTGAAACCGGTATAATTTAGAAAAAAATCGTGATGTTGATTTTTGGTCAAACCGCCCAGCACTACAGTCCCCTTTAAGTCTCGATTATGAGATCCAATTTCTCAGCGTACCATCGTATGAGAGCTATAAAAGCCTGATGTATTAAAGATGATGCTCAACAAAGATTTTAGATTGTGTCTATAGCTTCAATACACTATTCAGGCTTTACAGGTATAAAATAACTGAAGACTTAGTTAAAGGGGGGGGGGGGGGGGTGAAATGCTATTTCATGCATACGGAGTTTTTTACACTGGTAAAGAGTTGGATTCCCATGCTAAACATGGACAAAGTTTCAAAAACTAAGTTGTACGTTTGAAGTACAAACTTCAAACGTACGAGTATTTTTGTTCCAAAAATACTCCTTCCGGTTTGTTACAAGTTTCGGAAAGTTTTTTTCGAGTATGGGTATGTGTGACGTCAGATGTAACGGAATTTCCTTATATGGGTCCTAAGGGCACTTCTCCGGTAAGATCGCGGGCGCGCGCACACTCGTAAACCAGAGCAAGAGAGTGAAAGCATTTCGTCATCAAACCGCCCTGCCCGGCTTTTGGGAAGTCAATGTCACCAAAGAAGTGTGTTTTTGGTTGCCAGGGCAAGACAACCCTGCACAGATTCCCAAAGAACCCAGCGTTAAGGAACCCGTGGATGGAGTTTGTTTTCCTGAGCATAAACGGAGTTGTGTAAGACTGTTGTTCCCTGCATTTCGACGATGCTTGTTTTATAAACAAAGCCCAGATCGACGGATTTGCAAATCGTCTAATGCTTAAGGATCGAGCAGTCACAATGATAAAGGTTCGCGGTCGTGCGTTGGAACGGTGAGTAAAACTGTTGAACAAATGTCTCTGTGTTGTTAGCTCGGCGCGTTAGCACAGCTTTAGCTTCGCCCACACGGCCCCCCCCCCAGCCGCTAGTTTTTTTCTGGAAAGACTCGGTACAGTCAATCTTTCAATTAAAAATATAATAAAACAAAAGACTTTTTGGAGATATGAAGGATGCAATATTACTCTATAGGTACTCAAGATTAACAGGAGATTGAGTGAAAATGAGCATTTCACCCCCCCCTTTAAGGAATAATTTAAAACTACGAGTAACGTAGGTTTGTATTGTAACAACATAAATGACTACTGAGGATTTTACTTGTTAAACTGGTTTATTGATTTTTCTGTTTTCAATCTTACAGATCATCAGATTTTACAGGATTAGGTGGTGATGTGGAGAGATGAATTTTGAGGAACCGCTAATGTCACTAACAGAAACAATTCCATGAAAAATGCAAACATTTGGATAAAAAAGGTCATGCATTTTAATCACACAACATAAACCGGTAAAAAGCTGAGTTTCTCAAAAAAAAAAAAAAAAAGCACATTACAAAACAAATAACAGTAAAATGAAGCATGTAGCACAATCCCAGTGAGTGTACAAACACAGACGCAATAAAAAACCAAGCACACCCACCCTAACTTCAATGATGTTATAAGACTAGGCTTTTACGTACAATCCTGAGGGGGTACTAGAGAAAAGAAAAGAGACAATTTATTTGTCATCTCCAGCTAAAATATGAAAGGGCCGTCAGGAGAAGCCATTGGTGAGAATGGAGCGTCGGCTAACGGGACGAGTTGGAGCTGGAGCGAGAACGATGTCGTCTGCGACCCGGAGACCTGGAGCGAGAGCGTCTTCTCACCGGGGAGCGTCGACGTGGAGAGCGAGACCTGAGGCAAGAACGAACTGTCAGCTTTGGCAAAGATAAATCATAGACGTGCATGAGCTTATTAACTGATAAGACACATAAAAGGCAGAAAGCCTGTCTAGTACGAGGACGAATAAACAAACACAAGATGAAAGGACAGATCGGACATTTGGAAACAGGTGCGAAGTGTGGACTAAAATTCAATTTAGGCCGGATAGATTGGTCGGCCTGTACAGAAAACACAAAATCCTAGTCAGACTTAAAACAGTTTAAAAGCCAACCTTCTCCTCATGCGAGGCGGCGTGCGGCGCCACATGGGAGGCGGAGGAGGCATCCGGCGCGGAGGGGACGGTCTTCTCATGGGAGGTCGAATCCTCTGAGGCAGGACAGCAGTGGCTGTGATTTCCTGACCGTCGATCTGACCTGAGGAAAGCAACAGAGAGAGTGAGAAACACCTTCTTACAAACCCATCTCCACTGATCAGCCTTATTTTAGATTCAGTGACGTATTATTTTAGGGTTTTCAGGAACACTTTACAATCAGGTCTCATTTGTTAACATTATTATTATTATTATTAATTTGACAAAAATCGAATTGTTCCTTGTTGGTTCATGTTAGTTCACAGTGCATTTACAAATGTTAAATACAATAATTTGATTTTAAAAATGTGTTAGTAAATGTTGTTTTAGTATTATTTGTTAGTTCATGTTGACTAATGTAGTTAACTAATGTTAACAAATGAAACATTGTAAAGTGTTACCATATATAAAATTACATTTTAATTTCTAAACTTTTTGTAATTTTGTTTTGCATTTGTCATTACTTATTATATGTCTATCAAGGTCTTGTTTTTATTTCAGTTTTATTCATTAATCAATTAGTTTAGTACTTCATGTTTAACAAAATGAAAATGAGAAATGTTGCCTTGGCAACTTGCTGAAATTATAATATTATTTTTATGATATATATATATATAGTATTTGAATGGTAACACTTTACAATATTCACTTTACAACATAATATTAGTTAACATGAACTTACAATAAACAATACTTCTATAGCATAAATATCTTCATTTACTAATACTAACAATAAAATCAGAAGTTGTAACAGTTAACTAAACTAACATTAACAAACAACGAACAACTGTATTTTAATTAACATTAACAAAGATTATACCATGGTCTGGGTGAATTCTCGATTCTGATTGGCTGCAGGGTGTCCATTAAAAAGTGATAGAGGACACCTAGTAAATAAACCGTCAGGTGTAACCAGGGAAACAAAGTTATTGTTTGTAAAAACTTTAGATTTCGATTGTAAAACTAATTCAAATATAAACTAATGTTTTAAAAATTTGGCAAGTGACCATGGTATAAGCGGGTTAATGCCCTTCGAGGTGTCCATTGTCAGGTATTAATAGACTTCGGCGGAGGCAAATGGACTCCGCTGCGCGTCAGACGGTTCACGCCTCGCCGTCGTCCATTAATACCTGACAATGGACACCTCGAAGGGCATTAACCCGCTTATATGCAAATATAATAACCCTTACTTAATGCTGTATAATTATTGCTCATAGTTAGTTGATGTTAAAGGTGCAGTAAGCAATTTCTGAGAAACACAAACCCGAATAAACACACCCCTCCTTTCTGTCAGTGCAAGAGTGGATGTGTCTTTACCATAACTGAAGCTAAGCAAAATAACGTTCCACGAAAAAAAAAAAGATATGACGAACAAACAAGGAGAACAAAACTTAAGGAGAAACAACGCAACCTCTGCATCTGTTTTCAGGCCTTCCTGCTTCGGTCTCTCCAGCGCGGGAAATCTTTTCTATTAACACGGGTCCTAAAGCTCTTGCCTGATCATAACCCTTATTCTTCCAGTAATATTCCTTCAGAGCATTTCTCTTTTGTAATGTCTCTCAGCCATCTCTCTTTCTTCAGATCTCCCTCTATCTCCTCCCTCATGGACACGCCCCTTACTGCTGATTGGCTACAAGTGTGTTGTGCTTCTCGGTCCGATTCCTCGTTTAACAATTAACGATAATAACCCTAGAAATTATGCAATCAAGTTGCTTTTTTTTTTTTTTTTTTACCTCCGTCCATGTGTTTCAGGGCTTTCTGGGCGTCCTCTGGAGACTCATATTCCACATAAGCGTAACCCTTTGACAAATTAGGGTGCAAACGGTCTGGAGGCATGTCAATCATCTTGATCTTGCCATACGTTGAAAAGATCTCTTGAATATGTTCCTATAGGAAATCCGAGTACAGAAGCACAAAGCATTAAAGGAGTAGCAATTTTCAGGAATACATATCTATATTCAACACTTAAAACATTTAGATAAATAACAAAAAAAAACATGTTAATTTTCATACTTTTTGTAATATATATATATATATATATATATATATATATATATATATATATATATATATATATATATATATATAAAATTCTGAATGTCTTGAATACTGCTGTTAAATCCCTGAAAAAGTTTTCTGAAATGTTGGAATTTGCAAATGTCGTCAATTACATTTGCATAAGTTTTAGAAATCTGAACATTGGATAAATGTTCCATTAATCCATTAATCAGAAAAAACTGTCTAAATCCAGAAAAAAAAGATCATCATGATTTTGGAATAAAGTGTTATATAAATCAGACAAATGATATGAAGAAACTTCCAGAGTATCGATGAGAATAAAACTGTAAAGTTTGATGTATAAATGCTGCTGAACTGGAGGCGGAGATTTCTGACAAAATCATTTTCAGAAAACAGCCTTTAAAGATATGGGTTGTAAATTAAATCTACAGACGCAAATTGATAATCTGAATTTATATCTAATAATAATAATAAAAAATAAAAAAAATAAACTAAATAAGAGGTTTTACAAAATGTTCATTGTTTTTTTTTTCTTTTCTTTAAGAAATATATTCATTTGAATTGAATAATTAAAAAAAAATATATATGGAGTAAATATCTCATTCATAAAGACTTTTCATTATTGGATGAATAAGCATTTGTGAATAAATCATTAAAATGACCAATTCAGTGACAAATATTTCTTTTAAACACTCACTTGTCGCCACCTCCTGGTAGTCATCGGTGTTTATACCCAAACTATAAACTTTTATCCCAGTAAGGTTTTATCCAGTCATTTAAATGTTTGTAACACATAAATGACGATAATGTGTGGTTGAAAAGACTGTTTCATACAGTACATTTACATGGTAGATGCTTTCTCCGAATCAGCACTAATGCAGATTTGAATGTTGCAGTGTGATGATTGTACTTTCAAGGGTTAACTAAACAGTTTCACATCTCAAGCATTAGCAGCACGAGTTTTGTCGCAGCCATATCATTTAATGAGAGCGTTCACAAAGGAAGGATGACGACCAACCCTCTCATTCATTAACATGGGCAGCGACAACATATGCTGTTCACGCACCGCTGATGCTTGCAATGTGAAACAGGCGTTAGACACAACGTTGTCATTTAGGAATAAGATCACGTGGGTGTTTGAATTGTGATTGTAGAGCTGCACGATTAATCGTTTAAAGATCACAGTGATCTTCAACTGTACCTTGGTTACGTTCCTGGTGAGTCTTCCCAGATAAAGTTTGGTGGGTTTGGGGCTCGGGCTCCTCCTCTTCCTCTCTTTCTCATCAGTCCGTTTTTGTGATTTGGACCTGGTTAAAAGCGCAAACCCACGTTCAGTGACAATGGCACAACCAGGCATTAACCGGTTAATATCACAAGAAAGTAAAAAAGCCAGGAACCTACTTTGATCGTGAGCGGCGCCGATTGTCATGACGACGGCGGCCTGGGCTGGGAGACCCGGAGGACCCGGAAGAACTAGAGGAACGAGAGGAACTGGATGAACCGGAGCGGCTGGAACCAGAAGAAGAACTGGACCCGCTGGACGAGCCCGAACTGGATCCAGAGCTGCTGCTGGAGCTGGAACTGGACCTGGATCTGAAGTCAGATGAAAAACGCATCATTAGACACATTTAACCCTAGAAACCTGAAGTGTACCGCACAGTAACTTCATGAAACATGCTCAGTTTGTGAAAACTACACAGCGTTATTTACAGCAGATTCTCATGATTAAAAAGAGCCCAAAATCACCATAATCCATCACTTGGATCTAAAGATGTTCTCTCATGGAGTTATAAAACATAAAAATCCACAAGCGCACAAGTTGCCAAGTAAAATCAAATGTAGCTTTCACATGGCATTTAAGCTTGTAACTTCATTAAACGTGTATTGATTGCAGAAAATGACAAATCATTCCTAAGTGGATGCTCCTGATCGAAATGAATCCAAAATCAACATAATTCATTGCAATTGTATAAATGCCTTCCAGGTGTCAAGGGCTTTGTTTAGGGTACTTTTGGCGCTTTTCCAGTGCATGATACGGCTCGGTGCGGTACGGCGTGGCACGACTCGGCTCGCTTTACGCTGGTTTACTGGAGATGTTTTATTATTGGACCATTCGTGCCGCGAGATGTTTTATAGGGGACGGTAAAAAAAACGTCAGGCACCGAAAGTTTCGTTTTTATTAGGTCTAGTTACTACCGTTTACGTCGGAACCGGGTTTCGGTACCCAACCCTAGTTCTAACAAATAATACTCCGGTGGATGTTGCACCACAAAGTGAGCCGAGCTGAGCTGTACCATGCAGTGCAAACACGTCAAAGTGAGCCGTACCGAACCGCACCATGCAGTGGAAAAGCGCCATTTGGTTCCAAATGCTGTCACTTTTGATTACTTTATCACCACAAAATTTGATCCAGAATCAGATGCAGGGGAATTTCACCAAAAAAAGAATTGTCCTCCTACCTTTTTTCCTTCCTGAGTTATTGCATGTCAAATAAGAAAGAGAAGTAAAATTAAAATAAAATAAAAATATCCTGTCTTTTATCAGCAGTTTCTAAGCATAAGAATGTCCAAATGTATTCCCCCCCCCTTAAAAATGTAAAAAGTTTTCTATCAAACAATACCTACCTTTTAACTCTCCTTGCTAGAGTCTGACTTAAAGGGTTAACCTTGACGCAATGTATCAAACAATAACATACATTTACATGTGATTATTTCCAATAATAAGAGTAATGATTTAATCATACATGACGCGAACAAATGTGTTTTTGCTCCTATTTACACGCAATTTTCATTATTCTGATTATTCACTATGAATTGTGATTATTTTTTAATCACCATGATTCACATACGTCAATGCGCACACAGCACAAATTAACCCACATACAGTAGGCGTGTTTTAATCTACAGATGCAAGGATACTTAAGTGAATTGCAAAACATTTCAGTGGATGTATTGGATCTTTTCGGTGACGTGCCTAAATGACTTCATTTCAATGTGTGTGACCATCAACACTGCATTATATTCATGTAGCACAACTTTGTCAACATGAAATCAGTTTATTCTGCACCCCCAAAATGTGAGGCCTCCTTTATTACTAATTTCACAAACCTGCGCATGAGTCGCATTACAACATCATCCGCTGTGGTCAGAGAGGAATATGTGCCTTTAAAGTGTTTACATGCCTGTTTATTGTTATTTAAATCAGCATACGCCACATATTTTACAATAATTATGTTTCTACCATTATGAGCTTAAATCACACCAATTTGATCTAAGTATTGTGTTTTTATGTGGTATGGTTTGATATCAATATCTCATTATAATGTCATTAAGAGGGAGCATGTAAACAGTTACTGACCTGCTGCTGCTGCTCCCGGTGGAGTTACTGCGCCGCTTCCGGATCTTGTCTCTGCCTCTCTCCTTATCCTTCTCCGCTCCCTCTTTCCCAGCAGGCTTCTCCTTCCCTCGTTCCCTGGGTTTGTCCTCTGAACGCTCTCTGCGCTTGGTTGGAGATGGTGCCCTGTGCGAAGAGAGAAAAACAATAGGAAAAATGCTGATAAACTATTGGTTTTCCATAGACGCGTCTCAAACTAGTGAGCTATCAGTCATAATGTAATGCAGTTTTACTCGGTTCCAAGCTTTAATGTGTTTTTCATGCCATATCACACTTTTTTGCACACTATATTTAAAGCCTATATAGCTTGAGGGGGAAAAATATGTTTATTTAATAACACTTTATAAGGGACATTAGGCATTGGGACATTGGCAGCGAATGTACAATGTGAAGCAGAGTTCTTAAAGGGATAGTTCACCCCAAATTTAAATTCTGTCATTAAATACTCACCCTCATGTTTATTTCAGTCGATTCAATTTTTTTTTTACTCAATCACAATTTTTCTCTGTGATTAATCATGATTAATCACAATTAAAAACACTTAAATTTTTGTAGGTTTATATCTAATTTATATATTTTACAATGTAATAATTTCACAGTTAATGTAGAAACAACAAAGACGGTAATACTTGTTTAATGGCATCTTTTTGTGAATGAAGGCCAGTATCACCGATACTAATACAGATATGAGGCTTGCGTGTTCTACTGATGCGAGAGCAGACATTCATGCATGTGATTCAGTGTTGGATTTAATTTTTTTTGTAAATAAAGTGGTAGATTATGTTTTTTTTATGAGCAAAGCACTCGTGTCAGTTCATAATACTGAGATTAAACCACTGGAGTCACATGGATCACTTTAATGATGTCTTTACTACCTTTCTTGGGCTTGAAAGTGGTAGTTGTTTAGCTGTCAATGGAGGGACAGAAAACTCTCGGAAAACTTCATTTGTGTTCTGAAGATGAACGAAAGTCTAACGGGTTTGGAACGACATGAGGGTGAGAAATTAATGGCTGAATTCTCATTTTTGGGGGAACTAACCCTTTAAAACTCCTTTATCTGTGACAGAAATATGATGGAAACGATTAACAACATTTTTAATATTAATCACGACAAGCACTTCAAGAAAGTTCATAAGATGCAACAAACCGAGATAATTGTGAACATTACAACTTCTTACTGATTGAATAACTGAACATCATTATGATCCTCATAACCGTTTTCCACATTTTAGTAATCAAACCTTGTAAGTTACAAATTTAAATAAAATGTTTTATATTTGTACTGTCAGTTGTATTTTATGCATTCATTTTTGTATTGTAGGCCTATATAACACAATTTCGTGATTTTATACTTAAGATCCTTATCTTTAAGACCAAAAAAGGTACTTTAAGATTATTTCCAAAAAAATTATCATTAGATTAGAATGCAAAAAGAATAATTTCAATTCAAGTAGAAAGTGATGCTATGATACATTTACATACATACATTTACGTTACCAACAAGGACATTAAATGTGCAAACTGACAAACGCACTGCAAACTCCTGCCTTAAAAGTATAAAACTCGATATTTTATGACATACAATACATATAACACAAATCCGAAACATTTGAGGCTTTGTTTTTAAAAACAACTACGTTTACTGATTCTCTTCATTCAACGCGGTGAGCTAATGCTAACCCCGCCGATATTAACCCAACATATGCAAAATATCGACGATTAACGTTAATGATAAGAAACGGGGCTAGTATCTCTCTGCATACACACAAACCCATATACGAGACAAAAAAACAGTCGCAATTTATAACTATTGATCATCATAATAAACATTCAGACTTACATGATAAATGAGCAGCGCGCGACACATTCAACGCCGAGCTCAACAGCTGTCGCGTCTTAACGACGTTTGCGTGAGGGCGCAGGCATGATGACGCTATCCATGCGACAGTCGAAAGGAGGCGGGGCGTGTGTGATTCCAATGATCACAACACAAAGTAAACCACAAATGTGTGCGTTTCATCGACACTTACTGTTATTGTGTTGACATTATCAGATGCACGTTATGGATATGGATGCGAGCGTCGTCATGTGACTATAATGGAGCACATCGTCGCATCAAACATACATAACTGAACAGCAAAGTCGCAGTAGTAGGTGAGAAATGCTTGATTTCTATTGTGTTCTGAGTGCACTAGATCACTACGCATGGTCCCTACATGAATCTGAACTTGTTCCCTGTTTGGTGGTGTTTGGAAAATGACAGCTTGTCTAAACCTTTTGAACAAACAGCTTAAAGCAGCTGTGGAGGTGTTTCGCTCCTCATACTGGTGTGCTTAGATTGTTTTGCAGGATTTAAGACACTTGTTAGACTGGCAGACCAGCTTAACAGTTTTGAACGTTACTGTTTGAAACATTTATCTTGAAACAGTGCTTGCTTAGCTTACTATCTTTAAGTATGCATGCAGTATATTATATATTACAAAGTATAGTAGTCTTTCATTCTTTTGAGAAACAAAAATGGGATTCAATATGAGAGGCATTGACCAAAAAAGGAAAGATTAATGTTTATGTTTATATAAGTATGACAGTTCTCCTCTTACCAATGAATAAACAATGAACTTTATGATTCAGGCAGCATTATAGTTCAGATTGGGATCGAGAGCATTCAATTATTCATCCTGCTTGAAGATCAATTCATCACGCTGGTATGGACATGAAGCTGGACAAAGGTCTGTGCGGAGGACCTGTCTGGTCAACTTATTCAACATTATAACACGGGCATTGACACAAAATAACAGGGTTATTACAATATTTTAATAAATGATATTTATCAACTACATCCAAAAAAAATCCTAGTTTATTATTCTTACTTAGCCTGTTAACTGTCTGTCAGTGTCCCAGTAGCATCCCACTTTTTTATTGCTTTTTTTTCCCCTATCACATACTTTAGTAATCATCATAAATTAGAAATCATTCGAAAGCTTAAACACTCAGAATTCATCAAATGAAAACTTATTTTTTGTGATATCAACCTCACATTGGGAACACAACATGTCTAGACTTTGTAGTCCAAGTTATTTTGTGAAATTGCCCATGTATTTTATATAGAATAAACATGTTTAGTTCAGTACATTTGCTTTACAGTAATCTTAAACTTCTTTAGCTTTTATTATTGATGATTTCAATTCTGCAATAATCTCAGTGTCTTCTTTAAACGAGGCCAACCTTAAAGGCCCCCTGAAATCAAAATGTACGCTTTTTAGCTTTTAGTATGATAATGTTAAGCTTAAGGTCATGAATAAGCTGTTGTGCTCCAAAACAATGACAAAATTCGCATTTAGGAGATATTAAGCATTAAAAACACACAGTATCTCACTTCCGCTAAAATGGATCACTGCGGACTTCAGCTTCTCATCACATCTTCTGTCCAATCAAATAATCTCTAGAATCTAAAGCTCCGCCCACTATGCTATAAATACCACCTGGCCAAAGCGACCGTTGACACAGAGCAATATGAGTTGGGAGATTTGTGTTCGGATGCACAAACGCTCGAGTTTTATTCCGTTTTCCAACTGAATGTTGGTTAAGAATGAAATGGCTAGAATTTATTCACACCTCTACTGTTGAATCCAACGTATCATCAGCGCTCAGATTCGCTTCCATGGTGCTGTCAAGTACGACTTGCAGTCTGTGAGGTAACCTAAACGCTATTGGCTATTTGAAAAGGGGGAGGGGCCATTCAATCTGTCCCGCATTATCTTCCTTTTTCAGTGGAAATTACGTCAACGCATCAAACAAAGCCGCGCGTTCCGAAGCACTTCAGTGGGCATCTAGGATGTATGGTAAAAATGGAGGTGATGGTTAACATTAATTTTTTACAGGGCTTATTTGTTATTATTGTACCAAGCAATTTTTAAAGACTTCAAACATATAATATTTAATTCCGAACATAACCGTGTTTTTGCATTTATTTCAGGATCTGCTTGAGCCGACCCACTTTTTAGTGTGTCATTACTGTGTTGTCCAGCATGGGCCGACTGGACGACGCTGCCAAGCGCAAGGTGGTGGAGCTGCGGGAGGCGGGTTTGAGCTTCCGGAAGATCAAAGCCGTGTTGGAGCTGGAGAACATCAAGGTGTCTGCGCAGGCCATCTACCTTTTCCTGAAGGAGTTTCAAGGGAGAGCTCGGAAGGAGGACGGAGCCGCTAGGAACAGCGGCCTCACGGGGCCGACGGCAGGCTCCGAGACGCGGCGGGTCGGCTGGAGCGATCAGCAGCTGAGGAACCTCCTCAGAGAAGCTTCCAGAGTCGCTGCTTCCCAGCAGGCCGGGTCCTCCTCGGATGCCAGAGGAGGACAGTCTTCCGGGACGGGTCCGGCGGGAAGGAGGGAGGCTCAAGGTGGGGAGAAAGACGAGGACATCCGGATTGTCAGCGTGACCTCTTTGGCACAGGGATCGCAGAATGCTGGGATCCAAGGGCCGCGCTCGGGAGTCGGGACTGGAGCGATGAGTGGCGCTTCTTACATTAGACGACGACACACACCCTCACCTGCCAATCCTGTGCTAGTGGCTCGCAAACGACTCCTGGATAAGGCTTTGCTCCACAGAGCGCGGGTGGGTGGATTGTACTAACAATATATATATATTTTTAAAAGAATTTAATACTTTTATTCAGCAAGAATGCATTAAATTGATCAAAAGTGACAGTTAAGACATTATATTGTTGCAAAAGTCGTTCTTTTGAACTTTTTATTCATCATAGAATCCTGAAAAATAAACTGTATCAGAGTTTCCACCAAAATATTCTGTTTTCAACACTGATAATAATCAGAAATGTTTCTTGAGCAGCAAATCATCATATAAGAATGATTTCTGAAGGATCATGTGACACTGAAGACTGGAGTAATGATGCTGAAAAATTAACTTTGATCACAGGAATACATTACATTTTAAAACATTAAAATGGAAAATTATTATTTTGAATTGTAATAATATTGCGCAGTATTACTGTTTTTTTTTTCTGTGTTTTTTGGTCATAATACTGTGCATTGTGACTTTATTTTCATGAAAATCAAGCACATTTCTTTAATCCTCATGACTTTAAAGCAAAACAAATAAAATAAAAAATTTTACAGCAATGGGATTTTTTTTTTAAATTGTAATATATTTATGCACCATGGTATATTTGTTGCCTTTAAATTGTATTGTTTTAAATGATTTAAAAGCATTGTAATTTATGTTTCTTTACAGTAAAAATTACAGTCAATAGAAAATGTAAAATGCGCACATTAAAGGGGGCATGTGCTTATTTTTCATAAAAAACACAATGGCAAAAATATATATAACTTATAAAAAGGCTTATATATATACTTATTTATTTATTTTTATATATATGTGTTGCCTTCTGAAGGTAAGAGACAGCGGTCCTCAGACCGGCCAGCAGGTGTCGCTGTCAGTGAGACGAGATCCGTCCCTCTTCTCTGGTCCTGATGGGAGAAAGCTTGTTTTACCACAGGCAGCTTCTTATGACCTCACTACAGCCAGACCTCCAAACATGGTGAGTTATGAAGCATCATCATAAATCCAATACTATTAAGATTAGAGATGAAAAAAATAAAACATTTTGTACAACAAATAATATCTTTTGGTTAAGTGTCCCATAACCAATATGCAAAACCATTTTTAAAAATTTTAATTATAATATACATTTAAAAAATGTATGTTACTAATTCTACTAATCATTATTATTAAACTGAGCCTTGGGTCTGGCTGATCACATTTTCTTACCCATATATGTGATGGATGGCTTAATTAAATCTTTATTTCTCAGAGATTATTGCACCAAGGAGCCAGTCCTCACAGGAGATGGATGAACCAGCGTGTGGGTGTTCCTGTTCGCGCTCCTCAACACCCTCCACGTGTCGACATCCGCCTCCCTGACCCGGCCACCTCTGGGGCTACATCCCAAAATGCATCCCCCTCTGCACGGGTCCAACACGTTCCCAACCAGCCTTCCCCTCCTCCTCCTCCTCCTGCTCCTCCCCAGCGGAGCGTCCTGGACCCTGCCGCCGTGAGCACCCTGCAGGAGCAGATCCAGTCGTTGGGCTCAGAGCTGAGGAGTTTGGGCCTGGCGTTGAGGATGATGGTGGATCAACAAGGCCGACTGGAGAGAGAACAAGCCCAGCAGACTCAAGTCCAGAGGCAGATCCTCAGCACCCTGCAGGATTTCGCATCCAAATTCGACCCTCTGCAGTCCTCATGCGCTCCTGCGTCTTGTTCGCTGGCCTCTTCGGCACCGTTCAGCCAGACCGCGACCAGCCAGGGCGCCTACGCTCAGTGCAGCCAAGCCCAGACGCGATACAACGAGATCCACGATTCTGGTCTCGAGAGCATCGAGGTGTTCTCTCTGGACCAGCTCAGCCCACCCACCATGAACGGGTTTCAGCAGTGCCCTACCTCCAGCGGGCCCCCGTTCACCCACGCTCAAACACGCACGTCGACGTTCACTCAGTCCCACACGCAAACATACTCGCCCAGCACACTCCCGTATTCACAGCCACACACAGACTCCTTTACAGGGATGGATAGTAAATCGGGAGACATGCCCTCCACCAGTGCAGAGGGATCATTCCAGGCGTGCAGCCCTCCTAACCAGTCCTCTAGTCTTCCGGTTTCACCGCACGAGTCCGAGCTGAACATTATCAAGGTTGAGAACGTCTGAGAAATGGCTGAAATCTGGATTTCAGTATCCAAATGCTTTGGGCTACAGTGCATTTTATTTTACTGTACTCTTTTTAGGCCACCAGAGAAACTCACACCAAGAAACTTATACCAAGTTTAAAAAAAAAAAAAAAAAATCAGTGTTTTCCATTTTATTTTATTTAATATAGTAATTTAGCCTTTTTTATATGAAAAGGAAATAAATATCACAGTAGACATAGTTTGTGATGTTGTTTTTTTATTTTTCCACATGATCAAACATATTAACTACACGGTATCAATACAAATGTTTGGTAAATGTTAAATTTGGGAAAACTCAAACCTGAAAATGGCAATAGTTTACTGGATGATAACAGTATATGATATTGCATTGCTATATGAGAGATGTACACAAATTAAGATTTAGGATTTAAATTAATTGTGTTGCACAAGCAGATATGGATTGAAATGATCTTTATGCTTATTATTTCTTTGCATAAAATGGTTAGAAATAATCATAAGAGTAAACTTTAGTTTTAACATGAATGGCCATCATGTTGCACATCATTTTATTTACAAAATAACTATGTAGCATTTTTTTTTTAACAACAAAATTAAAAATAATGAGTGAGTACATCAATCTACATTCCAATCTGTGTTCTTGCCTTACCCTGAATAACTACGGTAAGCCTATAATAATTATTGTATTTTAGAGCTGTCGGGACGGATTTCGCGGGAAACTGAATACTTCCGTCATGCATCTGCGCGTGTTAATATCATGAATAAAATACGGTCACGCTACTTGCTGTGGAAGACGCCATGGTAGCAGATTGAAGTCACAATGTTGTTCAAATGAACGTCGATCCAAACAGGGAAACAACAGTCACGGTAACATCAGCTCGGCTTTACAGAAAAAACGTTTAGTTTGCATAGCAAGACATTTGGCGTGCGTTGGCTAGGTTCACAAAATAATGTTTATGCTGGTAACAACAACAACAATGTTAATCTCAAAACCAAATACAAAGGTATAGTCTACCAGCCAACACCATTTCATCTTATCTGATATGATTATGAATAGCAATCTTTATAATGTCAGTGTTGCCAAACTTTGCTTTTGTCAAAACAACAGCGGGATGTGTAAAATGGGTTGCTGCCAGATCTGGCCAGCAGGGGGCAAAGCTGTCTCATGAATTGTGAAATTTCCAGACACATTTCACAGAATATGACTGCAAAAGAAAATGAGTGACAGTTGTTGTTTATAAGTGCAGTGTCTATATACAGTTTTTTTTTTGCAGTTGTATTTTTAGTATGTAATTTTAGTCTTTAATTTGGGTATGGATAAATTGTACAATATCAAAATCCACAAGCGTCACTCTTCTGCACATTGAAAACCACAACAATTCGAACATCACAGAAGTTCCTCTGCAAGATAAAAAATATTATGTAAAAACCTTTATTTAATTCAGTTAAATTGAACAATCAGCAAAAAAATAATTTTCTGAGTGTATTGGGAATATACTGTATATTGCTTGCTTTATTATTTATTATTAATATACACAAAAAGCCAAAGGCTTATTTCCATTGTGGTCCTCTATGTCTAAACATGGAAATACAGATCATATATGGAGAGAAATCATCATCAAGTCGCACATCTCACAATACATCGCCTGTAAATTAATTATTAATGGGACCATTAAAAAAAATAAACACTTTCAACTTTTATCTGCTTTATCCAACAAAGTAAATCATTCCAGGCTATAGAACTAGTATATATATATATATATATATATATATATATATATATATATATATATATATATATAAATTGTTTCCCCATTAAACTCTTTCAATCTACAAGGATAAATATCAGTCCTACTCCCCCTAGTGGAATGACTGTGCACATCTATTACATGTACATCATTCTAGGAACACTTAAACAAATAATAATAATAATTAAACCCCAACATCAATTTAAGAAAAGTTACCCTTTTTCAACTTTTTAAAAACCAACTTTCTTAAAATGATCATGGTTCAGATGTAACTGAGGGTGTACCTTGCACAACCTATTTTAAGCAGTCTGCATTCTGCAACTTTCTTTTGGTTCATTTTGTTCTACCACTAAACCAATATTTTCACTCTGCACTGCGCTCAGAAAGTCATTTAGCAGTTACAATTCTATTGCTGGCAGTTAACTAGATGGCAAGCACTAAAATTGTTTAAGTGTAACATGTAAGTGTAAATGGAAAAAATAATGGATATTAATACATTAATTAATATCAAATCACTTTAAGTCCAATGAACTGGGTCTCATACATTTTGTTTTTTATTTCAGAATGTTTATTTCAAAACAATAATACATTAACAAAAAATTGTGCTGACAAAGAATTATTCAACTAAATTGAGAGGAAGTCTTCTTTTATATTTACTTATAGCACTTTATTTTTTTATAGCACTTTTTTTCTTCAGTGAATATCAATAGTACTTTGGTTTCTTGAAAGCCACAGCACAGTTCAGGTAACTTACTTTTCCAGTGCTTTTCAAAGTGTACACAGTGTCACACCAGAGATTTGGCTGATATGTTCTTGTTCTGACAGCAGTGACTCTAAACTTCTCATATGGAGGAATCAGCACCTCTCTCTCATTAGGATACTTTGAATATTTTGTCACATCAGCACCTTTACAAGTGTAGATTTCAAAACAAGATTTAGTTCCAAAACCTCGTGCTACATTAGGATCAAGAGAGGAGGATGAAAATGAGCCGAATCGAACCTCTTTGTTCAGAACATACTTATTAAATTCAGCATTTGTACCACGATAAGTGTAATAACATTTATTTTGTGTTTTCTTCAGAATCTGTATTGCTTCTGTTAACAGAAAGTAAAGTGAATACCATCTATATGTCTTGTTTTTGTAATAGTTTTTACCGTTACGGGTGTCAGGATTAAAACTGTTATATATATTATTATCACTGTACATATAAATGGCGATTAACTGATTCCTTGTCAGGTAATCTTTTGGGAACTTGACAAAGTTTTCACCTAATTTCCAACTAATTTTATATTTAGGTGAGTTGTTGATTTCCTTTTTCAGATATTTTGTCTTCACCAGATATGCCATTTTCTCTCTACAGCCGTAATAATAGTCATCGACAGAATTCGGTGCCATATCCAATGGAAATATCTGTCCTGCAGCAGCGCTGTGGTCCTGCAGAAACAGAAATCATAAGTATTAATCATCAGTCAGTATTAATGTCTGTAATATTCATATTAGAACACAAGCTTACCTGTCCTAGAGCAGCTAAAATGAGAAGAAGAGCTTCAATGATCAACAGCATCTTGATTCAGTCAAATCCCTCTGATGATCTAGTAGATCTAGTGAAGAACCAGAAACACAACAGCGTCTCACAAACACTAAATATATCACTCCAATGGCAATATGTGCACAATAAAACTGTTCAACAATTTCTTACAAAACACATTTTAAATCCATGCAACTGCATTTTTTGCTGATTAGCAGTTTTAACTGTTTGAAATAATCACATAAAACTGTGATATATTGACCTTGTACTTCAACCCTAAACTTACCTGAAAATACTGTTGTCTCTTTTTGAGATTGTGTGTTTTCTTTTCGTTATTTTACAGGAGTTCAGGAGCAACGACAAGAAGAGAAGATCAGAAAAGTCATTCGCTCACAGAAGACAACGACTCTTCAGAATAACTGATGAGGAAGGTGCCTTTTTTATATCGCTGATAATGTGTGTGTGTTTGAGAAATAATTTCTGTCTCTCGTGTGGTTTCATATTGGACCAACTTTGAGTTACCATCGTTCTGAGATGAACTTTTCAACATGATTTCTTGAGAATTCATGATAACTTTACGCAATGGTGAATTCACATGAAATCGTTGATGAAAATCTACAATCTAGAGATCTAAACAAGATGTGTATTAATCAGCACGTAGTTTTGCATACGATAACAATTAGATATACTGTATATATATATATATATATATATATATATATATATATATATATATATATATATATATATATATATATATATATTAGTGGTGGGCCGTTATCGGCGAGACTCTTATCGCGCAATAAAAAAAATATCGCCGTTAATCTATTCCCCAAGTTGGGTTGGGAGATGGCTCTACTACACAAGCTATGATGACGCAATCTACCCGCGGCCGCGAGGTAAACCCGGCTGCAACGCATATTCGTCGTCATCTTAAGTAAACACGGCTGTAAGTGAAAGCTGCAACGTCCATTATTTGGACTTGGTTCGGATTTAAGCCGTCCGACAAACAGCAGCAAACTATCCGAGTGTGTGGGGTAACGGTGGTAAGTACACACGACTAATCCGTTCTACCACCTCAAATTCAAACCGAAACATGATATCACTGAATAGCCTACCAGCGCGCGCGTATTATTCTCATTCCAATATATCTTAGTGGTGTAACGTTAACACATAATCTCTGTCTACGCCCGATTTTAATAATCGTTGTTGTGTTTCTTTTTAACTGAAAAGACATCAGTTAGACAATATTATAACTTTAAATTTGGGGTTTCATAAGCTTAAAGCTATAATAAACATTAGACCTACTTAAGATCTCTGCAGCTAGTGTACTTAAATTTTATTTATCTGCAAAATTATGTTGTATACTTACAGTTTTGCACAATATATGTTCTCAAAACTACATATACCCTTTAAAAAAATAAATTTAGCAGTTGTTTAGCAGGGTCTGTGTAACCTGTTCTGAAATGGTTTTATTATAATATACTGTATATCGTTATCACAAGAGGCTGCAATGTAGGCCTATATCACAATATAGATTTTAGGCCATATCGCCCATCCCTAATTGATAGCCTATAGTAGTTGATAATAACATAGGCCTACCTAATGTTGCCTACGGACGGTAACAGTACAGAAGTAACCTTTTACAGTCTATGAGTAGAACAGCTTTCTCAAGCAGTTTGTGATGCATTTTGGAAACAGGAGATAAGCCCCTGGTCTAATGCGCCACCTGGCTTGAGGAACCCGTTCTCAAAGACTTACTTTTATAGTCATTATTTGGGTAGCACACATATTCTGAATGCCTTCGGCAGAATTCAAATGAGCCATTTTAATCTAGATTAATCTAGATTAATTTCAAAATTAATCTAGATTAATCTAGATTAAAAAAATTAATCTATGCCCACCTCTAATATATATATATATATATATATATATATATATATATATATATATATATATACATATATATATACACTCACATGTTTTTGGAGAGATTAAAAGAAGGTTTTTCTCCATATCTGAAAGACAAAATACATCCAATATATATCTGATTATTTTATATTTAAATAAAAAGTTTGAAATGAAGGTTACAAGACAATGGAAGAAAATTTGACATGGTATCATTCAATTAGCATTTAGGTTCACCATGTAACTTTTGGCCCTCTAGTGGTTAAAAAACAAAACTGCATGCATTTTGCGTAAGAACATTGTTTTGGTTGTGCTTTGGCTCTGCGTGACTGTGTGGATGAATATGGTTAACTTACTGCTCATTAAACATTCACTGCTAGGCTTAAGAGATTTTAGTTTAGATGGCGAGGACCTCAATCTGACTAGCTGAAGACGTTACTGTAGCGTTACCCATTAATAGACACGGTACTTGAAAATAAATTCCGGCCCAGCACTACAACAACCCATAATAAAAAGACCCTTCACAATGAACTCTGTTAGAGAGCTACATATGGCAGTTTATCTGTTTCTCGCCTGTTGAGTAATAAAAACATCATCTCTGCGTCGCTTTTACAACAATTCAATTCCCTCAGTTCTCGCCATCTTTGAAAAGCCCAGCCGATGTTGATTCTTGCTTTACCAACTCTGTCACGTTCTCTTTCTGCCAGCAGACTCTTCTCTGTTCATCTTTTTTAAACGGGTGATTCCCCAGATGTTCAAGATTTAACTGCTCCATGTAAACCTTTCTCGCTCATCATGACAACTAACCTATGCCACTCCCACACCATACATGCGTCAAAGTATCTGGAGCAACTTTATGACGAGAGAATGAAGGTTGCCGGGGTTACACTCTTCTGAAGGACATCCTGGGATTTTTAATGACCACAGAGAGTCAGGACCTCGGTTTAACATTTCATCTGAAGGACGGTGCTTGTTACAGTGCAGTGTCCCCATCACTTTACTGGGGCGTTAGGACCCACACAGACCACAGGGTGAGCGCCCCCTGCTGGCCTCACTAACACCTCTTCCAACAGCAAACTGGTTTTCCCAGGAGGTCTCCCATCCAGGTACTGACCAGGCTCAACCCTGCTTAGCTTCAGTGGGCAACCAGTCTCTGGCTACAGGGTGAAATGGCTGCTGGCAATGTACTGTACATTTAACTCAGATTCTGAAGTAATGCAAAAAGGATGCAAGTTTCGAAGAGGTTCAAGGGTTTCATTTAGGCTGATTTCATCCTGCTGTCTTAATCGTACAGAAGCAGAAGGTTTCGGTAACATACAGTGGGGAGAACAAGTATTTGATACACTGCCAATGTTGCAGGTTTTCCTACTTACAAAGCATATAGAGGTCTGTAATTTTTATCATAGGTACACTTCAACTGTGAGAGACGGAATCTAAAACAAAAATCCAGAAAATCACATTGTATTATTTTTAAATAATTAATTTGCATTTTATTGCATGACATAAGTATTTCATCACCTACCAACCAGTAACAATTCCGGCTCTCACAGACCTGTTAGTTTTTCTTTAAGAAGCCCTCCGGTTCTCCACTCATTATGTGCAACCACTGCACCTGTTTGAACTTGTTACCTGTATAAAAGACACCTGTCCATACACTCAATCAAACAGACTCTAACCTCTCCACAATGGCCAAGACCAGAGAGCTGTGTAAGGACATCAGGGATAAAATTGCAGACCTGCACAAGGCTGGGATGGGCTACAGGACAATAGGCAAGCAGCTTGGTTAGAAGGCAACAACTGTTGGCGCCATTATTTAGAGATGCACCGATTACAATTTTCTAGGCCGATTCTGATATCCAATTTTTCATTGAGTTTGACCTGCCGATACCGATTTTAGCCGATTCCAATTTCATTTTTTCTAACCACTTTACAGCACACATAAATATTTATTTTCTATCTTTTCTTTAATAGAACATTTTACATTTTGCATAGAACATAGATCATTTTTTGAACAGATAATCTAGAACTATATAAATTACTCCAGGTGTGGGAAATTCACACACATCTAAAGTGCAGTGTTATGGAAGAACCATTTCCTTCTTTTCATATCCAATATCCAACTAAAAAGAATTGATATATTTAGCCAACTAAACTTCTGTATGAAAACAGGGAAAACAGGTAATGGCAATAATATATATATTTTATAATATTATATAGGCCTATATATATATAGCCTTGCAGTATAAAGATATTTCTATATTTTCTGACTAGTTTACTTTATTTTTTATAATCATAACCATACTTGCAACCAAAACTGAATAATGAAAACAAGTTTAAATGGGTAAATCTTCTACAAATATTTTTGAGTCTTCGTTTTCTTTTCTGACATACTGGAGTTCTTGTTAAAACCTATGGCTAAAACACACTAGACATATACTTATTCTGTGCATTTTGAGCACTTTTTGTGTGAAATCATTTTTAGTTTGTCAATCAAAAGTGTGCTTTCACTTTAATTGAGCTTGAACAGCGTAGCAAAAATAGACCCGCGGCGAAACCCGCGCTTCACTGCTGCTCACGCGACGCTCCTGCTTGACGCTCACGCGCTGCTCCTGCTGCCGGTGTGAATGCACTCATTGATTAACATGCACGTCGAAAAAAATATGCGCTGCTCATGCGCCGCTGACATTTGTGGTGTGAAATGGCCGTAATTCACGAGGTTTCCTACATGTGCATTTCGTGTGCACGTGTGATGCTGATGTTGTGCGTTGTTAATCATGCGGCTCCCGAGTGCATTTCACCGCCATAAAATCGGCATATTTCCGGTCACCAGCCGATCAATCGGTGCATCTCTACAATTATTAGAAAATGGAAGAAGTTCAAGATGACGGTCAATCTCCCTCGGTCTGGGGCACCATGCAAGATCTCACCTCGTGGAGCATCAATGATCATGAGGAAGGTGAGGGATCAGCCCAGAACTACACGGCAGGACCTCGTCAATGACCTGAAGAGAGCTGGGACCACAGTCTCAAAGAGAACCATTAGTAACACACTACGCCGTCATGGATTAAAATCCTGCAGCGCACGCAAGTTCCCCCTGCTCAAGCCAGCACATGTCTAGGCCCGTCTGAAGTTTGCCAAAGACCATCTGGATGATCCAGAAGAGGAATGGGAGAAGGTCATGTGGTCTGATGAGACAAAAATAGAGCTCTTTGGTCTAAACTCCACTCGCCGTGTTTGGAGGAAGAAGAAGGATGAGTACAACCCCAAGAAAACCATCCCAACCGTGAAGTATGGAGGTGGAAACATCATTCTTTGGGGATGCTTTTCTGCAAAGGAGACAGGACGACTGCACCGTATTGAGGGGAGGATGGATGGGGCCATGTATCGCGAGATCTTGGCCAACAACCTCCTTCCCTCAGTAAGAGCATTGAAGATGGGTCGTGGCTGGGTCTTCCAGCAAGACAACAACCCGAAACACACAGCCAGGGCAACTAAGGAGTGGCTCCGTAGGTCCTGGAGTGGCCTAGCCAGTCTCCAGACCTGAATCCAATAGAAAATCTTTGGAGGGAGCTGAAAGTCTGTATTGCCCAGCGACAGCCCCGACACCTGAAGGATCTGGAGAAGGTCTGTATGGAGGAGTGGGCCAAAATCCCTGCCTCAGTGTGTGCAAACCTGGTCAAGAACTACAGGAAACGTATGATCTCTGTAACTGCAAACAAAGGTTTCTGTACCAAATATTAAGTTCTGCTTTTCTGATGTATCAAATACATATGTCATGAAATAAAATGCAAATTAATTACTTAAAAATCATACAATGTGATTTTCTGGATTTTTCTTTTAGATTCCGTCACTCACAGTTGAAGAGTACCTATGATAAAAATGACAGACTTCTACATGCTTTGTAAGTGGGAAAACCTGCAAAATCGGCAGTGAATCAAATACTTGTTCTCCCCACTGTATCTCTTTTTGAAACCAAACCTTAACGTCAAAACAAGAAGAGATCAGAAAAATGTCTGCTATGGCACTGTGTTCATGTAGGAAAGAAGTGACCTGAACTGTGCAGGTCATTGTAACAAATATGTTGCAATTTTCCAAATGACAAAACGTACTTCTTTTTTCCCTGTCATCAGCACTCATCTGTTTTCAAAGATAACAATGTTGAAATTTAAGTCTTTAGTTGCCGTACGTGACTTTTGATCAAGCCTGCCACCAATGTTCCTGCTCATGTTTAATCTTGCTGAGCAAAACCTTTCTCTGTCGAGTGAAAATTTGTTCCACCTGAGCAAAAACATCCATTGTAACATCATGCAGTTGACAGCAGATTGGGAAAAGCATATATTTTTCTTGGATATGCAAACTTTAAGGAAACATTTCATTTAATCATTCTTCAAACATTAAGGGAATGTTACTTTTGAATGTTCTTTGAACAATGTTCATTGAAACAACAACATTCTATTAACGTTCCTGGAAGAACATTTTCTCATAACTTTGAGAGAACCTTGCCAGAACGGTAGCTAAAGTTCTGAGAATGTTTCCTGTTAGATAGGTGGGTTTAAATGTTAATTAAAATGACACTGTATCTTTTCAACAAAGCTTGCATCTTTCTAACTGTAATCACGTGTATATATGATGATTATATTGGCAGTGCGCTAAAAAAAACATACAACAAACACACACATCCAAAATCAGAGGCGTTGTACAGTAGGCCTAGTAGCCAGTGTCACTGCACTGAGTTTTGCTGCTCCCACCGTTAGAAAAAAAAAAAACATTTGTGTTCATAATTCTACTGAGAGGCTGATGGGTACTTAAATATTAATGATCTTAAATGTTTTAACTAAAAAGGCCCATAGCCGTATAACTACCATGTAACCAACAAACATAAAGGGAAAAAGAGTCAGGGAGAAAGAATACTGATCTAATAAATATCAGTCGGTAGTGCACACTAACCATGCATTCAGACAGCACGTAGCATCATAATATAAATAAATACTAAAACTTAGTGTTGCAGATCATCTCTTGTATGAATTGTAATTCTAAAAAAAATTGTTTGTAAACATATGAGAATCCATCTATATTTACTGTGACACTTAAAATATGGTTCAATTTGGTAACATGGCTGATAGGTTCCATAACTCAGCTGATTGGTTGCTGCTCAGCATTCAAATACTTGCCAGTGTTTGCTGTCGCGGTCTGCAGCGCGCTTTCAGAAACTCTCCACCTTCCCCAGATCCACCTGTATAGATCTGCTACAGGGATTATTTCATGTTGTTATACGTACAGCAGCAGTAGGGTTGGGTATCGGTTGAATTTGAATAATTCCGATTCTGCTTATCGATTCCGATTCTTATCAATTTCTGATTTCAATTCCAGTAAGAAGAAAAAGAGAAAAAAAACATAGAAATCATTCACATTTATTCTAAGTCTTATTGCAAAACATTTAATTGTAGCTGAATACCATGAACAATAATCAACAGGCTAAAGAACACTTACACAAGGAACTTTTTCCTACGGTTTAAAAAATACCATAGCAAAAACAACCACTGTAAAACATTGCGCTGTAAAATAACAGTAATCTACTGGCAGCTGGTTGCCAGCAATGTACTTTCTGTCAGGACCACTATCGTCAAATACGATTGCCAATTAGCATACAGTTTGGATAGGCGGTATGGTTCCGTTCTGGGCAGGAACTCCGTGCGCATCCATGCAGCCTAGCATGATGGATAAGCAGCAATAACCCCCTTTAGGGTAAACAGAACAGAACCAACATGAATGTATGCAAATATCATTAATTCAAGATTTTAAAGTACAACATAATTCGAAAATTATTCTGATTCAAGGGGAATCAAAATGCCAAATCCTGACTGGACGAGAGGAGGAGCTGGGGATGGAGGAGGGTAATTCATATAATTTGGGAAACCAATTGCTTCAAACAGTTCGAGTTTAAAAACTGGTATTTATACTGATAGTACTGTGAACTTACTTCATTTGAGTCCACTGAAAATTAACATATCTTAATGTAAAAATGCAAACACATAATGTGTTTTTGAAAACAGTGTGAAATTAACTCTCCTGGGAGTTTATATGGCTCCAGACTCAAGAGTGTTAAAGTGTTAAAATATGACTGTTAAATTAACACTCAAGAGTGTTAAAGTTAATGAACTAATTAAGTGATTCATAGAGTGATGATTGAGCATTACTGAAGACACCTGATGTTAACAAGCAGAATCACCAAAGGAGAAAATCTATTTTTTAAGACACCATTATGGTGATCAGTGTTTGCTCATTTTTAACTTACGTTTTTCTCTGGCTGCTTTAACTGTGTATTTGATGCACATTTGTTTAAAATAGGATATTTTACTTTATTTTTACGGTTTTTGTTTGACAGCCGCAGCTGACAGCTTTAAAATAAATTTGATATCACCATGATTGAGATCAGTGTCTGCTTTAGTTGGGCTCATGACCCGTGAGTTTTTAACATTAGTTCCCTTTCAGTCGCTCACGTTCGACGTAACGTCGACGTGACGACGTAATTGGGATCACTTCAGGGAGCCCTATCAACTTCGAGTGTCTACAGAACGAGCCAATGAAAGTTGGCGTGCGTGAATCGCGTCACGCGCCCCCGCCCCGCCGCGCGGGTATAAACAGGAAGCGGGTGCACGCACACATTGTCTTTCACTTCGGAGCCGAGTTTCTGTGAGACTTTTTTGTCTATGAGAATCAGCCTTGAAGACTTCAAAGAGGATCATCTCTCTCTGTTCCTGTGTTGGTGTGACGGCGCGATCAGCGGTGGCCGCGAGCATTGCAGCTCTCAACTGCTGTTTTCACAGCACTGTGTTTGTGTCTGTGTGTGTGTGTGTCGGTTCGGTGGGCGTTTCCCCTGTGTGTGCATTCACACTGCGGCTACCCCTGGGTGCCTCAACACAAAAAGAGAGTTCTAAATCCTTTTTTATTTTTTACTAAAAGAGCAACACAAGCGTGACCCTGCGTCTTTTTCAAGATGTCATTCCGCTTGTGCGTTTCTGGATGCCGTCGTTCCCTGGCACCAGCAGATGGCCACAGCAGTTGCCTCTCGTGTTTGGGCATTCAACACGCTGAGGCAGCTTTTGTGGATAGTTCATGTTCCCATTGCGGGAATATGACTATCGCAGCGCTGAGATCGACACTTGCTTACCTCAAGGGAGGTGCAGTCCCCTCGCCTATGCCCCGATCTAGTGTCTATTCTGCCCCGCAGAATAGACCTACTTTGGCGCATGACCAGGGTGATCTGAGGATTACCGTGAGGGCTTCCCCGTCGAGTCATCCTCCGCGGGCCCCTCACGCCTCACAAGCGCTGTCGCCACTGGAGCCCCTTAGTGGACGCCTTGGTCCTTCTCCGGAACGACCAACCGTTTCCTTTGGGGCTCCGGCTGATGACCAGATGTCGATCGCAGCATCGGAGGGGGAGCTGTCCTCTGGAAATGAAGACTCGGCTGTGTTGCCCCCCTCGGGGTGTGTAGCGTTGTCCGAGCCGGATCCAGAATGGACTCCTATGCTTTCCCGGGCCGCCGAGAAGGTCGGGCTTGCGTGGAATCCTCCACCACGTCCCGAACCTTCTCGGTTGGACGATTGGTTTCTCTGGGCGGGCCCTGCTGGTTCTCAGTGCGCCGCCCCGGTACCTTTCTTTCCGGAAGTGCATGAGGAGCTTTCTAGGACGTGGAAGGCACCGTATAGTGCCCGAAGCCGTTCTAGTGGCTCCTCACCCCTCGCCACCCTCGACGGCGGGGCAGCTAAGGGGTATGTGGATATCCCCCCAGTGGAGCGGGCCGTCGCGATGCAGCTGTGTCCGGCGTCCGCTTCCTCTTGGCGGGGTAATCCACGCCTCCCGTCCAAGGCCTGTAAGTTTTCGTCCGGTCTAACGGCGAAGGCTTACAAGGCCTGTGGACAGGCTGCTTCCGCCCTCCATGCCATGGCGCTCTTGCAGGTCCACCAGGCCCAGGCGCTCATGGACATGAACGAGGGTGGTTCTGACCCAGAGCTCCTCCGGGAGCTCCGTGTGGCAACCGACCTCGCCCTCCGGGCGACGAAGGAAACCGCACGTTCGGTTGGTCAGGCGATGTCCACTCTGGTGGTCCAGGAACGCCACCTTTGGCTCAACCTGGCGGATATGAGGGACACCGATAAATATCGGTTCCTGGATGCCCCTCTTTCCCAGGTTGGGTTGTTCGGCGACGCGGTCGAGAGCTTTGCCCAACAGTTCTCGGCCGCACAGAAGCAGATGGAGGCCATCCGGC
This sequence comes from Scardinius erythrophthalmus, assembly GCF_964197995.2. Classification (NCBI taxonomy): domain Eukaryota; kingdom Metazoa; phylum Chordata; class Actinopteri; order Cypriniformes; family Leuciscidae; genus Scardinius; species Scardinius erythrophthalmus. The sequence goes on from NC_138221.1 coordinate 30,356,989, forward strand.
ACATCCTGCCCCGGCGGACCCCTGCTGCTCCCACCCGTCCGCCGGCCGCAGACCCTCCGTCTGCTCGTCGCCGTGGTCGGCCTTCTGCGGCGTCCTCCGCTCCCGCTAAGCCCCAGCAGCAGCAGCCATCATCCAGGCCTCAGCGTGGAGCAAGCCGCAGGAAGCCGACCCCGCCCGTCCAGGCCGCTGCCAAACCAGGAGGCAAGCGACGGTGCAAACGACCCTGAGACGGGCGGCCCAGAGGTGGATCAAGTTGCTCTTCAGGAGATGGCGAAGGCGCCACTCCTTCCCCCGGTGGAGGGCCGGGCGGAGAATCTTTTGTTTCCTTTTCTTTTTGTTCCGCCACTGACCCACGGGTCAGTGGTACCCACATTTTCAAAAAAAGAGCAATTTCTGAAACCTCTGGGCCCCAAGAGGGTGCGCTTGGCAGTCGACGACGCTGCCATGCCTTGTCACTCCCGAGCCCCTCTTTCATTGCCAGCGAGCAGCAGTGGCTGTGTTCCGGACGTGCTGTCGCCTCCACACACTCACTCTGCCCTTCGACGGAAGCAGGTATGTGCTGCACCACACACTCAGACCCCACTTCGGGCCGCTGTGCCGTCCGAGTCGGGTCCCTGCATTCCGCCGCGCTGCCTCACCCCGGGTACGTCTGTGGTGCCGTTAGTCCCGCTTGCTCGGTCTCTGGGAGCCTGGTTAACGCTTCCCAGCCCGTCTCGCTGGCTCATCCGTACCATCAGACTCGGCTATGCGATTCAGTTCGCCCGGCGCCCCCCTGCTTTCAGGGGCATCCTGTTCACCCGTGTTCTGGCGGACAATGCCCCGGTGCTCAGGGCGGAGATCGCAGTCCTACTGGCGAAGGATGCGATCGAGCCGGTCCCTCCAGCCGATATGAAGACCGGCTTCTACAGCCCGTACTTCATTGTACCCAAGAAAGGTGGTGGGTTACGACCAATCTTGGACCTGCGCGTCCTGAACCGGTCCCTTCACAGGCTACCGTTCAAGATGCTTACGCAGAAACGCATTTTCAAATGCATCCGTCCCCAAGATTGGTTTGCAGCGATCGACCTGAAGGACGCGTACATCATGGTGACATCAAACTTTATTCTTTTCAATAAAGCTTCAACTTCTAAACCTCTGTTAATTCTCAATAAGAATGTTAGTATGAAAGAAATAAAGTCTGGATTGTAATAAGCAAAGATGCTGAGATCCTGATAGTGTTTAATGTTCTGTTGGGGTTTAAAGTGTTTCTGTATGGTGTGTTTCGTGTGTCACCATTGTGTTGAAGAGTAGAGCCTGAGCTTCAGTTCAGGATGAGCAGAGAAACACTGATGAAATGCTGCATGTTGCTTTAATTAACAGACAGTAACTGTGTAGTTGCTGATGCAGTGATGTATAGTCACAGCAAATCATGCATATAATTAACTGCATGTTTATCAGTAAAAAATCAGAAAAAATGTGAGTTAACTGTGTTTTAACTGTGTTTTTGTTAAAAAAGATTAATGAAGATTTCTGTAAAAGTATTTTGCACTTATTTAAATTAGGATATTTTACATTAATTTTACGTTTTTTGTATGGTAGCCATTGCTGACAGTCATTTGACTGTTTTTTATGGGATTTTTTTACAATGAAGGCATTTGATCGTAATAATTCAGGAAATAGCTGTAAATTAACACTGTTTTTCCGTAAAACATTTAAGGAAAATTTCTGTAAAAGTTTTTTGCACTTAATTTAAATTAGGATATTTTACTTTATTTTTACGGTTTTTGTTTGGCAGCCGCAGCTGACAGTCAATGACTGTTTTTTTACGATTTAATTTTTTACAGTGTGTACAATTACAAATAATATCTGTCAATTAAAAATTCTGCTGTTATTTTAGGTATTGTGACATTAATGACAAATTCTAGTAATTCACATTTTTATACAGAAAATGTACTGATTTTTTCATGCAGTATTTTTTCTGTTTTCTTAAATTACATAAAAATGTATGTACACAGTAAATTCCCCAGTGTTAAATTAACACTGCTCAGAGCACATATGGTCCCACTCTACATGGTGTTAAAGTAACACTGAAGCAGTGTTAAAGTTAATGAGACAATTAAGTGATTAATTGAGTGATGATTGATCATTATTGAAGACACCTGATGATAACAAGCAGAATCACTGAAGGAGAAAATCTCAAATTGTAAGCCACCGTATTGGTGATGGGTGTTTGCTTTAGTTGGGCTCTTGACCCTTAAATAATTAACTTTACTTTTTGTTTTACTGCTGCATCTGACTTACAACTGCCAGATGAGCAAAGAAAAAAAGTGATCTGATTGTGTTGGTTATGTTATGACAATCGTCATTTGAACTTTTTTTTTTTTTTTATGTTGTTGGTTACAGCATAACTGTGATTCTGCATAAATATCCAGAATTTTAGATATAATATAAAGGATTTCTTAAAAAAAAATATATATTTTTTTTAAATCTTTCTTTTAGGCACACACAGACATAAAGATTCAGTCTATGCATCTCAACAATGGTGACAATTGGGAAAAGTAAATTACATAGACAATTCAGATCATAATTTATTCATACCGCAATGCATGATGGGAGCCATTAATGAGTTGTGATTGGTGGTAGCCACTGCAACATGCTTTATTATTGTCACCATTGTTGAGATTCACAGGCTGATTAGTGATGTCTGTGTTTCTAAATAAATACATTTGAAAGTGTTTTGATCAGAACAATGTTTATTAAATATATTGGATTATAAGAAAATTGCTGATAATCATATGCTGTAGATTCACAGAGCTGCTGCTAACAAGTTACACCAAACTATCTCAATAAGTTTCATTTTCAGATTATAGCATGATTATGTCAAAACATAACCAACACTATCAGATCACACTTTTTCTTTGTTCATTTGACTGTTATAAATCAATAACAGCAGACAAACAAAGTTTAAAGTTAATAATATAAAGGTCAAGAGCCCAACTAAAGCAAACACCCATCACCATAATGGTGGCTTACAATTTGAGATTTTCTCCTTCAGTGATTCTGCTTGTTAACATCAGGTGTCTTCTATAATGCTCAATCCTCACTCAATTGATCACTTAATTGTCTCGTTAACTTTAACACTGCTTCAGTGTTACTTTAACACCATGTAGAGTGGGACCATATGTGCTCTGAGCAGTGTTAATTTAACACTGGGGAATTTACTGTGTACAATTACAAATATAATCTGTAATTAAACAGTAACAAAACAGTTTAATGATAAAATGGTCATAAGACATAAGACATAACCAACTGTGTTATCGAGGATATTTTTATATTTGTCCATTCAAGTGCAAAAAGACAACTCGGAAGAGAACTTAGATCAGTATTGCTCACTATACAGTGTGAGAGGCAACTTTCTGTGTGCTCAGAAAAAATAATGTGAGTCTTCTTTTGCCTGAATGGTTTAAAGGGGGGGTGAAATGCTCATTTTCACTCAATCTCCTGTTAATCTTGAGTACCTATAGAGTAGTATTGCATCCTTCATATCTCCAAAAAGTCTTTTAGTTTTATTATATTTATAAGAGAAAATAGGCTGTACCGAGTCTTTCCGGAAAAAAACGAGCGTCTGGAGGCGGGCCGTGTGGGCGGAGCCAGAGCCATAAAGAGAATCCGTCGATCTGGGCTAAGTTTATAAAACATTCATCGTCGAAATGCAGGGAACAAACAGTCTACACAACTCGTTTCTGCATCCACTGTTCCTAACGCTGGGTTCTTTGGTAAGCTTTCCCTCACCAAAAACACTTTGGAGACACTATGCAGCGCTGCCGATGATTTCCTGTTGAAGCGCGTTGAGGTGCGCGGTTGCGCTTTTCCGGGAGAAATGCTCATATAAGGAGTTCCACTCTGGTCTACGTCATTAGATCCACGGTAAAAAAAAAAACAGCCGAAACTTGTACCAACCCGGAAGTAAGATTTTCGGCAAAGAAATTCTCCGTTATTCGTCCAAAATATTTTTAAAAAATTTTGGCCATGTTAAGCATGATAATCCATCTCTTTAACACTGTAAACAACTCTGAATACATGAAACACCATTGTACCCCCCCTTTAAAATCACCTTTTCTGTGCGTGTGCTTTGGATGTGTGTCTTCTTTCACTTGAATGGTTTAAAGTAATTTTAAAATGCACACAAAGGAATCTATAAGAGGAATCGAAATGCCCATGAATTATCGAATCCCTTATATGGAATTTTGAAACCGGGTCTAAAATGTAGCAGATCTATTTTGCTAAGACCAGATATATTAACATTGTCATATCCATTACCATGCCACACACCCAGAGAGTACAATTCAGTTCAAATCACATTTATTTGTATAGCGCTTTTCACAATACATATTGTTTTAAAGCAGCTTTACAGAAAATGCATGTCTACATTACAGTGTTTTCATTTATGCCACATTGCACTCAAAAGCCCATTTAGTAGTTTAGTAGTAGTAATATTCTATTGATGGCAGTTAGATAGCAAGCACAAAAATTGTTCATTAATGTGATGGAAAAAGAAATGAATTTGCACATATAAAATCACTTTGAGGCCATTGTGTCACTTAAAATAAATGTATTTCATTGTTAAAATTATGCAAACAAATTGTGTTTTATCTGACAAAGAATTATTGAAATCAGGACATTTTTTTTAATATTGATTTGTGTGGAACTGATGTACATGATTAAATCATGTAAATTCAGAGCAATTCAAATTCAATGCAAAACATTGTATGTTTTTATGGTTTCTTGAATAGAGCACAGTTCTGGTAACTTACTTTCCCAGAGCTTTTCAAAGTGTACACAGTGTCACACCAGAGATTAGGCTGATATTTCTTTGTTCTGACAGCAGTGACTCTAAACTTCTCATATGGAGGAATCAGCACCTCTTTAATGTAAGGATATTGAGAGTATTTTGTCAGCTCAGCACTTTCACAAGTGTAGATTTCAAAACAAGATTTAGTTCCAAAACCTTGAGTTACTTTGCGATCAAGAGAGGAGGATGTAAATGAGCCGAAACGAACCTCTTTGTTCAGAACGTTCTTATCAAATTCAACTGTATTACCACGGTAAGTGTAATAACATTTATTTTGTGTTTTCTTCAGAATCTGTATTGCTTCTGTTAACAGGAAGTAAAGTGAATACCATTTATATGTCTTCTGTTTGTAACGGTTTTTACCATAACGAGTTTCTTCGTTAAATTGACTATATATGTATTTACCAGTGTACACATGAATGGCGATTAACTGATTCCTTGTTAAGTAATCTTTTGGAAACTTGACAATATTTTTACTATTTTGCCAATAATTTTTAAATTTAGGTGAGCTGTTGATTTCCTTTTTCAGATATTTTGTCTTCACCAGATATGCCATTTTCTCTCTACAGCCGGAATAATAGTCATCGACAGAATTCGGTGCCATATCCAATGGAAATATCTGTCCTGCAGCAGCGCTGTGGTCCTGCAGAAACAGAAATCATAAGTATTAATCATCAGTCAGTATTAATGTCTGTAATATTCATATTAGAACACAAGCTTACCTGTCCTAGAGCAGCTAAAATGAGAAGAAGAGCTTCAATGATCAACAGCATCTTGATTCAGTCAAATCCCTCTGATGATCTAGTAGATCTAGTGAAGATCCAGAAACACAACAGCGTCTCACAAACACTAAATATATCACTCCAATGGCAATATGTGCACAATAAAACTGTTCAACAATTTCTTACAAAACACATTTTAAATCCATGCAACTGCATTTTTTGCTGATTAGCAGTTTTAACTGTTTGAAATAATCACATAAAACTGTGATATATTGACCTTGTACTTCAACCCTAAACTTACCTGAAAATACTGTTGTCTCTTTTTGATATTGTGTGTTTTCTTTTCGTTATTTTACAGGAGTTCAGGAGCAACGACAAGAAGAGAAGATCAGAAAAGTCATTCGCTCACAGACGACAACGACTCTTCAGAATAACTGATGAGGAAGGTGCCTTTTTTATATCGCTGATAATGTGTGTGTGTTTGAGAAATAATTGCTGTCTCTCGTGTGGTTTCATATTGGACAAACTTTGAGTTCCCATCGTTCTGAGATGAACTTTTCAACATGATTTCTTGAGAATTCATGATAACTTTACGTAATGGTGAATTCACATGAAATCGTTGATGAAAATCTACAATCTAGAGATCTACAAGATGTGTATTAATCAACCCGTAATATTGCATACAATAACAATTGAAGAGTTCAGATGCAAAAGCCTCTAAATGCCATCTGAAATTTTCTAATAGAATGATCATTTCTATCAAGCTTGTATATTTAAGTTCAGTAATTTCACTTAAATGACAATTAATAGGTAATCTTCATTGCCATTTAAGTGAAATTATTGAATTTAAATATACGAGCTTGATAAAAATGATCATTCTATAAGAAAATTTCAGATGGCATTTATAGGATTTTGCATCTGAACTCTTCAATTATATATATATATATATATATATATATATATATATATATATATATATATATATATATATATATATATATATATATACATGTTTTTGGAGAGATTAAAAAAGGGTTTTGCTCCATATCTGAAAGACAAAATACATCCAATATATATATATATGATTATTTTTATATTTAAATAAAAAGTTTGAAATGAAGGTTACAAGACAATGGAAGAAAATTTGACATGGTATCATTCAATTAGCATTTAGGTTCACCATGTAACTTTTGGCCCTCTAGTGGTTAAAAAACAAAACTGCATGCATTTTGCGTAAGAACATTGTTTTGGTTGTGCTTTGGCTCTGCGTGACTGTGTGGATGAATATGGTTAACTTACTGCTCATAAAAGATGGCGAGGACCTCAATATGACTAGCTGAAGACGTTACTGTAGCGTTACCTATTAATAGACACGGTACTTAAAAATAAATTCCAACCCGGCACTACAACAACCCATAATAAAAAGACCCTTCACAATATATAATACTTTACAATGAACTCTGTTAGAGAGCTACATATGGCAGTTTATCTGTTTCTCGCCTGTTGAGTAATAAAAACATCATCTCTGCGTTGCTTTTACAACAATTCAATTCCCTCAGTTCTTGGCCTCTTCGAAAAGCCCAGCCGATGTTGATTCTTGTTTTATTACAAGCTCTGTCGCATTCTCTTTCTGCCAGCAGACTCTTCTCTGTTCATCTTTTTTTTTTAAAACGGGTGATTCCCCAGATGTTCAAGATATAACTGTTCCATGTAAACCTTTCTCGCTCGTTGTAACAACTAACCTATGCCACTCCCACACCATACATGCGTCAAAGTATCTGGAGCAACTTTATGACGAGACACGCACAGATTAGTGAAGGATGAAGGATGCCGGGGTTACACCCCTCACTCAAAAAAAAAATTTCGTCTAAACATAAGATTTATGTATTTGAATTGCATGTAAAATTCCCATGCATTTGGATTACATAGTTGTAACATAAACCAATCAATAATCTGAATGTGATTCATATTTTTAAGTCATATATAAATGAAACAGATAAGATTTATGTAATTGTATTAATAAACTGAATGTGATTTATATTTGTCAGTCGTATGTAAATGAAACGGGTAAGATTTATGTAATAGTACACAGAAAAACGCCCATGTTAAAATAACACTGCTCAGTGTTCATATGTGTGCACACTACAGAGTTAAAGCGGTGTTGAAGTTAATGAGATAATTAACTGATGATTGAGCATTAATTATGAACACCTGCTGTTAACAAGCAGAATCACTGAAGGAAAGAGAAACACAAGAACTGCAACTGACTTCAGCCACAGCCTCAGATGAAATCAACTGAAGAGAAAAGAAGACATTAAATCTGTGAAGATCTCAGCAGAGGAGGATTAAACAACTCCACAAACAGCATTACCAGCTTCACTTATTACTAACCAGACTGACTTTATTTCATTTCCGTTTTAATGAAATCAATAGTTGTATTTTAAAGTCACCATGATGGTGGTTAGCGTTTGCTTGAGTTGGACTCTTGACCATTGACTCTTTGATATAACATTTTCTCTGGCTGCTGTAATTATGTGTTTATAAAACACATTTGTTGCAGCGAAAAAGCCAAGAGAAAATGAGATCAAGTGATATTGGCTGTTTATTGATGAAGGTGTAATCATCATATTATGGCCTGAATCACTTATCTATTTCAGTGTCTAATGCTTTGACTTTTGGGGTTATGTGTTTTTATTTCGTTTTATTTATTATAGTAGATTTGTGACCTGACAGTATTAGATCCAACAGTTAATCAAATAATATAAAGAATTTTAAAAACATTTAGTGCATTAAACTTTCTTTTCTACATTATTACTTAAACATCAAGAATCAGTGTATGACTCTCAACAATGGTGACAATCAATGTAATGCTTCATACTGCCATGCTGGGTACCACCAATCAAAACTCACATAAATATCTCCCAGCATGCATTGCGGCATTAATAAATTATGCCTTGTGCCTTGTCACAAGGCACAAGGCCTTGTGCTCCTTGTGCGGCATTAATAAATTATGCCTTGTGCCTTGTCACTATGCCAAAGCCTTGTGCTCCTCTTCAGAAGGCACAAGTAGCATGTAATTAAAGAGGACCTGATTGGGAACCGAACAAGCCTCTTTAAAGGGCTTTTGAAGAACAGCATCATCGCTGACTGAGGAAATACGAATCTTATCAAAACTAGCATCCGTAAAAAGTAAGATGAATTAGTCTGATAGGAAGCATTTTGCATGCATGGATGATGGCGGAAGCAGTAGCAGCAGTGGTAGCAGTCGCAAGGGGATGTGAACTGCTACGGCAAACAAACAACAAATACGCGACATTTCAGGCGTCTGCAGGTCTGATATTTGTCAAGTACGCTACAATACTGACTTTCTACTGGCTCCGATTATGCTATGTGGCAGCTCGACAAAGCTGCCTCATACGGACAATAAACAAACGCACATGTAAACGCTCAAATCCTAGACACGACCAACGCACGCCAATGCAAGCTCCATCAAAGTCTGGGTTTCCCCCTACTCTATCACGCGGTTTCTTCGGCATGATTTTTTTCCTCATGGTGGGCCTGCACGCTGTTGGAGTCCCTGTTTCTGTCCGCGATCGCCTACCCTACAGCTTGCCCGGCTGTTTGGGAGGTGAGGAGCCAGGATGCCTGGACCTACTGGATAAATGGTCTGCAGCGCTACCGGCTGTGATAGACGGGGTGCTCCGGGAGCTGAGTTATTGCACATCGGAGACTCATGCCTGGAGGATCTGCCCTGCTGAATTTGGAACGGGGGTCTGTGGACGAGCCTGGAGCTGCGCTGTGCTGTGGCCTGCCTCGAGGAACGCCGGTGAGCGTACTCGGTCGCCAGCGGAGTTTTCCTTACCAACGGAACTTTCTGCACCACAAACCAGTTCCCCGGTTAACAACCCACACTGTTCTGACCACAGGTTTGTGTCCACAAACTCTGATCAAATAGTTTCTCATCAGCCACTGGTTTTCTCCACACAAACTATTATTTTTCACCGATGGGAAACTGATGTCAAACCAAATATTTCCAACGAAAAAGAAAATAAGTCTAAATACATTTTAAGTTCATCAAGACTTTTAATAACTGTTCTCTTGTTTATTGGAAATGTGGAGCTTAACCCGGGGCCTGACTTAAATATTTTAACAACTTTAGGCATATTGCACCTGTGGGGATTGTATGCATATGCAAATTATATTAGATCTTTTACTGCCATATCACAGCCACAATGTAGGGGTATACCTATAACTTGGGGCTGTTTTCCCCATTCTAGAATTTTAGCTCCGACTACTTTTATTTCTCCACCTTTTCCGATTTTATTTTCTGCTTATGAACCACCTTCTTTTAATCCTTTAGTTCAAACTGTTAAAATTCAGAGATCATCTCATCCAAGAAATAGTCCAGCTAACCCAGGTCAACTTGGTAGCACCAGAGGCTTTAAAATCTGCCACTTAAATATCCGTAGCCTTGTTCCTAAATTAGACGAATTTAAAATCTTGCTTGCACAATCAAAAGCACATGTAATGGCTATCTCTGAATCATGGTTAACCCCCAATATTCCTGATTCCTTTCTCTCAATTGAAAATTATGAATTGTATCGTAAAGACCGCAATAGTAAAATCGGCGGCGGAGTGGCTTTTTATGTGAGTCGGAATTATGCACATGTAATATCAATTTCTGAAACTGAAACTGAAACACTAAAACTTATTGTACATTTTACTCCGCAACACGCAATTACCATCATTCTTACCTACAAGCCACCTAATGTGAGTGAAAGTTTTTACCTATCTCAGCTTTCTGATCTAATTAAATCTGTTACAACAAAAGAGCTTGTAATTCTAGGTGATATCAACCTTGACTGGGATGATAACTCATCAAAATCTTTGAAAGCTATTGCATTGAAACTTGGATTGTATCAACTAATCAAGGAACCAACGAGAGTTAGCAAAACCCGCAGTTCCATTCTGGATCTCATTTTTACAAATCAGCCCTCAAAATACACAATGTCGGGTGTTATAGAGGTGGCTATTTCAGATCATTCACTAATTTACGCAGTTAGACGAATTTTAAAACCCAAAAAAACTCATGCTCTTCACTCTGCTCCTAAAATACCAACCTCAAAATTACCACAATTTAACGCCGATCTAAGTGCTACTGACTGGAATGATGAGCTGTCATTACAAGATCCTGAACAAATCCTAACACAGTTTCATTCTAAACTACAGAAAATACAGAATAAGTATACTACAACTAGCAAGGTTCGTCCAAGGAAAAATAAATTATGAACACTGGATTATTCCAACTCCTTAAACTGAAGGGCACTCTTCTTAAATTATATAGATTAAATCGAACACCTGAGACTAAAAATAATTTTATACAAATTAGAAATAAAAGTACTTTTGAGCTGCTTAAAGCTAAGGCGGTCTATTTTAAACAGCAAATTACTCAGTCTGCTAATAACCCAAAGACATTATGGCAGACTCTTAAGGCCATTACTGGTGAAAAAGAATCTGAAAAGAAAAATAATGCTAACACTCAAATTTCTCTATGGGGGACTCTGATCTCTGACTCGGAAAAAATTGCATGTGCTTTTAATGATTGTTTTGTATCATCAGTTAGAGAATTAGCTATGGATTTTGCTACTCCCTCTTTGCCTTCGCCAATCCACTACTCAACATCTGACCAGTTCTCTTTTTCTGAGATAACACAGAATGAGGTGATACAAGCACTACATATGTTAAAAAATTCTCATACCCATGATATATACGGTTTAAACATCATATTTTTAAAGACTCATGCTAATAGCCTGATACCTCTGTTTTTACATTTAACCAATCTTTGTATCAGGCTTTCCATTTTTCCTACTGAGTGGAAAGCAGCACAAGTTATTCCGATTTTTAAATCTGATGATCGCACTCTTGTCTCAAACTACAGACCAATTGCAATACTACCAGCAATGTCTAAATTGCTGGAAAAAGTCCTGCATAACCAGCTAAGTGCATACCTTGAATCCAATAACTTGCTCAGTGACTGTCAACACGGTTTTCGTGCTAAGAGATCAACTATGTCAGCACTACTTCTCTTCACTGAACAATTACGTGACTTTCTTAATAAAGGTCATATCACGGGAGCTATTTTTATTGACTTTCGCAAAGCATTTGAAACAGTGAACCATCAGATATTGCTGAACAAACTCCACTCGTTTGAACTGTCTCTATCAGTGATTGAAATGCTTTCCTCATATCTGACAAACAGATCGCAGACAGTTTATTTTAACCATGTCCTATCGCAGCCATTAGGCTGTAACATGGGCGTGCCTCAAGGCAGCATTCTTGGCCCCCTACATTAATGATTTCTCACGAGTCTGCAGACATTCAAAATGCTTATTGTATGCGGATGATACTGTTATTTTTCTTTCTGATTCAAATCCTACTGTCATAAACTCCAAATTATCATCTGACCTTCATCTCTTACATGACTGGTTGAAAAAGAACCATCTGACCATTAATGTGAAAAAAAATTGAATGCATGTATTTTCACTCACCGAGAAAATGTTTTTCTTTTAATGATTGTATCAAATTTGCAAACCAAAATCTTGTTATCACAAAGACCTATAACTATCTTGGTGTTCTACTGGACTCGCATCTCACATACCAAGAGCATATTTCCAAATTAACAAAAAAGCTGAATCAGAAACTCTATGTTTATAATAAGATAAGGTCGTATCTCTCTTCTTCAATCTCTGAAATTTACCTACATGCTATTGTGTTCTCAACAATGTCTTATTGTTTGCCAATATGGTCTCTCACTACAAAAGAAATCACCGAACCGATCGCACGACTATACTACAGAGCACTCAAGATTCATAGTAACCTCCCAAGATGGTCTCATCATTGCAATGCCCTAACACATACAAAAGCTTTGACTTTCCAGAACTATGTAAACTGTCATGCCATTACATTTTACTCTCAGATTCTAAACAGCACTTCACCAGCACTCACAGAGCTTCTTCCGACACACAAGATGAGACCACAACGTCTCACTAGGTCAGTCTCTCAGGAACTTATCCCAGTTCCGTCTTACAAAAATAATTTTGGTAAGAGATCCTTTTTCTATACTTACACCAAAATTTGGAATGACATTCCCTATCATATTCGAACATTATCTTCTATCACACTTTTTAAAAAAAACATATAAACTATTTCTCCGGGATAGTCATACTTGCACACACTAATTTGTTTATAGATTTGTCTTCATGTATTTTATTGTTATATTGGTCGGTACTCTGTTCAGTCTATGTCTGTCTTGTAAAAATGTACTGAGCTTGTTCATTGTTTTATGTTGCTGCAGAACAGGAACCTGCTGTAAACCAGTTGCTTAAACTGAGCCAGGCCCGTTTGATGGTGACTTAATTGTTACTTTTAACTTTTCCTGTATAATAAATGAAATGAAATGAAATTATGCATCTGGATTTTTGTAGCTTTTGTCACCATTGTTGAGATTCATATGCTGTTTCTTGATGTCTGTGTGAGTCTAAGTAATGCCATAGATGAAAGGTTTTTGTGCACTATTTAAAAAAAGAAAGAAAAGTATATTGTTTGATAAACAACACTGTTAGATTTCATGCTGTAAAATCAAATGGCTTCTGTTATGAATAAAACAATATAAAAAAATAAAAAAACATAAGTCATATATGATCAAAGCATTAGACACTGAACAAGATCAGCAAATCAGGCAATTACATGATGACAACTTTGTCATCATCAATAAACAGCCAACATCACCAGATTTTCTCATGGCTTTTTTGCTGCAACAAATGTGTTTTATAAACACACAATTACAGCAGCCAGAGAACATTTTATATTAAAGAGTCAAGGGTCAAGGGCACAACTAAAGCAAACGCTAACCACCATCATGGTGACTTTAAAATACAACTATTGATTTCATTAAAACGGAAATGAAATAAAGTCAGTCTGGTTAGTAATAAGTGAAGCTGGTAATGCTGTTTGTGGAGTTGTTTAATCCTCCTCTGCTGAGATCTTCACAGATTTAATGTCTTGTAAAAACAATGGGTCGTACATTAATATTAATATTAGCTCAAATGATCTATAGGGAATTTTAATAATTAATCATGAATATGATTAATATTTTGTATGTTACAGTTACATTAATTTATCGCAGCTGAACTAGATTGATATATGAACGATTACCATAACGGGTTATGGTTCGTCATTAATACATCAATTGTTCTTATTTCAGCTCGAAGTTATGGGATAACTTTAATGGAATTAATTTAGTTATCAAACAATCTGTTTGTCCAGCGAACAGATTGTACGTAAGATTAAATTAACTCTCAAGGAAAATTATCCTTCTTACAAACACGAGAAAGAGTATCTTTTCCAGGCCTTGAAAAGACACTCTCGGTGTTTGTAGACTAAAATTAGGTTACTTAAATCGTAGCCAAGGTAAAGCATATAGCTAAGATCGAACATTTCAGGGACTAAGTAACATGGGCAATTAAATCAGAGTCAGTCAAGGGCATATGGAATTTAATAATTGGACCAATACATCGAACTAAGGAATATATCAAACTACACAATACACACGGATTATATGTCTATGTACATCAAATACAGTTAAACAATACAAGATAACGAATAACGAAAATGAGAGAGAGAGAGAGAGAGAGAGAGAGAGAGAGAGAGAGATAGATAGAGAGAGATCGGAAGATGCGAGAGATGGAGAGAAGGATGGGGGACGAGATCGGAAGTGAAAGCAAAAATCTGCGATCAGAGATCGCAGTTGGCTATGGCAAAATCACAGACAGTAACCCTTATAGTCAAGTCCCAAAATAGATAAATAGCCCTGGATAAGATGCAGTAGGCATTTTTGAGGAAAAGTACTTCAAGTGTTGTTTCTATATGATTTTTAGGTGCTGAATCCATTTCTGACGTATAACAAGTTGTAAACATCACTGTTTTGGCATAAACAATAAAAACAAAATGGCTGCCAAAATTAACTGCAAAAATGTATTGCAGTTTAAACATTAAACATTAGAACTAAACTATGCATTCTCAGAATATTTAAACATGTAAACAATGAAAAAACAACATTAACAGTTTTTAATGGCTGCTGGAATTATGCCAAGGTACCAAGGTACACTGGGAAGCATATATCAGTGGAAATATACAGTTATGCCCAGCCCGAAGGGGGGGACTTGGAATACACATGACCCCAGGGGGCTGCATATTGAGAATCACTGGGGTGTCCAGCCGCAGGTGGAATATTTCAAACCCAGGGGTGGCAAGGTGGCTTGCCAAGGGAAAGACACATGCTCAGAGAGGCTTAACAGTGGAGGTCGCACAGAGGCCATGTTAGGTGTCGCCCAGCCTGCAGCTCTACAGATGTCTGTTAGCGAGGTGCCATGCGCTAGAGCCCAAGAGGATGCCACACTCCGGGTGGAGTGGACCATCACACCAAAGGGGCATGGTCGACCATGCTGCTGGTAAGCCAAAGCAATGGCATCCACTATCCAGTGAGACAACCTTTGTTTGGAGAGAGCCTTTCCCTTCAGCTTCCCACCATGACAGACAAAGAGCTGGTCTGAAGTCCTGAAACACTGCTTTCTGTCTACGTAAGCACGGAGGGTGCGTACTGGGCAGAGCAGTGCCAAGGCTGGGTCTGCGTCCTCCAAGGGCAGCGCTTGCAGGTTCACTAACCTGATCTCGAAAGGGTGTGGTGGGAACCTTGGGCACATATACAGGCCAGGGTCTCAGGATCACGTGAGAGTTAACCGGTCCAAATTCCAGGCACGCTCTGTCAACCGAAAATGCCTGCAGGTCCCCTACCCTCTTGATGGAGGCCAATGCAACCAGGAGCGCTGTCTTCATTGACAGGAACTTAAGCTCCACTGATTGCAGAGGCTCAAAGGGAGCACTCTGAAGGGCAGTTAGAACCACTGAGAGGTCCTAAGAGGGAACGAGAGGAGGGCGAGGAGGATTCAGTCTCCTCGCTCCCCTCAGGAACCTGGTGATCAGGTCGTGCTTTCCCAGAGACTTACCATCAACTGCGTCGTGATGTGCGGCAATGGCGGCACTATACACTTTCAGGGTGGAGGGAGACAGCGTTCGCTCCAACCCTTCTTGCAGGAAGGAAAGCACGACACTGATCGGGCATTTCGTGGGTTCTTGAAGTTTAGAAGAACACCAGTTCACGAAGAGGTTCCACTTCAACGCATAGAGATGTCTCGTGGACGATGCTCTAGCGGAAGTGATGGTAGCCACCACCGCAGGTGGTAGGGTACTCAAACCTGCCTCGTCCCGTCCAGGAGCCACACGTGGAGTTTTCAAAGATCGGGACGAGGGTGCCATAAGGTGAGCAGGTCCTTCCTCAGGGGATTTGGCCAGGGAGGTGCTGTCGCGAGGAGTACTAGTTCTGGGAACCAGGTGCAGTTGTGCCAATACGGGGCAACCAAAATTACCTGCTCCTCGTCCTCCCTGATCTTGCGCAAAGTCTGCGCAAGAAGGCTCACTGGGGGAAACGCATACTTGCAGAGGCCCCGCGGCCAGCTGTGCACCAGTGCATCCGTGCCGAGCGTGTCCTTGGTCAGAGAATGACTCCATATGAGGAGGTGGCGGGCAAGTTGCGACATACAGCGGGAGCACAGACCACCTTGTCGGTTGATGTACGCTACTGTCGTGGTATTGTCTGATCGGACTAATACGTGCTGACCCGTGAGCAACGCACAGAAGCGGTGCAGGGCGAGACGTACGGCCTGCAACTCAAGGCAATTGACATGCCAAAGGCGCTGGGAAAACTGAGGTTCGTCCACGGGGTGAAGGTCTGACGGCAGGTCGAAGTCACTGGGACTCGGAGCGTGCCATGTTGCCATGCCCTCGCTCGTAAGCTGCGCGCACATGGCGACCGAGTCAATTTCCATACCATGCACGGAGCAGAGTTTGCTCTTCTCCCAGTCGACCCGAAGGCCCAGACAAGCTAGGTGCCGGAGCACTAGGTCCCTGTGTTCGCAAACCTTGTCTCGAGAGTGAGCTAGGATCAGCCAGTCGTCGAGAGGAACAAGGGCTGCTTCGACAACCCTCGTGAAGACGCGAGGAGACAGGGCTAGCCCGAAAGGGAGAACTGCGTACTGGTATGCCTGCCCCTCAAATTATATATTTATATATATATATATATATATATATATTTAAATATGTATATATATATATATATATACATACTGGTATGCCTCATTTGCATATGTAAACATGACATTTTAGAAAACTTGTAATACAAAAAATGTCTGTCTCTATGTAAGTGAAAAACTGGAAAGGTTTTATGGTGATATCTATAACTTAAAAAATGTACCCTATCCACCTGTAGTGTTTCGGCTGTGAATAATGCACCTATTGTTTCGATAACAATTACAAGAAAATGGGACCCTTATTTCAATGTTATACGGTGGATCCTTATTCAGGAGACATTGAACTTTCTAAAAATGTGGTATAACAACTTTTCCTCAAAAATGCCTACAGGGTTACACAATCTTGAAGATTCGGACCTGACTATTAAGACACAACAAAGAAATCACATCATAAGTTCAATTCAATAATCGATACTTGCATGGCATGGTTCTCTTTGTATGAGGTGTGTAGGACCGCAGGGTTCTGCGTGTCTTTAAAAGCAGCGCGAGTCGTCTGAGGGGAGGCGTGCGCGTGCTGTCTTTCGGCGCGCGTGCGAGCGCGGGAGCTTCAAAGAATCTTTCTTTGTGGTGAAGTTGCCGGGAATGAATCAGGCTAAGTTCATTCAGCTCGTGAATGAACAGAGGCGAAGAGGAAAACGAAACTAGACTATAGAAAAACATAAAAGAAATAAATAAAAAGAAAAGAGAAGCAGGCCGAAGCCGGTCCGGACTTGGGTTTTGGAGGAGGAAGGAGAGAGAGCGTAGGCATGAGAGGAGTTTCTGAGTCGGTCTTTTATGGACAATATGGGTTGACGCCTCTGTTCGCGCGAACAACCAATGAACGTCCAAAGGTCTGAAGCGGGAAAAATGTCTTTGTCTTAGTTCCCAGTTTAATTTGCATGTTTTATGGCAGCGTTATTATGTGATCAGTTATACTCTAATGAGGGTAAAAATAGTATCATACATTTTACCAGATCCTGATGCATACATTTGGTTCCAGTACAAGGAGAGCTTTACGTGGATACCGAATTAGATATGTTTCGAAGGTACACGTCGAGATAGATTATTATTCTGTAAAAATAAGCTTAAAAGTTAAACTAACAACCTAGGAATAAAATGAACCCAACATGTGGTGTACATTGATAAGTGGGCATTGAAGATTGGACTTTAGAAAGATCCACATGGCATATCTATGATTGAAAAAGGGTGCACATCTGAAACATTATTCCTTTACGGTTTACAAGAATACAAAAACCCATCACAGAGAAGAACAATCATGAAAAAGAGAAATTACATTCAGGTTTACATATTTCTTCAATGGTTATACATATAAAATATCTAGGATGAACACCTAATTCTGCTCTTCTGGCTAACATTCCGTTAGGTAATAAAACACAGTTCCACACAGGGGGGAAGGGATTGCCAGAGAATGTTAGTGAACCCTCTCTAACTAAAACACTATTGATTAAAGAATACATTTCAAAACCACACCTCTAGAAAATCATAATTATATGGTCAAACGAATTAATAAAACATGCGTACAGGAAGATCAAACCCAAATCTGAGTTACATACATTAAAACTATATTTCTATAGGAGGATGTTTGTGTGTGTGTGTGTGTGTGTGTGTGTAGAAGGTTTCAAGTTTCGTTATCTCTCTGTGGTCCAGAGAGGGGAAAGGGGGGGTTTGGAATGTCTCTGAGGTGACATTAGTGTCGTAAAAGTCAATTGGTTCCAGTCTTTATGGAGCCAAAGCCTGATTTGCACTCACGAGTTCAAAGTGCACCAGCTTTTGTATTCAGGAAGAAATGTTTTTAGCAACACAGAGCATTTGAATTTGTTAATTCAAACCAACGACAAATGATTCGATAGCCAATGTTGTTACATTCCCCCTTTTCGTCCGGTGAAGTCCGTGTGGACATCGTCGGACGACAATCATCACAATGGTCACATGGCAGGTGAATCATGACAGTCGTGTAGCAGGTGGATCATGACGGTAGGAAGGCAGGTGGTGCTTGGAGCTGAGGATTCAGCTCGATGAGGTTCGGCGTGGTCTCTGACTTGACACCCCCTTTCTGGGGATTCCGTCTGAAACCTTTGGACACAGCTTTCGTGAGCTTGGCGGTATCGCATCTCGTTGAGTCTTCTGTACAGGATGGAAACCAACCTAGTGTTAGGGTCTGGCTGATTACCTGCAAAGGTGCACAGCCCAATGTCGGCGGCGTTCCAGCCTCGGATCGCAGATGAAGTGTTCAGAACGGGCCGTCGAGCTGGTGCTCGGAGGGCTTTGTTGGCAGGAGCAATGTCCATGAGTTGGGACCCCCTTTTCTCACTACGGAGTTCCAGTCCTGGATTCAAGGTGACGTTGAAGTTTTTGGAGGATGGTAGTTTCAGTGCTGTCTGGTACTCTTTGCTGGGAAGCTGGTACCATGTCAGGCCATCAAGGTGTAGGATGACCCCTTTCAGTACTTGAAGTCCCATTTTCTGGTTGAGCATGTTGACACGGCTGGTTGTGTCATGCGGGTCGTGAGTGACAGTGGCGGTGTGCACAGGTGCGTTAGCACGCCACCTTTCACCTGCTATCTCTGCTTGTGTGTGGGTGACTTTGCTGACCAGGGGGTGCAACCCGCAGATTTCTTCAGCGTTGTCTCTGAGTAAGGGTTTGCTAAGGCAGAGATAACAAATGTCTTTGGTCATAGTACACAGGTGTAGGTTTGGATCTGAGTACCGTTGTGTGTCGCCATCGTGGTAGGCCACCACGTCTGGAGGGCTTATCTTGATGTGGGTGTTGTTTTCCCAAAACCTGACCTTGCGAATGTCTGTAAGTCTGTAGACTTGGCTTGACTCGATGATAGGCGGATTTAGGAGAAGGCCCACTTCTCTCTGCTCGGGATCGAAGCAGAGTGAGATGGCGCTACCCAGAGAGTAGGCCAGGTGTTTTTGTAGAAAGTCAGCTGGCATGTTGATGGCGGAAGCCAGCACAGTTAGCATCAGGCTTAGTATCAGGTATGGTGGGATTACACCTGTGGCTATGCTGTCATTGGAGGAGCTAACCTCCCACAGCATGTCTGTCGTTGGCACTGTAACCAGCTGAGTCTGGACAAAGTCACTCTGTAAGACAGTAAACTGCGGCTTCATGGAGTTTGCGGTCTGGTTCGCTGCATTTACACTGGACACACCAATGTTAAACAGAGTTCTGGCGGCAGCTCCGGTTCCGAGCAACGCTCCCAGGAACTGGCTGGAGTGGTGGTTGGTGCTTAGGAGTCCCGATTGTGCAACAGTCACTTTCTCAAGTTGGTTGAACATGTGTTCGACCTTGGCCTCGGCGTGAGAGAGGGAGTCCTCTGTCCGTCGGACACTTGTCCAGATGTATTGGGCTACGGAGCTGGGGTGGTGTGCTCTGTAGACCGGGCGGGGCTGGATGAGTCGAACATGCACTTGCTGGGGGTAGGTCCTGCCGTCAGTGATCTGGGGTCTCGGTCGTTCTCTCGGTGGCAGCTGTCCTCTGGTTGGCAAACAGTACAGCATGGCGAACCACAGCAGCAACCTGGCACAGACAACAGGGAGAGAGAGAGAGAAAGGGGAGGAAGAAGCCAGCAAGGGTTGTCTTTGATTGGACAGGGCAGTCTTTTTACTTTGTGGGCGGCGACTGGGTTTAGTTCGCCTTGGCCCATGTTTTGCCACATCTTGCTGTCGGCTTGTCGCTTGCTTCAGTGTCTCGTCAGTGTCTCTGGTGTTGCGTTGTGCAGCACATGATGCGTTATAGACGAACATTAGCAGTTTATCCCCCTTTGTGCGCCGTGGCAGTACAAGCCTTGGCATTGTGATGTCAATCGGTGCACAACTCATAATGTTGTTCTGTACGCGCAGCATGTGCGTTGTGTTATGCAGTGGTCTGAGGCACTGGTTGTCAGTGAGGTCAGACGGCATGCGAGGGTGGTTGGAGGGTTTTGAGAGGTGGGCATTTAAAGTCTTTATGTGGATGTCAGAAGCCCGCATGTCAGTTATGGTTGTCTTTGCAAACAGCGGAGCCAGCGTAAGCGGCTCTGAAGTAGGCAGTTGATCTTGTAAAGTTCTTATGCTGTGTGTAAGCTTTTCAACCTCTAGGGTGGGTGGGTGGGTTGAAAGTGACCACAGCTTGTTGTTTAATGCACCAGGCTTGGCACTGGCTTGAATGAGGTCATGTCGCTGCAGGTCAGTCATGACATTGAGGCAGCAAGTGTCAAAGTCTTTGGTGGGCTGTAAGGTGCAGGGTAGCGGATTCGAACCTTCAGTTGGTGCTGAGTCTGTGTCTTGCTGGCTGGCTGTGGGAGTTCCCATGAACTCTGTGACCTTTGTGACCTGACCGTCTGGCTGTGACTGGAGGGGGCAAAGTTCTCGTACTTGAGCCCAGACTTTGAGCTGTTTCAAGTCCAGTAACGGTTCAAAACGATCTAGGTCTCTGCCGATGAGGAACGGAAAAGTGTCCATTTTTGAGATGAACACGGGATGGACTAGACTCAAAGGACCAATCGTCAGGTGAATGTGGGCTACCTGTTCGAGCCGGATGTCATGTTGACTGTATGACTGTACGTTCAGTTCACAAGTTTGAGGTGTAAGAGTTTGATCTCGTCTCTTAGCTTCAAATTGGAGTCTCTTGAAAAGTTGATTTGAGATCACCGTAATGTCCGATCCTGTGTCTATCAGGGCTTCCATGCTCACTTCCTCTTCCAACGTGATGTTCAGGTAGAGTTTTTGGGCCACCCCCTTTTTGATTAGGTTGCCCAGGAGTGTTGGCATGGCAGGTGTGACGGTCGTTGGGTGGTTAGGACCGGTCTCGTGTAGCTTGCTGTGGAGGCAGTTAGACAGAACAGCGTTTTCTGGTACCTGGGTATTTTGGTACCTGGTGTGAGGAGGTGTGCTGTTTCGTTCATGGTGTGCAGCTGTCAGCTGTGGGGCTTGGGTGATGCTGTCACGTTGTGATGTGACAGTTAGCTCTGTGGTCTGTGGATGATGAGCAGTGTTCGAGGTGCTTGGCTCAGTCAGATGGCGGACAGACGGTTTGGTTTCAGTTCTTATGCTTAGGCATAAGATGTCTGGCTCGTCCTTCTTGTCTTTCTTGCAACGTTTCTGGTGAAGAAGCTCTTTCAGCACCTTTAGGATCTCTGCTGTCTCAGACGTGGATGCACTGTGGTTATCTGATGTGAGCTCAGGCTTGAGCTTACCAGTGTCGTGTCGAGAGTGGTTCCACTCTCTGTCGGGGCTTGTTGTCCTGGACGGTGGAGATCGGCTCTTCTTGGGTCGCCGGCCGGTTTCCCGGAATCTTTTAGAGCGCTCGCTCTGGTGCTTTGGACGAGCACCACCGCGATTGTGTTGCCCTCTGCTGGTTTGGAACGGTCGTGACTCTCTGTAAAAATGTCTGTGACTGTGGTGTTGTGGGACACCCTCTAAAGTCAGTTTTGAACAGTGTTCAGAGACAGAATAGATTGTGGGGTTTTTCACAGTCTTTTCAGAAATAGTCTTTTGCTTGGTGTAAGCTTTATGGGCTAGTTCTCGCAGCTGTTGTGTAGACATGCTACGTGGGCACACGGCCACGCCCAAATGGTAACTTAAAGTGGGATGTAGGTTTCTGAGTAACAGAGTCTTAACGTTGATGTCCTGTTCCATCCCGGGCTCATTCCGTGCTCCGAAGAAGACTTGTCGGAGTCGGTTGTAGTAGGTCTGGGGGTGTTCACGCCGACCTTGCTTGAGGTCTACAGCAGCGAAGAAACCTTGATCGGAGTCTGGATCAGAGAATTCACGGATCAAAGCTTGCCGTAATTGTTGGACGTCCGTTTTGACAGTCTGAGGTTGACGGTCTAGAAAACTACGAACATCACTACTAGCCGTTATTCTTAACAAATACAATTTGTCCCAAGCCGTCATGTTGGCGACAGTTTGCACGTGAAAGTCAATGTCTCTTAAATAAGCATGAATGTCATAATGTCCTGCAGAATCTGGATTAAACATAGGAATGTTTCGGGCTATCTTGTCAAGTTCTCGGGGGGTCGTGCCGTGGTTAGTGGCATGGGTTTTCTGAAAGGGTCCTCCCCCTTTCGCTGTTGACAGATGGTCTTGGAAGCTGGCTGGTGATGTCTTGAGCGGTGGGCTTACATTTCCCTTTTCAGCTCTGGGTTCTTGGCTGAAAGGTGCGGACCAGCTGGTCAGGGGAAACTCTGTGATGTGCGTTTCTCCGTTCCAGCCATTCTGCAGTCTGTAAGAAGGTTTCAGTTCTGCATGAACAGTGTAAAGTTCATCTTGGAGCTCGTCTCTCTGCAGAGTAAGCTCGCTGATTTTAGCTCGGGCCGTTTGCAAATGTTTTTCGCAGGCCCTGGCTTTTGCTTCTGCTTCTTTTAGTTCAGTCTCGGCTCTCTCTAGGAGAGCGTCACTTTGTTGGAGTTTTTCGTCGAGTTCTTTTCTGGTTTCTCTCTCCAACTGTTCTCTTTGGTCGGTGTCGAGGCGCAGATCTTGCAGGGCCTTTCGAATTCTTTCTACTTCTTTCTGTAGCTCTGGATCTGTGGCGTCCTCTTTCTCACGCTGGTTCTGGGTCTCGAGGAGGAGCTGATCTAGACGACTCTGGGTTCGAGCCTGGTCTTTCCGGGCCTCCTTCACTTGAAGCTGTAGCGCTGCTGCTTTCTGCTCCAGGTCAATGTTGCGCCGTTCACTGAGCCTCGCCTGGACAACGAAGTTGTGGGTGACGCTGCTGACGATCCTGGCCCAGTCTTTGTAGTTGTAGCTTTGGGTAGGATCGTGTGTTATCAGCTCGTCTAGCTTGGTGTCCAGTTGCGTTTGGCTCAGATGCTGCAGGTCACTTGCGTCCTTGGGCAGGAAGGGGGTAGTCATTGCTTTCAAGCATGTCGAGAGATTGCCCCCGTGGACTGCTGGACTGGATGAATGGGACATCCTGGCTCACTGTAGGTGAGAGAAGCACAGCACACACAAAAAGAGACCAATGCAAGTTCGTTCTAAGGTTAAAGAGCTATACTCATACGGGCTATGCCGTTTATGAGAATTTTGGGGCTAACTGATGCACAGTTAGACAGTTCCAATTATTTTGGGTCGACAAAGGACCTGAACTATAGATTTTGGCAGGCAGTAGCCTGGTGGGTCACGTGGTGACACCAGCTCTTATTCAGCTTTACTTGGTGGCTCTTAAAGGTTACTGTCTCTAAGTGAAATGAAAGAAACAAATCACAACAGAACAAGGGATAGAAAAGACTAAGGTAAACAAAACACTAGTGATGACTAGGTCTGAAATTAAATAAACAGTATAGTAACACAGAATGTGTTCAAGAGGATAAAGAGACCTAAGCTATTACCACTGCTAGGGTTTAAGATAGGCCAACAGGTGAGTGGGGGCTTTTTGGGGGGGTAGGAAACCTACGAAGATGGTATGGCTTAGAGAAGAGATGAAGGTGGGCCATACATCTAGAATATACCCAGGGGGATATCTAATATTCTGTGGCTTATAGTGAGTGGAATGGGTTTTACTAAATTTAGTTTACCTGCGGTGAATTGAGGCCACTCAGGTGGAAACCAGTGGCTCGGTCAACCTTTCCGACGGTTCTCCAACACTTGACCGCAGTGCCCTCGGACAACCTCGTCTCTCGGTACCACGGTGTGCCCACTCAAACCACTTGCGACTTTTTGCACAAAGTGGCAAGCCAAGGTGTCAATCATCAGACGGCACGGAAAGATTGAGTTTTCCTCGGAACTCTCCTTTCGGAGTGGTCCTTTCAGCAGACCCCAGTTCGAGTGATTGTCTCAAAATTGCCTTGTGTGTCGCTGACGTTGACTTAACCTTTTGGCGGGCCAAATTGCTGATGTCGGGGTGGCGTGCCACAACCGGAGGTGCGAGATTCGGAAGAGTCCGAGACACACAGCCAGTGTCAGGTAGCGTCGGACAGGTGAGCTCGCTTGCCGGAGACCAAGCAGAGATGGCTGTCAGATCACAAAGGGAGTACTACAATAAATACACAGAAGGATGAACAAGGGAAACTTAAAGTGAATTAAGGCTTGCTTGTTTAAAACCAATTGAGTAGTTATGTCTGTAGAAAGGAGTCAACGGTTTTACTAAATAATGATAAAACAATAGGAAGTTATGATAATGTTAATTATCAAAATGACCTAACCCAAAAGAGAGAAGGAAAAGAATAACAGTAGAAATAAAATAATAGAATAAAAAAAAAATGAAAATTTAAAAATCAAAATAGAAAGGGACAGGATTGAAACACGGGAGAAGGAGCAGGCCGCAGTAGTTGGTTTTCACCACAAGGGGGCGTGCTCCCTCTCTGTGCTTAACCTGGCAAACATAAAACTTAATTCAAATTAAAAATTCAAAACTTGTTTAAATTAAAATTTAAAATAAGCATGTAAGGAAATGTAAAAATCAGAATATCTTATAATAATCCAGATACACTAAAGTATCAGTCCTATTTATAAAAATAATCAGGAGAGAAAGCCGATATAAAAGTGAAAGGAGGAAAATAGTGATGCCGACTTAGTATCAACAAGGCCACACGATGGTGCTGTTTCCTCCAAGTGGATATCAGTGGGTGAATACACAACTCAATTTAAATTTAAAATTCAAACTAGTTTAAATCAAATTTGAATGAGCATGTAAAGAACATGTAAAAGGAAAACTCAGAATAATAACCCATAATAATTAATGGTAACAGTGAAGTCTCATCAATAATTATTACGATAATCAAAAGAGAAAAGTGGAAGTAAACAATTCACGAAAGGATTTGAAAAGAGAGGAAAGAGAGCTGAGTGAACCGACCTCGCGGGTGGCGGCCACTAGGTGCCGTTGTTTCCTCTAAGGGAATGGCTGAGATTTAATCTGAGTTTTAATCCAAATCTTGTTTGAACCAAACTCAGAGTTAATGTATCAGTCCAAAAGCAGGAAAATTGTCTAACACAAAATAATAAACGCACGAGCAAAGCTATAAATGCGAATAGTTATTTAGAGTTTAAACATTAATTTACAGGGAAATGAATTCAGCCGTAAAGAGAGCGTTATCTGATAACTGGCCACGAGATGGCGTTGTTGCGCTCATGCAGGCGGAAATCAGGGGGGCAAAGGGGTAATTTGAGGCTGCTAACCACTTACGCCCTCTGGCGTTTAGTAAATGTAATTACACAACTTCACTGTGATTCAAACGCTAAGAGCTTTTCAGCTCGCGTCACGCGCTGATTTCTGCAACACTCACAAATAGGACAGAGGTCTCGGCGGACCTTTTGGTGCTATTAATACTGCACAAGAAAGTATGGCGGGGTTTCTTCGCCGCAAATACTCAAATGTGGGCAACAGGAATTTCCCGTCTGTTGCTAGACTCCCATATTACACATTTATCAAAATAGCACTTTATGATTTGTGTATTTAGGTTTTCGATTGATTAGCTAGGTCAATGTTAACCAGGAGTTTTACCGTTTTGTTGAATATCACTGGACTAACCACGAATTCAATAACGATATTGCATGCATGCAAGGCCTATGTTTAATAAGGAATCTCGCTTAGAAAACATATTTATTAATACCGGTAGTACGCACGTGAGAATTCTTCGTTCACAGCGATTTAAAACAAATATTAGAAATGTATCAACTGCAGAGATATTTCTTCATCTCTTAACAGGACATTTGTAATATTACATACTGCAGTGTACGTAGCATTTAACAGTGCTAAAATCGTCTAGGCATATTTTAGCAACTTGTTAAAATGTACGTTAGGCCTACTGACTTCGGCTTTTTGCCTTGGACAGTTAGGAGTGAGTTCGCGTTAGCGACTTAACTCACAAATTCATAATTTCATAATGCGCAAAAATTATTAATAACCATATAAACAGACTGAAACTGAATATTGCCCATAAACAAAGTTTGAAATGCGTCGCGTTCTCCACCAAAACATGTAAAAACAATGGGTCGTACATTAATATTAATATTAGCTCAAATGATCTATAGGGAATTTTAATAATTAATCATGAATATGATTAATATTTTGTATGTTACAGTTACATTAATTTATCGCAGCTGAACTAGATTGATATATGAACGATTACCATAACGGGTTATGGTTCGTCATTAATACATCAATTGTTCTTATTTCAGCTCGAAGTTATGGGATAACTTTAATGGAATTAATTTAGTTATCAAACAATCTGTTTGTCCAGCGAACAGATTGTACGTAAGATTAAATTAACTCTCAAGGAAAATTATCCTTCTTACAAACACGAGAAAGAGTATCTTTTCCAGGCCTTGAAAAGACACTCTCGGTGTTTGTAGACTAAAATTAGGTTACTTAAATCGTAGCCAAGGTAAAGCATATAGCTAAGATCGAACATTTCAGGGACTAAGTAACATGGGCAATTAAATCAGAGTCAGTCAAGGGCATATGGAATTTAATAATTGGACCAATACATCGAACTAAGGAATATATCAAACTACACAATACACACGGATTATATGTCTATGTACATCAAATACAGTTAAACAATACAAGATAACGAATAACGAAAATGAGAGAGAGAGAGAGAGAGAGAGATAGATAGAGAGAGAGAGATCGGAAGATGCGAGAGATGGAGAGAAGGATGGGGGACGAGATCGGAAGTGAAAGCAAAAATCTGCGATCAGAGATCGCAGTTGGCTATGGCAAAATCACAGACAGTAACCCTTAAGACACAACAAAGAAATCACATCATAAGTTCAATTCAATAATCGATACTTGCATGGCATGGTTCTCTTTGTATGAGGTGTGTAGGACCGCAGGGTTCTGCGTGTCTTTAAAAGCAGCGCGAGTCGTCTGAGGGGAGGCGTGCGCGTGCTGTCTTTCGGCGCGCGTGCGAGCGCGGGAGCTTCAAAGAATCTTTCTTTGTGGTGAAGTTGCCGGGAATGATTCAGGCTAAGTTCATTCAGCTCGTGAATGAACAGAGGCGAAGAGGAAAACGAAACTAGACTATAGAAAAACATAAAAGAAATAAATAAAAAGAAAAGAGAAGCAGGCCGAAGCCGGTCCGGACTTGGGTTTTGGAGGAGGAAGGAGAGAGAGCGTAGGCATGAGAGGAGTTTCTGAGTCGGTCTTTTATGGACAATATGGGTTGACGCCTCTGTTCACTCTAATGAGGGTAAAAATAGTATCATACATTTTACCAGATCCTGATGCATACATTTGGTTCCAGTACAAGGAGAGCTTTACGTGGATACCGAATTAGATATGTTTCGAAGGTACACGTCGAGATAGATTATTATTCTGTAAAAATAAGCTTAAAAGTTAAACTAACAACCTAGGAATAAAATGAACCCAACATGTGGTGTACATTGATAAGTGGGCATTGAAGATTGGACTTTAGAAAGATCCACATGGCATATCTATGATTGAAAAAGGGTGCACATCTGAAACATTATTCCTTTACGGTTTACAAGAATACAAAAACCCATCACAGAGAAGAACAATCATGAAAAAGAGAAATTACATTCAGGTTTACATATTTCTTCAATGGTTATACATATAAAATATCTAGGATGAACACCTAATTCTGCTCTTCTGGCTAACATTCCGTTAGGTAATAAAACACAGTTCCACACAGGGGGGAAGGGATTGCCAGAGAATGTTAGTGAACCCTCTCTAACTAAAACACTATTGATTAAAGAATACATTTCAAAACCACACCTCTAGAAAATCATAATTATATGGTCAAACGAATTAATAAAACATGCGTACAGGAAGATCAAACCCAAATCTGAGTTACATACATTAAAACTATATTTCTATAGGAGGATGTTTGTGTGTGTGTGTGTGTGTGTGTGTGTAGAAGGTTTCAAGTTTCGTTATCTCTCTGTGGTCCAGAGAGGGGAAAGGGGGGGGTTTGGAATGTCTCTGAGGTGACATTAGTGTCGTAAAAGTCAATTGGTTCCAGTCTTTATGGAGCCAAAGCCTGATTTGCACTCACGAGTTCAAAGTGCACCAGCTTTTGTATTCAGGAAGAAATGTTTTTAGCAACACAGAGTATTTGAATTTGTTAATTCAAACCAACGACAAATGATTCGATAGCCAATGTTGTTACAGTCTTCTTTTCTCTTCAGTTGATTTAATCTGAGACTGTGACTGAAGTCAGTTGCAGTTCTTGTGTTTCTCTTTCCTTCAGTGATTCTGCTTGTTAACAGCAGGTGTTCATAATTAATGCTCAATCATCAGTTAATTATCTCATTAACTTCAACACCGCTTTAACTCTGTAGTGTGCACACATATGAACACTGAGCAGTGTTAATTTAACATGGGCGTTTTTCTGTGTACTATTACATAAATCTTATCTGTTTCATTTATATATGACTTAAAAATATGAATCACATTCAGATTATTGATTGGTTTATGTTAAAACTATGTAATCCAAATGCATGGAAATTTTGTATGCAATTCAAATACATAAATCTTATGTTTAGACACAATTTTTTTTTTGAGTGATACTCTTTTGAAGGCCATCCTGGGATTTTTAATGACCACAGATAGTCAGGACCTCGGTTTAACGTTTCATCTGAAGGGCGGTGCTCGTTACAGTGCGGTGTCCCCATCACTTTACTGGGGCGTTAGGACCCACACAGACCACAGGGTGAGCACCCCCTGCTGGCCTCACTAACACCTCTTCCAGCAGTAACATAGTCTTCCCAGGAGGTCTCCCACCCAGGTACTGACCAGGCTCAACCCTGCTTAGCTTCAGTGGGCAACCAGTCTCTGGCTACAGGGTGATATGGCTGCTGGCAATGTACATTTAACTCAGATTCTGAAGTAAACACAAAAAGGATGCAAGTTTCGAAGCGGTTCTGAGCAAAAGGCTTCATTTAGGCTGATTTCATCCTGCTGTCTTAATCGTACAGAAGCAGAAAGTTTCGGTAACATATCTCTTTTTGAAACCAAAACTTGTCGACAAAACAAGAAGAGATCAGAAAAATGCTATGCTATGGCACTGTGTTCATGTAGGATAGAAGTGACCTGAACTGTGCAGGTCATTAAAATACTTTAACATGTATGTTGCAATCTTCCAGATGACAAAATGCACTTCTTTTTTCCCTGTCATCAGCACTCATCTGTTTTCAAAGATAACAATGTTGAAATTTAAGTCTTTAGTTGCCGTACGTGACTTTTGATCAAGCCTGCCACCAATGTTCCTGCTCATGTTTAATCTTGCTGAGCAAAACCTTTCTCTGTCGAGTGAGCATTTCTTCCACCTGAGCAAAAACATCCATTGTAACATGCAGTTGACAGCAGATTGGGATATGCAAACTTTAAGGAAACATTTCATTTCATCATTCTTCAAACATTAAGGGAATGCTACTTTTGAATGTTCTTTGAACAATTTTCATAAAAAAAAAAAAAAAACATTCTATTACCTTCATGGAAGAACATTTGCACATAACTTTGAGAGAACCTTGCAGAACGTCAGCTAAAGTTCTGAGAATGTTTCCTGTTAGATAGGCGGGTTTAAATGTTAAAAGCTTGCATCTTTCTAACTGTAATCACATGTATATATGATTATTATATTGGCAGTGCGCTGAAAAAAACGAACACACACATCCAAAAGCGGAGGCGTTGTAGGCCTAGTAGCCAGTGTCATTGCACTGAGTTTTGCTGCTCCCACCGTTGGAAATAAATCCCCATTTGTGTTCATAATTCTACTGAGAGGCTGATGGGTACTGAAATATTAATTAAATGTTTTAACTAAAAAGGCCTACAGCCGAATACCTACCATGTAACCAACAAACATAAAGGGAAAACAGTCATGGAGAAAGAAAACAACAACAACAAAAACGTGAAAAAAATGTGACTAAAAAACGTCTCGGTTACGTATGGTAACCCTCGTTCCCTGAGTAGGGAACGGAGACGTCTCGTCGGAGGAGTTTCCAACGAATTGGGATCACGCTAGGGAGACCAACTGTCTTCGAGTGAAATTAAACGAGCCAATAAACATTGGCATGCAGGATTTGCATTCCGCGGCCTGCCTACCAGCGCGGGTATAAAACGGAAGCAAGCGCATACACAAACACTTCTCACTGAGGAGCCGAATGGTGTCCAGTCCTCGGCGAAGGTACAGCAGCATGGCGACGGGACGAGACATCTCCGTTCCCTACTCAGGGAAGGAGGGTTACCATACGTAACTGAGACGTTCCCTTTCGTTCGGGAACTCCTACGTCTCGTCGGAGGAGTTTCCAATGAATTGGGATCCCTAATAAAACGCCATGGTGCTGGCCCCTTCCAGCGCCCTGCCTAAGCTTAAGCAGCAGTTTCTTGAAACTTATCTCTTATGTGCAGAAGCTTAGCTGGGAGTGTCACACTGCTGTTCCGCAAGACCCGCTCAGTGGACATTGGATAACACTGGGAAAGCGTGCCCAAGATGTAGAAGGGAACGCTGCGGAGGCCAAAGCCTGCCCGAAGGGAGGCACTAGGAATACACATGTGCACTAGCCCGTAGGGTAGTGAACACATGGCAGTCTCTGAGGTAGTCCTAGCCCGGAGGGTGGGAGCGTACTCAGCAGAGACGACAGACAGAGTCTGTCAAGGGGAAGACACTGGCTAACCCGGAGGGTAGCCTAACGTGGAAAGACACCTATGGGGTCACCGTAGGGACCACTACATAGGACCCAGCCTGAACTCAGCTCAACAGAGAGGAACAGGCCTGGTGACCGGCGATCCGCCTCGCCTGTCGCCGGAGGGGGGAACGGAGGAACTCACGAGGTTAGCCGTTTGTTGGGTAACCAACGGAGCAGAACGCACTTATCTGGCCCCTAGGGCGAGAATGGCGTAGCAAGCCGACACTAACCTAATTCCTCGCGCTACTGGCAGAAGAGAGTACACGGGAGGAAACAGGTTCTACACGAAGGCTATAAAACCTAGCGAACGTGTTGGGTGTCGCCCAGCCCGCAGCTCTACAAATATCTGTCAGCGAGGCGCCTTGAGCCAAAGCCCAGGAGGAGGCAACACTCCTAGTAGAGTGTGCCCTCAACCTAGGTGGACAAGGCACGTCCTGGGAATCATAAGCCCGGACGATAGCATCCACTAGCCAGTGGGCTGACCTCTGCTTGGAGACAGCCTTCCCCTTCTGCTGGCCTCCGTAACAGACAAAGAGCTGGTCTGAGGTCCTAAAGCTTTGAGTCCTGTCAATGTAACAGCGCAGAGTGCGAACAGGACAGAGCATAGCCAGGGCTGGGTATGCCTTTTCCGGGGGCAGCGCTTACAGGTTCACTACCTGATCTCTAAACGGAGTGGTAGGAACCTTGGGCACATATCCGGGCCGGGGTCTCAGAACAACAAGAGAAAAATCCGGCGCGAACTCTAGGCACGATTCGTCGACCGAAAATGCTTGCAGGTCCCCTAACCTCTTGATGGATGCGAGCAGGAGAGCTGTCTTCATTGACAGAATATTAAAATCGACTGCATGCAAGGGCTCAAAAGGTGGATTCTGGAATGCTCTGAGCACTAAAGTCAGATCCCAAGAGGGTACGGGGTGCTGATTACGAGGAGGATTCATTCTCCTAGCACCCCTGAGGAACCTGAGGACCAGGTCATGCTTTCCCAAGGACTTACCTTCTACTGCTTCATGATGTGCGGCTATTGCGGCAACATACACTTTGAGGGTGGAGGGAGACAGTCTTCGCTCCAACCCATCTTGCAGGAAGGAAAGCATGACACTGATCGGGCAAGTTCAGGGGTCTTCCCGGCGGGAAGAGCACCAATTGACGAATAGGTTCCACTTCAACGCATAGAGGCGCCTCGTAGAGGGGGCTCTAGCGGAAGTGATGGTGTCTACCACAGCCTGTGATAGACCACCTAGAACCTCCGCGTCCCGTCCAGAGACCAGACATGAAGTTTCCAGAGGTCTGGACGCGGGTGCCATAGAGTGCCCCGTCTCTGAGAGAGAAGGTCTTTCCTCAGAGGAATGGGCCAAGGAGGGGCTGTCGCGAGGAGCATGAGTTCTGCAAACCAAGTCTGGTTGGGCCAATACGGCGCAACTAGCAGGACCTGTTCCTCGTCCTCCCTGACTTTGCACAGAGTCTGTGCGAGAAGGCTCACTGGGGGAAACGCATATTTGCGAAGACCCTGGGGCCAGCTGTGCAGTGCCGAGTGTTCCTCCGGTCAGGGAATAAAACAACTGGCAATGGGTCGTGTCCGGAGAGGCAAACAGATCTACCTGAGCGGCTCCGAAGATTCCTCATATCAGCTGGACCACCTGGGGATGGAGTCGCCATTCTCCCGGAAGTGGCGGCTGTCGTGAAAGCTCGTCGGCCGCACGATTGAGCACACCAGGGATATGAATGGCTCGAAGCGACCTCAGATGCTTCTGACTCCAAAGGAGGAGATGGCAGGCGAGTCGCGACATACGACGGGAGCGTAGACCACCTTGATGATTGATGTACGCAACGGTCGCAGTGCTGTCCATACGGACCAGTACGTGCTTGTGCCTGAGAAACTCCTTGAGGCGACACAAAGCTAGGCGTACTGCTTGCAACTCTAGGCAGTTGATGTGCCAATGCAGTTGGGGCCCCGTCCACAGACCCGAAACTGCATGCCCGTTGTACGTGGCCCCCCAGCCGCTGGCAGAGGCGGAGACCACAGCATGCATGGACACCTGGACTAGAGGCACTCTGGCCCGTAGAAACGCAGGGTCCGACCTGAAGGTTTGGCGACAGTGCGGGGTGATGTTCACCCGGAACGTGCCGCTCTGCCACGCCCATCTCGGGACTCGATCGTGAAGCCAGCGCTGAAGCGGTCTCATATGCAGCAAGCCGAGCGGCTGCGGCTGCCATATGCCCCAGGAGCCTCTGAAAATGTTTCAGTGGGACCGCTGACCTGCCTTGAAAGGACTTGAGGCAGTTGAGCACTGACTGGAGCACTCCTCCGTGAGGCGGGCAGTCTGGCCGACCGAGTCCAACTCCATACCGAGATAAGAGATCCTCTGCACGGGGCAGAGTTTGCTCTTGTCCCAGTTGACCTGAAGTCCCAACCGACTGAGATGGTGAAGCACCATATCCCTGTGTTGGCACAACAGGTCTCGCGAGTGAGCTATTATAAGCCAGTCGTCGAGATAGTTGAGAATGCGAATGCCACGCCGCCTCCGCGACACTTCACATCAAAACATATGCACTTGTGACCGGTTTCAGGCTTATCATATATTCAGTGCATATCCAATAATCGCAATAATATTTGTGCTTTGTTAGTTTTAATATGAAAAAAATGTCTCAACTTTCAAATTCAGTCTATTTTATAACAAAATGTAAACAATAGAGGCCGCTCTTTAATACGGCGTGGTATATTTCTATATATAGCGCCTCAGTGCGCGGCGGATAAAGCGCACATGAACGGATCTTCTCTTCCTCTGCCAGTTACAGGACGAAATATGAATATCAGAAGGTAGTATATGATACAGTACAACTTAAAGAAGAGCATGTGTCTTATAGCCATAGAAATATGGGATCCTTCCTTCGGGATGTCGCGTTTTTCCCTCTTGGCTAAAACATGAATATTCATCATAATCCCGCGATCAAGCTGACAAAATAATAGTGATATTGCAATCATTTTGACTCACGACTTAAAAGTAGTTTAAAAGTAGACATTTCAGACGTCCTATAGATATATTTCTCAGGTATGTGAGGCAGGAAGCCTACATTATATGCAGAGTTTCGTTTCATTTATGAGGCGTGCTCCACTTCACGTGACGGCGCCTCCGTGTCCTGATTAAATTGTCTGCTATAGCCTATTTGCTACTTATTTAAAAAAAAAAACAGGCAATTTGTTGATGAAACATTGATTAAAATTAAGATATAATTTATACAAAACGAAATTCACATTAAAGAAAAGCTTTCTACAAAAAAACCCTAAAGAATTGGTCAAAATCATGTCTGCCCGCTGATATACTGTATCCGATATATTGCGCACCTTATGATCTTACTCATGCTGTTATCCTTTCATATAATCAACATATGAAATAAAAAATACAATTATTTTATTTAAACATTAATATGAGACTAAATGCCTACTCAAATGTAATGTTGGAACGGGATTTGAGTGAACGCCGTCTTACTGGTGAGCATGTTGGGGGAGAGGTACGATTTTCGAACAAACATCGAATATTATTTTTGCTTATAATACCAATCCTTAATATTTGGTGTTTTAAATGCCTGTTTGAGGTCTCTGTGAACGTTTTAAAGCAGTATTTTAGTGCCGCTTTCAGAGTGGTCACGTCCGTAACGGAGAACTGTCACGTCCGTAACATTGTTTTTTTCCTCATAAATGCAAAAACGAAAAATAACATAAAATGAATATTTTATGTTCTGTGGAGAGCCAACCCTTCTTCATTCGGTGGGTACTATTACTTTTGGTTTGCGCAGTGTAATTTACAGAATTACTAAAAAATATTTTGGCAACAAAATGTTAGAGATTTTTTTTGTCATGTCCGTAACGCATGTGTATTTCCCTCATATTAAATATAAAATGCATGCGTAGACTGATATTTTTCTAATGTCTGGACTCCTTTATTAAGGGAGTATGGATATATAAACAGACGTTTACAATATATTGGTATTAATTGCATTTTCTGAGAATTTCTATTTCAAGTTTTGACTGCAAATGTCACGTCCATAACGCTAGAATTGCCCAGTACCACTCTCCTGCATGTCACTGAGCGCCTTCGCCTGGTGATCCTGGAGAAGCGCCATGGCATGCAGGGCGGAAGCAGCTTCCCCACACGCACTATAAGCCTTTCTGGTCAGACCGGAAGAGAACCTACAGGCGCGGGAGGGGAGCGTGGGGTTACCCCGCCAGGTGGACGCGGTCTTGGGACACAGATGCATCGCCACAGACCGTTCCACTGGGGGGATGCCCTCGTATCCCTTCACTGCTCCGCCATCAAGAGTGGTGAGGGAGGAGGAGGGAGAGAGTCTGTGTTGGGCCGCCAGAGGGGCCTTCCACGTCCTCGTCACCTCTTCATGCACTTCGGGAAAGAAAGGTACTGGAGCGGTGCGCTGAGAACCAGCACGGCCCGCACCAAGATACCAATCGTCTAGCCGCAAGGGTTCGGGACACGGTGGAGGATTCCACGCGAGCCCGACACTCGCGGCCGCCCGGGCAAGCATAGCAGCCATTTCCGGGTCCGACTCGGGCAACGCTACCACACCCGAAGGGGGCAACACAGCCGAATCGTCATCCCCAGAAGATGACTGCTCTCCCTCCGATGCCGCGATCGACATCTGGTCCTCCAGTGGAGCTCCAAAAGAAACCGCTGGAGTCATACGAGATGACCCAGCCATCTCAATTGAAGACTCCGATGGGTGCGACACGGAGGATTGAGGGGCCCGTGGGGGTCTTTCACCCGGCGGGTTATTCCTCACAGTAATCCTCAGACCACCCATGGGATTAACCGAAGTAGATTTCTGAAGTGAACCAGAAGAAGAGCTAGATCGGGGAATCGCCAAAGGGACTCCCCCTCGTCTGAGGGATCTCAGTCTCAGTCTCAATGTCGCGATGGTCATGTTCCCGCAATGAGAACATGACTCATCCACTAACGCTGTCTCAGCGTGCGCGAGGCCCAAACACATGAGACAGCAATCGTGACCATCAGCCGTAGGCAGATATTGACCGCACCCAGAAACACACGGGTGAAACGTCATCCTTAAAAGGACGCAATCTTCACTCGTGTTGCTCTCTCAGAGAAAATACTCTTTTAGTGTGCCGAAGCACACAGGGATCAAACGCGGCAACACAGCAGGGAAACTGCAAGCCCGCTGTGTGCACTCAACCGAATACCAGCTGTGACAACAGCTCTTTGTAAAAAGCAGCTCGCCTGAAGTGACAGATGGGATCCGGGAGATCGCGAAGATCACTGCCGCGCCGTAACACCAACACAAAGAGACTTCTTTTAACAGCAGACTCGTTGAGCTTCACGGAAACACAATCCAAAACGCTCATACACTCAGAGGACACAACCGGTCGGCTCCGAAGCAGAAAGCGTTTGTGTATGTGCTTGCTTCCGTTTTATACCCGCGCTGGTAGGCGGGCCGCGGAATGCAAATCCTGCATGCCAATGTTTATTGGCTCGTTTTATTTCACTCGAAGACAGTTGGTCTCCCTAGCGTGATCCCAATTCATTGGAAACTCCTCCGACCAGGCGTAGGAGTTCCCGAACGAAAGGGAACAGTGTGATATTCTTATCTTTAATACAAATCAGTAGGTAGTGCACACTAACTTTGCATACAGACATTAAGTAGCATCATAATATAAATAAATAAATAATAAAACTTAGTGTTGCAGGTCATCTCTTGTATGAATTGTAATTCGGGCGGCCAGGGCGGAGACGACCCCTCGGGCGGCCAGGGCGGAGACTTTCCCTCGGGCGGCCAGGGCGGAGACTTTCCCTCGGGCGGCCAGGGCGGAGACTTTCCCTCGGGCGGCCAGGGCAGAGACTTTTCCTCGGACGGCCAGGGCGGAGACAACAGTCCATCGGAAGGCCAGGGCGGAGACTTTCCCTCGGGCGGCCAGGGCGGTGAAGACCCCTCGGGCAGCCACGGCGGTGAAGACCCCTCGGGCGGCCACGGCGCAGGAACTGGAACAGACACCAATGGCTCAGGAACTGAAACAGACACCAATGACTCAGGCACTGGAACTGGCACCACCGACTCAGGCACTGGAACTGGCACCACCGACTCAGGCACTGGAACTGGCACCACCGACTCAGGCACTGGAACTGGCACCACCGACTCAGGCACTGGAACTGGCACCACCGACTCAGGCACTGGCACTGGCACCACCGACTCAGGCACTGGCACTGGCACCACCGGCTCAGGAACAGACGCCACCGGCCCAGGAGCAGACACCACCGGTCCAAGTGTGTGCGTAGCCCACACACACCACATGGCTGTGGCCATAATGGCCAGTGTCGCGGTCCCTGAGGGCTCAGGAACAGACGCCTCCGGCTCAGGAACAGACACAGAAACAGACACAAGCACAGGCACAGACTCAGCAACAGACACTGGCTCCGGCTCAGGAACAGGAACAGACACAGACACTGGCTCCAGCTCAGGAACAGACCCTGGCTCCGGCTCAGGAACAGACCCTGGCTCCGGCTCAGGAACAGACCCTGGCTCCGGCTCAGGAACAGACCCTGGCTCCGGCTCTGGAACAGACACTGGCTCCGGCTCTGGAACAGACACTGGCTCCGGCTCAGGAACAGACACTGGCTCCGGCTCAGGAACAGACACTGGCTCCGGCTCAGGAACAGACACTGGCTCCGGCTCAGGTTCAGGAACAGACCCCACCGGCTCAGGAACTGGAACAGACACCACCGGCTCAGGTTCAGGAACAGACACCACAGGCACCGGCTCAGGAACAGTCACAGACACCACCGGCTCGGAGGCGGCCATCTTGTCTGAAGATACAGGTTCGGCGGCGGCCATCTTGAAGCTTCAAAGTATGGATTAGAAGTCGTAAAATGACCAAAGACACAAACAATTTTGAACATTAATACATTTGTGTGTTGCAAAAGCAGAAGTCTATCTCCTTTCCTTCCTTAACCCCCTGAGGTCGGCTGATGAGTGCAAAAAAAAACAAAAAAAAAAATATTAATTTTTATCTTATATGCTTGTGTTATACATCAATCGATCCTGTTTAGTGTGTATTTTTTTGTGTATGCTCATAATAAAAACAAAGTGTTGTGCTTTTCGCCAAATAAAGAAAAATAAACATGATGCGAGTTCTGCCTACTCTCCGTCAGTGAAGTCAATTCTGAAACGCGTCCGAAAATGAACTGTAACTCAGCGAATACTCAGTCAAACAGGCATACAGTCACACAGGCATGAAGCTTGAATTCTCTTCTTTAAAATGAAGTAATTTTTATAAAAAACAAATATTCACAGTTTATGTAATATGCATGCAAAGAGAGAGATGTCAGTCGTTCTCATCTCAGCTAATTAAGTTTTAATGTGCTCCGCCCACGGAGAGCGCGCGCTATTCAAACGCAAATGTGAGGCGATCCAAACAAACCTGTGAAACGCCCACATCTGCAGGATAACACACACCGCGAGTTCACTTTCAGACTTATGTACTTTGCGATGCTGTGAGGAATACTACTATCTTGATAATCCTGCAAAAATTTGCCTCAGATGTTCTGGAAGTATCATTTCGAGGAGCAAACGGATCCCGCTGAGGAATTAGGTCAGTTCTGTTTGCTTTGTTCTAATCTGAATGAATGAACGCAAAGATGCGTGCTGTTGTGGAGCTACTACAGCTGGCAAAAATACGGTTTAAATATTGATCGCGTTTCTGTGTATGAATAAATGAACGAACGAACGCACAGATGCGTGCTGTTGTGGAGCTACTACAGCTGGCAAAAATACTGTTTAAATATGAATCGCGTTTCTATGAATGAATGAATGAACGAACGAACGCACAGATGCGCGCTGTTGTGGAGCTACTACAGCTGGCAAAAATACTGTTTAAATATGAATTGTGTTTATGTGTATGAATGAATGAACGAACAAACGCACAGATGCGCGCTGTTGTGGAGCTACTACAGCTGGCAAAAATACTGTTTAAATATGAATTGTGTTTATGTGTATGAATGAATGAACGAACAAACGCACAGATGCGCGCTGTTGTGGAGCTACTACAGCTGGCAAAAATACTGTTTAACCCTCTGATGGTCCGCGGGGTCTTTTTGACCCGCAAATGACTTTTGCTCAAATTAAAAAAAAATTTTCCCTTTCTACGGCTCTTAACACTTTCTAGATCTACAAAAAAAAAAAAAAAATAAATAAAGTTGAATGATATCTGTTTTTATGTTAGCGTGACAAAAGTTGTGACACTCGAGGTCCTCGGGGTCTCTGGAGACCCCGCAATCAAAATAGACAAAATTCATCATCAAAATCAGAAACAACACAGAACACATCGACAGAAATGACAGAAATAAAGTGGCACACTTCCACCAATTCAAAAAGCATCCACAATGCTGAATTATTTTGCTAACAACAAGCACACACACACACACACACACACACATATAGAGGAATACATTTTTGAGACTATAAAAACTGTTCTCTTATCATTTGTAAAATAAAATCATCCAAAATGCAGTACCACCACAAAAATAAATTGGTGACACTGACACATTGAAAAATGTACACACACACGCACACACACACACACACACACACACACACACACACACACACACACACAGTCATTTGTAAGGCTATAATTTGTCAAATAAAATCATCCAAAATGCAGTACCACCACAAAAATAAATTGGTGATACTGACACATTGAAAATGTAAACACACACACACACACACACACACACAGACACACACACACACACACACACACACACACACACACACACACACACGCATACACACACAGGAACATTTGTAAGGCTATAATGTGTCAAATAAAATCATCCAAAATGCAGTACCACCACAAAAATAAATTGGTGACACTGAAACATTGAAACATGTCCACACATACACACACACACACACACACACACACACACACACACACACACACACACACACACACACACACACACACACACAGGAACATTTGTAAGGCTATAATTTGTCAAATAAAATCATCCAAAATGCAGTACCACCACAAAAATAAATTGGTGATACTGACACATTGAAAATGTAAACACACACACACACACACACACACACACACACACACAGGAACATTTGTAAGGCTATAATGTGTCAAATAAAATCATCCAAAATGCAGTACCACCACAAAAATAAATTGGTGATACTGACACATTGAAAATGTAAACACACACACACACACACACACACACACACAGGAACATTTGTAAGGCTATAATGTGTCAAATAAAATCATCCAAAATGCGGACCCACTACAAATATAAAGTGGTGTGGTGACACTGGCTCATCGACAATGTGTACTCACACACTCTCTCTCTCTCTTTATCTCTCAGACAGACACACACACACACACACACACACAATTAAGTGTGTCTAGAATCTAGAATTAGATTAAAAATAAATGATTGAAATAAATTATAGAATCTTAAGACTCCAACATTTCTCTTTATAACATTTTGTTCAGGTTTGATTCTAATCATAATGTAACATTATTGAAAAACTGGGGTTTTTTGTTACAAAAAATGCTAAACTTTGACAAAAATATTTTATTTTTGTTATAATTGTGATTTTATAATATTTAGATATGAATCCAACTGAATCCAACTTGTGAAAAGATATCTTTCAGGTAGTCTAATAGCAAATAGCATATACTGGAGCTCTATAGACATCTAGTGGTTAAAATTATTATTTTTTATTTTAAAACTGCATTTTCCAAAAAATGGGCATAAATGTTACATTAAACCATTTAAAATCATCCATGTTATCCCCATGAATGAAAGTTAGAAATCTGGGTCTTTTATAAAGTGAATTTTACATCAAATGCTGTTTTTTTTGTAAAAAAAGCTATTTAAATATTTATTTATTTATTTATAGAAATTTAAAAAATATCATAAATTCTCCAAAAACTGCACAAATGTTGAGTAAAAACATTAACAAACAGAATAAAATTACATTTGTAAAAAAAAAAAACCTATTATCTTGTTACAAAATTAAATGTTATTGTCTGGGGTCTCTAGAGACATAAAAAAAGACCATCAGAGGGTTAAATATGAATTGCGTTTATGTGTATGAATGAATGAACGAACAAACGCACAGATGCGCGCTGTTGTGGAGCTACTACAGCTGGCAAAAATACTGTTTTAACATGAATCGCGAATACAAAGAAAGATTACACTGGAAATATTGTTACAATTTTTAATTGTTTAAATAGTTGTAATTGTATAACCTTAATATATATATATATATATATATATATATATATATATATATATATATATATATATATATATATATTGTTACGTCCCGTATTAAAGGGACGGGTTTTGGCACGCTCTTGTTGGTTAAAGGAAACCAGCTCCAGCCGACAGATCACCAACGACACAAACTAAGTTCCACAAGTATAATTTATTTAAAGTGGAAAGAAATAGATAAATTAAGGAGCAATGGCTTCAGGGTGCCCCAAGGCCAAAATAATAAACAAAATAAACTTATAAACAAACAGACATAAATTACCTAATCCGGGAATAAACAAAATTACAAAGTAACTTCCCTAACTCCCTATAAATAAACAAATCACAAACAAGTCAAAATAAATGGCAGGACACCCCTACGCTCCTAAAACAGAACCAAATTAAATCATCATAAACAAATGAACACAATAAACTGAGGGTTTTGGGATCTGCCGACGGGAGGAGGAATCCGGAGCTCTTCACGCCAACAAGCCAACGCCAGAATGAGCTCGCCATCTTCTATAAGCGCCGCCCTTTTAAAAGCAGCGAATCAGTAAATCCACCAATCAGACTCCACCGATGACAGCCAATCCCTGCACACATATACAGAACAACACCCACACAAAACAGATACCCAGGATCGTAACAATATATATATATATATATATATATATATATATATATATATATATATATATATATATATATAAGGATAGATGTAAACAAAATCTTAAAAGGTCATTATAAGCCTTCTCTTTAAAGGTACCGTATGTAGGATTGTGGACAAAACTGGTACTGCAATCACTTTAAAAATACTGTAGAGCCGTGTATCCCCTCCCCCTCCCCCCTGACTCGAGGTTGCCAGATAAGCTGCAGGATTCAGCAGAAACGTAGGCTGCTTCAATGAGCTTCCAATGGCAAGTGATGACGAGACGTACACAGTAAGTTTTTTTTTTCTGTTAATTGTGTTTATGCTTTATGAGAGATATTTTGATGAGTAATTACTTATTTTAAAAAATTACTAATTGTTGAGGTGCTGGGGCCATAATAGCTGAAGAGATAAGCGTTTTTGATTTGATATTTAATTTGATTTGATTTCTTTATTTTGAACATATAAATACAATTACAATTCAAAACAAATCTGAGAAAAAAAAAGGATAATAGTAAAAGAAAACAAAAAAACATATAGACTTAAACAACAAAATAATACTTCCTTAATTTTCAATACGAAAAAAAAAACCTTGATTTACAAGTGCTAAAGTTTTTGTCATATTATAGGCTAAAAACAGAATAAACATTTGCCACAGAAATTATAACACGGGACAAATTCAATATCACCAATGGCTATCACAGGGTTGTTTTCAGTCCCATCAGAAAATATTGTTAGAGTAACTAAATTACATTAGCAATGGTCATACAGGTCAACTTGCAGCATGTGTAACTTAGTCCACAATATACGTGAAGAACGAATGACGAATATTTTTTTCTGAGGTAAAGTTAGGCTTGTCTCAATTACGTTTCAAATTGCCATAATGGTCGTGCTAATGTTTTCATCAGCGTCTCAGCATAATGACAGAGAAACGGGCTCCTATAATGCATTGCAAATGCATACGTCCATGTGAGCTAACTTTACGTTGCTTGAACACGCATAACTTTGTTCGACTGTCATGAATATATGAAATGTCCATTGACATCCAGTACAAGTTAGCCAAGCATAGATGAATCTTACCTGTCTAGGAGAAAATTAGCAACGTTGGCGTCTGTGTTCAAATTCTTC
The DNA here is from genome assembly GCF_964197995.2 of Scardinius erythrophthalmus. Lineage (NCBI taxonomy): Eukaryota > Metazoa > Chordata > Actinopteri > Cypriniformes > Leuciscidae > Scardinius > Scardinius erythrophthalmus. The sequence continues at coordinate 30,400,385 of NC_138221.1, forward strand.
TCCGTTTTCAGCCGTCTCCATCTTTCAAAAGCATCTCCTATACAAATTCTGGTTTTATTTCGGACTTTGTCACAACGAATTTCTGAATTATAACGAGGTCTTTTTGATTTAGTAACGTTAGACATTTTTATCCGACTAGAGTTAGGGTAGGTTAGGTTAGAGCAAAGCTGGCAACCCGGATCCCGAAACACTACTGACTTCGTGATTGGTAGATAGGTGGAGGGAGGCGCTCAGGCCAAAACACAAAATGACAACATCAACATCAGTTGAGGGCTGCAAGTCCACTTTTTAAATGACAATATCCTAGCCATACTACTGTTGTCAGTGATATAAGTATTTGAAATGAACATGATTTCTTAATGTCTAGTGACACATCAGGGCAATTTTATGATTAATTGAAATAGATTTCTTACATACAGCTCCTTTAAATAATTTTATTATGCTTTATTAGTGACACATTTGGGAAGAGAATATATTCCAAATCTGAAAATACAGTATGAGAACAATTAACTGCACAATTACTAGAAATGTTTACCTTGGATATTGTACAATTTGCAAGCAAAATTTGTGGAAAAAAACAACAAACCAGTTACATATTGTCCTTGCATTTTTGTGGCTCATTCACACACCTGAATGAAAGGCTCATTACGTATGCAGCCTCATTATGCGGGCCCCATTGACTCCACAGGTGTGAATCACGCCCACCCGCATATGGCCTTTCCAAACAAAAAGTGTTTTACAAGATTTAAATCAATGTATTGTGTTATGTGAATGATTAGGCAGGATGATTTTCACATAATTTTGAAGAAAAAATTCTAGGCAACGTCATCCATTAGTCAAAAGTCTTATTTACATATATTTAGAATGTGTTTTATGGCCTTATTTCAGAAACTTTAGTTTTTTGTTTTTGAAAAAACCATGCATAAACATTATTCTATCAAAAATACAAACATGTACATGCAAGTTGTTCACATATTATGGTAGCCCTGTTTGTGCTAAATAGAGTGAATTTACACCTTTGCCATTAATATGTTTATAAGCAACTGAAAAAAGCACAAATGTCAGGGCATGTCAGAACATCTCAAGGACCCCAAAAACCCCTCAGACCCCAGAGGGTAAAGTTTTTATTTGTTTGTTATTAAAGGTGCTATAAGTGATGCGACGCGTTTTTTAGGCCAAAAACATTTTTTTTTTTATAGTTATAACCTCAGGTGTCGAAACGATTTTAAGATAATGTTTCTCTTTTTCTGCATTCTGTTCTGCAATATATAAAAGCATTTATCTAACTTGGCAACATTACACATTGAATGAAGTATCAGTAAAACTTAACTTTGTTTGTAGTGACTATTTTGACTTTCCTTTATGTCGGAAGGGAGGGGAGGAGGGAGGAGACGGGATGAGGAGGAGGGAGGGTCTAGCTAGCCTCCATTTTGTTTGACAACAATTCGAATGTCAACAAGAAGTAATGTCTCCCGGGATCGCTTAGAGCACCTTTAACTAATAACTTTTTTAACTAGCACTTCAACATCCTGCACAAATTAAAGAAACATATGAGCTAAGGATGTTCTCTGACCCCAAATAAACAGAGAATGGAATGTTCAAAATCTACAATATGTTAGATATTCTCCTACTTAGATTATGTGTAAATAGTTGTGCTTAAATCGTTGGGAGAATTTTTACACGCCAACATATTTTGTCACACCGTAGCAATGCAAAGTACCACACTCTTGTAAAATCTATGGACTAACTTTAAAACATCATCTTTATACGGGAATCACACGTGTTCCAAAACATCGATGTAAGATTCAAATGACCAAATCACTAAGAAAAGAGGGTTGAAAAGCACTGTTTATAATAAATACACAAAAGTTTGCAAATGATGGTTTCATTACTCCACTAGTTGTAGTCATCTTGTTCAGATAGTTGATGACACTGTTCACATCTTGTTTCTTGGATTGTATATGTTTTAGGTGAAGACTTTTCTTTGAGAGGTGTCAACATTCAGTGTTTATAGGATATAAGTGACATATCAGAATTTAAGTGATAGTCTTTCTGTTTGAGAATGTTTGACTAAATTCATACTTTGTTTAGTGCAACTTTCACTTTATCTATAGACCCCTTCAATGTTTGTAAACATCAAACGCCTAGGTTGGGTGCGCGCTCAGCATGGGGTCAGAAAAATGGTGCGGCTAATAGACCGGCATATTGTGTCAAGGGTATGCACTGTCTTTGCCATCACAGGAACGGGAACAGAACCATAATAAACTTGTTTTAGCTAATGGCGATTGTCTGCCTGATTAGAGTCCTGCACGGGTTCGGACGGGTGACCCGCAAATTTTGCTCAAACCTTGTGAAAAATATTCAACTGCGTCGGGTCGGACATGGGGGAAATACGGGTCTAAACACAGGTTTAAAACAATCACATGCAAACGTAAAAATATATTCATATTTTTAGGAACACATCTACAAAAATATGCCTGTATTTCAAGTTGATAAAATAATTTAAAATCCACATCAGTTTATTTCCCCACGCGCCACGTCCTACCAGGGTTTTTCATTTTTAAAAATGCATCATAACCGCGCGCGCACGCGACCTGCTTGCAGTCGTCGAGATGGATGCTGAGGAGTTGAAGAGAAGAATAGCTAGTGGAGATTGTAAAGTTTGGAGTTATTTGGAGAAATTTGAAGTTATCTGAAGAAAATATTGTGAACGGCTTATTTGCTGCATGCATTTTCGTGTTGGATAGCCGCAAAAGTGGAACTTCATCGCCGAAGAACCACGCAGATAACTGGTAACAAACCAAGCAGTTCTGTCGAACAGTAGCCTACTTTTTCAAATTTAACACTGTTAAGTGTGTATTTTTTATAGAATAAACCGGCAGACAGGGACAATGCTACGATCAAAGATGCTTGTGTTTGTAGTGTTATTGTGTTATATGACAGTTATTGTGACAACAACGGTTAGGTACGGTTTAACGGTTTAATAGTTAGGTGAAGTTCGATATCTGGCATTAATTGTGACCTTTGTCATGCTTAGCAGATAGCAGTATCTATCTGAACCAGACTGTAAAAAAAGAATAGATCTGAACAGATGTCGTCTATTTTTTTTTTTTTTTTTTAACGGATGAGATCCTGCAGGAATCCAGAAAAACTTGACTCAACAACTAGTGCGATTTTCAGAGTCCACGACGCATAGCAACAAGTAGGCATTTTTTCTTGACGAGAAATTCTCTGGTTAACTTAACACACAATTCAATGGGATGGAATGAACTTTCTGACTAGGGCTGGGCGATTTAAATCGCGATATTGTTATGCGCATCTCGTCAGTAAAGCCGGTTCCTTGATTAGTAGTAAATCACCATCACCTGCTTTCAGATGAAGCGGCATTTAGGGCTGAGGAGATAATTAAGTGATTAATTTAGTGATGATTGAGCATTATTGAAGACACCTTATGATAACAAGCAGAATCACTGAAGGAGCAAATCACAAATTGTAAGTTACCATTAAGGTGATGGGTGTTTGCTTTAGTTGGGCTCTAGACCATTATATGTTTACTTTAATATTTACTGTTATTTGTCTGCTGTTATTGATTTATAACAGTTGACTGAACAAAGTAAAATGTTATCATATAGTGTTGGTTATGTTTTGACATAATCATGCTGCGATCTGAAAAATGAAACATATTAAAATAGTTTGGTTTAACTTGTTAGCTGCAGTTTAGTGATTCTTCAGCCTATGATTATCAGTACTTTACTTATAATTCAAAATATTTAATAAACATTGTTCTGATCAAAAAGACATTCAGACATATTCATTTAAAACACAGATATCAATAATCAGCCTGTGAATCTCAACAATGGTGACAATAATAAAGCATGTTGCAGTGGCTGCCACCAATCACAACTCATTAATGGCTCCCATCATGCATTGCGGTATGAATACATTATGATCTGAATTGTCTATGTAATTTACTTTTCCTCATTGAATATTCTGCTCCTTACCATTGTTGAGATGCATAGACTGAATCTTGACATCTGTGTGTGCCTAAAAGAATAATTTTTTTTAAACAACTTTTAAGAAATCCTTTATATTATAACAAAAATTCTGGCCATTTATTCAGATTCACAGTTATGCAGTAACCAACAACATAAATCGAAGTCAGTAAGAAGGATTTTAATGAGTACAGTGATCAAGATGAGTTCAGTGATCAAGTTCAAATGATGATTGTCATAATATAACCAACACCATCAGATCACTTTTTATTCTTTGTTCAACGAGCAGTTTTAACTCAGATACAACCATCAAACAAAATCTAAAGTACATTTAAAAGGGTCAGAGCCCAACTAAAGCAACTACCCATCACAATAATGGTAACTTACAATTTGCGATTTTCTCCTTCAGCGATTCTACTTGTTAACATCAGGTGTCTTCAATAATGTTCAATCATCACTAAATTAATCACTTAGTTATCTCATTAACTTAAACACTCTTGAGTGTGGACTCATACACTCCCAGGAGTGTTAATTTATCACCGCTAATTTACTGGAGGTTTTGCTGTGTACAAAGAGCCGTAGTTAACTGACAAGCTGAGCCATATCGCATTAAATATCGCTGGCGATACGTCTGCGATATTCATGCAATATGGCTCAGCTTGTCAGTTAACTACGGCTCTTTGTAGTAAATGCCGCTCCATCTGAAAGCAGGTGATGGTGATTTACTACTAATCAAGGAACCGGCTTTACTGATGAGATGCGCATAGCAATATCGCGATTTAAATCGCCCAGCCCTATTTCTGACCCCAACATGCGCACTGCGAACTTAGAATTTTCCTGTGACTTCAACCGTGAAGGGGTCTATGAAGTGGAATCACACAGAGTATCAACACGAAAAGTTAAGTGCATGTTATTTTACACTTAAACTATTACAACAGAATCTCATCTGACTATTTCACTGAGAGATGTATATACTGTACATTAAAGGTTGAGACTGTTACAGTTCCACACTCTGATAAAACCTGTGGATAAAATTTCACAAAAGTAAGTTCTAGAGGTCAACTTGCTAAAAAGCAAATGCATCATGAGCCATTTTAAAAAAAAATACAGAAAATCCACTTGTGATCAGTTTTGAATGTTTGTAATTGACATTTTGTATACTAGTCGATTGCGCTGTTTACATCTTGTTCGACAAACAAAAATGGGTCGGTTTTAAATCCATAAAATAACTAATTTTACTTTCTGGCACATATGTGCTGTTGACTTCCGTCTTGTTCACATTCTTGCACAGCAAAAACTCCAGTGTTAAATTAACACTCCTGGGAGTGTATATGAGTCCACACTCAAAAGTGTAAAGTGTTAAAATATGAGTGTTAAATTAACACTCAAGAGTGTTAAAGTTAATGAGATAATTAAGTGATTAATTTAGTGATGATTGAGCATTATTGAAGACACCTGATGTTAACAAGCAGAATCACTGAAGGAGGAAATCACTAATTGTAAGTTACCATTAAGGTGATGGGTGTTTGCTTTAGTCGGGCTCTTGACACTTATATGTTTACTTTAAATTTTGCTTGTCTGCTGTTATTGATTTATAACAGTCAGATGAACAAAGAGACAATGTGATCTGATGGTGTTGGTTATGTTTTGACATAATCATGTTGTGATCTGTAAAACAAAACTTATTGAGATGGCTTAACTTGTTAGTTACAGCAGCTCTGTGATTCTACAGCACATGATTTTCAGTATTTTTCATATAATCCAAAAATATTTCATAACCATTGTTCTGATCAAAAGACTTTCAAATGAATTTATTTAGAAACTCAGACATCAATAATCAGCCTGTGAATCTCAACAATGGTGACAATAATAAAGCATGTTGCAGTCGCTGCCACCAATCACAACTCATTAATGGCTCCCATCATGCATTGCGGTATGAATAAATTATGATCTGAATTGTCTGTGTAATTTACTTTTCCTAATTAAATATTCTGCTCGTCACCATTGTTGAGATGCATAGACTGAATCTTGACGTCTGTGTGTGCCTAAAAGAAAGATTTTTTTTTTTTTTAAACAACTTTTAAGAAATCCTTTGTATTATATCTAAAATTCTGGATATTTATGCAGATTCACAGTTATGCTGTAATCAACAACATAAATCTAAGTCAGAAATAAGGATCTTAATGAGTTCAGTGATCAAGTTCAAATTATGATTGTCATAATATAACCAACACCAGCAGATCACTTTTTCTCTTTGTTCATCGGGCAGTTATAAGATACAACAGCCAAACAAAATCTAAAGTAAATGTATAAGGGTCAAGAGCCCGACTAAAGCAAACACCCATCACCATAACGGTGGCTTACAATTTGTGATTTTCTCCTTCAGTGATTCTGCTTGTTAACATCAGGTGTCTTCAATAATGATCAATCATTACTAAATTAATCACTTAATTAGCTCATTAACTTTAACACTCTTGAGTGTTAATTTAACACTCATATTTTAACACTTTACACTCTTGAGTGTGGACTCATATACACTCCCAGCAGTGTTAATTTAACACTGGAGTTTTTGCTGTGTGCACATAGGGATTCAAGAGAGATTGTGTTTCCCCTTTTAAATTTAGGTATGATAGTATGGTTTAGATTATTTTATTTTGACAGCTAATATAGAAAGTTGAAGAGCTCATTGATTATATAAAATTCAATGAAGATTGAATAATCTTTGAAATACAGTAGTTATTTGCATGTCTCATCCATGAAGGTGCAACAATGTTGGGGGTTTTGAGAACCCGAACCAAGATAACTGAGCAAGTTGAACTTTAGCTATCTCAATTAAGTACAAATTAACTGTATTCAGTTGTGTAGGCTAGGGCTGGGCGATTTAAATCGCGATATTGTTATGCGCATCTCATCAGTAAAGCCGGTTCCTTGATTAGTAGTAAATCACCATCACCTGCTTTCAGATGGAGCGGCATTTACTACAAAGAGCCGTAGTTAACTGACAAGCTGAGCCAAATCACATGAATATCGCGGACGTATCGCCAGCGATATTTAATGCGATATGGCTCAGCTTGTCAGTTAACTACGGCTCTTTGTACACAGCAAAACCTCCAGTAAATTAGCGGTGTTAAATTAACACTCCTGGGAGTGTATGAGTCCACACTCAAGAGTGTTTAAGTTAATGAGATAACTAAGTGATTAATTTAGTGATGATTGAACATTATTGAAGACACCTGATGTTAACAAGTATAATCGCTGAAGGAGAAAATCGCAAATTGTAAGTTACCATTATTGTGATGGGTAGTTGCTTTAGTTGGGCTCTGACCCTTTTTTATGTACTTTAGATTTTAATTGGTGGTTGTATCTGAGTTAAAACTACCCGTTGAACAAAGAATAAAAAGTGATCTGATGGTGTTGGTTATATTATGACAATCATCATTTGAACTTGATCACTGAACTCATTAAAATCCTTCTTTCTGAATTCGATTCATGTTGTTGGTTACTGCATAACTGTGAATCTGAATAAATGGCCAGAATTTTTGTTATAATATAAAGGATTTCTTAAAAGTTGTTTAAAAAAAAATCATTCTTTTAGGCACACACAGATGTCAAGATTCAGTCTATGCATCTCAACAATGGTGAGGAGCAGAATATTCAATGAGGAAAAGTAAATTACATAGACAATTCAGATCATAATGTATTCATACCGCAATGCATGATGGGAGCCATTAATGAGTTGTGATTGGTGGCAGCCACTGCAACATGCTTTATTATTGTCACCATAGTTGAGATTCACAGGCTGACTATTGATATGTGTTTTAAATGAATATGTCTGAATGTCCTTTTGATCAGAACAATGTTTATTAAATATTTTGAATTATAAGTAAAGTACTGATAATCATAGGCTGAAGAATCACTAAACTGCAGCTAACAAGTTAAACCAAACTATTTTAATATGTTTCATTTTTCAGATCACAGCATGATTATGTCAAAACATAACCAACACTATATGATAACACTTTACTTTGTTCAGTTAATTGTTATAAAACATTAACAGCAGACAAACAACAGTAAGTATTTAAGTAATCTTATAATGGTCTAGAGCCCAACTAAAGCAAACACCCATCACCTTAATGGTAACTTACAATTTGTGATTTTCTTCTTCAGTTATTCTGCTTGTTAACATCAGGTGTCTTCAATAATGCTCAATCATCACTAAATTAATCACTTAATTATCTCCTCAGCCCTAAATGCCGCTTCATCTGAAAGCAGGTGATGGTGATTTACTACTAATCAAGGAACCGGCTTTACTGACGAGATGCGCATAACAATATCGCGATTTAAATCGCCCAGCCCTAGTGTAGGCAGTAAAACAGTCCAATGCATTAGTCATTAGTAATTTTTATGTTAAAATAATTAAGATTTCTGTGTCAGCCCAGACTGTTTGCTGGCCCTTGTCAGGCCATCCCCTATGAAAAAATCCTGGCTCCACCAGGACAGGACAGGACAGCGATTGGGGCCCGCCCTAGCCCCACTGTTGTGTAGGGTGTAGGGGGACTGTCATCAGGAAGCCATACATAACTAAATTACAGTCACAATGCACCAGAAGTAACTGCAAGTACTGCATGTCACCAGAGAGAAGTTTTTATTTTCACTCAATCCAGTTACAAAATTTATAGTAAACATTACAAGGTCAAAAACATATGCATGTGTGAATTGTTTGCAATAGATCCATAACACTCATTTAGAAAGTAGATTTTCTTTTTGTGCAGACTTTTAAGTTAACTTTTATCAAAGATTAAAATGTTGAAGTTCAGTCCCTGAAGTGTTTATTAATTTGTCTCGAGTAAAATTAAAACCCAATGTACCTATTGTATATAGGCCTAACCCTATACATCAACTTTTAAACTGTAATCTACATTCTGAATAAACCATTATTATGTCTGTAACATACAGATTCTTTGAGGTGGGAAAACTGGATAAACAAAAAAACTATTAAACATATAACAAGAAACACTGAGATAATGTTGAGTAACACAAAACAGATGCAAGAACTCTATACATTACACTGTTAAAAAAACTGTTAAAATTTACGGTAAAAAAAAAAACGGTAGCTGTGGTTGCCAGTATTTTACCGTAAAAAATATAGTGGCAACCTTTTATGTTTTACTGGACTTAAATTTCCGGGCAAAAATGTTTAAAAAAACTGTGAAATTTTACATTAAAAAAACATCAGCTTGGTTGCCAGTATTTTATCATAAAAAATATAGTAGCAACTTTACGTTGGACTTACATTTACGTATGGCTGGGCGAAAATTTATCACGATAATTGTTTTATATCAGTCGATATCGATAATTATCACGATATATATCAAATCTTTATTTCTTTCGAGTTTAAAGGCAGATTTTTGCTCCTAAATGAAAGTGGCATGCATTGCTATGCAGAGGTGTAAAGTCCAGGCTCAGAAAGTAAAAGTCCTCCTCAGTATTTTGTTCGAATCACCTGGATTTGCCAATTTGCACAGTTTTTCAGCCAGGAGATAGAAATCAGCTGGCTGAGTTCATGGGTGGAATAAACATATGGCAAGACTTCTACTTTCTGATCTCTGAACTATACACCTCTTAGTCAAAGATGAGCAGAGAAATACTGATGTTATGCTGCCTTTTACTTTATTTAAAAGCAGTAACTTTGTAGTTGCTGATGCAGTGACAATCTCCTTGTACACATACGTACATGTGTACTAATTGTCCGCTAAATAACTGCAAATATTTTAGTTTAAGTCATGTTTTTAATGAATTCACTATTACACATTAGGTGTTTGCAGTTTTATTTAAAGAGATATTCATTTTCAGTGGACTCAAATGAAGAAAGTTCACAGTACTATCAGTATAAATACTAGTTTTTGAACTCAAACTGAAGCAATCGGTTTCCCAAATGATATGAGTTACTTTCCATGGTATTTTTACGGTAACATACTGTAAAAAGGAGAGCTGTAAATTACCGGCAACCACTACTGTCAGCAGATTACCGTTATTTTACAGCACAATTTTTTACGGTGATCAGATGGCAAGGCGTGAATGTTAAAGTTCTTATTAAATATGGTCAGCAATCCTCCACCTCGTCCAGTGAGCCAAGGGATATTGATATACGGTAACTGCAATAATTCAGCAGTAATTCGTTTTGAGGTTTAGGAGCGCTAGGCGATCATTTGGTTGAACTGCCTTGAATTAAAAAGTATAAAAAAGGACTAAGGCAATTAAGTCCCGTTGCTTTAGTCCTATATTGAAAATATTGAATATTGAAATATTGAATATACCACTACACTGTAAAAACTAAAGGAGCCTCAAGTATCCTGTTGGATACTCAAGGAACTTCAAAATGTAATTTTGGTGCCTCAAAGCTCTTTTTCCTATAGAAGGGTAACTGGAAGAGCATTGACAATCTTTGAGGTTCTTGCTGGAACTTATGGGATCCTTTAAGCACTTTGTATTTACTTCAGAGGTTCTGGAGTCACCTTTTCATTACCATGAGACCTCGAAGTGCTTTGGGGGAAAATAGAGGAACTTAAATGCGATAAAAGGGTTATTGGAAGATCTTTTAACATTTAAGTGGTTCCTGGAAGATCTCTTATGTTAAAGCCAGCATCTGGAGGAACCCAATGGTTCAGTGAGGCCCGAATTAGATTATTATTCTATTATTATTATTATTATCCTATTATTATTATTATTATAGGCTACTTAAGTTTGATTCAGTATACATACCCAGGTGAAAAAGACGTACTATTAAATGTATTAAAAATGTACTTGAGTGTGTTTTTAGTAGACCTACAATACAAATATAGCCTACTTTAATGCATTTTTATTATTATTATTATTATAGGCAAGTTTGATTCAGTATACATACCCAGGTGAAAAAGATGTACTATTAAATGTATTAAAAATGTACTTGAGTGTGTTTTTAGTAGACCTACAATACAAATATACTTTAATGCATTTTTAATACATTTAACAGTAACTATAGTCTTTTTTACTTGGGTAGCTTACATATATTTAGTATAGGCCTATTTTATTAAGTCATTTAAACCTTAAACAACAACACTAAATAATAATAATATTATATGAAGAAGAAGAAGCAGGAGGAGAGAAGTATTATTCTGTCACGAAACTGCTGCTATTCCTCCGCTGTCGTCGCTTCAGTGATCCTCGCGCTGCTCGCGCGCAACAAAGCTCAGCTGATCGACGTCAGAAAGTAACGGCTCCTCTCATCAAAGCTTCCGCCGTTTGTTCGGCTCTCCATTACAAGGTTTGTAAACTCGCCAAATAAATATAAATACAGAGTCTATTCACTATATATTTAAACACACATATATATAAACTAAATTTATTATACATTACTACGTTTTTACAGTGTTTACCACTCGTTTATTGCACAGTATCTGGTATGAAGGTTTTAGCCGCGATGCTAACTACGTTGATCTAATGAACAAATGGAAATGATTGACTTATTGTCTTAGATTGATTTAGTCATTCAATTCAACATATTTTGTACAACTGTGTCTTCAAATTGCTGATATAGCCTAACTAATTTAGAAAATTCTCTGATTCTTGGCGTTTGTTATGAATAACAAAAACAGGTTGTAGTTTGCTCTGTTTTTGTTTAGCCTAACGTTAACTTTACTTACTACAGGTGCCCTCATTCTCTCAAATACCATTTTAAAGCCATTTACTGGTCAATAAATATTATGTTGTGAATAATCAGCTTTGTTCTTTTGTTTCCCCAGAACAACCATTACATTTCTAAAATAATCTGAACATTTCAGTGGCAACATTGAATTACAGTAAGTACCTGCACCACATGCAAGTACTTTATTACTATGAACTTTCTCTGTGTGAAATTGTATTGTTTGACTGTGTACTTGTGTTTTTTAATCAGTTACTCTCTGAAAATCTTTTCTCATGATCTCAAATCTCATTCATGTTACTCAGAAAAATAATATCACAGGTTTGATTCACAAAAAATGCTATAGACATTTTAACTCTGAATTATAACTTCAAGTTTAGTCTTTTTCGACAAAAAAATAAATAAATATGAAAAAGCAATTAGGCTTCAGAAGACTTGCAACACAACCCATAACACATGAGTTGTGAACTCATTGATTATTTTTAGGATCTTTTCTGGGACATTTTTGGAGCTTAACCAGTTTTACATAAATTGTTGCATTGAATTGAACTAGACAAGTGTGCATAAGAATGGTTTCATGAATGATTTACACAATTGTTTTCTGCTTGTGTTTCATGCAGTGTCAGCGATCGGTGACTGGGGTTGCATTATGCCTGAGATCTGCTTTTCGGTTCCACAGACAGAAAGTCAAACAGGTTTGGAACGTCACAAGGCTGAGGAAATTATTTAAATTTCACAACTATCACTTTAATAACATTACTAACAGTAAATTTTGTACTTTGCAGGGATCTCGGAAAGCTGAAATACAAGTTTGATCAAGAATAAAAATCCTCCTGTAGAAAAATCATTGAAGTGCCTGGACCATCCACCAGAAAAGAGGAAAAACAAACGGAAAACGATGCTGTACCTTTTCACTTTTCTAACTCGTTAAGTACCTCACACCAACTTGGTCCCATAATGACATTTTTGACCACAAACGAAATTGCTGATCGTGTGAATTCATATTGAAATGACTGAATTCACCAGTGAACATTCACAGAACAACAGATCATTTTACTGCACCTTAACTCTGTTTCGGGTCGAAGCCTCTACTTCTACTTCCTCTATCTTGTTTCATGAGAATACTCAACAACCATTTATGAACACTGTTGATTCAAGTCACACATTTAAGCTTTTCAAAAGCCATATTGTACATTACAGTCTCCAGTCTAACGGCATACCAGACTTCAACATTTTATGATTCAAAATAGATGAATAACTAACCATCAGAGATTTCAGTATAGAGATAAAGGTTACAGCACAATGAGTGTATATTAGCACTGTTGTTTGTTTTTGGCATCTGATAGAGCTTTTGGACTTGGAAACAGTGATGTCAGACTTACCATCGGACTGAAACACAAATGTTTTAAAGTTAAGTATGATGGACATTTTTAATTAGTTCAAATGTAATTTTTTTACATTGATTTATTTAGTGGAACATATGTGTTTCCATGCATTTTGTTGATGTCTTTTCTTGTTTATCTATTGTATATACATGGTTGATTATTCATGTTGCTTATGTATTATACTATTTTTTTGTGTATTCATTGATATTAATCTGTAGTTAGCTTTTTTTCCCCATGTGCATGGAAGTGTATGTATAAAAATGAATATCAAATATGTAATAAACAATTCTTATTTTGTATTTGGTTCAATTTGTTTATTATAATAGAAGTCAAAGGTAACCATAGTAACATGAAATTAAATATTTAAAAAAAAATGAAATTTGGTTCCTGGAGGCACCCAAAGTGGTTCCACACAGTGCCTAATATAAGAGTTCCTCAGGAAACCTGTGTGGTTCCTCAGAGAACCGGCCCTTTTTAAAGGGTGCCTAGAGGATCTTCAGACGGTTCCGCCGGTGTGGCGAAGTGAAGAACCCCAAAAGGTTCCTCCAGGCACCTTTTATTTTTACAGTGTACATTGCACTTAGAAAGGCATTCAGTCAATATGTTATTGCTGACAGATGGAAAGCACTACAAATGTTCAGTAATGTGGTGCAAACGATGCAAGTACAAATGAAGAAATTTATCAGAGACACAAAATCACTTTTGAGGCCACTGAATTGGGTCACTTAAAATTAACTATTTAATTTTGTTGAAATCAAACAAATTGTGTTTTCAGACAAATAATTATTGAACTAAACCAAGAGAGACGGGATGATGTACATAATTATATCATGTAAATTCAAAGCACGTTGTTCAGCGCATACGACTTTGTTTTGGTCTTGGATGGTTTCTTGAATAGAGCACAGTTCAGGTCACTTCTTATTCCAGTGCTTTTCAAAGTGAACACAGTGTCACACCAGAGATCTTTCTGCTCGCCTATTGTCTTGACAGCAGTGACTTTAAACTTCTCATATGGAGGAATCAGCACTTCTTTCTCACGAGGAAGCTTAGAATATTTGATCACATCTGCGCCTTCACAAGTGTAGATTTCAAAACAAGATACTTTTCCAAAACCTTGTGCTATTTTACGATCAAGAGAGGAGGATGCAAATGAGCCGAAACGAACCTCTGTGCTCAGAACATACTTATAAAATGCAACATTTGTGCCCCGATAAGTAGAATAGCATTGATTTTGTGTTTTCTTCAGAATCTGTATTGCATCTGTTAACAGAAAGTGAAGTGAATACCATTTAAATGTCTCGTGTCTGTACTGTTTTTTATCACGACGAGTGTCAAGATTGAAGGGATTATATACAAGAGCATCACTGTACAAATAAATGGCGATTAAATGATTCTTTGTCATATAATCATTTGGGCTCTTGACTAACTCGTTCCCTTTTTTCCAAGCCGCTTTAAAATCAGGCGAGTTATTGAGTTCATTCTTTAGAAGTTTTGTCTCCACTCGTTCTGCCATTTCATTTCTACAGCCCATATATTGATCATCAACAGAATCCAGTGCCATATCCAATGGATATATCTGTTCTTCAACAGCAGCAGCAGCTCTGTGATCCTGCAGCAACAGGAATCATAATGATCACATCATCAGTATTAATGTGTGTAATATTCATACTAGAACACAAGCTTACCTGTCCTAGAGCAGCTAAAATGAGAAGAAGAGCTTCAATGATCAGCAGCATCTTGATTCAGTCAAATCCCTCTGATGATTTAGTAGATCTAATGAAGAACAGATGATGAAAGACAACAGCGTTTCACTAAATCCATTACTCCAATGGCAAAATGTCCCCTAAAATTACCTGAGAATATAGTAGTTTATTCTTCTTCTTTTTTTTTTAGGAGCTCAATGAGGAGAGGAGAGGATCAGAAAAGTCAGTCCCTCACAGCCAGACGACAACGACTCTTCAAACCAAGAGATGAGGAAGGTGGCTTTTTTATTGCTGAAAATGTGTGTGCTTGAGTACTGGAACATATAGCAACTGTGCAACAGGTCATCTGAATAGTTTAACTCTCCATAATGCAACACCTGTGAAAGTCTGGTGTATTTGTGGTTTACAAAGGACAAACTCGTTCCTGTCCTGTCAGTGCCAGCAGAAAGAGGGTTGACACCAGATTATGATCATGGAAATGTGCATCATTGTTTTTCTCCAGATTTCTGCAGTTCATTCTTATTTCTGGCAACACTAAATAATTTGTACATAAGTAGATGCAACATAACATTAATATCTGAAGAGCTGCTTGCAGCAATGACATGACATGCACCCCTGTCGTGAATCATTTAGAATAATAATAGTTGTGAATGTTCATAGTAGTGCTGAATAATAACAGAAACAGGGAAAACTTGATATTAGGCTGTTCAGCTTTAAAAATGCACTTCCCATAATGCTTGGAGAGAGTTAGAGCTGTGAGTAACAGGGCAGAGAACTAAGAATATGATTCAATATGTGCGCTGCAGAAACAATTGAATCCCTGTTTAATAATGCTCAAAACTTCAGCAAACATGCAGTTAGTTTAATTTTAATTCAAGTTGTCAGTCGTCATAATTGCATGCTGAGAAGAAAAGACATGACACTTCCAGTAGGTTTTGATGGCGTGATAACCAAACTTTTGTGGTTTTGTTTCTTTGTTCACTGTGGCAATGAGACTTACAATAGGGTTTTCGTGAGAACGGTGTTGAAGCTTTGTCAGAGTAAAAGTGAAAAATGGTATGTGATTCAGTTTAAATGCAGATGTGTGTTTCTTAATGTGTTATCTGTAAGGAATGAATAATGACTTTAAACTACAGCAATATAAAACAACAATTTAAACTTTTTGACCTGTTGATGTATGAATATTCAGAAGTGCACTTAAAGGTATATAGCAACAAATGTATTGAAAGCAGAATTAAAGAAGTCTTCTACATAGAATTTATCCATATATCTCAAACGGTTTTTGCTATGGCGAGGGATAAAAGTAATGTAAAAAAAGGAAACAGAAAAAGTCTATTAAAAATGTAAGCATGTTTGGAAACATTTAAAGGGGTCATGACATGATAAATAAATTTGCTTTGATAATTTGACATATAAGAGGTATTTGTACCATTAAAGCATTTGTGATGCGATCTGGGAAAACCCGTCGCGCTGGGCCGGTTTCAGTAAATTCCCAAATAGTTTGAATGTCAGTTTTTTTGTCAAATTTTTTTTTTTCATTAAATTATTATTCTATAACATCTTTTCTCTTATCTCTGAAAATGTCTTGGCAAAATTCCCTTGTTTAGTGCAGAAAAACAGCGATTTATAGTGTTAAGTTGAAAATACTCTCTTTCTCTAATGCACTCTATGCGGCCATTTTCTCTAACGCCCGGCAGAGGTGAAAAAAAAAAAAACAATCGCCGTATATCCCATACACCTGTCCGTCACTTAACACTACAAAGATTGTTTACCAATAAAATAAACCACATAACATGTACAGTGAATGTGTACTAGTGCGCATTTCGCGCCAATCCTGTTTAAACTATAACGTCACGCAGTTTTATAACAATCGCGAGATGGAGGACAAGCGTCCCGACGGTAACAGTTAAATAAACCTGTTTTTCTCAAAATTCCGTTCCAGAAAATCATAGCGATCGGCCGACTTCAGATAAACATAACTTTTGCTACCAACAAGCTATGATAAAAATAAGATTTGGAAAGGTCTTGATACCCGCTTCCATATGATATCAAAACCTGTAATAGGTAAAATTTCACCATGTGGTGGGTTTTCCCAGATCGCATCACATTTAATTAATCAAGATCCAGACTAAAGACTTTAAAAGGATCCCAACTTCAGAAACAATCCCGAATCGGGATTCAGAAAAAGTCCCGAATCGTGTCGGAGGATTAAATGTTTGTGTTGTGTTCATAGTTAACCACAAGGTGGCAGTGGAATGCTGAAGTGTGAAGTGCTGCTTGGGAAGTAGAATGAGAGGTGATGTTCTAGAAGACAAGTTTGATATGTGTTAAAATAAAAGAGTATCTAAGGAATTACTCCGCTCCGGTCTTGTGTTTAATACTTCAATACACAACAGATTGGCGACGATGGTTTCCGTGCCTACGCCTGCATCTTTTCTGCCATGCAGTGGAGAGCCTGCGATTCCTTTTGCTACCTGGCGAAAAATGTTCGAAAATTACTTGCTTGCTATTAATGCTACAGGAGACTCATGGCCGGATGCCAGGAAACGTGCTATTTTACTACACAGTTTGGGGACTGAAGGCCAGAGGCTGTTTTACACGTTTCCTAATACTGGAACTACATTTGCAGAGGCAATGACAGCGTTGGAGAATCATTTTGTTCCAAAGGTGAATGTTGTGGTCGCTCGACATCGCTTCCGCCAGCGTTCTCAACGCACTGATGAGACCATTTCACAGTTCCTGTCTGCTTTGCGGGAATTATCTTCATCATGTGCTTATGGTGACATGGAAAGTGAAATGCTGCGCGATCAGCTGGTCGAACGATCGTATGCCCCAGCAGTGAGAAACAGACTCCTGCTGGAACCATCACTGACACTTGACACCGCTATTCTTATTGCATGTCAGGTGGAACAAACGCTCTCTAATTCGGACATGCTCACGGCACAAAGTGCAGTTCAGGCTGTAGCTTCTAAACCCTTTCATCGGAAGAAGTGTGATGCACATTCTAACGGACTAAAATCTGTGGCTGATACTACACGGCGCGCGAATCACACGTGTTACCATTGCGGAGCTACAAATCACCTCGCTAACGCTGCTGATTGCCCAGCTGCTCGAGCCAAATGCCGTACTTGTGGTAAGACCGGACATTTTTCTAAAGTTTGCCGTTCTTCTAAGGACGTTTGGGAAGTGGTCCCGGACGTGGTTGTTCTTTTGACTGATACTGTAAATACCTCTGCAGACAAACTTTTATGCAATGTTCATGTTACAACGGCAAATGGTGCTTCTATTGAGACTGAATTAGTCGTGGACACAGGCTCTTCAGTGTCAATCCTGCCTGTGGCTGTGTACAAACGACACTTTTCGGATTGTTCACTTACGGCTCCCAAAGTGAAACTGGTTACGTACTTGAAAGAAGATATCCCCGTACTAGGATGTTTACATGCGGACGTTTCACTGAATGAAAAGGTAACCACCGCTTGTTTTTACGTTGTGAAAGGTGGCTCTGCTTTGATGGGCATGGACCTAATTCGAGCCTTGAACTGTTCTTTTCACTTTGGTACTGTTACTGCACCTGACGAACTAAATGCACTCGTAGGTGAAACTGTTTCTGCTCCAGATACTTCTGTGGGGTGCGTGAAAGGCTTTGTTCATAAGCCTACAGTCAAACCTGATGCTACTCCAGTTCGACAGAAGCTTCGTCGACTTCCATTCTCCGTTCGACAAGCTGTTTCTGCAGAACTGGACTCATTACTGCAAAATGGCATAATTGAGAAAATCGATTCTTCCCCATGGATTTCTCCTACTGTTGTCACCACGAACAAAGGAGGTAAAATACGTCTCTGTGTTGATCTGCGCGAGCCAAATAAGGCCCTGATTGTTGACAGCCATCCTCTGCCGCATATGGACGAACTTTTGAGTGAATTAAGAGGCACATCAGTGTTCACTACAATTAACTTAGCGGCTGCTTACCATCAGCTTACCTTACACGAAGAGTGCCGGGACATCACCGCGTTTATTACGCATGATGGTCTCTTCAGGTATTGCCGGGTTCCATATGGCCTTGCTTCCGCGCCATCTTTGTTTCAAAAAATGATGGAAACTGTCCTGAAAGGCATACGTGGGGTGAGGAACTACCTGGATGATATTATAGTGTACGGTGCCACCCAGTAAGTAAGTAAGTAAGTAAGTAAGTAATTTTAATTTTATAAAGCACATTTACACACAGCGCAAGCTGACCAAAGTGCTGTACAATCAGTGACCAGAAAAGCACAGTTAGAATAAAAACACATAGCACCAATAATCACAATTGTATGAAACATAAAAATAAAAAAGTAAAAAAGCACACAACACAGAAAATACAGATAACAAACAGGAGTGCCAAATTTAAGGAGCAAGAAAGGCCAGAGAATAAAAATGAGTTTTTAACTTAGATTTGAATGCAACAATGGAGGTGGCAGATCTAATATCCTGGGGGAGCTGGTTCCACAAACGCGAAGCAGCGACTGCAAAAGCTCTATCACCCTTCTGTTTAAGCCGTGAGCGCGGCACAAACAGGAGCCCTTTATTTGACGATCGTAATGACCTTTGTACTGAATGTGGCTGTACAAGGTTAGTGACATAAGTTGGTGCGAGCCCATTAAGTGCCTTAAAAACAAACAGTAAAACTTTAAACTGAATCCTAAAGTGAACTGGTAGCCAATGCAAGGAGGCCAGAACTGGGGTGATGTGCTCACGCTTCCTAGTGCCAGTTAAAAGGCGCGCTGCTGCGTTTTGCACCAGCTGCAAGCGTCTAAGAGATGATTGTGGGAGGCCGAGGTAGAGAGAATTACAATAATCCAGCCGTGATGTTATAAAGGCATGGATAACTTTCTCAAGGTCATTATAAGATAGAAAAGACTTTATCCGTGAAATCATTCTAAGCTGATAAAAACTATTTTTGACAACTGAGCTAATCTGTTTAAGGCAGAGTTCTGAGTCAAGGATGACACCCAAGTTTCTGACATAAGGTTTGATGAATGGAGTGAGGTGGCCTAAATTTTGCTCCACAGTGCATCTTGCCTTGCGAGAACCAAAAATGATGACTTCTGTCTTATCATCATTTAGCTGGAGAAAATTGTTAGCCATCCAATTTTTAATGTCATCAAGACAGACTAGGAGAGAATGTATGGAATCCCGAGATTTTAAAGGCAGGTACAGCTGTGTGTCATCCGCATAGAGGTGAAAAGAGATGTTGTGCTTCCTTATGATATCACCCAGTGGGAGCATATACAGGTTAAAAAGCATAGGACCCAAGATGGACCCCTGAGGGACACCGTATGAAACGGAAGCAGAGGATGAGGAGAACTTGCCAATCGATACTGAGAAAGTCCTATCCTTGAGATAGGAACTGATTTAAAGTAATGCGGTCTCCCTAATGCCCACCTGCTGATCAAGGCGAGTAAGGAGGATGTTGTGATCAACGGTGTCGAAAGCAGCACTAAGATCCAGTAATATCAAGATGGCATTATCACCTGAATCTAGTGTGAGAAACAAATCATTAGTTACTTTGAGTAAAGCTGATTCAGTGCTATGAAATGATCTAAAACCTGACTGGAAAGGTTCTAGTATGTTATGGGTGGTCAAAAAGGGAAGCAGCTGTGACAAAACAGCTTTTTCCAAAATTTTAGAAATAAAAGGAAGCTTAGAAATGGGACGGTAGTTATTTAGACATTTACCATCAAGATTGTGTTTTTTAAGCAGGGGTTGGACAATTGCATGCTTAAAACATGTAGGGACAGTGCCAGATGCAAGACATGAATTTAAAATGACCTGAATGGACGGGCCAACTACATCAAAAACATCCTTTATAATAAAAGATGGAATAGAATCACAAGATGAAGTAGTAAGTTTCATATGTGAAACTAAATTTCTCAATTCAGTCAGAGAGATGGGCTGAAATTGGTTAAAAATAGCTAATGCACCAGAGCAACCAGGCGGAGTAACAGATGAGGTGAGGGTAAACACTGATCTAAAGTTCTCAATTTTATTAGTAAAAAACTTAAGAAATTTCTCACAAGCATCAGTGGATGCATCAGCAACTGGGGAATTTGAGGGGCTGATCACAGAGTTTATAGTACTGAATAAAATGTTTGGTCTGTTTGTGTGTTTACTGATCAAATCAGAAAGATGCTTTGCTCTGGCTATTTTTGCAGCTGCCTGAAAAGAAGCTAATGCAGATGTAAAAATTTGAAATGAAACATTAAGATGATCCTTTTTCCATTTCCGTTCAGCTATACGGCAAGCCCGCCTAAGAGAGCGCGTATCCTCATCTAACCAGTAATGAGATTTTAATTTGGGGCGAGTGTATATAAAAGGTGCTACAGAGTCAAGTATGGAAGAGCAAGATGAGTGAAAAAGGGTAACTAATTCATCCGTGCTAGAGGAGAACGATGTCGCTGTTGCAATAGTAGAAGCAACATTTTCACTCAAAAAACTATCAGAAAACTGAACTGCAGTGAGAGGATGTATCTGGCGAGAGTAACAGTCCTCAACTCTGACAGTTTGCAAAGGACTAAAAAGGGTAATGTCAAATATAATGGGCTTATGATCAGAGAAAGTTTCCCCAGGAAAAAGAAAGTTCACCCAGGAAAGTCATGATGCGACGCTGCGCTCAGTCATGCAGCGCTTGTCCGACGCAGGACTACAACTGAACTGGGACAAGTGTACGTTCAGCCAGTCATCCTTAAAATTCCTTGGACATGTCGTTTCCAAACATGGAATTTTTCCAGATGAGGAACACAAGTCCGCGATCATTGAGGCTCCTGCGCCACACGATGTCGCTTCCTTGCGCTCATTTCTGGGACTGATTTCATGGTACAGCAAGTTCTTGCCGAACTTCGCTTCTGTTGCTGAGCCGTTGCGCGCGCTACATAGAGATGCGTCAACTTCTAAATTTGAATGGACTGTGTCTGCTGAACGCAGCTTCAAAGAGCTGAAAGAACTGCTTTCTGGAAGTCAGGTGCTTGCGTTGTTTGACCCTTCCCTCCCCACTATAGTGTCGACGGACGATTCTGACTATGGACTGGGGGGGGGGGGGTTTGACACAAATACACCCAGACCGTGTTGAGAGAACTGTAGCGTTTGCTTCTAGAACCCTTACTGCTGCAGAAAGGAAATATTCTACGGTCGAGAAGGAGGCGTTGGCTTGTGTCTGGGCCGTAGAAAAGTGGCGGCCGTATTTGTGGGGTCGACACTTTACGCTCAGAACTGATCATTGTGCACTCACTACACTATTGACAAAATTGGCTAAAACAGCACCGGCTCCTCTTCAGCCTGTCAGCCTGCCATCTGAACCATGGCAGAAACTAGCGATCGATATCGTTGGACCTTTTGAGAGAGGACCTTCTGACTGTCGTTTTGCGTGACAAATGTGCTCGAGTGAAAGAGACTGTGAGTAACAAACAGATCAAGAGTAAAGAGTTCACTGACAAAAGACGTGGTGCCAAGTACCACACTTTCAAACCAGGAGACCAGGTGAGAGTGAAACAACCTGGACATGTGAGGAAGGGTGTTTCTCAGTTCTCACCACCACTGAACATTGAGCAACAAATCGGAAAGAGTACTTTCGTTCTGAGTGACAAAAAGAAATGGAATGTATCGAAACTAGCTCGCTTTACAGACCCTGTTAACACACAGAATGAGAACATGCAAGCACCAGCGACATTTAATCTTAGGAAGAGTAGTAGACTGCGTAGAATGCCAACGTGGTTGAAGGAATATGATTTACAGTGAAGTGAAATTGTGCATGCATGAAAAAAAAAGAAAAAAAAGAAAACATGCATCTTTGTTTTGGTTATGTTGTGAGCTTGTGAACAGTTATAATTGCTTAAATACTTAAAACTGTGCATTACAAGAAGTAAAACAATGTCAGTTACATTGGTTAAGTTGATGTGAGTTATTAACAAGTACACAGTAATCTTACTTAATTTTGTTACCTTAAAAGAGTAACTTTGTTCTGAACACTAATCTGTGATATGATGAATCTTTCAAGTAAGAAGGGAAATGTTGTGTTCATAGTTAACCACAAGGTAGCAGTGGAATGCTGAAGTGTGAAGTGCTGCTTGGGAAGTAGAATGAGAGGTGATGTTCTAGAAGACAAGTTTGACATGTGTTAAAATAAAAGAGCATATAAGGAATTACTCCGCTCCGGTCTTGTGTTTAATACTTCAATACACAACAGTTTGTTCGGGGCATTTTATTTAAGCCACGTTTCCACCGCAGGAACTTCCCCAGGAACTAGATACTTTAGGGTGGGTGTGCTTTGGTGTGTTTCCACCGCAGGAACCAGAGTCTAAATAAAGTTCTCGGTTTAAAAAATACAACCAACAACGACGAAGTTCAGGCTTTATTAAGCTTAAATTCAGAAGATGAAATCCAGGGGAACTGTAAAGTACACAGCAAAAACTCCAGTGTTAAATTAACACTCCTGGGAGTGTATATGAGTCCACACTCAAAAGTGTAAAGTGTTAAAATATGAGTGTTAAATTAACACTCAGAGTGTTAAAGTTAATGAGATAATTAAGTGATTAGTTTAGTGATGATTGAGCATTATTGAAGACACCTGATGTTAACAAGCAGAATCACTGAAGGAGAAAATCACTAATTGTAAGTTACCATTAAGGTGATGGGTGTTTGCTTTAGTTGGGCTCTTGACACTTATATGTTTACTTTAAATTTAGCTTGTCTGCTGTTATTGATTTATAACAGTCAGATGAACAAAGAGACAATGTGATCTGATGGTGTTGGTTATGTTTTGACATAATCATGTTGTGATCTGTAAAACAAAACTTATTGAGATGGCTTAACTTGTTAATTATAGCAGCTCTGTGATTCTACAGCATATGATTATCAGTATTTTTCATATAATACAAAAATATTTCATAACCATTGTTCTGATCAAAAGACTTTCAAATTAATTTATTTAGAAACACAGACATCAATAATCAGCCTGTGAATCTCAACAATGGTGACAATAATAAAGTGGCTGCCACCAATCACAACTCATTAATGGCTCCCATCATGCATTGCGGTATGAATAAATTATGATCTGAATTGTCTGTGTAATTTACTTTTCCTAATTGAATATTCTGCTCCTCACCATTGTTGAGATGCATAGACTGAATCTTGACATCTGTGTGTGCCTAAAAGAAAGATTTTTTTTTTTTTTTCAAAACAACTTTTAAGAAATCCTTTGTATTATATCTAAAATTCTGGATATTTATGCAGATTCACAGTTATGCTGTAATCAACAACATAAATCTAAGTCAGAACTAAGGATCTTAATGAGTTCAGTGATCAATTTCAAATGATGATTGTCATAATATAACCAACACCATCAAATCCCTTTTTCTCTTTGTTCATCGGGCAGTTATAAGATACAACAGCCAAACAAAATCTAAAGTAAACATATAATGGTCAAGAGCCCGACTAAAGCAAACACCCATCACCATAATGGTGGCTTACAATTTGTGATTTTCTCCTTCAGTGATTCGGCTTGTTAACATCAGGTGTCTT
The DNA here is from genome assembly GCF_964197995.2 of Scardinius erythrophthalmus. NCBI lineage: Eukaryota > Metazoa > Chordata > Actinopteri > Cypriniformes > Leuciscidae > Scardinius > Scardinius erythrophthalmus. The sequence continues at coordinate 30,424,698 of NC_138221.1, forward strand.
CAATAATGATCAATCATTACTAAATTAATCACTTAATTAGCTCATTAACTTTAACACTCTTGAGTGTTAATTTAACACTCATATTTTAACACTTTACACTCTTGAGTGTGGACTCATATACACTCCCAGGAGTGTTAATTTAACACTGGAGTTTTTGCTGTGTAGCGCGCAGTCCTACGTCACCAGACTAGTTTGCCTAATCTTCATGGTACTTTAGACCTCGATGGAAACGCAGACAGCAACAGGTCTAGGGGAAAAAAGTTATTGGGACAAATTGTTCTGGGCAATTTCTGTGGAAAGGCGGCTTTAGTCAACTATAGGGACAGTAATGGAGAGTTTGTAAAGAAACTTTTGTTGACAGATGAAGCAACAACTGTATTAAATCTGACAGCAGCTGCATCACAAACCGTAAGTAAATGATCTCAGAATAATTTGTCTGTAAAAGATGGTTTTATAAGGATAATGTTTTTAAAACACTTACATGCAATAGCGAGTAGGCATTGGTACTGTTTCCTTTACAATGACAATTGTAGCCAATCATAATAGTGGCTGTTTATTGACAAGCCTTAAAACTGATGATTTCAGACAGAGGGTCAGAATGAAGGTTGAAAATAATTGTCATTAAGATAATAATAATAATAATAATAAAATCCATATCATGACCCCATTAAGCTAAACATTTCGTATAGCTGTGAATTTTGCGGACTGGAAAAAGAAACAATTTTGTATTTGTATTTACTCAAGAATATTTTGGAAGTATTTAGAAACCTATCTAACAAAGTGTTTGCTTTTTTATTTTCAGAATGACATTTTGGAAAGCAAAGAACAATACTGTCATGGGTGTGTGCTGGCAGAAGAAGGTGAGGCAGGCAGAGGACTTCAGTGCAAGAGTTTAATTCCAAAATATAATCCAAAAAGGTCTAAACAGCAGATAACACACTCTACATACAACTAACAGCTGACGAGAACAGACTGAACAGAGGAACCTAAATACACACACAGATTAACTGAAAACAGGTGATACAAATGAAGGTAATTAACATGACACAGGTGATACAAATGAACCAGGGAAACAGAGAGAACTAGACAGAACAGATGAAAACAAACCAAAAGTCCATGAAAATATGACAAATACATTACAGAAACATTTATTTAATTAGGAAAATTATAAAAAGTGAGCTCTTTGCAAAACAATTTTTTTTTACTAAAACACAAATTTTTAGACAAAACATACACAAAATTGACTGTGTGACTTGTTATTGTGGCATTGAAGAAAAAAGTACATAGAGGTGGAAAAGGAAAAAAAAAAATGATATCATTTCCTGTTTCACGGAGTCTGTCACCTTCAGCTCCACCCACTCGTTACCAGTCACCCGATGTCAATGTGAAATTTAAAAAATTGGTTTGAGAGCCTGACCCCAGATTTGATCAGATGATATTTCAGAACCTGCTCTACAACTGTACCAAATTTCATGACATTTTGCAAAGTGTAACGAGGTTCAGATGTTATGGGAAGAAGGAAGCGGGAACCGGCGAATATTCAAAAAAATTTCCTCACGGTCGACTGCCGCCACACATAATAAAACAAAACATAAATTCAGGCCTATTCCTCTCTCGATCTCCACTGTCATCACTCCTCCATTTATGCTTCTGCTCCTCCGCTCATTATCAATCACGCCACCGCCCTCGCGCCGTCCTCCCACAGCCCTCGACCTCGTCCTGCTCACCACACATATAATTGCACTATTTGCACATGGTTCTGACTATCAGTGGCAAAGGGATCAGAAAAAGAATGAGAAAACTAACAGACACAAGATGCCAGCAACTACTTGGCCAACTACTTAAGTCAGTTCAGTGCTTTAAACTAAACACTTATTGTAAAAGAGATTTGCTTAAATTCAGCTTTTATAAAATAAAAAAAAGAGAACAATAAATTAATATAATACTTTATGCTTTATGTATTAGTCTGGAACTAGCTTAAGCTTGTCTGTGAAACCAGGGGAAAGATTATTAAGTCGATCACAGGGGATTTAGCATATTCGAGGTTCATTGGTATTGTAGGATTGAGTGCGAAACAAACACAAATGAATCTTCCAGGTGAATTGTTCAAACATAATTTCTCACAGAACTGAACATTCCAGACACCAAATCACCAACCCCAGAGCCATAAAAGAAGGCTCCAGCCAGCCAGTCTCCGTTTACCAACGAAAACCCCCAGCTAAGAACTTTATGGCCATGCAAGCTTCAAAGAAGATGAGCCCAACTAAAGAAAGAACCGGTCAATGTAAGATAGCTTGGAAAAGAATGATTGGCTCAGAGATAGCACAATTCAGCCCGATCAAGATAACAGCAGAAGCTGCTCGAGCCCACAACATTCCAGACTCCCCCCTCCGTAAGGACCTCTGATAGACCTCAGGGTGTAAAATCGTTTCAAACCACAGAGCTGAGATTTTACCTATAACATAAATAAAATCATTCAAGAACAATTTTCAATGGACTTATAGATCAAGCATCATGCAACGACATGATTCTATATTGTTCCTACAATAGATGGGTGTATCTGATATGCTTAGATGCCATACAATTCATGTAATTGTTATAATTGTTAGATTTTTGAATGAAAATGTGTTGTGTTTCATATCGATATTATCATATGTTCTTAATTCAAAGGATGGCTTGATTGAAATCTGTGGAAAATGTTTCGGATTCTTATAATAGTAATAATGTCTTAGCTGTGGCCTCTGTACTCTTTGCTAGAGCTTAGAGAGTAAGGAGAGCACAGATAAGCTTGATTTATGATAAGAAGTGAAGAGAACGCCACCTCCTAAACAAAGACAGTGTCTAATTGGTTAGAACTGATCCAGGAGGCTGGGCGGACATTTGAGTTTAAAATCTTAACACCAGAACAAAGTTTAGAGTTTCAGTGCAGAACCAAAAATGCAGCGGGAGATGAATATCTAATACAGACAAGTAACCATGTAAAACGCGCAGACGAAATAACCCAAATCAAGATCTGAAGAACATGGGTTAAACAGCTTCATTCAAGCCATCATCTACTCTTCTCAATTTCCTTTCTTTTCTTAGTTTCCTTTCTTTTCCGTTGTGAGTCTCGGTTCTAAGTTAAGTTTTGCGACAAGATTTCGAGCCACGTTTCTTCTGCAAAGCCAGCTTCAAACAAAGCCACGCCACGACCACGTGACCCAGACATCAGGCACGCGGAGACCAGCCAACGAACGGACCGGGAAAACCCTTTACACCCAACAAAAGGGAATCCCCAAAAGCAAAGACAAGCAAGTACTGCCTCCAGACTCTTAAACTGAACTGGTGTATTTGATACTGATTTAATAACCTAGGAAACGATAAAAGGGTTAAACTAATGATTGATGGTTCATTCAGGTTGTGTTTTATAAGTGCATAGAAACTTGGGATTAGCCTACATCATCTCACTCTTAAACTCACTCTTAAAACTTAATCTTTCCTTACTCTCTTTCTTTCTGCAACGCGTATGAATGTGTGTGTCTGTGTTAGATATTAGTTGTATGTGTTAGAATAATCAATAAAGTCTTGTTTGTATTTTAAAGAGAAATATTACTTGTGTTATTGTGCTTACAAATTTAATGTCTTAAACTTCTGATCTAAGTTACCTTGCTAACTATATAGTGTTTCACTATAGTTCGGATATTTATATCCGTTGCATAGTTGATAATTACAGCCAGTTCAAATGAACCGCGAACGAGTCATTTGCTCGGTTGTAATAAGTGACTCTTTTGAATTCCCTATAAATTAATTAATAATTCCTTTGAGCTAAATTGTAATCACTACAAATTACAAATATCTTACAGTATCAAACGTTTAAAAACCTGTGCTCTAAGAGGTTGAGTGGTGAAACAGACAATAGAAATAGCAGATAAAATGCATATGTTCAGAACATCCTTATCGAAATTCAAATGTGTTACGGTGAAGCAAATATTAATTCTCCGGTGTTTGCTGTGAGGAATCTATATATAGCTGAAGTTTGATGATGATGCAGCCAGCTCATGTTTGGCTGTATGAAAGTGCTCAGCTCATCTGAAAGTGCAACACCTCTGAAGGCCTGGAGTGTTTGTGGTTTCACACACACAAGCACAAATTCTTCCAGTCAGTGTCAATTAAAGTTTGTGTAACAAGACTAGAACAAGTACATATTGAGAATATTGTAGCCTGTATTGATGTATAGCATGCTAAAAAACTGCAACAGAATGTTCATGTATGAGATGAAAGTATAAACCTGTGGCTTGCATCATGATGGTAGTTGATCAAACTCAGGGCTATGGTATTAGTTTGAGTTGACAAAACCAAACCAATCCAATCAGGCTTTGATGTTAGCCATGGAGCGTTAGTTACTATGTTGATGAACACCGTTTAAAGCAAAAACACTTTTATAGGGCCTAAAAACCCAGCCCAGATAGCAACATTGTTGCGGCCCAGATCCGGCCCAGATCCGGCCCACATCTGGCACGTGTGGCGTGATGATCTGGCCCACATGCAGCGTGGAATGACGGCACTTTGGCGGACCGCTCCTGTTTGCCAGATCTGGGCCACAAGCAGGCCATAGCAATGCCACATGTCAGCCAAGAGCAATAAAATTAATAAATAAATTAATGTAATAACGGCAAAAGATAGTTAAAATAGAATCATTATTATGCGTGCAGACAGTAAGGTGAGCTGCATGACTTTTCTCTGTATTTTCTTTCTCAATTTAAAGTACTTTATTGTCAGCATTGTATCAGGTGAAGATACTGTACAGGAGGGATGCATGAGGCACATTCACTGGCTTTATTTACCTTGATAATAAAATTAACAAACGGACAGGGAAAACACAATCCAGGACATGCTCAGGAATATTTTCAATCATAATAGTTGATATATCAACTTCTGCCCTTATTTTAAGGAAAGAAGAACAAATCTTCTTCCCGCTGTCTTCGTTCATCTCTTCTGATAATGCGACCCTTGTGAAGAAGACCTGTAGTTTCATGCAGGAAAAACTGAGTTTCTCTCTGCTTAAGATGAGTCATACAGCCCGTGCACATGTAGCCCTCATCAGTTTTGTTTTTCGATCATTTTTAATGCCAACTGCATTTTGGCTCATAACTGGGTTTGTATTTTATTAGTCAATACTATTTCACCCCAATTTCCTTTATTAAATCAATTTTACACTAGGTACACAAAGTAGTTCCACTCAGGTTCTTATGGACAGAAATGTCCCCATTGAAACCCAAATTTAATCCCAGGGCCATCTGACTACAAAATAATGCAATATTTGTTAAAAAGCTTTCATTCTTTCATTAAATGTTTTACTGTTTTTTTACTAGATGGTGCCAATTTCTCAGGTTAGGCCTATAAAGTAAATACTTTCTTTATTCTGCTTCTGCATAGTAAATTGAGAAATTTACATGGGTAAATTGGATAGATTATGCAGCTATAATTGTATGGGTGTGTTGGTATGGATGCCAGAGTGTGGTTTGCGTGTGTAATATTTGAGAGCGACAACTACTGCAAATCTGTGTGAACCAGTGGAGCTTTGCTGGCATCTAATGGGGAAAATCTGGTATTGCGCCCAAACAATATATATATATATAATTTTTTTTTTTTTTTTTTTTTTTTTCTAGGAGCTTTAGAGGTCAACATGTTTCATAAAATATATATTTTATGTAAAATAATATTCAGAAGTTATTTTCATAACTTAAACCTCTATAACTTTTTTTATTTATTTTTATTTATTTTTATTTATAAAATATCTTCAAAAATATTCTATCCAGGCTCTTTCTTTAAAATGAGACCAGACTTAAGAGCTTTTTTGGCACAGACATGTTTTTCCTCTATAAGGCCCTCAGAGTAACTGTTTTAAATTGGGTTTATTCAATTGAGGGAAACTTTTCCACACAATTAAAGTTCATATAAGAAGACTAGAATTTAAACAAATGGACATTTTGTTAAACTAATTGAATTAATCAAACTTTTCAATTATTTTATTTTATACGTACTAGCAACATTAGTTTAGACTGAATGTAAAGGGATGAACACTTAAGAAGAGACTCGTCATTTCAGCAGCTATTGCTCATTTCATAAAGCGTCATGGTGTTAGTAAAGCCAAACACAACAAAACCACAAGAGTCACTCTTCTGCACAATGAAAACCACAAATAAATAAAGTTTATTTTAAACAGTTACATATTATATGTATGTATGTGTGTGTGTGTGTATATATATATATATATATATATATATATATATATATATATATATATATATATATATATATATATATATATAAATCATAAAAAAATAATTTCTAATTTTCACAAAGCTGCATTGCACTCAGAAGGTTATTTAGCAGTCAATATGCTATCGCTGAAAGTTTGTTAGATAGAAAGCACTAAAATTGTTCATTAATATGATGCAAAAAGATATGAATATAAATAAAAAATGAGATGCATATAAAAATCAGTCTGAGGCCACTGAATTGGGTCACTTAAAATAACTTTATTTCATGTTGTTGAAATTAAACAAATTGTGTTTTCTAACAAATAATTATTGAACTAAACCAAGAGGAAAGAATGTTGGAGATGATGTGCATGATTATATAATAAATTCAAAGCAGTTTGTTCAGTAATTTTAGTATGATTCTTAGTACTTTGTTTTGGTCTTGGTTATTTTCCTGAACAGAGCACAGTCCAAGTCACTTCTTATTCCAGAGCTTTTCAACACAAACACATTTTCACACCAGAGATCTTTCTGATCTCTTCTTGTTCTGACAGCAGTGACTTTAAACTTCTCATATGGAGGAATCAGCACCTCTTTCTCATGACGAAGTTTCGAATATTTGATCACATCAGCGCCTTCACAAGTGTAGATTTCAAAACAAGATACTTTTCCAAAACGTTGAGCTACTTTACGATCAAGAGAGGATGCAAATGAGCCGAAACAAACCTCTGTGTTCAGAACATCCTGATCATATTCAATGCCAGTGCCACGATAAGTTTTATAGCATTTGTTTTGTTTGTTTGTTTGTTTGTTTGTTTGTATTGTTCAGAATCTGTATTGTATCTGTTAACAGAAAGTGAAGTGAATACCATTAGTATGTCTTGTGTTGCCACTGGTTTTTATCACGACGAGTGGCAGAATTGAATTTATCATATACAAGAGCATCACTGTACACATAAATGGCGATTTCATGAGTCATATTTAAACCTTTCTTTGGGGTCTTTACAGACTCTTTCCCCTTTTTCCCAAGCCGTTTTAAAAATATTCAAGTTATTGAGGTCATTTTTTAGAAGTTTTGTCTCCACACGTTCTGCCATTTTATCTCTACAACCGTTATATTGATCATCAACAGAATCCAGTGCCATATCCAATGATATCTGTCCTTCAACAGCAGCAGCAGCTCTGTGATCCTGAAGCAACAGAAATCATAATGATCACATCATCAGTATTCATGTCTGTAATATTCATACTAGAACACAAGCTTACCTGTCCTAGAGCAGCTAAAATGAGAAGAAGAGCTTCAATGATCAACAGCATCTTGATTCAGTCAAATCCCTCTGATGATCTAGTAGATCTAGTGAAGAACAGATGATGAAAGACAAACAGAAACACAACAGTGTCTCACAAAAACTGAATCTATGACATGAAATATAATGGAAAGGAATATGTACACAGATCTGTACAATAAAACTGTTCAGAATATGGTTTTAAATGCAAAGTTTTTTTCTTTTTTTTTTTTTCTTTTACAAAATCACTTAAATCTGACTATTATTACACTGATAGAAGTGTTATATTGACATTTTACTTTAACCCTAAACTTACCTGACAATTCTGTTGTCTCTTTTGTCAGATTCTGTTTTCTTTGCGTTATTTTTCAGGAGTTGATGATGAGAGGAGAAAATCAGAAAAGTCAGTCTCTCACAGTCAGAAGACAATAAGAGATGAGGAGGGTGCCTTATTTATATTGTTGATGGTGTGTGTTAATAGCGTGACTTTTATGCAACTACTGTAGGTCATCTAAATTTAGATCTTCTGATTATCACTTGTGAAGATCTGGTCTATATGTGTGGTTTTACACTGGTCAAACTTGTCTTAGATGTTTTTCAACCTGATCTCTTCAGAATGTGTAATAATGGTACATGATGGTGAATTTGCCTGAAATAGTTAATGAAAACATACCATCCATCCCTAGTCCAAATCCTAGACCTATCCCTGAGTGTGGGTTGAGGTAAAGGGATGAGGCGAAGACTCAAGATGGGCTTTTTATTAATAATAACATGAAACAAAACAAAAAAAACAACAACAAAACAAACAAAAACTACCACATGGGAGAAAGCATGAGCAGTAGTTTGACTGGACAACACAAGACTGGAACATTTGATGACAAACTGGCACAGTATAAACACAAGGGATGTGTCCGAAACTGCCCCCTATACCCTCAAATAGGGCACTATTTGAAGGGACAGTCATTTGTTGTGGTGTGGTGTCCCCAACCATACCCTGTCAAAGCCAATTTTGTACCATTTTTGAAGGGTCCATTTTTGTACTGTTAAATAAAGGTACGCTATTGTCACCACAGGTACAAGACTGGTCTCTTAAGGTACAAATATGCCTATGCCAAGGGTACAATATTGTACCCTTGAGGGTACAGCCCCAGTGACAAGCCATTGTACCCCTAAAGGTACAATTATGTACTTTATTTTCTGAGAGTGTGAGGAAAAGAATATAATTTCCAAAATTTCGTTGCTTACTCAGATGTCTCCAGACTTGCTAACAGAAGAGAACAAAATTGAATTATCTAACTTGCAGGAGAACCTGGATGGTGTGGTCACGAAGACAATGGCTAGAGGAAGGAGAGCAGAACTCTGCTTATTTTTATTTTTTTTAATTTGGAAAAGTATAGGGCCAAATTGAACACTATTAATGAACTTCAAATCAATGACACTATAACTGATGATCCGAATCTTATCTCAGAGTTTTGCGCCACCTTTTATAAGGCACTATACAGTGAGGAAAATAAGTATTTGAACACCCTGCTATTTTGCAAGTTCTCCCACTTGGAAATCATGGAGGGGTCTGAAATTGTCATCGTAGGTGCATGTCCACTGTGAGAGACATAATCTAAAAAAAAAAAAATCCAGAAATCACAATATATGATTTTTTAACTATTTATTTGTATGATACAGCTGCAAATAAGTATTTGAACACCTGTCTATCAGCTAGAATTCTGACCCTCAAAGACCTGTTAGTCTGCCTTTAAAATGTCCACCTCCACTCCATTTATTATCCTAAATTAGATGCACCTGTTTGAGGTCGTTAGCTGCATAAAGACACCTGTCCACCCCATACAATCAGTAAGAATTCAACTACTAACATGGCCAAGACCAAAGAGCTGTCCAAAGACACTAGAGACAAAATTGTACACCTCCACAAGGCTGGAAAGGGCTACGGGGAAATTGCCAAGCAGCTTGGTGAAAAAAGGTCCACTGTTGGAGCAATCATTAGAAAATGGAAGAAGCTAAACATGAGTGTCAATCTCCCTCGGACTGGGGCTCCATGCAAGATCTCACCTCGTGGGGTCTCAATGATCCTAAGAAAGGTGAGAAATCAGCCCAGAACTACACGGGAGGAGCTGGTCAATGACCTGAAAAGAGCTGGGACCACCGTTTCCAAGGTTACTGTTGGTAATACACTGAGACGTCATGGTTTGAAATCATGCATGGCACTGAAGGTTCCCCTGCTTAAACCAGCACATGTCAAGGCCGTCTTAAGTTTGCCAATGACCATTTGGATGATCCAGAGGAGTCATGGGAGAAAGTCATGTGGTCAGATGAGATCAAAATAGAACTTTTTGGTCATAATTCCACTAAACGTGTTTGGAGGAAGAAGAATGATGAGTACCATCCCAAGAACACCATCCCTACTGTGAAGCATGGGGGTGGTAGCATCATGCTTTGGGGGTGTTTTTCTGCACATGGGACAGGGTGACTGCACTGTATTAAGGAGAGGATGACCGGGGCCATGTATTGGGAGATTTTGGGGAACAACCTCCTTCCCTCAGTTAGAGCATTGAAGATGGGTCGAGGCTGGGTCTTCCAACATGACAATGATCCGAAGCACACAGCCAGGATAACCAAGGAGTGGCTCTGTAAGAAGCATATCAAGGTTCTGGCGTGGCCTAGCCAGTCTCCAGACCTAAACCCAATAGAGAATCTTTGGAGGGAGCTCAAACTCTGTGTTTCTCAGCGACAGCCCAGAAACCTGACTGATCTAGAGAAGATCTGTGTGGAGGAGTGGGCCAAAATCCCTCCTGCAGTGTGTGCAAACCTGGTGAAAAACTACAGGAAAGGTTTGACCTCTGTAATTGCAAACAAAGGCTACTGTACCAAATATTAACATTGATTTTCTCAGGTGTTCAAATACTTATTTGCAGCTGTATCATACAAATAAATAGTTAAAAAATCATACATTGTGATTTCTGGATTTTTTTTTTTAGATTATGTCTCTCACAGTGGACATGCACCTACGGTGACAATTTCAGACCCCTCCATGATTTCTAAGTGGGAGAACTTGCAAAATAGCAGGGTGTTCAAATACTTATTTTCCTCACTGTATAAAACGAATTACTCAGAATGTGATGCGCTAAATTTCATGGATTCTCTACAGAATATTCCTAAACTCTCCGTGTCAGAAAAAGATGCATGTGATTTCCCTCTTTCTCTAACGGAGGTTAAGAACTGTATAAATGGGTTGAAGGATAATAAATCACCAGGAACAGATGGGTTAAGTTCTGAATTCTATAAGTTATTTTCTTTACACTGTTAGACCTTACCGGGTTTTTTTACAGTAAAATACTGGCAACACTGTTGCCAGTAAAATACTGTTAATTGTACAGTTCTTTACTGTAATCTAGTTTGTTACTGTAAAAATGCACTAAATTCTAATTCAAGTTGACTAATTACAGTTGCAGAAACCGACTGCCTTAAATTGACCAACTGTCATTTAAATGTATTAACTAAAATTTATAATGCATTAACAATGTGAGCAAAGTATTACTGTGAACTTCTTTCATTTGAGACCACTAAAAAACTATTGTACATAAAAAGATTTCCACTGGACCAGCAACTACACAGTCACCGCCTGTTAAATAAAGCAACATGCAGCGTATCATCAATGTTTGTAGATCTTCTCCTGGACTGAAGCACAGGCTCTACTCTTCAGCACAATGGTGACCCAAAAAAAATAATTTTACAGTAAACTACTGGCAACAGTGTTGCCAGTATAAACCTGTTTTATAACTTACAGTTTATTACTGTTAAAATACATTTTGTGGGTGTGTCTTTTTTATCTTACACAGTTAACCCTTTCAACCCCTCAGGGAAATCCACACTAGGAGTAAAAAGTAGCGATGCAGTGAGATAATTAAGGGAATATGTAAGTGATTGTAAGCAGAATCACTGAAGAAAAGAGAAACACAAGAACAGAAAATAGAGGAACACAATAACTACGACTGACTTCGAGCCATTACACATTATTACACTTATTATTAACCAGTATGACTTTATTTCTGTCATACAGAAGTTGTTATTGAGATGTTTAATTGAAAATGTTTGGTTTGAAGTTACCGTTCTAGAGATCAGTGCTTGCTTTAGTTGGGATGCTGATGCTAAAACATTTGTTATTCTTTTGCTGCTTGAGCTGTGTTTTTGCAAGTCACACTTGTGCACACACAGTTTATGAATGACTGCAGTTATAATGATTATGATGACAAAATCATCATATTGCCTGGTAATTCCCTAAGGAATTTATTTTCACTTATTCAATGTTTAATCTAGGGCGGGGCGATTTAAATCGCGATATTGTTATGCACATCTCGTCAGTAAACCGGTTCCTTGATTAGTAGTAAATCACCATCACCTGCTTTCAGATGGAGCGGCATTTAGGGCTGAGGAGATAATTAAGTGATTAATTTAGTGATGATTGAGCCTTATTGAAGACACCTGATGTTAACAAGCAGAATCACTGAAGAAGAAAATCACAAATTGTAAGTTACCATTAAGGTGATGGGTGTTTGCTTTAGTTGGGCTCTAGACCATTATATGTTTACTTTAATATTTGCTGTTGTTCGTCTGCTGTTATTGATTAATAATAGTTAAATGAGCAAAGTAAATTGTTATCATATAGTGTTGGTTATGATTTGACATAATCATGCTGTGATCTGAAAAATGAAACATATCAAGATATTTTGGTTTAACATTTTAGCAGCAGTTTAGTGATTCTTCAGCCTATGATTATCAGTACTTTACTTATAATTCAAAATATTTAACTAATAAAGTTAAAGAAATTTCATTTAAGATGCTTCATAGGTTTTACCCAACTAATCATTAGCTACAGAAGCTTAAAAAAAGATATTGATGTTAATTGCTCCTATTGTGGAGATCAAAGAGAAAAACTTGTGCACCTATTTTGGATCTGTCCTCATACTAGGCTGCTTTGGAGTAAACTAAGTAAATATATTGCTGACCATATTTATCTTGACTTTATGCTGAAATGGGAAAATGTACTGTTTGGTTTTGTTACCCATGAACTTTACCTCTGAGTTTTATCTAATTAATCTAATTATTATTTTGACCAAGTTTTACATTCATAAATCGAAATTCCAAAAATAAGAAACCTAACTTTATTGAACTTTCTGTTAATATAAAACAATACATCTCCTCCATTTCCTGCTCTATGAATAAGAAAGCTGTTAGGTCACATACAATGTTTTTGCTTTACAATCCATTTGTATGATTTATGTATTTTTATTTTCTTCTTTTATTGTATGTTATTTTAGTTGTCTTCTCCCCTGGCGTGATTGTTACTGTTTTGTACACAAAAAATTTTACTTGATGTACTTGTTCTTTGATGTTTAAAGGGGGGGGGGGGGTGAAATGCTATTTCATGCATACTGAGTTTTTTACACTGTTAAAGAGTTGGATTCCCATGCTAAACATGGACAAAGTTTCAAAAACTAAGTTGTACGTTTGAAGGAGTATTTTTGTTCCAAAAAAACTCCTTCCGGTTTGTCACAAGTGTCGGGAAGTTTTTTTCGAGTATGGGTCTATGTTACGTAAGATGGTGCGGAATTTCCTTATACGGGTCCTAAGGGCACCTCTCCGGTAAGATCGCGGCTGCGCGCGCACTCGTAGAACAGAGCAAGAGAGTGAAAGCAGTTCGCCATCAAAGCGCCCTGCCCGGCTTTTGGAAGTCAATGTAGCCAAAGAAGTGTGTTTTTGGTTGCCAGGGCAAGACAACCCTGCAGAGATTCCCAAAGAACCCAGCGTTAGCACAGCTTTAGCTCCGCCCACACGGCCCGCTCCCAGCCGCTCGTTTTTTTCCGGAAAGACTCGGTACAGCCTATCTTTCTTTTATAAATATAATAAAACTAAAGACTTTTCGGAGATATGAAGGATGCAATACTACTCTATAGGTACTCAAGATTAACAGGAGATTGAGTGAAAATGAGCATTTCACCCCCCCTTTAATAATAATAAAAAAAAAGTAGTTTTAGAAATAAATAATTTACAAAACTATCAAAACCCAAACGATTAAGCTTCCTTAGAATGAGGCAATGGTGCCATCTTACAGGTTTCTGGTCAATTACTTTTAATGCCTGTTTATTTAATGACCTAACGGGTGTAATTGTTGTTTGATTGGCCTGACCCCAAACAGTAATGCAATACGATAGATGAGAAAATATCATAGAATGCATAAACTGCTGTGCTGCCTTAAAAAAATGCATCTCTTTGCCATCTGTAACCATGGTGACGTGCCGCCCGGTGTGGCCCTGTTGCACGGGGACGGCGATTGTGGTTTAAATGCGTTTTACATTACAGGCTTCAGTAAATCGAGGAAAAGGAGTTTCCCCTTTTACCGCAACATCTGTATCCACGTAAAAATGCATTGAAACTTTAATTAAACTAGAGATATTTCAATTGGGTGATTATAATTTAATGTTTTGTGAGGTCAATTTTAATTTTTGTGATTATTTTGCGGTTAAATTAGGAATTATGCAGGATCGCAAAAAAATGCGACAATTTGTTGATTTTGCGTTGTATTCAGCGATCGCGGAATCGCGAAAAACTGGAGGGACAGCTTGGCTACGTTTTCGTTCCAATGAACTGCAGTAGCGAAGGTGACATCTAGTGTATACATCTATACCCGCTCGCGGGTGGGTATAGATACACTAGATGTCGCTTGGCTACGGTTTCGTTCCAATGAACTGCAGTAGCCAAGGCGACATCTATGTATATATCTATACCCGCCCGCGCCGTCAGATCATTTGGACATGTGCTGTTTTCAAGAGATAACAACGATATAAATACTGTTTGTTTTCTCACACAAACCGCTCGTTTCGTGTCTTAGGCCATCAATGTGTACTTATGATGGGGAATTGTTTTAATTTGGACTCTGTGCTTGTGTTTTTAGACAGTGTCCATCGACCTGCATTATATGACTGACAGACAAGAACGGTTTGACCTAAAAATATCAAAATTGAAACTACTGCGGGAAAAAAAGACACCTACATCTTGGATGCCCTTGAGGTAAGCTAAAACATATCAAAAATTAATTTCAAAGTGAACTATCCCTTTAATGGGTATATATTGTCTTATTAATCGGAAGCAGTTTAAATTTGTCTTGACAGTTCTGCACACTCTCTTTACATGACTATCAAACTTGAGATGAGAATCTAAAGTAACCCCTAGAAATTTAAATTCATGTACCTCATCGATCTCCTTCTCGTCAATCTTTATTCTAAAATTTTCATTGACCTTTCGTTTTATTGAAAAGCACATAGAGACTGTCTTATCATAGTTCAGGGTCAGATGATTATTTCAGAGCCACTGTGATACACCATCCAGTTCTTTTGAAAGCATCTCAGCTGCAATCTGAGGGGTTTTTGCTGAGACATATATAATTGTGTCATCTGCATACATTTGGCATTTTACCCTTTTGCAACTGTCTGGAAGATCATTTATATATAAACTAAAAAGTAAAGGGCCTAAAATTGAACCTTGTGGAATTCCGATTCGACAAGTTTGAATAGATGACTGAGTGGAATTTATGTTAACGCACTGCTGCCTGTGTTCTAGATATGATCTTAACCAAGTTATTGCATCATGTGACAAGTTACAATTTTCTAATTTATTTAAAAGAATTTCGTGGTACACAGTATCAAAGGCTTTTTTCAAGTACAGAAATACTGCTCCCACTACATTACCTTCATCTAATGACTGTTTTATCATTTCAGTGAGGTACAGTTTGCCAACTCTGTTGAGTACCGTGCTAAACCCAAATTGCTTGGCATGTAGAAGATGATTACTTTCAAGATAATCAACAAGTTGTTTGGCAACTGTTTTTTCAAGAACCTTTGAGAGTGCAGGTAAAATTGAAATTGGTCTATGATTCGAGACCTGGTCAGATGCTCCAGACTTAAAGACTGGAGTTATAATAGCCGTTTTCCATTGCTGAGGGAATTCATTTGCTCTTATGGATAAATTTAATACATGTGGAACTGGCATTAAGAGGAGAGAACTGTGTTTTTTTTATAAAAGCTGTATCCAAGCCAAAGTTATCCTTGGCCTTAGATTGCCGTAAGTGTCTAAAAACTTCAGCAGTTTCACTCTGGTCTACCTCTTTTATACAAAAAGATGTTGTTTGGTCTCTCAATATGTGTTTTAATTGTACTGGTTGAAAATTGTCAGCCAATTCCTCAGGTGATTGGATAAAGAATCTATTAAATTGGTTTGCAATTTCAGTCCTTTCATTACTGACGATTCCATCTATATTTAATTCCGCTATTATTTTTTGTTGTTTAGGCACTCGATTAGTTAAAATATTTAGGTGTTTCCAAAGTTCTGAACTTTTCCCTCCTGATTCAGCCATCAATTTCATAAAGAAGGTTGTTTTTGCTTTGTGTAACTCCCTAACTACTTTATTTCTTAATCCTTAATTCTCTGGGATCTGAGGGGTTTTCTGGGTCCTGGAGGGTTCGCATGTTCTATTCGCAAGGAATCTTGGTCTTTTGAGTAGAGACGGCGCATACAAAAACCCGCGTGCAGTATACCGGAAGTAATCAAGAAGTAAAGGTAAACATGACGAGACGCAGGACAGCACCACACTTTTGGAGCGAGGAGGAAAGCGCGAACAAAGGCGATCACTATCTGCCCCGAACTATTCATTATCCGTGTGCTGCTGCTGTTGTTGTTGTCTTTGGATACAGGAAGAAGAATCGGAAATGACGCATATTGCGTCTTAAGGTTGTCCGTATGTCCAGATGCTAACTGTGCGTCGCCGTTTACATCGGGATATTGTAGCCACAACGACATCTGCTTGTAATTAAGTGCATCATGTGATCTCCGAACACATCATATTTTGTACTGACTGGTTAATGATTCCCCCAGAGGGACAATAGAGTCACGGAAGAGTTTTGTGACTTTACAACCTCATGACCCACGCACACACACACACACACACACACTCACCCCCACACACACAAAACCTCCTTTGAGTACAATTTCAGGTAGAGATATGGCTCTTGAGTGTATACCTTCTGATATGTATTTGTGATTAACTTTGATTAATAATAGAAGTGTGGTTTGCTAGAATATAGGTTGGAATCCTATAGACTTATGTTCCTTGAAAGGAATTCCTCAGTCGTGTCCTGTTGTAATCCTCCCCCAGACCATAAAACTTTATGACCTCAAGACGGCATCTCATCCAGTTCCTCTTGTAAAGCCAACATTCCAACACCTTAACATACATGAAACTCTTCAGAGAAAACTCCCTAAGATGTTTGATATGTATTCCTATGTTTCTCAAAGTGTCGTCGTTTGCCATAACGGAAACACTGACAATTTTATTGTGTGTTTAATCAAGCTTTATTTGTGTGTAATGAGGCATATGAACGTAATGTTATGTGTGTCCAATATCTACCTGTAATTCTTGGTATCTGTCTGACCGTCCTGTTTTAATTCAACCAGTCCCGCACATAGTATTATCGTAAGATGTATTATTCTGTATGTATAATCTTAAGAGGAAATATTAATTATTTCGCTCAGAAGACATATGACACAAGGGGGCGTGTTGCTCTTTACACAAAAAAGACGTCTTCCCGCTACAGATCAGAAGTTTTGATTCGCTATGTCACAAAACAAGGCGTAAACAGATTGTCTGTTAAAAGGAAGAGACCCCCACTCTCTTACTCTCTCTTCTTTCTTCGACCCTGCTGATTCTACTTCCTCTCTTCTCCGGTCGCTCTCATCCCGGACCTCATCCACGTGTAGCGCAGCTCCATGGCAACCAGCTGAACAGGCCTCGCCGTGGCCTCTGGGACACAAACCCCCGCGCCATGTAAAAGCCTGCTGCCTTAGAAACCAAGATTTCTGAAAACTCTCCCCGTCCCGGGAGACGAACCTAATTTTCGCGGTAACTTAAATTCAAGTAAGCCTTTACATCGTCTTGCGAAACGACCCAGAAGACGAAGCCAGACGCAAACCAGCCGGACACGCGCACGCGCGCGTCCCCTTTTCCAGCATCGCACTGAAAGAGTACAACAGCTCGCAAGTACTATCTATCAACCTAAAAGTTGATTTCCTGGTCTCTCTCTCTCTTAGGTCTGCGAATTAAGTTACCCTTCTTCCTCTTCTCTTCTCTTTTTCCCTTTTTTTTTCTTTCTTTCATTTCATTCTGATCACTTATGTTATTGTTTGGTTATATGTTGTTTGTTTATTGTGTGCATTTTTACGTACGTTTATGTTCGTAGATCATATAATCATAGTTTTGCATTTATTAAAATTCATAAATACTTTTCACTGCCTCTGTGTTTGAAACATCCACTTTTTAAGTCAATGAATCTAAAAAGATCTTAAGCTACAAGCTCGATATTAGACTACATTCAGTAGTTTTAATTAATAAACTCAGAAGGGTTTGATGTCCGTGGCCAGGAGATCAAACTTTCTTGGAGTTTGTAAAGAGATAACCCTTCTTAACTGTGATAATCTCACCTTTATTCGCTGGACGAATAACGATTAGATCAGTTACAGAACCAGTTAATCTCTATAATTGATAAAATAAATGTACATGCGACTTATGAATTATGACCATGAGTCATAATTATTAATATTTCCAAAATTCCCTATATTCTTGAGCTAATTCAAATTTACCCCGAGTCGCAAACGCTACAATATTGCCAATTGATTACAAATTCCATGTACAGGAGTAACTCTCTCTGCTCACGCATGTAAACGGGTTATTCCAAATGTTTCAGAAACCCAAATAGTGACCTTAACCCGACCATAACCCGAATATTGACAGCTTGTAAACGTAGTCAATGTTCCTTTTGATGGGGATATGCCGATACGCTAGCCTGGCAAGCCAGACCTACATCAAGATGTTGGGTCTGGCAACTCACCATAGACACGGCTCAATCCGAGGGGCGGGATAAACGGCTGTCTTTCAAATTCCCTCTGCGCGCAATAGGACAGTGCTTAACCAGAGTTAACCAGCCTTATTAGACATTCTCTGGCTTAACCAACCAGAGTGTTTTCCCAACAGCGGAGTTAGTTGATAGATTCAACTTTTGCCATATCTGGCCAGCAAATCTACGAACACATCTTCCTTTTTAAAGAATGACTTAAGTGCCGTTCTATGCTCTTTTCTCAAAGAAAAACTTAACTCCAAGTCCTCCAGAGTCGCGGCCAAAGCCGATTCGAAAGACTGTTCACCAGCAGCAGCCGCCATTCTTTGTTTTCAAGTGGCAGGGAACCGTCACAACTATGTCGTCATTATGTTAAGCCCACCCGCCTACTCTATACGCGACGTGATTGGCCTGACCCAATTTAGGTTTTTGCAGCTCGAAAGTCAATGGAGAGTTGCTAGACTGCCCTGGCTGCAAAATACATTTTGGTGCCGCTAGGGTGCATCGAGATTTCTAGGCTACCGATACGCGTTTACATGACCAAATATTCGGGTTAGAAAGGGGGTACTCCAGGGATCATATTCAGGTTTTTAAAAACCTGGATATGAGCTTATTCGGGTTTATGCCGGTGTTTACATGGCCGTGCGCGACCGGGTTATTGCTAATATTCCGGTTTTGAACGGGTTATTTGCTGCATGTAAATGTAGTCAATGTCTTCAGGATTACTAGAGAGATACAGGCATGAGAGTTTATCAGGGTTGGAGCTAAACTCTGCAGGACAGAGGCCCTCCAGGACCGAGTTTGGAGACCCCTGCACTAAACAGAACAAAGAAAAAATTAATCACAATCACAAGTCATGTGCTCAAACAAAACAAGTTACGAACACGCAGCCAATGAGAACACTCATAAGCCGAAACCAAACTAGACGGAAGTGACGGGATCTGAACACCCCGCTCCACACACTAAACAACTCATTGGACAGAATAACGCACAGCCCGAGCGAGCTCGAAACCGCACGCTCACCAAGATGAGACGATACACAGCAAAATCCCCAGAGTAAAATTAACTCTGTTCAGAGAACATTTGGTCCCTCTCTACAGAGAGTTAAAATAACTCTGAATCAGAGTTAAAGTTAATGAGATACTTAAGTGATTAATTAAGTGATGATTGGGCATTAATGATGAACATCTGCTGTTAACAAGTTCTCAGCAGAGGAGGATTCAACAACTCCATAAACAGCATTACCAGCTTCACTTATTACTAACCAGGGGTGCGTTTCCCGAAAGCATCGTTGGCCAACTATGGTCGCAAGTTCATCGCAATGTCCATTGAACTCTATTGGTAACGACGGAACTTGCGACCATAGTTGGCCAACGATGCTTTCGGGAAACGCACCCCAGACTGACTTTATTTCTGTCAGACATCTACAGAAGGTCTTATTAAGAATTAACAGAGGTTTAGATGTTGATGATTTATTGAAAATGTATGATTACCATTATAGTGATGAGTGTTTCCTTCAGTTGGGCAGTTTGACTCTTCTTGCGAGTTTGTGGTTTTTGTAACAGCTTTTAACAAAACATGTAATTTGTTACAAAGAAAACCAAAAACAAAGATGAACAGGTGATATAGTGTTTAACAGCAGATAGTAAAAAAAATGCGCTTATATCGTCACTGTCCAAAAGTGGTCATTTGATGTTAATAGATTATATTCACTAACAATACTATCTTGCTACAGATTGGACATTTTGAATTTTTAAAATACATAACAGGGTTTTTCTTTTTTAAACAAAGACTTCAATAATCAGCTTATGAATCTCAACAATGGTGACATGCTTCATGCTGCAATGCATGCTGGGAGCCACAATAGTATAAAACTCATGGCTCCCAGGATGCATTGCGGCATGAAACATGTTACCATTGTTGAGATTCATAAGCTGATTCTTGATGTCTGTGTCTTAGAAAAAAAAAATCCCCTATTATGTATTTAAAAAAATTCAAAATGTCCAATTTGTGGCAAGAGAGTATTGTTAGTGAACATAATCTATTAACATCAAATGACCACTTTTGGACAGTGATGATATAAGCGCATCATTCTACTTTTTGTTGTTGAAAACTAGATCACCTGAACATCTTTGCATCTGGCATTCTTTGCAACAAATTACATGTTTTGGTAAAAGCTGTTACAAAAACCATAAACACTCAAAAATATAAGCTAGAGTCAAACTGCCCAACTAAAGGAAACATTCATCACGATAATGGTGATCATACATTTTCAATAAATCGTCAACATCTAAACCTCAATTCTCAATACGAACTTCTGTAGACGTGTGACAGAAATAAAGTCAGTCTGGTTAGTAATAAGTGAAGCTGGTAATGCTGTTTATGGAGTTGTTGAATCCTCCTCTGCTGAGAATTTGTTAACACCAGGTGTTCATCATTAATGCCCAATCATCACTTAATTAATCACTTAATTATCTCATTAACTTTTACTCTGTTTCAGAGTTATTTTAACTCTCTGTAGAGAGGGACCAAATGTTCTCTGAACAGAGTTAATTTTACTCTGGGGATTTTGCTGTGTAGCAGAGTTCTGTCACCAAAACCAAGAATAAACAGGAGTGACAGAACCTTGAAACTGAGTTTAAAAAAATAAAAATAAGAAAGTTATATAAGTAAATATATGCATTATACTCAACTCATATGAAGTTCTTCCTGTCCTCTGTAACCAGTCAATGAACTCAATCTGAGATAGCCTACCATAAAAGTGATAAATATTAGTAAGGTGTATCATTACAATGCTTCACAGACAAAAATGTTGGTGAAAACATTGTTTTTCTCTCTCTGCAGTTTGAACATCTGAGTTAAAACTTGTAAAAACTGATTTTCATTCAGAATTAATCAAACTATTAAATGTTATAATTAAGTTAAAGCAACTAGAATGATGAATGATAATTCACAGTTTGGCCCAGTCTTATTTCTCTGATTTATTTCTATAATAAACATCTCTCATGGAATCAGCACTTTTCAGGAAGGCTTCAAGAAATATTTTATTAGTCACAAGGAACATTTCCAAAACCTTCTTCTACTTTAGAGTTGTGGTGGGACAACAAAGTACATTTTTCACATTCAGAAATATATTTGAGTCACTGTGAGATCAATACAGAGATAAAATAATCATGAAGCATCAGGCTCATCTGATAATGCAACACTTTTGAAGACCTTTTTTTTTGAAGTTTCTCTCTGCTTAAGATGAGTCATAATCTTGCATACATTTCACAAGCTGATTTAAAAAAAAAATTTGTGAACTTAATTAAATAGAGGAAAACTTCCCACCCTTTTTAAGTATATAAGAAGAATAGATTGAGTCGACTCAAACACATAGCCTAATATTTTTTGAAAGAAATGTAATTTCTCAGTTATTTACTTAAAATCTTTTTAATTTTCAACATAATTTTTGTCTGAATGTAAAGGGATGAACACTTAAGAAGAGACTCGTCATTTCACAGGTTTTAGCAGCTATTGCTCATTTCATAAAGCGTCATGGTGTTAGTAAAGCCAAACACAACAAAACCACAAGCGTCACTCTTCTGCACAATGAAAACCACAAACACTCCAACATCACTCAGATAAAAATATATATATATATCAACAAAAATATATAAAAATTTCCATTTTCAAAGTTCATTGAAATAAATTAAATTCAACAAGATGCAAAAACACTTTAGCATTTATTGGAAATATTGCTGCATTGCTCTCATTCAGTCAGTATGATATTGCAGACAATTAGACAGAAAGCACTACAAATGTTCAGTAATCTGATGCTAAAAGATGCAAGTAAATGCAAGTATAAATTAAGAAATGTGTGGTTTCACATAGGACAATCTCGTCATGTCAGTGCCAGCATAAAACAGAGTTAACATGATCAAGGAAATGTGCTTCATTCAGGTCCTTCATATTTAGGGCAAAACTAAATGATTTGTAAATCAGTAGATGCATCTTAGAGCCAGATGAATGTTTTTTATGTGCGCTGAAAAAAAGAGGAAGTGAAAGAGGAGAATATGGGCCCGGTCACTGCTTGGGGAAAATAGGCCAATAGACGATGTAGAACTACCAGTTAGGTTGTACCACGACCACAGAAAATCACATTGATTGGTCATCTTTCTTCTGGGACAGCCAGATGCAAAATATTTGGTGAAGCAGTATAGTAGCCTAGGTCATTTGTTATTTATCCTATTGAAAATGGTCATAGCCTACATAAACATAATCACTTCATATATTCGAGTTATTCAATCATGAAGAAATGGGATGGTCTTAAACTGGTGATGCATGCAAAATTCTCGCAGATAACATCTCTTCCACTGTTATCGCTCAGTTTCTTGCCCTTTTGAGAGAACAAATCTTCTCATCGTTTTACAACACTTGTGAAGGGCCTGTTGATTACTAGTATTTTCTGACAGATGTTTTTTTATTTTTTTTTATTTGTTTATAATCACTTAAACCTGTGATGTTCACTGATTTGTACAATACACTACATTACAACTACATTACAGTACAATACATAACAAGTGATCTTGGCCCAAATGTGTCCTCAAGATGGCACTGCTGGCCTCCTGTCAGCCAGAGCTGGGTCATGTGTGGCAATGATGGCACATCATGATCACAGCAAACAACAGTTTATTTTTGTGCTGAAATCCAAATCTTCGGGATGTGATGCTTTGAGTGAAGAACGTCTCGGTTACGGATGTAACCCTCGTTCCCTGAGTAGGGAACGGAGACGTTACGTCGGATGACGACGATTGGGGTTCGCTTAGAAAGCCTCTCACCTTCGAGTATATAAAACGAGCCAATGGCAATGAAATGCCATGGGTCTGCGGAATTTGCATAGCGTATCTCCGCCCACCGCAGGGGGTATATAAGGAAGTACGCTGCAATATGCAGATATGTCTTCGCTGAGGAGCCGAGACTGAACTCAGGCGTTTTTCAGCGATACAGCGGAAGTGGCAGGAAGACGTAACGTCTCCGTTCCCTACTCAGGGAACGAGGGTTACATCCGTAACCGAGACGTTCCCTTTCGTGGTCACTCCGTGTTACGTCGGATGACGACGATTGGGGTTCCAGTCTAATCACGCCACCTCGGCTGTCATCCAGTGCCCTGCGTAAGTCTGAGCTCCCTGTTGTGAGAATAGCACGAACGAAAGAGTCCTACTTAACACAGGAATACCAACGTACACTGGGAAGCATATCTCAGGAGAAATATGCAATTATGCCCAACCATTAAGGGGGGGACTTGAGAGACACATATGACCCAGAGGGATGCATATGGGGTATCACTGAGGTGTCCAGCCGCAGGTGGAATATTTAAACCCCAGGGGTGGCAAGGTGGCTTGCCAAGGGAAAGACACACGCTCAAAAGAGACTTACAGTGGAATACACATGTGGGGGTCGCCCAAAGGGGGGACCATGCACATGGAGGCACCTAGTCAAGCGCAAGAGCTGTGTTATGGCAGATTGGCATAACTCAGGCGTTGACGTAACCAGTGCTGGAGGAACTCAGAGCTTATCAGACTCACCTGAGAAGATGATCGCACGTATCCCGTCCGTGGAGAGGAATGGCGAGCAAGCGAAGACACCTGAGCAGAATCTAGTACCGGCTGGTTGAAGCGAGTACATGAGAAGAAACTGGCTCTAGTCGGAGATTATAGAATCTCTCGAATGTGTTGGGTGTCGCCCAGCCTGCAGCTCTACAAATGTCTGTTAGCGAGGTGCCATGCGCTAGAGCCCAAGAAGAAGCCACACTACGAGTGGAGTGGGCTTTCACACCAAGGGGGCATTGACGACCTTGCTGCTGGTATGCCAAAGCAATGGTATCCACTATCCAGTGAGATAACCTTTGCTTTGAGAGAGCCTTTCCCTTCAGCTTCCCACCATAACAGACAAAGAGCTGGTCTGAGGTCCTGAAACACCGCGTTCTGTCTACGTAAGCACGAAGGGCGCGTACTGGACAGAGCAGTGCCAAGGCTGGGTCTGCCTCCTCCAAGGGCAGCGCTTGCAGGTTCACTACCTGTTCTCGAAAGGGTGTGGTAGGAACCTTGGGCACGTATCCAAGCCGGGGTCTCAGGATCACGTGAGAGTTAGCCGGCCCGAATTCCAGGCACGCTTCGTCAACCGAAAATGCCTGCAGGTCCCCTACCCTCTTGCTGGAGGCCAATGCAACCAGGAGCGCTGTCTACATAGACAGGAACTTAAGCTCCACTGATTGCAAAGGCTCAAATGGAGCACTCTGCAGGGCAGTTAGAACCACTGAGAGGTCCCAAGAGGGTACGAGGGGAGGACGAGGAGGATTTAGTCTCCTCGCTCCCCTCAGGAACCTGACGATCAGATCGTGCTTCCCCAAAGACTTACCATCGACTGCTTCGTGATGTGCGGCAATGGCGGCAACATACACTTTCAGGGTGGAGGGAGACAGCCTTCGCTCCAACCCTTCTTGCAGGAAGGAAAGCACGACACTGATCGGGCATTTCGTGGGTTCTTGATGTTTAGAAGAACACCAGTTGACGAAGAGGTTCCACTTCAACGCATAGGCATGTCTCGTGGACGATGCTCTAGCGGAAGTGATGGTAGCCACCACCGCAGGTGGTAGGGTACTCAAACCTGCCTCGTCCCGTCCAGGAGCCACACGTGGAGGTTCCAAAGATCGGGACGAGGGTGCCATAAGGTGCCCCGTCCCCGAGAAAGGAGGTCCTTCCTCAGAGGAATTGGCCAGGGAGGTGCTGTCGCGAGGAGTACTAGTTCGGAGAACCAGGTCCGGTTGTGCCAATACGGGGCAACCAAAATGACCTGCTCCTCGTCCTCCCTGATCTTGCGCAAGGTCTGCGCAAGGAGGCTCACTGGGGGAAACGCATACTTGCGTAGGCCCCGCGGTCAGCTGTGCGCCAGTGCATCCGTGCCGAGCGTGCCCTCGGTCAGGGAATAAAACAGGTCGCAATGGGACGAGTCGTGGGAGGCAAACAGGTCTACCTGTGCGTCGCCGAACTGATCCCAAATCAGCTGGACCGTCTGGGGATGGAGCCGCCATTCTCCAGCGAGAGGCCGAACTCGAGACAGCTCGTCGGCCGCCTGGTTCAGGTGTCCCGGGATATAAATGGCTCGAAGCGACCTCAGATGCTTCTGACTCCATATGAGGAGGTGGCGAGCGAGTTGCGACATACGGCGGGAGCGTAGACCACCTTGTTGGTTGATGTACGCTACTGTTGCGGTATTGTCTGATCGGACTAGTACGTGCTGACCCCTGAGCAGCGCATGGAAGCGGTGCAGGGCGAGACGTACAGCCAGCAACTCGAGACAATTGACATGCCAAAGGCGCTGGGGTCCTGTCCAGGAGCCCGCGGCAGCATGACCATTGCACATGGCGCCCCAGCCCGTGGTGGAGGCATCTGTTGATACAACAACATGCCGGGAAACTCGCTCTAAGGGCACTCCGGCCCGTAGAAAATTGAGGTTCGTCCACGGGGTGAAGGTCTGACGGCAGGCTGGAGTCACTGGGACTTGGAGCGTGCCGTGTTGCCATGCCCACCTCAGGACTCGATCGCGAAGCCAAAGCTGAAGCGGTCTCATATGAAGCAATCCCAGCGGCGTTACTGCGGCTGCGGATGCCATATGCCCCAGGAGCCTCTGAAATAGTTTCAGTGGAACCGCACTCTTGCCCTCGAATTGGCGAAGACAAGTCAGCAGTGACTGCGCGCGCTCGCTCGTAAGCTGCGCGCACATGGCGACCGAGTCGATCTCCATACCGAGAAAAGAGATCCTCTGCACGGGGCAGAGTTTGCTCTTCTCCCAGTTGACCCGAAGGCCCAGACGAGCTAAGTGCCGGAGCACTAGGTCCCTGTGTTCGCAAACCTGGCCTCGAGAGTGAGCTAGGATTAGCCAGTCGTCGAGATAGTTCAGGATGCGAACCCCGTGTTCCCGGAGGGGAACAAGGGCTGCCTCGACGACCTTCGTAAAGACGCGAGGAGACAGGGCTAGCCCGAAAGGGAGAACCGCGTACTGGTATGCCTGCCCCTCGAAAGCAAACCGTAGAAACGGTCTGTGTCGAGGTAAAATGGAGACATGGAAGTAGGCGTCCTTCAGGTCGATCGCTGCAAACCAATCCTGCGGCTGTACACACTGGAGGATGTGTTTGGCCGTTAACATCTTGAACGGCAGCCTGTGAAGGGAGCGGTTCAAGACGCGCAGGTCGAGGATTGGCCGTAACCCACCGGACTTCTTGGGTACAATGAAGTAGGGGCTGTAGAAGCCGGACTTCATCTCGGCTGGAGGGACAATCTCGATCGCACCCTTCGCCAGTAGGGTGGCGACCTCCGCTCTCATGACAGGGGCATTGCCCCCGACCATAGTGAAGCGGACTCCCCTGAAGCGGGGAGGAGATATCGTGAACTGAATCGCGTAGCCGAATCTAATGGTTCTCGCGACCCAGCGGGACAGTCTGGGAAGCTCTAACCAGGCCTCCAGAAAGTGCACCAGCGGGGTCATACGAACCACAGACGTACCGGCGAGGGTGGCATAGCGGCCCTGTGCGGGGGCACGGTCATAAACCGCATCCTGCCAGAGGAGGCCAGGGGAGGGCGCGCGTCCCACGGGGGCGTGCTCTGGCAGGGGTCTGGCGACAGAGGGGGGATGAGAGGAGCGTGGCCCGTGGGCGGCGCGTGCTGTCATCCACTGCCTCTTAAAGCTCAGAGAAAGAGCATCAGTTCTTTAGAACAAGATTCTCCCCCAGCCCTCCACTGGGGGAAGGAGTGGTCCTGCTCCCAACTCCCCAAAGAACTGAGCCCTAACTCCAAGCTGCCCATCTCAGGAGTGCTGCTTAGCCAGGTGTTAGCCGGCTAAGGGGCAGAGACAGGCGGTGCCAGCCTCCAGCGACCTCCTCGTGCTCGGACCGGTGAAGGCTCGAGGGAAGGAGCCGCATGGAGGTGGCGTCGGCGGGAAGCGGACTAAGCAGACCACACCAACGGATGACCGTCAGTGCATAGCCTCAGTCCGCTTCTGGAGTGATCGAAGACTGTTGGGCGCAGTCCTCAACCACACCGCCGACCAGGCTGCCCGCCTCAAGGGTGCTGCTTAGACTGACGTGGCAGTCTAAGGGGCGGAGACGGGCAGCGCCACCCTCCTGCGACTTCCTCCTACTCAGAGCTGGTGAAGGCCCGAGGGGAGCAGCCGCATGGAGGGGGCCTTGGCGGGAAGAAGACTAAGGAGACCGCACGGATGGATGACCATCGGTACAGAACCTGAGTCTGCTTCGGGTGGCCGAAGCCACACCGCCAAAGAGCTCAGCCTGGGACATGGGGGAGCTGAGAAAATTAATTCTCAGACCCTACCACATCAACCTGGCTAAGCCCATGTCTGGACCACATAGTGGACATCACCTGACCCGGGATCACGCAGGTACCGATGTCGCCCGAGAGCGAGGTCAGTAGTGTGCGTGGCGGAACAACCAGGCCGGGCATGGGAGGCATAGCGTCCCAGCATAGGGGCGTGGTTAAAATTTTCCGCGTTCTGCCAGGGTTGGCCAGGGAAGGACTAGCGTTCCACTGCGGCCGGTTCGACAGAACTCCCGGGACAGCACTGCATCGAAGGCGCAGGCGACACACAGTACTGCATGACCGTGCCACGATAGTGACGGGGAACATACAGACCATGATCACCATGCGATCGAAAGCAGCGAAGGCGGAGGACACCCGCGAGCCGCGAAAGTCACGTGGAGTCTCGCGCAGCGCAGGCGTCCTGATGCACGTCCGGGAGAAGCTTACAGCGCTCGGGGGGAGGGCGGGGCCACTCCAGCCGATGCTTTCAGCTGCCCGGGAAAGCATGGCTGACAGCTCTGGATCGGTCCCGGCAACGATGGCACTCCCGTGGGAGGCAACGCAGTCGAAACTTCATTTCCAGAGGAATCAAGCCCACCTTGTGATGCTGTGAGTGCATGGTCTGCGATGTGGAGGGGGGTGTGGCCCGAGGAATTGACTCGTCGGTTGTTGTGCCACACCAAACCCTCAGATCACCCTGGCCACCAGCCAAAGTATCTCTTCTCGAGGAAGAGATAAATTGGGGTGTGGCAGAGGGGACTCTACTCACATGGAGATCATTGAGTCTTGATCTATAAACATCGCGATGGTCATGTTCCCTTCTTTTTCTTTTTTTTTTTTTTTTAGTTTCTTTTTTTTTGCAATGAAAACATGACTCATCAACGAGCGCTGCCAAGCGTGATTAAGCCCAACATGCAAAACAGCGCTCGCGACCGTTAGGCAGATGACCGCACAGTGCGCACACACATCCAGAAAATACACAGGCGAACCGTCTTGAAAAAGACGTGCCGCGTGCAGCTCTTTTAGAGAGTGGAAAAGCTCAGCAGAGTGCTGAAGCGCCCAGGGAGAAACACACTCACTGTCGGCAGATTACTGCACAAATCAGCAGCAGGAAATGCGATCTCGCTGGAAAGCGCCATCACACAAACACACTGAAGAGCCGCTCGTCTCGAAGAGATTTGAGATGACACTCAAAAGGCTTGTGGAGTGAAGTACTGAACTTGGCTCCGAAGCGAAAACATATCTGCATATTGCAGCGTACTTCCTTATATACCCCCTGCGGTGGGCGGAGATACGCTATGCAAATTCCGCAGACCCATGGCATTTCATTGCCATTGGCTCGTTTTATATACTCGAAGGTGAGAGGCTTTCTAAGCGAACCCCAATCGTCGTCACCCGACGTAACTCGGAGTGACCACGAAAGGGAACTGTTGTAGAGTGAGATTTGAAAGTTGAATGTGAATATTTATGACATTCTAATGTGGGAAATCTAAGGGTATGTTTACAAAAAAACAATGTACTAAAAACAGACAACAACATTGTCGAAACGACCCCTGTTCACACGGATCTGCGATAATGACTAAAAAGGTTGTATTATGCATGCCAGGTTCAGTAGTTGGCGATGTCACTTTGTAAAGAAACACTACGCAAACACTTAACACGCATGCCGTTTTCACAAATTAACGTTTTTGTTGTTTATAAGGAGATGGTAAATGCAAAGTTTTCAAAACCTTGCACTTTGAAACCCGTTTTCAAAATCTTGCGTTTTCAGGCTCCCAAAACGTTGTTGTCGTTGTAAATGCCCTAATGCAGGGTAAAATACCCTTTAATAACCCTAAAGAAGCTGCTGTTTGTGCCTGTGGATCCACATGTGATGCGCTTGATTGAACTGATTGCTGTTGAATTCAGTAAAAGATCAATATTTAATTATCACACCTATCTCTCTCAAGATACAGTATACCAGGAACAGATCCAAATTCAAACTTTTATTCAAAGATATGTATCCTCTTCACTCTAAAAAGAGATGTGTTAAAAATGACACATGTTGTGTCAGTTTTAACACATGAGTGTGCTCAGGGACAACACATGTTGTGTCAAATTTAACACAATAAATGTGTAAGTCATTTTAACACACAAATTGTCATTTAAAAAAAATAAAGAGAAAGGGCCAGATGCAAAAATATTAACCGTTTAATCAATAGTCGAGAACAGAATGCATGTGCACACAAAGTACAAGACAATATTTCAAGCTCAATGACTGGACAGACTCACTGTACTGGACATTATTCAGTTATTCACACTTCAACCCCTAACTGATAATGCTGCTTTTGACAAACGTTCATGAAGAGATAACAGTTCACAGAGTTGCACTTTGAATTTAATTAAAATGTAGCAACTGACAAATTATTGTATATAAATTACTTGTATTTTCACTGGCCTGTTTATTGGAGAACATAGCAAACACTGCATACCATTCACAGTGATGGTGAGTGTCGGCACTCAAAATGATGAGTTGAAAACAACACAACCTGTAAAAAGAGATGTGTTAAAAATGACACGTTGTGTAGATTTTAACACATGTAGTGAGTGTGCTCAGGGACAACACATGTTGTGTAGATTTTAACACATGTTGTGTAGATTTTAACACATGTAGTGTGTGTGCTCAGGGACAACACATGATGTGTAGATTTTAACACATGTAGTGTGTGTGCTCAGGGACAACACATGTTGTGTCAAATTTAACACACAACCTGTGTCGATTCTTAACACATCTCTGTGTTTATAAGGACTACACATTTTGTATTACCTTTAACACAACTAATGTGTTATTCCTCTTACACAGAAGTGTGTTGAAACCTTTTACACACTAATGTGTTATAGTTACACAACTTGTGTCAGATATGTGTCACATGTGACTGTAGTTGGTGTGTATTTGCTAGAGTTACTTCCTGTGTTTTTACAACTGAGTGTTTGGATGAAAACTGAAACATATTGTTGTTAACTTGTGTATATGTAGTCCAGTTACGTTTAATAAAGAGTTTGTTTGAACATTTGGATGGTTTAGACATCATGAATCTACACAGACAAGCTCTTATTGAGAATTAACTGAGGTTTAGATGTTGATGTTTCATTGAATGTTTTATTTGAATTCACCAGAATCGTGATTCATGGCTCCTTTATTTGAGCTCTTGACCCTTTAATATGATCAGATGTTTCTTGATGTCAGAAGGTTTTGAGTATATGGATGATGCACATTTAATTTATTTATGTGCTGTTAGTTATAACGATCTTGTGACACTACATTATGCTATCCAGCAGAGCAGAATAAAAAAAAATGTTTTCTGAAAATTTTAATCTGCGGCAGAAATTAGTCAAACACAGACATCAAGAATCAGCACATGAATCTCAACAATGGTGACAAACGAAAAGCTTCATGCCGCAATGCATGCTGGGAGTCATGGATGAGATTTGTACTTTGGTGGCACCCAGCATGCATTGCGGCATGAAGCTTTTCGTTTGTCACCATTGTTGAGATTCATGTGCTGATTCTTGATGTCTGTTTGATACCATGGTCTGTAAGGTTTTATATGAACTGTGTATTTAAAATTTTATTTTAAGCCAATTGCAATATACTAATCTTTTTAAAATCATTTTCTATACATTACACTTAACTTTCAAATATTAAACTCTTGCTGAGCTTAACAATCCTACATGTCCATGATTATAACAATCATATTTCTCTCATGATTATTTCTGCTGTTTCAAATGTGTTACAATAAAGGGGTGGTATAATGCCCTTTTCACATGTCTTTGATGTCCCCAGAGTGTGTGTGTGAAGTTTCAGCTCCAAATACCCCACAGATATTTTTTTATAGCATGTTAAAATTGTCACTTTTGAGGGTGAGCAAAAACACACCATTTTGTGTCTGTCTATTTAAATGCAAATGAGCTGTTGCTCCTGGCACAGGGGGCGGAGCTACAACAGCTTGCACTCACACAGACATCCGCTGAAAATTTCTAAATCTTTTAGCCTTTTATGTTCAAACCGGACTCAGACAATGATGGAGAGACCGAAGTGGCAAGAAGTAGAAGCAACAGGACATTTCTGAACGGTTAGTTGATGAATTTCTTTAGCTTTAGCTTATGTGTAGTTATCTTCAAGTCATTGATTAGCATATTCTGTCATGATATTCTATAAATCGTGTTCCGGGCGGGGTTTATGTAAATTTTAGGGTTTGTGATGTCACTAACCCGGGAGGAATGTCGTGTAGTCTCTATCAGCCGTTTGTTGTAGTCCTTAAAATGTGATTTCTGTAAAAGCAAATATCTCTCTTTGCTTTGAACGTTGTAACTTTGCAGATGTTGTTTATGTTCAAAAAGAAACTTTACACACTAACTAAAGTTAGAAAAGTCAGATCATAATCAACTACCCCTTAACAATAAATACACATTTACAGCAATCAGAGAAAACTAATGTTAAAGAGTCAAGGGTCAAGAGCCCAAATAAAGCTGACACTAATCACGATTCTGGTGACTTTAAATGTAACATACAATGAATCGCTAACACCAAAACCTGTTAATTCTCAATAGAGTCTGACAGAAATAAAGTTAATCTGGTTATTAAAGGGGTCATATAATGGTACATGCACTTTTACAAGTTGATTGCACTGAAATGTCTGTTGGCAGTGCCTGTACACAACCATCCTATCATGATAAAAATCCATCCAGTGGTTTTGTTTTAATCTCCTTATATGTTTGACCCTCTCTGAAATCAAGCCGTTCGATATTGTGACGTCATAATATCCAACGCCCCTCCCGCGATTGTGATTGACAGCCGTGTTTCAACACAAGACCCGCCCTGAGCGAGCTGTGACAGCTGTCATCATAGTAGTCCGCCATTGTTGATATGCTGGAGCAGAATGGTGTCTAAGCAATTGTTGTGTTCAGTTCTTAGATGTAATAAGGAACACAGCAGTCATTTGGATGTTCCTAAATCCGAGCCGCTGAAGATGCAGTGGCTGAGTTTTGTTTTTGAAGCGATATGCCCAAAGGATTGATGCGGGGATTCCCTCACGGGGATTCCCCACGATTGTCTGTGCTTTCATGTTTGCGCGAATCATTTCACACCAGACAGCTTTACAAATGAGAAAAAATGGATCGGTACCAACGTGTTCCTGCTGAACCTCCAGAAGATGTGAGTGTAATGTTTTATTAACCTTTATATTAGTATTTATATTAATCTTTGCGAAATTTGCAAGCCTTGCTGCAGGCTTCACGATGAATGCGTCTAAGGATTACACTCAGGGTACATTACGGCATGTTTTCTATGTACGACCTTCTCAATATAATTCATAATCCCCCGTTTATAATGAACACCGCATTATAGTTATTCTGTTACTGTGTTACAAGCGGTGTACCCACAGAACAGAGGGACGGGGTGAGCAAAGCTCATTATCATTTAAAGACACATGCACTGAAACGGCGTGCTGAAAACAGAGCTGTTTTTGACCAGGTAAAATTTTTGTTTTCCTACAATACTAATGAGAATTTTTAATTAAAGTATATTACAAACTTTTAATTTAGACCCTAAAGAATCATATTAGCTTGTACAAAAATGGCATTATATGACCCCTTTAATAACACGTGAAATCAGCATTTGAAAAAGACATTGAAAAAGAGACAAGATGTGATTGGCTGCCAAAAACACCCGCTAATCTTTAATTTTTCATGAATTAAGATTTAATTTATTTATTTGAATGTACACAGCAAAAACTCCAGTGTTAAATTAACACTCCTGGGAGTGTATATGAGTCCACACTCAAGAGTTTAAAGTGTTAAAATATGAGTGTTAAATTAACACTCAAGAGTGTTTAAGTTAATGAGATAATTAAGTGATTAATTGAGTGATGATTGAGCATTATTGAAGACACCTGATGTTAACAAGCAGAATCACTGAAGGAGAAAATCTCAAATTGTAAGTTACCATTATGGTGATCAGTGTTTGTTTTAGTTGGGCTCTTGACCCTTATATGTTTACTTTAAAATTTGCTTGTCTGCTGTTATTGATTTATAGCAGTCAGATGAAAAAAGAGGCAATGTGATTTGACGGTGTTGGTTAAGTTTTGACATGTCATGTTGTAATCCGAAAAACAAAACTTATTGAGATAGTTTGGTTTAACTTGGTAACTACAGCAGCTCTGTGTTCTACATATGATTTTCAGTATTTTTCATATAATCCAAAATGTTTAATAAACATTGTTCTGATCAAAACACTTTCAAATGAATTTATTTAGAAACACAGACATCAATAATCCAGTGTTAATTTCGTTGACGAATAATTTTCGTCATTATTTTCGTCAACGATATTTTTTCACAGACGAAAACGAGACGATAACTAAATAAAAACTAGTTTTGAATGACAAAAACTATGATGAAAATCTATTGACATTTTCGTCAACGAATAAAAACTAGACGAAAATGTTAGATAGTGACGATTTGGGAAGGGATCCAGTCAGAACTGATGTCCTGCATTTGTGGTAGATGCGCACATTTGTACTGTGACGTGCTGATCTTCCCAGCGGCACACGGGTTGACATGCGCTGCATGTCTCATCAAACGTTAAAACATGTAAACGTCTGGGAGAATGAGTAGAGCAGACATGTAGATCTGAATAAGAGTGACGACGCAAAAAAGAGCTATATAATCGGTACAGTTTTCTGTGCGCACACACCCGACCCGAAGCGTGCAGCCATTCACAGACACCAGCGCGCGAGTATGGAATTGAGCTCTCTTTCGTGTCTAAATCGACAAATACACACAACATTATGTCTTCGTTAAATGTCCGTTTTGGAGAGTATTCACGTAAATAATGTGGGTTATGTCTTAAACAGTTGTGAATGTATTATGTGCATCAGTGCAGTTGGATCTGCATGTCATTGGACTGAAATGATCCAATGTCTTAAAGTGACAGTGGGTAATAAACCTAATGCGGTCTGTGTCCTTAATATTGATCAAGCAACAAAAGAAAAAGAGAAAAGCATTCACTGCTCGTTAATAGCATTAAAATGAGGATTAATTATATTTAATTCATACAAATAAATATGTCTGTTTTAAAGAATAGAGAATGATGTATGCAAGTTATAAAGAATTCATAGGCTATAGGTTATCATTCATTGAAAAGAAGACTGTGTTTAGGAAAAGTGGTTTTATTTAATTTTAAGACATTTTTTAAGTTACAGTAGTTAAATCTGTATCTGTATTGCACGTTCAAACTTTAAAATCATTCATATTAGCAGGTTAATGTTTTCTCCGGGAGTATATGGGTTTGTAAATTTTAGAGCAATTCTAAATGAATAGATTTTAATTTAAACCCATTATATTTTAAATCAAAATTTGCTGTCAAAATTAACACTGATGTGAGATTATCTTTTGTGAAAAAGCTACAGTCAGTGTTTTTGACATTAAGAATAAAATAAAATACATGTTTTGCAGAGGTGGAAAGTCCAGGGGTCAGAAAGTAAAAGTCCTGCCATATTTTTACTCCACCCATGAACTCACACAGCAAAAACTCCCGTGTTAAATGAACTCTCCTGGGAGTTTATTTGGCTCCACACTCAAGAGTGTTAAAGTTAATGTGATAATTTAGTGATTGATTGAGTGATGATTGAGCATTATTGAAGACACCTGATGTTAACAAGCAGAATCGCTAAAGGAAAAAATCTCTTTTTTCAAGTTGCCATTATGGTGATTAGAGTTGGCTTTAGTTGGGCTCTTGACACTTACACTGTTAACTTTAGATTTTATTTGGCTGATGTATCTGAGTTATAACTCTCAGATGAACATCAAGAAAAGCTAATCAGGTGGTGTTGGTTATGTTTTGACATAATCATCATTTGATCTGACTCACAAAACTCATTTAGAGAGTTAGGTTTGCCTTGTTGATTACAGAAGCCTGTGATTCTACAGTATACTATTTTCAGCATTTTTTATATAATCAAAAAGCTTTCTTAAAGTTGTTCTGATCAAAAGACTTTAAAGAAGTATTGTATTTGGACACACAGACATCAATAATCAGCCTGTGATTCTCAACAATGGTGACAATAATAAAGCATGTTGCAGTGCATTCTGGGTGCCACCAATCAAAACTCATTCATGGCTCCCATCATGCATTGCGGTATGAATAAATTATGATCTGAATTGTCTTAGTAATTTCCTTTCCCTAATTGAATATTCTTTTTGTCACCATTGTTGAGATTCATACACTCATTCTTGATGTCTGTGTGTGCCTTAATGAAATATTCATTTATTTTATTTATATCAGAACAACTTTTAAGAAATCATTTGGATTAAATTGAAAAATCTGGATCTTATTCTGTAGAACCACTGTGATGCTGTAATGATCAATATTCATTTAAGTCAGAGATTAGGCTCTAAATGAGTTCAGTGATTCAGATAAAACAATGATCATGTCAAATCATAACCAACACCACCTGTTCAGCTTTTCTCTTTGTTCATCTGAGAGTTATAACTCAGATACAACAGCCAAACAACATTTAATGTTAGCAGTTTAAGTGTCAAGAGCCCAACTAAAGCAAACGCTAATCACCATAATGGCAACTTGAAAAAAGAGATTTTCTCCTTTGGTGATTCTGCTTGTTAACATCATGTGTCTTCAATAATGTTCAATCATCACTCAATCAATCACTAAATTATCTCATTAACTTTAACACTCTTGAGTGTGGAGCCAAATAAACTCCCAGGAGAGTTCATTTAACACGGGAGTTTTGCTGTGTGAGTTCATGGGTGGAATAAATATATGGCAGGACTTTTACTTTCTGACCCCTGGACTTTCCACCTCTGATGTTTTGTATTACAGCCGTTAAATCTGTGTATGTAGGCCCTATTGCATATTCAAACCTTAATACCATTCCATAACAGACTGATGGAAACATTTAGTCAGGTCAACACTGCCCTACAAAGGCAAAAGACCTTAAGTCGCAGGAGTGTGGAACTGAGAAAAATGACTTTAAAGATTTTTAGTTGTCCCGCCAAATTAATTATAGGTAGGACACTGGAAATCTGGCAAATAGATGTTTAAGTAATGGAAATTATATACATAAAAAAAATTTGAGCTCAAACTTGACTTTTGACCACTATTTTAAAGTTACTGTACTCTGCCTTTGTATTGTCAGCAAAAAGTGAGAAGTCATGCCAAGGCAAAAGGCAGTAACTTCCACATTATCAATATTTAGTTGCTGATCACCATTAACAAAATCATTATAGTAACACCTGTATAAAATCTAGTGATCATGGCATTTATTTTGTATGATTTACAATTATTTATAGCCATCTACTTAATGCTATCCTGTGCTTTGGTTGCATTCTGATGGCATTATTAATACATTTGACATGACAAAATACCTCCTATTAGTCCAGCGTTGACTCGACCGCGTTTAGGGCGGGGCTGAAGGCGAAGTTTTGGCACTCTGCCAGCTAGTTTGCCAAGCTTTAATTCCTGGTTGTATTCATCTGATACGGCAATGTGTAACGTTTTTCTGTCAACTCTGCATAATCCTTCGCGATCGATATCTCACGTTTGTTGATGGAGCGGGTTCAGACCATACTAATGTTCTGACCGCAATTGTGCAGGACAAAGCTCTGAGGACATCAGAAGTTAGAGCGACTGATGGCAGCTGTACAAAGTACACAGGCTACACCGTAATTTTAATTTGAATGGACATTAAAACAAAGGCAGATAACCGTACAATCTGGTAGGTAGCATTATTTGATTGAACACCGGCACCGTAACTTCATATTGACACGCGGCTGAACAAAGGCAGAGCACCGTAACTCGTAATTTGAGCGTTCCAAAACAAAGCCAAAGAGCGGTAACTGATGTTACGGTGCTCTGCCTTGGTTTCTCATGGGCTTTCGGAAGTTACTGTTAAGACAAATCATTATTTTCTCGAAAAAACAACGGAATTGATTCAAGATACTTATCCACATGATAAAGGAGGTCTTGAATGTGCCAAAAATATAAATAACTCATTTTCGACCAAAAACGAAGTTACGGTCTTTTGCCTTTGCACGGCAGAACTGTCGACTAGATTTAGTCGACTAAAATCTGCTAATATTTGTTCTACTAAAACAAAACTAGACTAAGACTAAAACTCTTATGATATTTAGTCGACTAAAACTAGACTAAGACTAAAAGATTTCAGATGATTAAAATGTGACTAAAACTAAATGGGGTGTTATTCAAAAGACTAAGACTAAATCAGAATTTGCTGTCAAAATTAACACTGCAATAATCATCCTGTGAATCTCAACAATGGTGACAATAATAAAGCATGTTGCAGTGGCTGCCACCAATCACAACTCATTAATGGCTCCCATCATGCATTGCGGTATGAATAAATTATGATCTGAATTGTCTATGTAATTTACTTTTCCTAATTGAATATTCTGCTCGTCACCATTGTTGAGATGCATAGACTGAACCTTGACGTCTGTGTGTGCCTAAAAGAATGAATTATTAATTATTTTTTCTAAACAACTTTTAAGAAATCCTTTGTATTATATCTACAATTCTGGATATTTATGCAGAATCACAGTTATGCTGTGATCAACAACATAAATCTACGTCAGAAATAACGATCTTAATGATTTCAGTGATCAAGTTCAAATGATGATTGTCAGAATATAACCCACACCATCAGATCACTTTTTTACCTTTGTTCATCTGGCAGTTATAACTCAGATACAACAGCCAAACAAAATCTGAAGTTAATAATATAAGGGTCAAGAGTCCAACTAAAGCAAACACTGATCCCCATATCGGTGGCTTACAATTTGTGATTTTCTCCTTCAGTGATTCTGCTTGTTAACATCAGGTGTCTTCAATAATGATCAATCATCACTAAATTAATCACTTAATTATCTCATTAACTTTAACACTCTTGAGTGTTAATTCA
Source organism: Scardinius erythrophthalmus (assembly GCF_964197995.2). Lineage (NCBI taxonomy): Eukaryota > Metazoa > Chordata > Actinopteri > Cypriniformes > Leuciscidae > Scardinius > Scardinius erythrophthalmus. The sequence goes on from NC_138221.1 coordinate 30,463,507, forward strand.
ACACTCATATTTTAACACTTTACACTCTTGAGTGTGGACTCATATACACTCCCAGGAGTGTTAATTTAACACTGGAGTTTTTGCTGTGTATTGTTTTATTTATTTTACCATAAATAAACCACAGTTCAAGTAACTTATTTCTCCAATGGTCTCCAATGTGAACACAGTGTCACACCAGAGTTCTGTATTCGCTTTTTTTGTCTTGACATCAGTGACTTTAAACTTCTCATATGGAGGAATCAGCACCTCTTTCTCATCGGGATACTTTGAGTATTTGAACACATCAGCGCCTTCACAAGTGTAGATTTCAAAACAAGATTTCGGTCCAAAATCATTTGCTACCTTACGCTCAAGAGAGGAGGATGTAAATGAGCCGAACCGAACCTCTTTATTCAGAACATCCTTATCAAACTCAACTGTAGTACCACGATAAGTTGAATAGCATTTGCTTTGTGTTTTCTTCAGAATCTGTATTGCATCTGTTACCAGAAAGTGAAGTGAATACCATTTGAATGTACTGTCTTTGTATTTTTGTTTCTCACTACGAACAGCATTATTGAAATCACGATATACTTTAGAGTCTTTGTTAGTGTACACATAAATGGCGACTGAATGAATCTGTAGCAAGTTATCCTCTGCTTTCTTGGCATTCTTTTCACCGTCGTGCCAAGTGTCACTAAATTCATCTTTGTTATCACGTTCCTTCTTTAGAAGTTCTGTCTCCACCCGTTTTGCCATGTCCTCTCTACAGTCTATATATTGATCATCAACAGAATTCAGTGCCATATCCAATGGATATTTCTTTAGTTCAACAGCAGCAGCTCTGTGATCCTGCAGCAACAGTAATCATAATGATCACATCATCAGTATTCATGTCTGTAATACTCATACTAGAAATAAAGCTTACCTGTCCTAGAGCAGCTAATATGAGAAGATATTGGATCAACACCATCTTGATTTAGAAAAATCCCTCAGATGATCTAGTAGATCTAGTGAATAACAGATGACAAACAAAACAGCATCTCACAAATATTAAACCTGTCACTGCAATAGCACCTCACCACATAATAGATTTATAAATCTGTTTCAGCCAAATAGCAAAATCATGTCAAAATCACGATGATACGCTCTAAAAAATGCTGGGTTGTTTTAACCCAACTTTGGGTCAAATATGGACAAACCCAGCCATTGGGTTAACTTTTTACATTACATTTTTAACCCACCATGTGGGTTTTTCCATGTTTGACCCAAAGCTGGGTTTAAACAACCCAGCATTTTTAGAGTGCACTTAAAGTTCAAGAGCCCAACTAAAGCAAACACTGATCTCCATCATGATGACATCAAACTTTATTCTTTTCAATAAAACTTAAACTTCTAAACATCTGTTAATTCTCAATAAGAATATTAGTATGAAAGAAATAAAGTCTGGATTGTAATAAGTGAAGATGCTGAGATCCTGAGAGATCTGGTAGTGTTTAATGTTCTGTTGGGGTTTAAAGTGTTTCTGTATGTTGTGTTTCGTGTGTCACCATTGTGTTGAAGAGTAGAGCCTGAGCTTCAGTTCAGAATGAGCAGCAAACATTGATGAAATGCTGCATGTTGCTTTATTTAACAGACAGTAAGTGTGTAGTTGCTGATGCAGTGACATACTGTATAGTCACAGCAAATCATGCATATAATCAACTGCATGTTTTTTCAGAAAAAATAAAAATCTGAAAATAAATGTGAAATAACTGTATGTTTCTGTTAAAAAAGATTTATGAAGATTTCTGTAAAAGTATTTTGCACTTATTTAAATTAGGATATCTTACTTTATTTTTACATTTTTTTGTTTGGCAGCCGCAGCTGACAGTCATTGACCGTTTTTTTACGATTTTATTTTTTAGTGTAATTGTAACTCATTACATTTCAAGTCACGCTAGTCACCACCCAGCCACCAATGACATGGGCCCAAGTGGTTCTGACATGAATTGCCCAATTAAGACCCATGCAGTACCCTTACAGGTCCCACTTTTAGTACGTCTGGGCTTCCACGGCTTGCCCCAATGTGGATCACATTTGCCGCCCATGAAGCTCTCATCTGGGCCCCACATGTCATTGCTGGCTGGGTGATATTCACAGATGACAGTTATATTAAACTTTAACCCCAAATTACCTTGTTTTCGTTGTTTCAGGAGCTCAATGACGAGAGGAGAGGATCAGAAGAAATAGTTGCTCATGGCCAGACGACAACAGCGATCTTCAAAGTAAGACATGGGAAAGTTGGCTTTTTATATCGGATGTAGGCTATGCATGTATGTGTGTGAGTTCTGAAACGCCACGTGTGTGTGAGATAAGAAATTACCAAATGAGCCATCTTCACATGAGGCAGTACAATTTCTCATTGTTCTCATTCTGTATGATGGGTAACTGCAGTAAGGAATGTATATAAATGAAAAGCATCAATAGAAAGTCCAGCAATTTCTTTGTTAACACTTTCTAAACTACCTTACCAGCAGGTACAGAATGTAGACTCCAGTGTCGGTCTGACGTTTGATTTTGGTTGATAATGAAAGTCGGGTTGACGTCTAAATCCAACATTTGTTTGATGTAAGGCTCCAATGATGGGCAGACGTTGAATTTTGATTGGAAAAAAAATAAAAAATAAAAAATAAAAATAAAAATCACTTAATACTATTGACTTTATTTCTGCCTGTCTACAGAGTTTTAGATGTTAATGTTTGGTTATAAATGTTTCATTTGAAGTCACCATCATTGTGATCAGTTTTGATTTAGTTGTGCAGTTTGACTCTACATATTTTTAATACATTTATTCATGCTGCTGTAACTGTGTTTGTTATGGCATGATCTGCAAGATAAATCATGTTCAGATGATGTTGGCTACTTGACAATGAAAAAAATATGATCATCATAGTGCTTGATTCACTAAGACACTATTCTTTGTTTGCATATTATGTTATTTATTTCACATTATTGATTGTTAATAGTCCTGTTATTATCCAGCAATGTTTTAATCTGATGGATTGAGCAGCAAAATGCCCTAAAGATATAAGCAGACATTGAAGTATCAGCGTATGAATCTCAATAACGGTGGCATGCTTTAAGCCGCAATACATTCTGAGTGCATCATACAAAACTCATCCATGGCTCCCAGAATGCATTGCGGCATTAAGAATGTCACCATTGCTGAAATTCATATGCAGATTATTGATTTTTGTGTCTAATAAATGCTGGAAATTCAAAAATTTTAGTGGGCAATGCATAATTATAAGTTCGATATGATAAAACTACAAAATGATCATGTATCAAAAGATTGGATTCTGGATAGCATTAGTGAAATAGACCACAATTTAATGATTATGTCATTATCATCAAGTAGACAACATCATCTAATCAGAATGTCCCTTGCCTTTTTTTTTTTCCTTTTTTTTTTAAACCAAACCATCAAGAGTCAAACTGTCCAACTAAAGCAAACACGGATTGTCATAATGGTGACATCAAACCAAAATATTATTTTCAATAAATCAACAACATCTAAACCTCTGTTAATCTCAATAAGGACTATCATACATATATGACAGAAGTAAATCTGGTTTGAAATAAGTGAAGCTGGTAATGCTGTTTTTGGAGTTTACACGTCAACGTCAGACCTTGATTATCTGGTTCAGGTGTGTTTAATTGCGGTTGGAGCTAAACTCTGCAGGACAGTGGCCCTCCAGGACTGAGTTTGGATACCCCTGCCCTAAAGGTACAATTATGTACTTTATTTTCTGAGAGTGTATGTAGAGCCAGCCCTGATTGGCTGCTTGAATCTCCATTTAAAAGAACGTCCAGTTTGCGGTCTTTCTTTGTTTTGGCCATCAGTGGAGAAGAAGTCATAGCACGGTTACTCATGGTTCTTACAGGGCTTTCAACCGAGGAGGTCCTTCAGAAAATATCAGAAGCAGGCATAGAAGTAACCGGCGTCGAGATGAAAGGACATGAAATGGACTTTCAGGCAAATGACACTTAATCAGTTGATGATAATTTACATGTCACAGTTAGACATTGTGTTTAAAATGAAATGTTGTAAAATGTGAAAATGAAGCTGATTTAATAAATTCTGATTTTACTTCAGTGTGTGTTTTATATATATATATATATATATATATATATATATATATATATATATATATATATATATATATATATATATATATATATATATATATATATATATGTGCATATATAGGTATATCGATATATACGATACATATCATTTTAGTCAATGAGTGTACCCTGTCAAAGACAATTTTGTACCCTTTTTGAAGGGTCCATTGTTGTACTGTTAAATAAAGGTACAAGACTGGTCTCTTAAGGTACAAATCACAAGGGTACAAATATGTACTCTATGCTAAGGGTACAAAAGCTGTACCCTTGAGGGTACAGCCCCAGTGACAAGCCATTGTACCCATAAAGGTACAATTATGCACTTTATTTTCTGAGAGTGTATGATATAAGGTTGTTCGTTTAGGTTCATTTGTATATTCTCTCTTATCTGACACTTGTAGGGAAAAGACCTGACCTGAACAGTGCAGTGCAATAAACCGTAACAGACATTCTGTCTGGCCAACATTACAAAATATAAATTTTCCTGAGGTTTGAGGAGTGAAGTGTTACCTCTCGAAAGAGTCCAAGATCATGTCTTTAGTCAAAGGAGTTCAAGAACTAGCGTATAAAACAATGTTTGTATGGCTGTTCATAATGCTTAACAAAACTACTCAGACCAGACAATTTTGTTAACAGATGCAATACAGTAGACTGAAACAAAAGAAATGTGTCAGATCCACTTAGTTGTAATGCCAAATCGATGCAATGTTCCAGAGCCTAATCAGGGTCATAAGCGAACTAAGTGGCTCAGATAGATTTCTTGATGATCATTTTCTTTAATTTTAAATTGTACTCAAAACAGTGTAAAATTACAAATAATATCTGTAAAATAAAAATTCAGCTGTTATTTTGGGTATTGTGACATTAATGACAAATTCCAGTAATTCACATTTTTTATACAGAAAATTGATTGTATTTTTCATATAGTATTTTTTCTGTTTTCTTAAATTACATAAAAATGTATGTAAAATTACAAATATAATCTGTAATTAAACAGTAACAAAACCCCCAGAAAACTGTCAGACCCCCAAAAAACTGTAAAACATCCTAAATTTAATAAATTGAAAACACTGTTATTTTACAGCTATTTCCTGAATAATCACGACCATATACCTTCATTGTAAAAAAAAAAAATCATAAAAAAGGGTCAAATGACTGGAAGCTGCGGCTGCCAAACAAAAACCATAAACTTAAAGTAAAATATGCTAATTTAAATAAAGTGTAAAAAACTTTAAAGTAAATTTGATGTCACCACGATTGAGATCAGTGTCTGCTTTAGTTGGGCTCATGACCCTTAAAATTTTAACTTCAGATGTCTCTTGATGTCTTTACCGTATATTTGATATACATATGTTATGGTAATAAATGCAGGACAAAATGTCAGATGATCTTGGTCATTCATTGGTGATGTTAAAGTCATCATATGATGATCTGATATGATAGTCAAATCTCTGAATATATTAGCTTAGAGTAATATGTAGTAGGGCTGGGCGATTTAAATCGCGATATTGTTATGCGCATCTCGTCAGTAAAGCCGGTTCCTTGATTAGTAGTAAATCACCATCACCTGCTTTCAGATGGAGCAGCATTCACTACAAAGAGCCGTAGTTAACTGACAAGCTGAGCCAAATCACATCAATATCGCGGACGTATCGCCAGCGATATTTAATGCGATATGGCTCAGCTTGTCAGTTAACTACGGCTCTTTGTACACAGCAAAACCTCCAGTGTTAAATTAACACTCCTGGGAGTGTATGAGTCCACACTCAAGAGTGTTTAAGTTAATGAGCTAATTAAGTGATTAATTTAGTAATGATTGATCATTATTGAAGACACCTGATGTTAACAAGCCGAATCACTGAAGGAGAAAATCACAAATTGTAAGCCACCGTTATGGTGATGGGTGTTTGCTTTAGTCGGGCTCTTGACCCTTATATGTTTACTTTAGATTTTGTTTGGCTGTTGTATCTTATAACTGCCCGATGAACAAAGGGAAAAAGGGATTTGATGGTGTTGGTTATATTATGACAATCATCATTTGAAATTGATCACTGAACTCATTAAGATCCTTTTTTCTGACTTAGATTTATGTTGTTGATTACAGCATAACTGTGAATCTGCATAAATATCCAGAATTTTAGATATAATACAAAGGATTTCTTGAAAAAGTTGTTTTGAAAACAAACAAAAATCTTTCTTTTAGGCACACACAGACGTCAAGATTCAGTCTATGCATCTCAACAATGGTGACGAGCAGAATATTCAATTAGGAAAAGTAAATTACACAGACAATTCAGATCATAATTTATTCATACCGCAATGCATGATGGGAGCCATTAATGAGTTGTGATTGGTGGCAGCCACTGCAACATGCTTTATTATTGTCACCATTGTTGAGATTCACAGGCTGATTATTGATGTCTGTGTTTCTAAATAAATTCATTTAAAAGTCTTTTGATCAGAACAATGGTTAAGAAATATTTTTGGATTATATGAAAAATACTGAAAATCATGTGCTGTAGAATCACAGAGCTGCTGTAATTAACAATTTAAGCCATCTCAATAAGTTTTGTTTTACAGATCACAACATGATTATGTCAAAACATAACCAACACCATCAGATCACATTGTCTCTTTGTTCATCTGACTGTTATAAATCAATAACAGCAGACAAGCAAAATTTAAAGTAAACATATAAGTGTCAAGAGCCCAACTAAAGCAAACACCCATCACCTTAATGGTAACTTACAAATAGTGATTTCCTCCTTCAGTGATTCTGCTTGTTAACATCAGGTGTCTTCAATAATGCTCAATCATCACTAAACTAATCACTTAATTATCTCATTAACTTTAACACTCTTGAGTGTTAATTTAACACTCATATTTTAACACTTTACACTTTTGAGTGTGGACTCATATACACTCCCAGGAGTGTTAATTTAACACTTGAGTTTTTGCTGTGTATAATTATTATGGAAGCGACTTTTGATTTGAGGAGACACAATGAGTGAAGATTTAAAGTTTGACCCTGAACTGTTCTGCATCAACACCACAGTTCAGGTAACTTATTTTTCCAATGGTCTCCAAGGTGTACACAGTGTCACACCAGAGTTCTTTATCCTCTTTTTTTGTCTTGACATCAGTGACTTTAAACATCTCATATGGAGGAATCAGCACCTCTTTCTGTTCAGGATACTTGGAGTATTTGATCACATCAGCACTTTCACAAGTTTTGATTTCAAAACAAGATTTAGTTCCAAAACCTTGTGCTACTGTATGATCAAGAGAGGAAGATAAAAAGGAGCCAAAACGAACATCACTTTTCAGATCAAACTCTCGTTCAGTGCCACGATAAGTTGTATAGCATACATTTTTTGTTTTCTTCAGAATCTTTATCGCATCTGTTACCAGAAAGTGAAGTGAATACCATTTGAATGTCTTGTCTTTGAATTTTTGTTTATCACTACAAACAGCATTATTGAAATCACTATATACTTTAGAGTCTTTGTTAGTGTACACATAAATGGCGACTGAATGAATCTGTAGCAAGTTATCCTCTGCTTTCTTGGCATTCTTTTCACCGTCGTGCCAAGTATCACTAAATATATCTTTGTTACCAAGTTCCTTCTTTAGAAGTTCTGTCTCCACTCGTTTTGCCATGTCCTCTCTACAGTCTATATATTGATCATCAACAGAATTCAGTGCCATATCCAATGGATATTTCTGTTCTTCAACAGCAGCTCTGTGATCCTGCAGCAACAGGAATCATAATGATCACATCATCAGTATTCATGTGTGTAATATTCATACAAGAACACAAGCTTACCTGTCCTAGAGCAGCTAATATGATAAGATATTGGATCAACAGCATCTTGATTTAGTAAAATCCCTCAGATGATCTAGTAGATCTAGTGAATAACAGATGATGAAAAACATTGACAAACAAAACAGCATCTCACAAATATTAAACCTGTCACTGCAATAGCACCTCACCACATAATAGATTTTTAAATCTGTTATTTTCAGCCAAATAGCAAAATAATGTCAAAATCGAACCGATGCTGTTCAAAGATGACAGTTATATTAAACTTTAACCCCAAATTAACTTGTTTTCGTTGTTTCAGGAGCTCAATGACGAGAGGAGAAGATCAGAAGGGAAAGTTGGCTTTTATTTCGGATGTAGGCTATGCATGTATGTGTGTGAGTTCTGAAACGCCACGTGTGTGTGAGATAAGAAATTACCAAATGAGCCATCTTCACATGAGGCAGTACAATTTCTCATTGTTCTCATTCTGTATGATGGGTAACTGCAGTAAGGAATGTATATAAATGAAAAGCATCAATAGAAAGTCCAGCAATTTCTTTGTTACCCCTTTCTAAACTACCTTACCAGCAGGTACAGAATGTAGACTCCAGTGTCGGTCTGACATTTGGTTGATAATGAAAGTCGGGTTGACGTCTAAATCCAACATTTGTTTGATGTAAGGCTCCAACGATGGGAAGACGTTGAATTTTGATTGGAATAATAATACTTTTTTTTTTTTTTAAATCACTTAATACTATTGACTTTATTTCTGCCTGTCTACAGAGTTTTAGATGTTAATGTTTGGTTAAAAATGTTTCATTTGAAGTCACCATCATTGTGATCAGTTTTGATTTAGTTGTGCAGTTTGACTCTACATATTTTTAATACATTTATTCATGCTGCTGTAACTGTGTTTGTTATGGCATGATCTGCAAGATAAATCATGTTCAGATGATGTTGGCTACTTGACAATGAAAAAAATATGATCATCATAGTGCTTGATTCACTAAGACACTATTCTTTGTTTGGATATTATGTTATTTATTTCACATTATTGATTGTTAATAGTCCTGTGATTATCCAGCAATGTTTTAATCTGATGGATTGAGCAGCAAAATGCCTTAAAAATATAAAACATTGAAGAATCAGCGTATGAATCTCAATACACTCTCAGAAAAAATTAGCTTTTGTACCTTTTTTTCTGAGAGTGTAATGGTGACTCATGCCGCAATACAATCTGAGTAGGGCTGGGCGATATATCGCTTCACATTGGGTGTTTCTCAATTGCGTCCTTGTGTTCTCGTTTTACGTCATTATTAACCATCGAAGTTCAGACTCAATTCTCAAGAACGCAAGAACAGAGGACACATGAAAGAACCCGGATGTGTTCTTGATACCGAGGATTTATCGAATGCAGACTTGAGCTAGTACTCGCCTGGTGTCCCAGAATTCATTGCGGCCGGTTCCGAGTTCGTTCTTCCAAGGAAGCTTGGCAAGACTGGTCTCCACGAGAACACAAGTCCGTTCTCTGCGTTCTTGGAATTGAGAAACAGCCATTGTTATGAGCATCTCGTCAGTAAAGCCGGTTCCTTGATTAGTAGTAAATCGGCCTCACCTGCTTTCAGATGAAGCGGCATTTACTACAAAGAACTGTAGTTAACTGACAAGCTGAGTCATATCGCATTAATATCGCGGACGTATCGCCAGCGATACTTACTGCGATATGGCTCAGCTTGTCAGTTAACTACGGCTCTTTGTACACAGCAAAAACTCCAGTGTTAAATTAACACTCCTGGGAGTGTATGAGTCCACACTCAAGAGTGTTTAAGTTAATGAGATAATTAAGTGATTAATTTAGTGATGATTGAACATTATTGAAGACACCTGATGTTAACAAGTAGAATCACTAAAGGAGAAAATCTCTCAAATTGTAAGTTACCGTTATGACGATCAATGGTTGCTTTAGTTGGACTCTTGACCATTACATTATTAACTTTAGATTTTGTTTGTTTGTTGTTTCTGAATTATAATCATCATTTGAACAAAAAAAAGGTGATCTGATGGTGTTGGTTATGTTATGACAATTATCATTTGAACTTGATCACTGAACTCATTAAAATCCTTCTTTCTGACTTCGATTTATGTTGTTGGTTAGTGAATCTGCATAAATGCCCAGAATTTTTTATATAATATAAAGGATTTCTTAAAAGTTGTTTAAAAAAAAATATTTTAGGCACACACAAATGTCAAGATTCAGTCTATGCATCTCAACAATGGTGAGGAGCAGAATATTCAATTAGGAAAAGTAAATTACATAAACAATTCAGATCATAATTTATTCATACCGCAATGCATGATGGGAGCCATTAATGAGTTGTGATTGGTGGCAGCCCCTGCAAAATGCTTTATTATTGTCACCATTGTTGAGATTCACTGGCTGATTATTAATGTCTGTGTTTTTAATGAAGTTATCTGATTATCTATTGATCAGAACAATGTTTATTAAATATTAAGAATTATAAGTAAAATACTGATAATCATTGGCTGAAGTATCACTAAGCTGCTGTTCAATCATCATTAAATTAATCATTTAATGAGCATCATTTAATGCTCAATCATCACTAAATTAATCACTTAATTATCTCCTTAGCCCTAAATGCAGCTTCATCTGAAAGCAGGTGATGGTGATTTACAACTAATCAAGGAACCGGCTTTACTGACGAGATGCGCATAACAATATCGCGATTTAAATCGCCCAGCCCTATGTCTAATAGATGCTGGAGTTCAAAAATTTTAGTGGGCAATGCAGAATTACAGGTTTGATATAATAAAACTACAAAATGATCATGTTTCAAAAGATTGGATTCTGGATAGGGATGGGCGATATATCGCACGATATTGTTATGCGCATCTCATCAGTAAAGCCGGTTCCTTGATTAGTAGTAAATCACCATCACCTGCTTTCAGATGGAGCAGCATTTACTACAAAGAGCCGTAGTTAACTGACAAGCTGAGCCATATCGCATTAATATCTCGGATGTATCGGCAGCAATAATTAATGCGATATGGCTCAGCTTGTCAGTTAACTACGGCTCTTTGTACATAGCAAAAACTCCAGCGTTAAATTAACACTCCTGGGAGTGTATGAGTCCACACTCAAGAGTGTTTAAGTTAATGAGATAATTAAGTGATTCATTTAGTGATGATTGAACATTATTGAAGACACCTGATGTTAACAAGCAGAATCACTGATGGAGAAAATCACAAATTGTAAGTTACCATTAAGGTGATGGGTGTTTGCTTTAGTTGGGCTCTAGACCATTATATATTTACTTTAGATTTTATTTTGGCTGTTGTATCTGAATTATAACTGCCAGTTGAACAAAGAAAAAGTTGTCTGATGATGATGGTTATATTATAACACATTCACCATTTGAACTTGATCACTGAACTCATTAAGATCTTTCTTTCTGACTTTGATTTATGTTATTGGTTAAAGCATAACTGTGAAGCTGCATAAATGCCCAGAATTTTTAATATAAAGGATTTCGTAAAAGTTGTTTTTTAATAAAAATCATTCCATTAGGCACACACAGAAGTCAAGATTCAGTCTATGCATCTCAACAATGGTGACGAGCAGAATATTCAATTAGGAAAAGTAAATTACATAGACAATTCAGATCATAATTTATTCATACCGCAATGCATGATGGGAGCCATTAATGAGTTGTGATTGGTGGCAGCCACTGCAACATGCTTTATTATTGTCACCATTGTTGAGATTCACAGGCTGATTATTGATGTCTGTGTTTTAAATGAAGTAATCTAAACATTTATTAATCAGAACAATGTTTATTAAATAGTTTGAATTATAAGTAAAGTACTAATAATCATAGGCTGAAGAATCACAAAAGTGCTGCTAACAAGTTAAACCAAACTATCTCAATAAATTTTCTTTTTCAGATCACTGAATGATTATGACATAATATAACCAACACTATCAGATCACATTTTACTTTGTTCATTTGACTGTTATAAACAACAGTAAAAATTAAAGTAAACATATAATGGTCTAGAGCCCAACTAAAGCAAACACCCATCACCTTAATGGTAACTTACAATTTGTGATTTTCTCCTTCAGTGATTCTGCTTGTTAACATTAGGTGTCTTCAATAATGCTCAATAGTCACTTAATTAATCACTTAATTATCTCATTAACTTTAACACTCTTGAGTGTGGACTCATATACACTCCCAGCCCCAGGAGTGTTAATTTAACACCGCTTCATCTGAAAGCAGGTGAAGGTGATTTACTACTAATCAAGGGAACCGGCTTTACTGACGAGTAGGGCTGGGCGATTTAAATCGCGATATTGTCATGCGCATCTCGTCAGTAAAGCCGGTTCCTTGATTAGTAGTAAATCACCATCACCTGCTTTCAGATGAAGCGGCATTTAGGGCTGAGGAGATAATTAAGTGATTAATTTAGTGATGATTGAGCATTATTGAAGACACCTGATGTTAACAAGCAGAATCACTGAAGGAGAAAATCTCAAATTGTAAGTTAACATTAAGGTGATGGGTGTTTGCTTTAGTTGGGCTCTTGACCATTATATGTTTACTTTTATATTTACTGTTGTTTGTCTGCTGTTATTGATTTATAACAGTTAACTGAACAAAGTAAAATGTTATCTTATAGTGTTGGTTATGTTTTGACATAATCATGCTGTGATCCGAAAAATGAAACATATTGAGATAGTTTGGTTTAACTTGTTAGCAGCAGTTTTGTGATTCTTCAGCCTATGATTATCAGTACTTTACTAATAATTCAAAATATTTAATAAACATTGTTCTGATAAAAAAGACATTCAGACATATTCAATTAAAACACAGACATCAATAATCAGCCTGTGAATCTCAACAATGGTGACAATAATAAAGCATGTTGCAGTGGCTGCCACCAATCACAACTCATTAATGGCTCCCATCATGCATTGCGGTATGAATAAATTATGATCTGAATTGTCTATGTAATTTACTTTTCCTCATTGAATATTTTGCTCGTCACCATTGTTGAGATGCATAGACTGAATCTTGACATCTGCGTGTGCCTAAAATAATGATTTTTTTTTAAACAACTTTAAAGAAATCCTTTATAATATATCAAAAATTCTGGCCATTTCTTCAGATTCACAGTTATGCAGTAACCAACAATATAAATCGAAATCAGAAATTTAATGAGTTCAGTGAACAAGTTCAATTGATGATTGTCATAATGTAGCCAACACAATCAGATCACTTTTTATTCTTTGTTCAACTGGCAGTTTTAACTCAGATACAACAGCCAAACAAAATATAAAGTACACATAAAAGGGTCAGAGCCCAACTAAAGCAACTACCCATCACAATAATGGTAACTTACAATTTGCAATTTTCTCCTTCAGCGATTCTACTTGTTAACATCAGGTGTCTTCAATAATGTTCAATCATCACTAAATTAATCACTTAATTATCTCATTAACTTAAACACTCTTGAGTGTGGACTAGGGATGGGCGATATATCGCATGCGATTGTTATGCGCATCTCATCAGTAAAGCCGGTTCCTTGATTAGTAGTAAATCACCTTCACCTGCTTTCAGATGGAGCGGTGTTAAATTAACACTCCTGGGGCTGGGAGTGTATATGAGTCCACACTAAAGAGTGTTAAAGTTAATGAGATAATTAAGTGATTAATTAAGTGACTATGGAGCATTATTGAAGACACCTGATGTTAACAAGCAGAATCACTGAAGGAGAAAATCACAAATTGTAAGTTACCATTGTGGTGATGGGTGTTTGCTTTAGTTGGGCTCTAGACCATTATATGTTTACTTTAATTTTTACTGTTGTTTGTCTGCTGTTATTGATTTATAACAGCTAAATGAACAAAGTAAAATGTTATTTTATAGTGTTGGTTATGTTATGACATAATCATGCTGTGATCTGAAAAAGCAAACTTATTGAGATAGTTTGGTTTAACTTGTTAGCAGCAAATTAGTGATTCATCAACCTATGATTATCAGTACTTTACTTATAATTCAAAATATTTAATAAACATTGTTCTGATCAAAAGACATTTAGATAAATTCATTTAAAACACAGAAATCAATAATCAGCCTGTGAATCTCAACAATGGTGACAATAATAAAGCATGTTGCAGTGGCTGCCACCAATCACAACTCATTAATGGCTCCCATCATGCATTGCAGTATGAATAAATTATGATCTGAATTGTCTATGTAATTTACTTTTCCTAATTGAATATTCTGCTCGTCACCATTGTTGAGATGCATAGACTGAATCTTGACATCTGTGTGTGCCTAAAAAAACGATTTTTAAAAAGAACCAACTTTTAAGAAATCCTTTAAATTATATAAAAAATTCTGGCCATTTTCTACAGATTCTCTAACCAACAACATAAATCGAAGTCAGAATGAAGGATCTTAATGAGTTCAGTGATCAAGTTCAAATGATGAATGTTATAATGTAATCAACAGCAACAGATCACTTTTTTCTTTGTTCAACTGGCAGTTACAATTCAGATACAACAACCAAACAAAATCTAAAGTAAACATATAATGGTCTAGAGCCCAACTAAAGCAAACACCCATCACCACAATGGTAACTTACAATTTGTGATTTCCTCCTTCAGTGATTCTGCTTGTTAACATCAGGTGTCTTCAATAATGTTCAATCATCACTCAATTAATCACTTAATTATCTCATTAACTTTAACACTCTTGAGTGTGGACTCATACACTCCCAGCAGTGTTAATTTACTGGAGTTTTTGCTGTGTACAAAGAGCCGTAGTTAACTGACAAGCTGAGCCATATCGCATTAATTATTGCTGCCGATACGTCCGCGATATTGATGTGATTTGGCTCAGCTTGTCAGTTAACTACGGCTCTTTGTAGTAAATGCCGCTCCATCTGAAAGCAGGTGATGGCGATTTACTACTAATCAAGGAACCGGCTTTACTGACGAGATGCGCATAACAATCGCATGCGATATATCGCCCATCCCTAGTGTGGACTCATACACTCCCAGGAGTGTTAATTTAACACTGGAGGTTTTGCTGTGTACAAAGAGCCGTAGTTAACTGACAAGCTGAGCCATATCGCATTAAATATCGCTGGCGATACGTCCGCAATATTGATGTGATTTGGCTCAGCTTGTCAGTTAACTACGGCTCTTTGTAGTGAATGCTGCTCCATCTGAAAGCAGGTGATGGTGATTTACTACTAATCAAGGAACCGGCTTTACTGACGAGATGCGCATAACAATATCGCGATTTAAATCGCCCAGCCCTACTGACGAGATGCGCATAACAATATTGTGCGATATATCGCCCATCCCTAATTCTGGATAGCATTAGTGATATAAACCACAATTTAATGATTATGTCTTTATCATCAAGTAAACAACATCATCTAATCAGAATGTCCCTTGCTTTTTTTTTTTTGCCCTTTGTGTTTTAAACTAACATTATACCATCAGGGGTCAAACTGCCCAACTAAAACCGAACACTGATCATCATAATGGTGACACCGAACCAGACTATTATTTTCAATAAATCAACAACATCTAAACCTCTGTTAATCTCAATAAAGACGTTCGTACATATATGACAGTAGTTGATCTGGTTTGAAATACGTGAAGCTGGTAATGCTGTTTTTGGAGTTGTTTAATGACGTTGGAGCCTGACGTCGAACAAATGTTTAAACGTCAACCCAATTTTCATTTTTAACCAAAATTTGATGTCTGAGCAATGTTGGAGTCCATATCCAATAACATTTCTAGCTGGGGTCACCTCACATTGTGGCCATAATCTGAGCAAACATTGAGTGCACTGTGAGGTTACACTTTTCACTCACTGTGACCTCACATATAGTTATCATATGGAGAGATCACTGTGAGATCAAACACAGTAAATTCCCCGGTGTTAAATTAACACCCCTCAGTGTTTATATGGGAACCACCAGCAGGGTGTTAAAAGTAACACTGAATCAGTGTTAGAGTTAATGAGATTATTAAGTTATTAATTGAGTGATGATTGTCGATTATTTTAAAGACACCTGATGATAACAAGCAGATTAATTGAAGAAAAGAGAAACAAAAGAACTACAACTGACTTCCAGATGAAATCAACTGAAAAAAAAAAAAAAAAAAAAAAACATGAAATCTCTCTTATTACAAACCAGTTTGACCTTATTTCTATCATTCATCTATAGATGTTCTTGTTTATGTTTTATTGAAAATGTCTGGCGTTTCCTTTAGTTTGGCAGTTTGACACTTGAATTTTTTTGTTAGGGGGTGTCTTTGAAAACAATTAATTGTTTAATTTCTGAATATATTATGATAAAAGAAAATGTAGAGACACACACTAAAATCAAGAATTCGCTTTTGAGTCTCAACAATGGTAACATGCTTTATGCTGCAATGCATGCTAGGAGCTATTACGGTGCTGCAACAATCTATAGAGATATTCTTAATGTTACTCAGAAAACAGGTCACAGGTTTAATTCGTTTGAAGTACTTGTGCTAAATATTACGCTCATAGATGTAAGAAAGAAATCCCTATTATCTCTAGCATATACTGTATATAGACCTCCAGGGCCTTACACTGATTTCCTAAAAGAGTTTGCAGACTTTCTCTCAAATCTATTGCTCAATGTCGATAAAGCATTAATTGTTGGAGATTTTAACATACACGTAGATAACACAAATGATGCGTTAAGGGCTGTGTTTACAGATTTATTAAACTCCTTTGGGGTCAAGCAAAACGTCACTGGTCCCACTCATCGTCTTAATCATACGATAAAGGTGATCATTCCTTCCTTCAACACCTGGAAGTATCTGGTAATTCTGCTGCAGTTCTTTTTGTGGACTTAAGCTCAGCTTTTAATACAATTCAACGTCATCAGATGATTAAAAAACTACGTAAACTCAGCGTTGCACCTCATTACATCCATCTGATTCACAGTTTCTTGAGCAACAGGCCACAGACTGTGAGGATAGGGTCTGTCACATCGGGCACCACCATAACCAACACTGGAGCTCCTCAAGGCTGTGTCCTATCTCCCTTTCTTTAAACACTCTACACTAATGACTGTATTAGTCCTTCATCCATCACAACATACTACAAATACTCAGACGATACTGCAATCCTGGCTCTCCTCAACGATCACACTAGCATTGCTGCTTACCATGACACGATATCACACTTTACACACTGGTGCACAGACAATTTTCTCCATCTCAATGTTGAGAAAACAAAAGAACTGGTCTTTAATGCACCCAGTCTCAGTCGGATCTCCATTCATGGCAACATAATAGAACAGGGGTGCGTTTCCCGAAAGCATCGTTGGCCAACTATGGTCACAAGTTCCGTCGTTACCAATAGAGTTCAATGGACATTGCGATGAACTTGCGACCATAGTTGGCCAACGATGCTTTCGGGAAACGCACCCCAGGTTGAGAAATTCAAATATCTTGGACTCACCCTGGATAACAAGCTCACTTTTGACTATCACATAAAGGACATCCATAAATGCTCCCAACAGCATCTGCATATTCTACGAAAACTAAGTTCCCTTTACATTGCCCCTCATCTTCTGTTACTACTGTACACAAGTATTATCCAGCCCATTCTGTTATACTGCTCCACCAGTTTTTACACCATGCTGTCAGTCACCAACAAAAAACAACTGAATAAAATCACACACATAGCTTCAAAAATAATACACTCCCCTACACCCAACATCTCAGAACTCAATGACAGAGCAATAGCCTGCCTTGCCCGGACAATAATAACAGACCCAGATTACCCCCTCAACTTCCACTTCACTCTCTTACCCTCTGGGCGAAGATACAGGACCCTAACATGGAGAAGGGCTCGTTTCAAAAAGAGCTTTGTACCATCTGCAATTTCAATCCTTAATAGGCTACAAAGTTGAACATTCCCCTTTTTGTGTTTTTGTTGTTGCTGTTACATGTGTTTTGTTGTTGCTGTTACATGCCAGTTGCGTGTGCTGTATGATAATCTGTGGGAACAAATTTCCCGTTAAGGGACAATAAATTATCTATCTATACACTAGATTTAATTATATCACATGGAACCAATCCAACCGATATAGATATTATACCGCAAAGTGATGATGTCACTGACCATTACATGGTAACTTGCATATTACGTACTCCTGTAGAATATCATGCTGCGCCGCGTTATCAATTAGGCAAAACAATTCTTCCATCCACCATAGATAATTTTTCAAATAGCTTACCTGATCTGTCTCAGCTGCTCAGTGAACCCAAACAAACAGATGAACTAGAGGAAATGACTAGCACTATGAGCACCATTTTCTCTGTTCATCATTTTCTAATGTATTTTCTCTTATACATTAGATATTGTTGCACCCATTAGATTAAAAAAGGTTAGAGAGAAAACTAAAGCACCATGGTACAACAGTGCTACGCATGTTATCAAGAGAGAAACCCATAATTTAGAGCGTAAATGGAAACAAACTAATTTAGAGGTCTTTAGACTCGCGTGGAAAGACAGTATGTCAAGTTATAAAAAGGCCCTAAAAGCAGCCAGGGCTGATACATTAATATATTAACAGGTATTAATACAATTATCCAGCTGATGAAATTATGATTATTATATTGATTATGTGAATGAAAAACAACACACATAAACACACAAATGGCTGATTCTCACTATATAGTGTATTTCATCAAAAACATTTTTGAATTGCATAGCCTGCCTGAGTACATTATCCTTAATTTACTGGAGAGCGGGAACAAAGACTGCCAGCTCACTACTTTTGATTGGTGGAAAGATGTGTCAAATACCATTTCTTTTAAAGGTTAAGGTACAATATTGTACCCTTGAGGATACAGCCCCCGTGATAAGCCATTGTACCCCTAAAGGTACAATTATGTACTTTATTTTCTGAGAGTGTATGTAGAGCCAGCCCTGATTGGCTGCTTGAATCTCCATTTAAAAGAACGTCCAGTTTGCGGTCTTTCCTTCTTTTGGCCATCGGTGGAGAAGAAGTCATAGCACGGTTACTCATGGTTCTTACAGGGCTTTCAACCAAGGAGGTCCTTCAGAAAATATCAGAAGCAGGCATAGAAGTAACCGGCGTCGAGATGAAAAGACATGAAATGGACTTTCAGGCAAATAACACTTACACTGTTGATGATAATTTATATGTCACAGTTAGACATTGTGTTTAAAATGAAATGTTGTAAAATGTGGAAAAGAAGAGGATTTAATAAATTCTGATTTTACTTCAGCGTGTGTTATATATATATATATATATATATATATATATATATATATATATATATATATATATATATATATATATATATATATATATAATTTTAGTCAATGAGTGTGCCCTGTCAAAGCTAATTTTGTACCCTTTTTGAAGTGTCCATTTTTGTACTGTTAAATAAAGGTACAAAATTGTCACCACAGGTACAAGACTGGTCTCTTAAGGTAAAAATCACAAGGGTACAAATATGTACTCTATGCTAAGGGTACAAAAGCTGTACCCTTGAGGGTTCAGCCCCAGTGACAAGCCATTGTACCCATAAAGGTACAATTATGCACTTTATTTTCTGAGAGTGTATGATATAAGGTTGTTCGTTTAGGTTCATTTGTATATTCTCTCTTATCTGACACTTGTAGGGAAAAGACCTGACCTGAACAGTGCAGTGCAATAAACCATAGCAGATATTCTGTCTGGCCAACATTACAAAATATAAATTTTCCTGAGGCTTGAGGAGTGAAGTGCCTCTCAAAAGAACCCAAGATCATGTCTTTAGTCAAAGGAGTTCAAGAACTAGCGTATAAAACAATGTTTATATGGCTGTTCATAATGCTTAACAAAACTACTCAGACCAGACAATTTTGTTAACAGATGCAACGTACTCGGTTACTAACGTAACCTCGGTTCTCTCTAGAAGAGGGAACGAGTACTGCGTTTTGCTAAAAACGCTATGGGAAAAGTCTCTTTTCACGAAAACACTGAAGCAAAAAATTATCCTTTAATTTTCATATATGTAAAACGCGTTGCGGCAGCAGCAGACAGCTGAAGCAAGACGGCTTGTCTGCTCATTGGCTGCTCTGCGGCAACTGCATAAGCCTATCGAGCGCAGGCTGATGCAACATCAGGCCAATGAGGGCGCTTTGCGCCCTCCTCGCCACTTCCCGCCGAAACGGGCGTGGCTTATCCCTGTAAAAGGAGCTCGAAAAGGCTGATTCACTCAATTTTGATCGCCGAAGCGAACCAGAGCAAACCAAACGCACGGCAGGGAACGCAGTACTCGTTCCCTCTTCTAGAGAGAACCGAGGTTACGTTAGTAACCGAGTACGTTCTCTTACGAGAGTTCTCTCGTACTGCGTTTTGCTAAAAACGCTATGGGAACCCCTTGCAAAACGCCGTGCGTGCCGGGATAAAAAACACCGATCACCGGAAGCTACTTCAGGCATACAGTGCATAATCACCGGATAGACTCACACAGAGTCAGGGAATAAGGGAGGAAGCCTAAATTCCCTAAACTGTAGCGTCCGTGGGCTTACATTACCTCACGGGGAGAGTCTAAAGACGGAAGGGGTTCCCTCCGTCCTAATATAGACATGTCCACAGACACGAATACGACATCACATAGCCAGGGCAGGGAGCCTGCACTAATGCGGGAAAACGTGGGTCTTACGTAGTTTTGCCCAGTAAAGTCGGTAGCGCATAGCGCCTGTAAGTAGATTACACCGACAAAAGCTTAGCCTGCAAGGCGGGAACCTCCAGGTTATAAAACCTAATAAATGTAGACGGAGAGGCCCAGCCCGCCGCCATACATATGTCTTGTAAGGGAATCCCGCTAGACCAAGCCCACGAGGAAGCAACGCCTCTCGTGGAGTGCGCTCTAACTCCCAACGGGCATTGAATGCCTTTGGCAGTATAAGCCAGCGCTATGGCGTCAACTATCCATCTGGATAGACTCTGTTTCGAAACAGCCATCCCTTTGGAACGTCCGCTGAACGAGACAAAGAGCTGCTCTGTCTGTCTGAAGGCAGCAGAGCGGGACATATAAGTTCTTAAAGCCCTAACTGGGCAAAGAAAACTCGAGTCCCCCTCCTCACTCGACGCCGGCAGGGCAGCCAGGGAAATAACCTGAGCCCGAAAAGGCGTGTTGAGGGATTTCGGCACATAGCCGTGCTTAGGCTTGAGTATGACCTTAGAGTCGTTAGGACCAAACTCCAAGCACGTCGAGCTCACAGAGAGCGCGTGCAGGTCGCCTACGGCTTCACTGAAGCGAGAGCCATCAAAAACACTGTTTTAAAAGATAAGTGTTTGAGGCTGATAGACTGAATAGGCTCAAAAGGGGCACTTTTCATAGCCGCCAGGACTGTAGAAAGGTCCCAAATAGGGACTGAAGGAGGTCTGGGCGGATTCAGTCTCCTGGCTCCCCTGAGGAAGCGGATGACTAAATCATTCCTTCCCAGTGACTGACCTAGCGCTGAACCAGAGAACGCTGAGATAGCCGCCACATACACTTTAAGCGTGGAAGGGGATCTGCCCTTATCCAACAGCTCTTGCAAGAAGGAGAGAACCTCCGTTACCTCACATTCGAGGGGTGAAAAGCTCCGAGCCGTACACCAGCTGGAGAAAACCGACCACTTCGAAGCATAGAGCCGCCGGGTCGACGGCGCTCTAGCCTCAGTGATGGTATTCAAGACTCCCCCTGTGAGACCAACGGGTATCCGTTGAGTGCCCACACATGAAGGGACCACAGCTCCGGGTGTGGGTGCCAAATCGAGCCCAAGGCTTGCGAGAGGAGGTCTCTCCTCACCGGCACTGGCCATGGAGCGATGTCTGCTAACTGCATCAGAGCCGGAAACCACGCCTGGTTTTCCCAGAACGGTGCCACAAGCAGTATTGGGCATTTTGTTTCCCTGATCCGTTCCAGCACCTGTGGCAGGAGTGAGACGGGGGGAAACGCGTATAGCGGGCAGCGCGGCCACGTTCGGGACAGCGCGCTGCTGGTCTTTGAAAAGAACACGGGGCAGTGAGCGTTTTCGTGTGACGCGAATAGGTCCACCTCCGCTCTGCCAAATCTCTCCCACAACAGCCGGACTGTTTGTGGGTGTAGAGACCACTCTCCTGGGGGAATGTTGTTCCTGGACAGTCTGTCCGGGCCCACATTCAGAAGTCCGGGCACATGCACTGCTCTCAGCGAGCGTAAGTTGTGCTGAGCCCATATTAGGAGGCGTTTCGCCAGCCTGTACAGGGACGCTGATTTCAGACCGCCTAGGCGATTTATATAGGACACCACGGCCACATTGTCCGAACGGACTATGACATGTTGGTCCTTGATGTGGGGACAAAAACGCGTCAGCGCGTTGTGTACTGCCACCATTTCCAGGCAGTTTATGTGTTTCTCGTTCCGACCATAGGCCGAAGCACGGTCTGCCCTCGAGCAGCGCTCCCCATCCCGAGGTGGATGCGTCTGTCGACACCATCGTCACCTTCGAGGAAGTCCCCAGGCTTACACCTGACCGGTACCAGTCGTTCGCCAACCAAGGTACCAGGGCTGTGACACAGTCCTGATTGACCTTGAGGCGCAATCGACCGGTTACCCATGCTCCGCGCGGTACCCGCGCTTTCAACCAGAACTGCAGCGGGCGCATGCGGAGCAAGCCCAGCCGGAGAACTGATGATGCTGAGGCCATAAGACCCAGCATCCTTTGAAACTTCCTGAGCGGGGTTAAAGCGCCGCAGCGGAAAGACTTCGCCGCGCTCTGAATGCTCAGCACGCGCTGCGGCGACAGCTGTGCTGTCATAGATTGTGAGTCCAGAACTACCCCCAGAAACGAAATCGTTTGACTGGGGATCAGTGAACTCTTCACCCAATTGACCGTGATACCAAGATTCTCGAGGTGATCGAGTAAAATGGCTCTGTGCTCTATGAGCTGAGATCGTGATTGGGCTAGGATTAACCAGTCGTCCAAATATTTCAGCACTCTCATGCCTCTGTTTCTGAGAGGAGCGAGCGCTGCGTCCATGCACTTCGTAAACGTACGAGGTGCCAGGGACAAGCCGAAAGGCAGGACTGTATACTGGTATGTCTGACCCTCGAAGGCGAATCTCAAGTATCGCCTGTGATGCGACGTTATTTGTATTTGAAAATATGCGTCCTTCAGATCTATCGACATGAACCAGTCTTCTCGGCGAACCTGCGTGAGAATTTTGCTGGTCGAGAGCATTTTGAAACTGCGTTTCACTAACACTCTGTTCAGCCGTCTTAGATCCAGAATGGGTCTGATACCGCCGTCCTTTTTGGGGACTAGAAAGTATCTGCTGTACATCCCCTGTTCGCTTTGCGCACGGGGAACACGTTCTATCGCCCCTTTGCTTATCAGTTTTGATATTTCGGCGCGAAGTAGGTGTGCTACTTTCAACGGCACCGAAGTTTCGACGCGCGCTGTCGACCCTCGAAGGCGAATCTCAAGTATCGCCTGTGATGCGACGTTATTTGTATTTGAAAATATGCGTCCTTCAGATCTATCGACATGAACCAGTCTTCTCGGCGAACCTGCGTGAGAATTTTGCTGGTCGAGAGCATTTTGAAACTGCGTTTCACTAACACTCTGTTCAGCCGTCTTAGATCCAGAATGGGTCT
The DNA here is from genome assembly GCF_964197995.2 of Scardinius erythrophthalmus. Lineage (NCBI taxonomy): Eukaryota > Metazoa > Chordata > Actinopteri > Cypriniformes > Leuciscidae > Scardinius > Scardinius erythrophthalmus. The sequence goes on from NC_138221.1 coordinate 30,487,194, forward strand.
GATACCGCCGTCCTTTTTGGGGACTAGAAAGTATCTGCTGTACATCCCCTGTTCGCTTTGCGCACGGGGAACACGTTCTATCGCCCCTTTGCTTATCAGTTTTGATATTTCGGCGCGAAGTAGGTGTGCTACTTTCAACGGCACCGAAGTTTCGACGCGCGCTGTAAAGCGTGGAGGGCGTCGAAAAAACTGTAGCGAGAAGCCTCTCTTTATAATGCCTAAGACCCAGTCCGAAACCCCTGGAAGCGCTGCCCATGCTTCTGCATGGTTGGCTAAGGGCCGGATACAGAGCTCGCTCTGTTCGCCGTGCGACAGAGGTGCTACGGGACTCGCAAACGTAGGCGATTCGCCTGTGGCATTTGAGGCAGGGGGCGCGCTTGATACAGCGGACGGAACGCTCACCCTCGACCCCACAACAGTGCTTAGCTGAGTGAGGGAGGGCTGCGAGAGTCCCGTGGGACTCATGTGTGCAAGTAGATGTGGGCTGAGAGCGGGCACATTTACTGATTTGGGCGTGCTGCCTGTGTGAGCAGCGCGCGCACTCACAGGTCTCGCTTTTACGGAGAGCCTGTGATCTGATAGACATAGTGTTTGTGGGCACTGGGCAGTGGGCACTTTTACTATGTTGGAAGCGCAATCGATCTGAGTCGATTTTATTCGCGCGAGCCCTAAGTGTAGGGCTGTGCTTGTGTGTAACGATGGGCATTTTATACATTTATAGCACCATCGGCCGTGGCCGGGACACCAGAAATCACACTCATTTTGGGATATATCTGGGTAGCCGTAAAAACGGCTTTTGTGTGCAGGCAAGCGGGCAGAAGAACAGGCTTGCGCTTTGCAGATAACACTGGAACAGCCGCGAATCTTGGGACTGAAACAGCGAGGCGCTTGGGTGAGAGGCCGGCCGCAACGGGACTCACACACCTGCGCTTTCCTAGCAGTGCTAGGACTTCTTCGGAACCTCAGGCTTCACCACAATCCTCGGTCGGGGCCCGTGCGTAGGGCGCCGGGCGGTTGATCGAGAGCGGGGTCTCGCGCTGCGCTGTTGCGGCTGCTGCGAAGATGAGGCCGAAGGCGGGGGCTGAGGCTGAGAGCTCCGCGGGGTCCGTTTTCCACGACTCGCCGCAGAACCAGAGCGCTTCGGTAGGAAGTGCTTGAAGGCTTGGGACGCTTTCTGGGCTTCGGTAAATCTCTCCACGAACTCGGAGAGAGAAGAACCAAAGAGGCCAGCGGAAGACAGCGGGGCGTCGAGAAACGCTGTGCGCTCGGAATCGGCCATCTCCGTGAGCGTCAGCCACAAGTGCCTTTCAGCGACAGTGGCGGAAGCCATACACCGTTCCATTGCTTGCGCGGCAGCCTTGGTAGCTCGGAGCGCCAGATCCGAAGCACTCCTTAGATCCGCCAAACAGATAGCATCAGGTCCCATCTCATCCAACTTACGGAGGAGATCTCCCTGGAAAATCTGTAAGGTAGCCATGGTGTGTAGCGCTGACGCTGCTTGCCCAGCGGAGGAGAATATTCTCACGAGCAGTGATGACGTCATGCGGCAGGCTTTCGAAGGCAACACCGGTTTAGTCCGCCGTCCAGCAGAGGGCGGGCAAAGATGGGTCGCTATCGCCTGTTCCACCGGCGGCAGAGAGAGGTAGCCTCGGTCTTTGGCATTATCCAGCGAGGAAAATGCAGGCGACACAGATGAGCGCGTCCGCGCAGAGTAGGGAGCGTTCCAGGCCTTCGCAACTTCTTCATGTAACTCAGGAAGAAAAGGAGCGGGCTTTGATTCCGGAGAAGAGCGCTCACCGGGGAGGAAGCTACCATCTAGCCGGGTGCGAGAGGGGGGCTCCGGTGCAGACCACTCGAGGCCGAGGCTCGCCGCGGCCAGCGCGAGTATCCGCATGAGCTCCGTCTCGATGCTGGCTCTCACCGAGGGCTTTTGGGCAGGAGGCGCGGGATCCTCAGAGACCGCCCAATCCTCGCTGTCCGAAGCCAGGAGAGAACAGGAATCCTTATCCCCCGACGCGGCCTCTGAAACGACCCCCTCAGATGAAGCGGCGGCAGACTGCGGGCGCTGAGCATCGGGGAGTGATTCGAGCGAGGCCGGTGAAGCTAGCGGGCGAACCGGCGAGCTTAGTCGGGCTGGAGCGGGTTCCGGGATCCGCTGCGAGCGCCGTTTCTTTCGGCGCGGCATCGCGGCGGTGAATGCAGGCTTCGCGAAGGATGCCAGGCGGGTCCTCAGAGCCACCATCGGCAAAAGCTCGCAGTGAGGGCAGCCGCCGTCAGCGAGCGCGAGCGCTGCATGGTCCTCACCGAGGCAGGAAACACAGATGAGGTGGTTGTCTCCCTCGGCGAGTGGGGCTCTGCACGAGCCGCAGGAAGGCATCTTGAGAAAGACGCCGCTCTTTTAGGGGGTGAGTGTTACTGAAATACCACACGCACACACAGAAAAACAGAGCAATAGCAGTAAAGGATATAATGCGTCGGAAAGCGCAGTAGGTACGGCTGTAGAAGGCGGCGTTGGCCAGCAGCTTCGAGGGCTCGTCCCGCTGAGGTGCTTGCTTCGACGACGCTTGCTTCCGTGATCCAGCGATGCGTGCGCTCCGCTGAAGAGATCAAAATTGAGTGAATCAGCCTTTTCGAGCTCCTTTTATAGGGATAAGCCACGCCCGTTTCGGCGGGAAGTGGCGAGGAGGGCGCGAAGCGCCCTCATTGGCCTGATGTTGCATCAGCCTGCGCTCGATAGGCTTATGCAGTTGCCGCAGAGCAGCCAATGAGCAGACAAGCCGTCTTGCTTCAGCTGTCTGCTGCTGCCGCAACGCGTTTTACATATATGAAAATTAAAGGATAATTTTTTGCTTCAGTGTTTTCGTGAAAAGAGACTTTTCCCATAGCGTTTTTAGCAAAACGCAGTACGAGAGAACTCTCGTAAGAGAACCACAGATGCAACCATTTTGTCACTCCCCACTCCCCCCTCACCCCAGAGGCAGAGAGCAGAGAGAAATGCTGGGGGTGATCTGTTGATTATTTATTGACGATGACATAACCTCCATCATTAAATAGCTTGCGGGTCACAGAACTCATCCCAAGGTTTATCACTGATCAGTGTGTGTCAGATGCATCTCATATGTGAGATTCATATGCTGATTCTTGATGTCTCTGAGTGTTTCTAAATATGGCAGTAGTTCAAAATGTTTTGTGCACAAAGTGTTTTAAAAAGTATCTGATTACCACAACAATGCTTGACCTCTTGTTATAGTATAGCACAGTGTTTATAATAAAATATTTAAAATCTATTTAACACACTTTTGATGCAAACAGCCCAAGTGTGACCCTTTTTCGAAAAGCATATGGGTATCGAAACATTTTCAAAGATATTTGTGGCACAGGGAATTAATTATATTCCACCAGACACAGAAGTGTAACAAGAACATTAAAGCCAATGGAAATGCAAATGAAAAGATTATGGATTAAAAGTTGTATGATATAAGGTTGTTTGTTAAGGTTAATTTGTATCTTCTCTTTTATCTGACATTGGAGGGAAAAGACCTGACCTGAACAGTGCAGTGCAATAAACTGTAACAGACATTCTGTCTGGCCAACATTACAAAAGTGAAATTTCCTGAGGCTTGAGGAGTGAAGTGTTAGCCTGGTAATACCAAACTCTGCTACTTCGCTTTGCTTCGTAGACAGAGGGTGGCATGGCATAATTGAAAAGCGTTTTCTTTCCCGCGGGGGGGGGGGGGGGGGGGGGGTTGTCTGAAGTTTAAAATCATTGGTTACCTGTAAGCCAATCACATAACGTTTGGTTATGGTGTGTGTTATGCGCATGCTCAGCCGCATCTAACTTCCACTGTAAACACATGTATGATGCGAAAACAAAACCATCGAGCGAAATACCGGAGTGAACATGGCTGTGAACGACTTTTGCAGATGTGAAGTAAATCTACGCATCAACGGTACAATCCGTGTCTACGTCACGGCTCTCAGCCCGCCCTCTGTTCGTTGATTGGCCGGCTGTTTTGAGGCCGGAGGAAAACGGAAAGCTATGACGCTGTCTCAGACTGAGTACAGAAGCAAAATGAAATTGAGCGGAAGTAAGAGGTCTGACGTAGTCAGGCTAGTGAAGTGTTACCTCTCAAAAGAATCCAGGATCATGTCTGTAGTCAAACTTATCGTGGTACACAGCAAAAAAAAAAAAAAAAAAAAAACTCCATTTTTGAATGAACATTCCTGGGAGTTATATGGCTCCAGACTCAAGAGTGTTAAAGTGTTAAAATATGAGTGTTAAATTAACACTCAAGAGTTAAAGTTAATGAGATAATTACGTGATTCAATGAGTGATGATTGATCATTATTGAAGACACCTGATGTTAACAAGCAGAATCACTGAAGGAGAAAATATTTTAAGACACCATTATGATGATCAGTGTTTGCTTTAGTTGGGCTCTTGACCCTTAAATCATCAACTTTAGATTTAGTTTGACTGTTCTATCTGAGTGATAACTCTCAGATGAACAAAGAGAAAAGATGATCAGGTGGTGTTGGTTATGATTTGACAAGCATTTTTTGATCTGAATCACAACTTCCATTTAAAAAGTTATGTCTAACTTGTTGATATAGTAACATGGAATTCTACAGCAAATGACTTTCAATATAATTCAAAATATTTCTTAAAAGTTAAGCTGATCAAATTTTTTTTTTAAATACTCTATTTAGACACACTGACATCAATAATCAGCCTGTGAATCTCAACAATGGTGACAATAATAAAGCATGTTGCAGTGCATTCTGGATGCCACCAATCAAAACTCATTAATGACTCCCATCATGCATTGCAGTATGAATAAATTATCATCAGAATTGTCTTAGTAATTTCCTTTACCTAATTGAATATTCTGTTTGTCACCATTGTTGAGATTCATACACTGAATGAGGTTGATACACAGACTGCTATTGTCTGCCCTGCTGCTGCTGCGTTGCATTGGTTTGCGTCTGTAACCTTCGTATTTTTCTGTTTTAATCTTTATTTACTGTCGTTTCTTATTATTTATACTGCTAAATATAACTTAATCAATATCACACATTGATCTGACATCGCTAGCTTCAATCTAAATCGTTATTGCAAACACAACATGCTAGTAATTTGCTAGCCTGTTAGGGTGCCATCCGTGCGCTCTTTATTTATTTATTTATTTATTCTCTAGCGCTCGCACCTTCCACTGCAAAAGATGCTTTCCAACAGGTTTTATCGTAGTTTTTGTCCAACTCCATTGATTTGTATTGAATGTGCTGTGTGAGGTAAGGTATTACTCCGCTGCTTCTTCTTCTGCTTCTTCTGTGTATTCAATGAAATGCCAGCGGTTTGCTTGCAATCGGCAAAGGTGCATTATCGCCACCAACTGGGCTGGAGTGTCTATTATTCAAGCTCTCAATGAAAGAATCTACGGGTGTGAGACGTTTGGAAAAATAGATCCACAGTTTTACAACGAATGGTAAAACACCTGTTGGAAAGCATCTTTTGCAGCGATTTTTGGTTGAGCATATCAGTGGACACCCCTGACCACTCGGTGAGTTTCACGTCTTTGTAAACGAAAGTTTAATGTGTTTTAGGAAGGAGTGTTCCAGTGCACCTATATTCTAGAGGTTTTGGGGAAAGCGAAATAAACCTAAAATTCTCGGGACAGCACACAGCAAAAACTCCAGTGTTAAATTAACACTCCTGGGAGTGTATATGAGTCCACACTCAAGAGTGTAAAGTGTTAAAATATGAGTGTTAAATTAACACTCAAGAGTGTTAAAGTTAATGAGATAATTAAGTGATTAGTTTAGTGATGATTGAGCATTATTGAAGACACCTGATGTTAACAAGCCGAATCACTGAAGGAGAAAATCACAAATTGTAAGCCACCGTTATGGTGATGGGTGTTTGCTTTAGTCGGGCTCTTGACCCTTATATGTTTACTTTAGATTTTGTTTGGCTGTTGTATCTTATAACTGCCAGATGAACAAAGAGAAAAAGGGATTTGATGGTGTTGGTTATATTATGACAATCATCATTTGAAATTGATCACTGAACTCATTAAGATCCTTTTTTCTGACTTAGATTTATGTTGTTGATTACAGCATAACTGTGAATCTGCATAAATATCCAGAATTTTAGATATAATACAAAGGATTTCTTAAAAGTTGTTTTGAAAACAAACAAAAATCTTTCTTTTAGGCACACACAGACGTCAAGATTCAGTCTATGCATCTCAACAATGGTGACGAGCAGAATATTCAATTAGGAAAAGTAAATTACACAGACAATTCAGATCATAATTTATTCATACCGCAATGCATGATGGGAGCCATTAATGAGTTGTGATTGGTGGCAGCCACTGCAACATGCTTTATTATTGTCACCATTGTTGAGATTCACAGGCTGATTATTGATGTCTGTGTTTCTAAATAAATTCATTTGAAAGTCTTTTGATCAGAACAATGGTTAAGAAATATTTTTGTATTATATGAAAAATACTGAAAATCATGTGCTGTAGAATCACAGAGCTGCTGTAATTAACAATTTAAGCCATCTCAATAAGTTTTATTATACGGATCACAACATGATTATGTCAAAACATAACCAACACCATCAGATCACATTGTCACTTTGTTCATCTGACTGTTATAAATCAATAACAGCAGACAAGCAAAATTTAAAGTAAACATATAAGTGTCAAGAGCCCAACTAAAGCAAACACCCATCACCTTAATGGTAACTTACAAATAGTGATTTCCTCCTTCAGTGATTCTGCTTGTTAACATCAGGTGTCTTCAATAATGCTCAATCATCACTAAACTAATCACTTAATTATCTCATTAACTTTAACACTCTTGAGTGTTAATTTAACACTCATATTTTAACACTTTACACTTTTGAGTGTGGACTCATATACACTCCCAGGAGTGTTAATTTAACACTGGAGTTTTTGCTGTGCAGCATGTGTCCAAATTTTAATCTTAAGCGTTCTATTTAATCAGAAACGATCTGTAAACAGGGCTTTAAGTGTAAAATACTTACCCTTTAATAAGCCTGTTAACAAGCAGAATCACTGAAGGAAAGAAGAGAACAGAAAAAGAGACGCAGACTAACTTTTGTTGGTTGCAATTCGTCACCTCACCACAATGCCACTAAAAATCACACACAACACCTTTAAAATACACTGTAGAAAAAGAAAAAAAGAAAAACTGTGAAATCCATAGCAGCACACGGTGCCCAACAATTATCATTAATGAAATAATGGCTAAAGATAGTTAAAATAGAATTATTATTATGCATGCAGACAGTAAGGTGAGCTGCATGACTTTTCTCCGTACTTCATTTTTTCACTCAATTTAAAGTACTTTATTGTCATCATTGTATCAGGTGAAGATACAGGAGGGACGCATGAGGCACATTCACTGGCTTTATTTACCTTGATAATACAATTAACAAACGGACAGGGAAGCTTTGCAGCTTTGCTGGCATCTAATGGGGAAAATCTGGTATTGCGCTCAAACAAAATCTTTTTTTCTAGGAGCTTTATAAAATATATTTTATGTAAAATAATATTCATAAGTTATTTTCATAACTTAAACCTCTATAACTTGTTTTGTTTCATGTTTTATATAAAAAAATATCTTCAACAATATTTTATCCAGGGTCTTCTTTAAAATGAGACCAGACTTAAGTCTGTACTCACAAACTTCAAACTTTCATGACATGTTTTGACACAGACATGTTTCCCCTTTATAAGGCCCTCTGAGTAACTGTTTTGAATTGATGCACAAGGGTTTATTCAATTGAGGAAAGCTTTTCCACACAATTAAAGTTCATATAAGAAGACTTTAAACAAATGGACATTTTGTTACACTAATTTAATTAATCAAAGTTTTCAATTATTTTATTTTATTTACGTACTAGCAACATTAGTTTAGACTGAATGTAAAGGGATGAACACTTAAGAAGAGACTCGTCATTTCACAGGTTTTAGCAGCTATTGCTCATTTCATAAATGCATTGCACTCAGAAGATCATTTAGCAGTCAATATGCTATCGCTGAACGTTTGTTAGATAGAAAGCACTAAAATTGTTCAGTAATATGATGCAAATATATATATATATATATATATATATATATATATATGTATATATATATATATATATATATATATATATATATATATATATATATATATATATATATATATATATATATATATAATTATATATAAATATAAATTAAGAAATTAGATGCATATAAAATCAGTCTGAGGACACTGAATTGGGTCACTTAAAATAACTTTATTTAGTTTAGTTGAAATTAAACAAATTGTGTTTTCTAACAAATTATTATTGAACTAAACCAAGAGGAAATAATGTTGGAGATGATGTACATGAATATATCATAAATTCAAATCAGTTTGTTCAGTAATTTCAGTATGACTCTCAGTACTTTGTTTTGGTCTTGGTTCTTTTCTTAAATAGAGCACAGTCCAAGTCACTTCTTATTCCAGAGCTTTTCAACACAAACACATTTTCACACCAGAGATCTTTCTGATCTCTTCTTGTTCTGACAGCAGTGACTTTAAACTTCTCATATGGAGGAATCAGCACCTCTTTCTCATGACGAAGTTTCGAATATTCTGACACATCAGCGCCTTCACAAGTGAAGATTTCAAAACAAGATACTTTTCCAAAACCTTTTGCTTTCTTACGATCAAGAGAGGAGGATGAAAAGGAGCCGAAACGAACCTCTTTGTTCAGAACTTTCTTATCAAACTCAACTGTAGTGCCACGATAAGTTGTATAGCATTTGTTTTGTTTGTTTGTTTGTTTGTTTAAATTGTTCAGAATCTGTACTGCATCTGTTAACAGAAAGTAAAGTGAATACCATTTGTATGTCTTCTGTTTGTACTGTTTTTTATCACGACGAGTGTCAAGATTGAAGGGATTATATACAAGAGCATCACTGTACACATAAATGGCAATTTCATGAGTCTTATTCAAACCTTTTTTGGGGGTCTTGACAAACTCTTTTCCTTTTTCCCAAGCCGTTTTAAAAATATTCAAGTTATTGAGGTCATTTTTTAGAAGTTTTGTCTCCACACGTTCTGCCATTTTATCTCTACAACCGTTATATTGATCATCAACAGAATCCAGTGCCATATCCAGTGGAAATATCTGTCCTTCAACAGCAGCAGCTCTGTGATCCTGCAGAAACAGAAATCATAATGATCACATGATCAGTATTCATGTCTGTAATATTCATACTAGAACACAAGCTTACCTGTCCTAGAGCAGCTAAAATGAGAAGAAGAGCTTCAATGATCAGCAGCATCTTGATTCAGTCAAATCCCTCTGATGATCTAGTAGATCTAGTGAAGAACAGATGATGAAAGACAAACAGAAACACAACAGCGTCTCACAAATACTGAATCTATGACATGAAATATAATGGAAAGGAATATGTACAATAAAATTGTTCAGAATATGGTTTTAAATTCAACGTTTTTTTTTTTTTTTTTTACAAAATCACTTAAATCTGATTATTATTACACTGGTGGAAGTGTTATATTGACATTTTACTTTAACCCTAAACTTACCTGACAATTCTGTTGTCTCTTTTGTCAGATTCTGTTTTCTTTGCGTTATTTTTCAGAAGTTCAGCAATGATGAGAGGAGAAGATCAGAAAATTCAGTCCCACAGTCAGAAGACAATAAGAGATGAGGAGGGTGCCTTATTTATATTGTTGATGGTGTGTGTTAATAGCGTGAATTTTATGCATCTAGGTCATCTGATTAACATCTTCTGATTATCACTTGTGAAGATCTGGTCTATATGTGTGGTTTTACACTGGTCAAACTTGTCTTAGATGTTTTTCAACCTGATCTGTTCAGAATGTGTAATAATGGTACATGATGGTGAATTTGCCTGGAATAGTTAATGAAAACATACCATCCATCCCTAATCCAAATCCTAGACCTTTCCCTGAGTGTGGGTTGAGGTAAAGGGATGAGGCGAAGACTCAAGATGGGCTTTTTATTAATAATAACATGAAAAAAAAAAAAAAAACTACCCCATGAGAGAAAACATGAGCAGCAGTTTGACTGGGCAACTCAAGACTGGAACATTTGATGACAAACTCGCACAGTATAAACACAAGGGTGTGTCCGATTGACCCCCTACAATTGTCCCCGGCCTATACCCTTAAGATGTTGATGTCTTATTGAAAATGTTTCGTTTGAGGTCACCATCATGGAGATCAGTGTTTGCTTTAGTTGGGCTCTTGACCCTTGACTTTTATTAGGTTTGTGCTTTATCAGTAATTGCAGGTGTTCATGGAGGACATTTCTGCATTGATAAAGCAGATCAATTTGTCTGCTTTAATATCAGACAAAGACTGCAGTTAAACAATTGCATTCATTGTAATTTGAATTAATTGATTCACTTTTGGAACTTAAAAGTAATAAGAAAAGAAGGTAATGAACTCCACTGATGTGATAAAAATCATTTGTAACTAAAGAAATTTGTGTGAGATTGTCCAAAACTTTTCAAAAGTTAAAAATGACACATAAATACGCTTTAGAACCAATAGATAAAGCTATAAATGACTATATGTGAGGTTAAATGTTACATTTTCTCTACCTTTATCAAATAACTTCACAACTTTTACTTGCACTGATATAGCAAGGCTTTTTATTTTAGTTGTCCTCTTTCATAGACAGCTATTTTCTTCTTGCTGTGATTTTTCAATCTCGTAACATTCTGTAGTGAATCGCGCTGCTGATGTCACACCTCAAAATCAAAGCCTGAGTTGACAGAGAAAGTTGATGATCAGCATCACAGTACCAACAAAGCCTGGTTGGACTGGTTTGGTTTTGTCAACTCAAAACTAATCTTGTAACCCTGGGTGTGTTTGTTCATCATGGTATAGACCCCTGATCATCTTTGTTGCAAAGACTACAAACTCACTTAAAAAGCCAAGAGCCAAACTGGCCAACTAAAATAAACACTGATCACCATAATGGCGACCAAACATTTTTTTTATAAAACATCAACATCTAGACCTCTGTTAATTCTCAAAAAGACCTTCTGCTGAGATCTTGAGAGATTTATGGTCTTCTTTTATTTCCAGTTGATTTCATGTTATAGTTGTTGTGTTTCATTTTCTGAGAGTGCAAACATGATGTTGAACCAGCATCACATTCAATGCCATCACCATTGATTTTGGATGAATTTTAAAAATAAAAATAAAAATTCAACATTAATTGCAGGTGCAAAAGTGATGTTAATTCAATGCATTTAACATTGACACAGTATCACTGATTTAGCATTGTTTCGATGGTTGCTTGCTATCTGGGACCCTAATCAAACACATCTCAACCAATCAATTCAGGATTACTAGAGAGATACAGGCATGAGAGTTTATCAGGTTTGGAGCTTAACTCTGCAGGACAGAGGCCCTCCAGGAACGAGTTTGGAGACCCCTGCACTAAACAGAACAAAGAAAAAATTAATCACAACAATCACAAGTCATGTGCTCAAACAAAACAAGTTACGAACACGCAGCCAATGAGAACACTCATAAGCCGTAACCAAACTAGACTGAAGTGACGGGATCTGAACACCCCGCTCCACACTCTAAATTACTCATTGGACAGAATAACGCACAGCCCGAGCGAGCTCGAAACCGCACACTCACCATGATGAGACGATAGCAGAGTTCTGTCACCAAAACCAAGAATAAACAGGAGTGACAGAACCCTGAAACTGAGTTTAAAAAGAGGTCCTGTCCTCTGTAACCAGTCAATGACCCCTGAGATACCATAAAAGTGATAAATATTAGTAAGGTGTATCATTACAATGCTTCACAGACAAAAGTGGTAATGAAAACATTGTTTTTCTCTCTCTGCAGTTTGAACATCTGAGTTAAAACTTGTAAAGAATTGTTAAAAAAAACTTGTTAAATTGAAGCAACTACAATTTGAAATGCAATGAATGATAATTCACAGTTTGGCCCAGTCTTATTTCTCTGATTTATTTCTATAATAAACATCTCTCATGGAATCAGCACTTTTCAGGAAGGCTTCAAGAAATATTTTATTAGTCACAATTAAGGAACATTTCCAAAACCTTCTTCTACTTTAGAGTTGTGGTGGGACAACAAAGTACATTTTTCACATTCAGAAATATATTTGAGTCACTGTGAGATCAATACAGAGATAAAATAATCATGAAGCATCAGGCTCATCTGATAATGCAACACTTTTGAAGACCTGTGGTTTCATGCAGGACAAACTCTGAGTTTCTCTCTGCTTAAGATGAGTCATAATCTTGCATACATTTCACAAGCTGATTTAAAAAAAATAATTTTGTGAACTTAATTAAATAGAGGAAAACTTCCCACCCTTTTTAAGTATATAAGAAGAATAGATTGAGTCAAATCAAACAAGCCTAATATTTTTTGAATTTTGAATTTTTATCAACAACAATATATAAAAATGTTCATTTTCAAAGTTCATTGAAATAAATTAAATTCAACAAGACGCAAAAACACTTTAGCATTTATTGAAAATATTGCTGCATTGCTCTCATTCAGTCAGTATGATATTGCAGACAATTAGACAGAAAGCACTTCAAATGTTCAGTAATCGGATGCTAAAAGATGCAAGTAAATGCAAGTATAAATTAAGAAATGTGTGGTTTCACATAGGACAAACTCGTCATGTCAGTGCCAGCATAAAACAGAGTTAACATGATCAAGGAAATGTGCTTCATTCAGGTCCTTCATATTTAGGGCAAAACTAATTGATTTGTAAATCAGTAGATGCATCTTAGAGCCAGATGAATGTTTTTTATGTGCGCTGAAAAAAAGAGGAAGTGAAAGAGGAGAATATTGGCGCGGTCATTGCTTGGGGAAAATAGGCCAAATTTGCAAATGGAGCTTGAGGTAAATAGTTTTAGGGCCATGTCGCATTGATCAGTACGCCATTTCATGTGGCTAGTCAGTAGAACACACTTTGAGATGATCATCCTAAATCTCTGACACTGTCAGTAAATGATCGCACCTTAGGTCGCAAGACCATTACAAAAACTGTCTTTGAACCTCTCTCACTGTACGACGTAGAACTACCAGTTCGGTGGTACCACGACCACAGAAAATCACATTGATTGGTCATCTTTCTTCTGGGACAGCCAGATGCAAAATATTTGGTTAAGCAGTAGTAGCCTAGGTCATTTGTTATTTATCCTATTGAAAATGGTCATAGCCTACATAAACATAATCACTTCATATATTCGAGTTATTCAATCATGAAGAAATGGGATGGTCTTAAACTGGTGATGCATACAAAACTCTCACAGATAACATCTCTTCCACTGTTATCGCTCAGTTTCCTTTTGAGAGAACAAATCTTCTCATCGTCTTCCAGCTGTCTTTGTTCATCTCATCTGATAATGCAACACTTGTGAAGGGCCTGTGGATTACTAGTATTTTCTGACAGAAGTTTTTTTTTTATTTTTTTATTTTTTTTTATAATCACTTAAACCTGTGATGTTCACTGATGTGTTATACATAACAAGTGATCTTGGCCCGAATGTGTCCTCAAGATGGCACTGCTGGCCTCCTGTCAGCCAGAGCTGGGTCATGTGTGGCAATGATGGCACATCATGATCACAGCAAACAACAGTTTATGTACTGTAAATGAAATCTTCGGGATGTGATGCTTTCCCAGCCAGCAATGACATGTGGGGCCCAAATGGGTCTGACATGAATTGCCCAATTAAGACCCATGCAGTACCCTTATAGGTCCCACTTTTAGTACGTCTGGGCTTCCACGGCTTGCCCCAGTGTGGATCCCGGGTGCAAGCCCATAATGGGGCCCACATTTGCCGCCCATGAAGCCCTCATCTGGGCCCCACATGTCATTGCTCAGCCCATTCTCATCCTAGGGCATCATATATTGACGCTTTTGACATTTCGTCGACATCGAACGCACATGGCACCCTTTAGCGTTAATATGAGACGCAGATAGAAACGGGCCAGAAGGCGCCTCCTAGCGGTCTAACCGTAACCCTACACCAGACCTAAACCTACCCATAACCGAACAAAGCTCTGTGCGTGTCATATTGACGCTAAAGGGTGCCATGTGCGTTCGATGTCGACGAAATGTCAAAAGAGTCAGTATATGACACCCAAGGATGAGAATGCGTTGCATTGCTGGCTGGGTTTATTGAGGAACTGTTGTAGAGTGAGATTTGAAAGTTGTAGGCCTATGTGAATATATAAGACATTCTAATGGGGGAAATCTAAGGGTATGTTTACACAAAAACATTGTACAAAAAACAGACAACAACAATGTCGAAACGATCCCTGTTCACACTGATTTGTGATAATGACTAAAAAGGTTGTATTATGCATGCCAGGTTCAGTAGTTGGCGATGTCACTTTGTAAACAAACACTACGCAAACACTTAATATGCATGCCGTTTTCACAAATTTACGTTTTTGTTGTTTATAACCCAGCGGGCACCTTGATGTCAAAATGACGTCAAAAAATAGGTCAAAAATGAAAGTCATATTGACGTCAAAGTATCGATGTCAATTTGATGTCAAGATTTTGACCTCTGCTGATGTCATTTTGCCAAACAAAAATGTGAAATGCATGGCCGTACACTTATTACCAGCTTCACTTAAAACTAACCAGATTTACTGTATTTAACTTCCGGTAGATAAATAAATAAATAAAGATAAATATTTTTGTATTTTAAAGTCACCATGATGGTGGTTAGCGTTTGCTTTAGTTGTGCTCTTGACCCATGCCTTGGTAATATAAAATTTTCTCTGACTGCTATAATTGTGTGTTTATAAAGCACAATTGTTATAGCTAAAAAAGCCATGAGATCAGGTGGTGTATTCTGTTTATTGATGAGGATGATGATATCATCATGTTGTGGCCTGAATCCTTGACCTAATTCACAGTCTAATTATATAGGACTTGTGTTTTTGAAGGTTTATAATAGAAGCCATTTAATTTGACAGTATGTGAGCAATGTTGTTTATCAAATAATATTAATGATTTTAGAGATATTTAGTCCATTAAACTTTTTCCTCTACATTATTACTCAGCTATCAAGAATCAGTGTATGACTCTCAACAATGGTGACAATCAATGAAATGCTTCATGCTGCAGTGCATGCTGGGTACCACCAATCAAAACTCACCCATATCTCCCAGCATGCATTGCGGCTTTAATAAATTATGCAGCTGGAGTTGATCTGATTATCTGGTTATTTTGTTTGATTGTCACCATTGTTGAGATTCATATGCTATTTCTTGATGTCTGTGTGTGTCTAAGTACTGCCATAGACTAAAGGGTTTTGTGCACTAAATAGTAAAAAAAAAAAAAAACAAGTATATTGTTTGATAAAACGATACTCGGTTACTCACGTAACCTCGGTTCTCTCTAGAGAGGGAACGAGTATTGCGTAAGCTTGCTTACGCTGCGGGAAAGTCTTCTTTTCTCGAGATACTGAAGCCAAAAATTATCCTTAATTTCATTTTTTGTCAACGCAGTGCAGCTGCGGGCAGCTGAGCTAGAGCGGCATACTGCGCGCTCATTGGCTGCCGCGCGGCAACTGCTTAAGCCTACCAGTGAGCCTGGCGTGACGTCACGCCCAATGAGGGCGCGCGCGCCCTAGCGCGTCACAGCCCGCCAGAATGGGCGGCGTCAGAGCATATATAAGGAAGGCTCGTAGGCTATATTCTCTGTTTTCTGTCGAATGAAGCGACACGAGCTACAGGCTTCAAGCACGGCAGGGAACGCAATACTCGTTCCCTCTCTAGAGAGAACCGAGGTTACGTGAGTAACCGAGTATCGTTCTCTTACGAGAGGTTCTCTCGTATTGCGTAAGCTTGCTTACGCTGCGGGAACCCCTTGTCCACGCCGTGCGAGCCTAACAATCACATATGACTCTATGAAGAGCATAGAGGTGAAAAACAGGTGGCCAGCGGTGCGGGCCAACACATGTTCATAAGCACATCTAGGGAACGCAAGAACGGCAAGGCCGGTCTATGTATACTGACCCTGAGCGTGCAGCTCAACAGACAAGCTAGTCAATAGTACAACCTGCGCATATGGGCAGGACATGAACACGACTAGACTGACAGAAGTTTTGCCTGCAGAGCGGGAACTTCCAGGTTATAAAACCTAACAAAAGTGGAGGGGGACGCCCAGCCCGCCGCCATACAAATGTCATGAATGGAAATCCCGCTGGACCATGCCCACGATGAGGCCATGCCTCTGGTGGAATGAGCCCGTATGCCCAACGGACATTGCAGGTCTTTTGACGCATATGCTGCCGCAATAGCGTCCACTATCCATCTGGATAGCGTCTGTTTCGAGGCGGCGCGACCCTTAGCGCGCCCTCCAAACGAAACGAAAAGCTGCTCTGAGAGCCTGAAGGCTGCAGAGCGCGTGACATAACACCTTAACGCCCTGACCGGGCAAAGGCGGTTGACACCCTCCTCACTGCCGGATGACGGCAGGGCCGATAGGGTAATGACTTGAGCCCTAAAGGGAGTACCTAACACTTTGGGGACATAGCCGTGCTTCGGTTTGAGAATGGCTAACGAGTCGTTAGGTCCAAACTCGAGGCACGACGCGCTGACAGACAGCGCATGCAAATCGCCCACTCGTTTGACTGAAGCCAGAGCTAGCAGAAAAACGGTTTTAAGCGTCAAGTATTTCAACTCCACAGAGTCCAAAGGCTCGAACAGATGCACTTTCAGGGACTCTAGGACCAGGGACAGGTCCCAAATAGGGACTGACGGGGGCCGGGGAGGGTTCATCCTCCTGGCCCCTCGCAGAAAGCGGGTGATGAGTTCATCCCTGCCCAGTGAGCGGCCGCGCGCCGAATCGGCGAACGCTGCTATGGCCGCGACGTAAACCTTGAGCGTGGAGGGGGACCTGCCCGCGTCCAACATCTCTTGGAGAAAGTTCAATACCTGTGGGACTCCACAGGACTGAGCATTAGAACCCATTTCCACACACCATTTGTTAAACACTGACCATTTAGACGCATAGAGCCGCCTCGTCGAGGGGGCTCTGGACTGCGTGATCGTGTTAATTACCCCTTCTGGCAGATCAACGAATATCCGTTGATTTCCCACGCATGCAGAGACCAGTGCTCTGGATGGGGATGCAGAATCGATCCTCGAGCTTGAGAGAGAAGATCTCTCCTCACCGGGATCGGCCATGGGGCTGTGTCTGTCAGCCTCATTAGCTCGGAAAACCATGGTTGGTTTTCCCAGCGCGGGGCTATGAGGAGCGCTGCGCAGTTCGTCTCCCTGATCCTCGCTAGCACTTGAGGCAGCATCGAGATCGGGGGGAACGCATACAGCGGAACGCTGGGCCATGTCTGGGCCAGCGCGTCCTCGTGTTTCGAGAAAAACCTCTGGCACTGAGCGTTCTCGCTCGCGGCGAAGAGGTCGATCTCCGCTTTGCCAAAGCGATGCCAAAGCGCTTGGACCGTCTGGCGGTGCAGAGACCATTCCCCTGGGGGAACGTTGTCCCTGGACAGTCTGTCCGGGCCGTCGTTGAGGCGACCGGGTACATGAGCTGCCCTTAGGGAGCGCAGCGGGCCCTGAGCCCAGGATAGGAGGCGCTCTGTGAGAGCGCGCAGGGCTCTGGATCTGATTCCGCCCTGGCGGTTCACGTAAGACACTACTGACATGTTGTCCGAGCGGACTAGCACATGGTGTCCCCGTAGGAGTGGTAGAAAATGCTTCAGCGCTTTCTCGACCGCCAGCATCTCTAGACAGTTTATGTGAAGGCTTTTCTCCGTATTCGACCACCGGCCGCAAATCGGACTGCCCTCGTGAGTCGCTCCCCAACCCATGTTGGACGCATCTGTCGAGACCACTTTGCGGTGTGCGATGACCCCCATCGACACTCCCCGCTGAAACCATTCGGCCGCCAGCCAGGGCTGCAGGGCTGAGACGCAGCGCTGAGTCACTCTGACTGGTGCACGGCCCGAAATCCATGCTTTGCGGGACACTTCCGACTTTAGCCAGCACTGAAGCGGGCGCATTCGAAGTAAACCCAGCTGCAGGACCGCTGCGGCTGACGCCATATGGCCCAAAAGCCTCTGAAAGGTTTTTAGGGGAAAAACTTTTCCCACCTGAACGGAAGCGGCGAGGTGCCGAACACGGCGCGCGCGCTGTGTTGACAGTCTGGCCGTCATCGCCGCCGAATCCAGATCTATACCCAGGAAAGTGATAGACTGGCTGGGGGTTAGAGAGCTCTTGTCCCAGTTCACGGAAAGACCCAGGCTTTCCAAATGACCGAGAAGCGCTTTCTTGTGAGAAACTAGTTCCTCTGTTGACTGCGCTATAATGAGCCAATCGTCCAGATAGTTCAGAATTCGCATCCCTTTCGATCTCAGGGGTGCGAGGGCCGCGTCCATGCACTTCGTAAAAGTACGGGGTGCCAGGGACAAGCCGAACGGCAGGACGGTGTACTGATATGCCTGACCGTCGAAGGCGAATCTCAAGAATGGCCTGTGACGGGGAATAATCTGAATCTGAAAATACGCGTCTTTCAGATCGAGAGAGATGAACCAGTCCCCCGGGCGAATCTGCGCGAGGATTTGACCGGTCGTGAGCATTTTGAACGGTCGTTTCACGAGCGCTTTGTTCAAATATCTCAGATCTAGTATAGGTCTGAGCGCTCCGCCCTTCTTGGGTACGAGGAAATAGCGGCTGTATAAGCCTGCCTCGGCAGCCAGAGGGTGAACCCGTTCTATGGCACCTTTGTGCAGTAAATTCGCTATCTCTGTGTGAAGCAGATGGGCTGCATCTGCTTTCACTTGTGTCTCGACCCGGGCGCGAAAACGCGGGGGGCGGCGAGCGAATTGAAGCGAATAGCCCTTTATCACTGTGTTTAATACCCATTCCGACATTCCCGGAATAGCTTTCCATGCATTCGCACTCATAGCTAGGGGTCGGATAGCCTCCGGGTCCCGCCCGCCGCACAGCGCGGGACGGGGAGCCTGTGGCGGTATGTGCGCGAGTCGCGCAGTGACAGTGAGGGGAGACGGGGGCTCGCTGATAGCGGCAGCCGGCTGAATGACGCTGTGAGAGAGCGTTTTGAGCAACGGCTCGCGGCGCGGAAGCGGGGCGGGCTCGTGAGTGTGTACATGAGAGCGTGCGTGCTGTATAGCGGGCACAGGACTCTTTATTAACGCACAGCCGGCGGTGGAGTGCTTTCGTCCCCGAATGTGTGAGGCAGAGCGGGCACTGTGTAGGTGTGAGCACTGGGTTGTGGGCACGTGACCTACAGCTAACACTCGAGCGGCCGTAGCGCGCTTTATGTGAGTGCACTCTGTGGGGTACACAGGGGGGATTGTGCTTGTGTGTAGTGATGAGCACTGGGGTGTGGGCATGTTTACTACACTCATAGCACTGACGGCGTGAGCCGGATGACCAGATTTTACACTCTTTATTCGATTTATCTGGGTCGCCGTAAAAACGGCGTTTGTGTGCAGGCGAGAGAGTTGAGAAACTGGCTCGTTGGCTGCGGTGGACACTACTGCAGTAGCCTTTGTCAAGGGGACTGGCAGAGGGATACAGGTTAGCTTCGACGGCGGTCCGGCCGCGGCGGGACTCAACCGTCTTTTCCTCCTTGCGAGTGCTAGGAGGATTTCGCAGGCTCGGTTTTCAGCGAAACTCTAGGCCGGGGACCCCGCGGGGGTGGCGGCCTGTGTTGGCTGGTGGAGCGGGACCTGGGTCGGCCGCGCTGACGCTGCTGCGATGCTGGAGGTCGGGAGGGGCGCCGCGTGGGGCTGCGTGCAGGAGGCTGAGTTTTAGAGCGGCCTGCAGCGGAGCTCGAGCGGCGGGGCAGGAAGAGGTTCATGGCCTGTGACGCCTTCTGAACTTCCGAGAAGCTGTCCACGAGGCCACTTACCGCGGGGCCGAAGAGGCCGGCGGGTGAGAGCGGGGCGTTGAGAAAAACGGACCGCTCTTGCTCTCCCATGTCGGCTAGCGTTAGCCAGAGGTGGCGCTCAATGACAGTCAGCGAAGCCATAGATCGTCCGATCGCTTGGGCTGCTGTTTTCGTCGTGCGAAGAGAGAGATCCGTCGCACTGCGCAGGTCGGTCAAAGCAGATTTATCAAGTTTTCCCTCGTCGAGCTGGCTGAGGAGGTCGGCTTGAAAAACTTGTAAAACCGCCATTGTGTGCAGGGCTGAGGCGGCTTGCCCAGCGGCGGAGAAAGCGCGGCTGGCAAACGCCGAAGTAGTCCTGCAGGCCTTGGACGGGAGGGCAGTCTTTGAGCGCCATCTCGCGGATGGGGGGCAAAGATGCGCTGCAACCGCTGGTTCGACCGGTGGGATCCGGTCATACCCTTTCTCCTTGGCTCCGTCTACGCGAGAGAGAGTAGATGAGGCCGGAGAACGGAGTCTGGCCGAAACTGGAGCGTCCCAGGATTTGGTAAGCTCCTCGTGAAGCTCCGGCAGAAAAGGCGCTGGCCTGGACACTGGAGCTCGTCGACTGGCGGGCAAGAAGCACCCGTCGAGTCTGTTGGGCGGAGTCACCGCTGGCGGGGACCATTCGAGGCCCAGGTGTTCGACTGCTGCCGTGAGGAGGCGGAGAAGCTCGGCGTCCACACTGGCGTGAGTCCTGCTGGACGCTCTGGTGGAGGAGGCGGAGCGGACAGAACCGGACCATTCCTCGCTGTCCGACGCCATTAGTGAGCACGTGTCCAGTAGCGCGTCATCATCCGCTTCATCCCCTGAGGCGACGGCATCGAGGGCGTGAGCCGTCGGCTGCGCGTCGGGAAGCGGGGGCGGAGAAGGAGAGAGCGAGGCTCGCGGGAGAGGCTCCGGCGAGGCCTTGGCTCGAGTCTCGGGCTCCGGTGGTCGCTGCGAGCGGCGTTTCTTCTTACGCGGCCCGAGGACAGTTGGAGCAGGTTCCGCGAAGAGGGCGAGTCGAGCCCGCAGGGTCGACATCGGCAGCTCTTCACAGAAAGCGCAGCCGCCCGTGGAAAGCGCGACGGCTGCGTGGTCCCGGCCCAGGCAGAGAGCGCAGAGAAGATGGCGGTCTCCGTCGCTGAGCGCGGAGCGGCATGAGCCGCACGTGGTGCGAGGCATTTGCAACAACGCCTCTGCTCTTTTAGAAAGTGCTGCGGAAGCAAGAACACACACAAAAGAGCTTGCAAAGGATATTCGCCGGATAGCTGAGCTGGCACGGCAGGCTGAAGGCGGCGAAGATCGTCCGGCTTCCTCAGGCTGACCTAAGCTGGCTCGTTAGCTGGGCCTTGAAGGACAACGGCGACGGCTTCCTCTCCGAGATCAGCGATGCGAGTGCTTCGCTGAAAAGACAGAAATCAGAGAATATAGCCTACGAGCCTTCCTTATATATGCTCTGACGCCGCCCATTCTGGCGGGCTGTGACGCGCTAGGGCGCGCGCGCCCTCATTGGGCGTGACGTCACGCCAGGCTCACTGGTAGGCTTAAGCAGTTGCCGCGCGGCAGCCAATGAGCGCGCAGTATGCCGCTCTAGCTCAGCTGCCCGCAGCTGCACTGCGTTGACAAAAAATGAAATTAAGGATAATTTTTGGCTTCAGTATCTCGAGAAAAGAAGACTTTCCCGCAGCGTAAGCAAGCTTACGCAATACGAGAGAACCTCTCGTAAGAGAACTGTAGACATGCTGAGGAATCAAATGACTTCTATTATGAATTAAACAATTTTAAATATTAAGCCCTATATAATCACAACATTAAACACTGAATAAGATCAGAGATTCAGGCATTTACATGATGATATCATCATCATAAATAAAAAGCCATCACCTGATCTCATTTTCTCATGGCTTTTTTAGCTACAACACATGTGCTTTATAAACACACAGTTAGAGCAGACAGAGAAAATTTTATAATTAAGTGTTAAGGGTCAAGAGCAAAACTAAAGCAAACGCTAACCACCATCATGGTGACTTTAAAATCCAAAATATGATTTCATTAAACGGGAAATTAAATAAAGTAAATATGGTTAGTTTTAAGTGAAGCTGGTAATAAGTGTACGGCCATGCATTTCACCTTTTTGTTTGGCAAAATGACATCAGCAGAGGTCAAAATCTTGACATCAAATTGACATCGACACTCTGATGTAACCCCTCTCACCCGGGTCCTTCACACCCCGCTCCGTGCGGGTCTCGAACCCGGGTCTCCGGCATGAGAGTCAGACGCTCTAACAAGGAGGCTAAAGACTGCAGCCTCTAGCGTCTGTCGCTAGAGCGCCTTATGAGATCAGAGGAGTGAGGTTTACTCACACAGCAACTACTAGCTGGCCTCTGTTACACTCACCCCCCTAAACCTCACTCCCATCCGGGTCACGGCACCAATGTAACCCCTCTCACCCGGGTCCTTCACACCCCGCTCCGTGCGGGTCTCGAACCCGGGTCTCTGGCATGAGAGTCAGACGCTCTAACAAGGAGGCTAAAGACTGCAGCCTCTAGCGTCTGTCGCTAGAGCGCCTTATGAGATCAGAGGAGTGAGGTTTACTCGCACAGCAACTACTAGCTGGCCTCTGTTACACTGACGTCAATATGACTTTCATTTTTGACCTATTTCGTGACGTAATTTTGACATCAATGTTGATGTCATATTGATGTTAAATTGACGTCAAGGTGCCCGCTGGGAAGGAGATGGTAAATGCAAAGTTTTCAAAACCTTGCACTTTGAAACCCGTTTTCAAAATCTTGCGTTTTCAGACTCCCAAAACGTTGTTGTCGTGTAAATGCCCTAATGCAGGGTAAAATACCCTTTAATAACCCTAAAGAAGCTGCCGTTTGTGCCTGTGGATCCACATGTGATGCGCTTGATTGAACTGATTGCTGTTGAATTCAGTAAAAGATCAATATTTAATTATCACACCTATCTCTCTCAAGATACAGTATACCAGGAACAGATCCAAATTCAAACTTTTATTCAAAGATATGTATCCTTTTTCCAGAGGTGGAAAGTAACGAATTACATTTACTCGCGTTACTGTAATTGAGTAGTTTTTTTGTGTATTTCTACTTTTTTAAGTAGTTTTTAAAATCTGTAATTTTACTTTTACTTAAGTATGTTTTGTTTAAAGTATTGTAATTCGCTACATTTAAAAACATATCCGTTACTGAGTAAAAAAAAAAAAAAAACATTAAAAAAATGAACTAGCCTACTATGGGTAAAACAGCGCGCGCGCTCGTGCTCAGCATTGATTGATTGAAGGGCGGGAGAACAGACACGCAAAAAAACACAAAAAATATGGAGACGGACAACACAGATTCTTTACACACACACGTGAGGCGAACCCCTGGTAAGTATGGGGATACTTTGGATATAGAAAAACGAACGCGTGGTTGTCCTCGAGGCTCGAGCATAGCCTATTCATTTTGCAAAAATTGTGGACGCAAATTGGCTGCAAAAGAAGGAAACACATAGAACGTGTTCGGGAACACCATCCCTCCGTGCAGATTAAGATATGTCCCGTTTATAATTTAAGGTCGAAGGATTTCTGTGATGCAGAGGGAATCCCGGAGTTTCATTATCATGAAAATGGAATTTAGCCTACAGTAACGCAGATCACGTAAAACACATGAAAGTAAAGCTGTACAATAAATCAAATTGCGACATGGTCTGTAGTCTATATATTAAAGCACAAGAGACTGCTATATAAATGTATAATATGCGTGTCTGTGTGAATCAGTGCGAATGAGACGAACCGTTTCGTCTACTACATACTCAAGTACGCGACGCGCTAATACCCTGCTGAAAAAAACAATAGAAACCATTACAGAATTGCTAATGGTTTCCACTACAAAACCATTACAAACCATCAGCCGTTAACCATTAAAACCATTACCAAGTGGAGTCCATTACGTAGTGTGTTTTGGGCCATATTCCATTAGGATTTATTGGTTTTAAGGGTTTCCATTACAAATTTGTATTGGTCATGATTTGTATTTTAATGGTTTCCATTACAGTTTTTGTATTGGTTCTGATGGTTTCATTACAAATTTGTATTGGTCTTGAATTGCACATATTTAATGGTTTCCATTACAGTTTTTGTATTGGTTCTGATGGTTTCATTACAAATTTGTATTGGTCTTGAATTGCACATATTTAATGGTTTCCATTACAGTTTTTGTATTGGTTCTGATGGTTTCATTAAAAATTTGTATTGGTCTTGAATTGCACATATTTAATGGTTTCCATTACAGTTTTTGTATTGGTTCTGATGGTTTCATTACAAATTTGTATTGGTCTTGAATTGCACATATTTAATGGTTTCCATTACAGTTGTGTATTGGTTAAGATTTGTAGGTTTGATGCTTTTAGCTGTTAATAATTAGGACATTAACTATAGTTTTTAATAAATTAATTTGAATTATAACTACTATTATACACAATTGATATAAACTTCACACCAACTTTTCAATAGCTTACAGCTCAGGTTTTGTTTTGCAAAAAGAACATGCACCCGAAATACAAACTATATACAGTATTAAGACCTGCTTTTTTACTCAACCCAGCTGGAAATAAACATCTGACACAAAATATTAATATTACATTTTTAATACTTAATTCAGTTTTTTTACATTAACACATTGTGTGTCTTCACTTGGGCTGACTGAGACCTGCAACAAGAAGGAGAATTCATTAGGACAATGTACCTCTTAAACCACATTACCAGTACATAAGATTATTCATACATTATATATTTATATATATTCATCCAACATCTTTGGGCGTACTTTGAGCAGATTCAAGATCTTTGTAAACTTTACAGCATTACAGTCATCTTTTATTTAATCTTCTCCAGGTGTAGGTTTTAAATTATAAAACAGATAGTTCAACTAGGATGCACCGAAATCATTTAAGTGATAAATAAATAAATACATAGGTAAATTGGCTATTTGGCTAAACTGATTTACCAGTATTTTTTAAAAAGTCCTGTTCACACACGATCTCTTAACAGTAATTCACCAGTGAGGACTATGTGTGAAAGGGGCTAATGATGTAATGAGGTCCCAGGTGTTTGTTATGTTTTAGAGTTTTACAGTGGCTTATAAAGCAATTCAGCCAATCATGAGGACCGGAACCATCCATTTTACAACACTACTCGAGCACTCAAGAAGTGTAGGAACTGATGTGTCAAAGAAAGTGGTCAAGCTTTCAACAAAAAAAGCTGCTCAACAGTTACCCAATGAAATGATGAACATATAAATCTACAAAGATATTATTTCAACCCTTTATTCAAAAACAGAACTGACAGTGTTTTTTTTTTCAAAGATGTTATAATCTTTAACAAAATGTTTGACATTGTTTGACAAGCACATGCACACAAAAGTCTCGCGCAGTTGGATAATAGGTAATAATTGCAATACAACCCCTTCAGGCTGATTCAAGACGGGGTTGTATTTGCTATAACAATCGCCTCGCTATACATTATCCCTTACTTAAGAAATGGGTATTTAAATACTTACCAGTGATAGTTTTTGTCCTGTTTATATCACTGATCTTCTCAGCCAGGTATTTCCGTACACTTAGGAGGCGCTTATTTATTTCCTCTGAGGTGTGACCCCTTTCCTCCAGCCTCTGAGACAGACACTCTGTTTAGAACACACACACACACACACACACACACACACACACACACACAAATAAATAAATACATTTTTTACTTCAAGTACTGATCATGACTAATGATTTACCAAATAATTTGTAAATACAAAGTGTTTTGTGTACAATGTGATAATGGAATGACAATAATTCGAGGATGTACTGGAAAAAAAGTAGCACCAGGATGCTTTTCAGAGTAATTAAAACATTTTAAATCTGACCACACAGGAAATTAAGTAGAATATGATGCTTGACAACTGAAATCTGAAGTTATACAGTGACAATTTAAGGAGGTAGAGCACACAGAACCACAAAGCTCCAGGTGCTGGTTGCTCCAGCTGGACATACACCCGGTTGTGTTTTTTAATTCAAGTACTGATCATGACTAATGATTTACCGATTATTTTTTCAGGAGCAGCTTCTTAGCAAAACCAGCTATATACTGACCCTCGTTTATAAAGCAGTCTGGTGAGAAATGATTCGCGAAACATGAAAGCATTGACGTTGATCGTGGGGAATATTCCCTTTGAAAACAAAACTCTGCCACTGCGTCTTCAGCGGTTTGGATTTAGGAACATCAAAATGACTGCTGTGTTCCTTATTTAGTTTATTAGTTTATAATAACGTGGACAGTGTCTTTTGATAAAAGAGCAGCTTTAGCCTCTACGGCTAATTTCCAGCTGTAGTCCCCGGCCAGTTGTTAATAGGCATACATTTACATTTAGTCTTTTTTTAGCGTTCTGGGGTAGCGTTCTGAATCATCTGTAGTGGTTTAATTGCACATGATGGAAGTCCAGCCAGAAGAGCATTGCAGTAAGCCTAGATATGACCAGAGTCTGGACGAGAAGTTGTGTTGCATGCTCAGTTAGGTAAGGCCTGATCTTCCTGATGTTGTGCAGTGCAAACCGGCATGATCAAGCTGTCTTTAACTAAAAATCGACTAAAAATGACGTTAGAAAAATCAAGAGCCTACCAATTAATCGACTAGTCAACTGGGAGATTACAGCCCTAGTGTCTTGTGTTGAGATTTAATTATAGCTAAATTTGACAGTTTTACCTTTGATAGCGGAGATCTTTTCTGGACTCAGAGGTGGTTTTGCCTCAGCCTCAGGTTTTGCGTTACATTTCATCCCCGTAACACTCCTCTGTTTGAGGACTGTGGTACCCCATATGACTACAGCTAAGCTCTTGCAGAATTTTGAGTCCCCCTCTAATCTCCTCACGATGTCCCACTTTCCTGTGGGTATCAGGACTCCATGTCCTAGATCCTGAAAGAAAAAAAAAAAAAAAAAAAACATTAATATGCATAAGACCATTTTACCTCATTTAAAAGTAGAGGTCGACCATTATATTGGTTTTACTGATTTTACTGATTACTTGGCACCAATAGGTAGCAGGTAACTAAGGGGGCCATGGCGATGCAGGTAGTTTGAGGAGTCATGTAGGACTGGCCTCCGTGGCTCTTGACTTGACTCTTGGCCACGATGGCTGGAGAAGTATGTACTTTTTTGCGTATTTTGTGGTTGGGTATTATTTAAATGAGGAACATTATGACTTCATGAGATCCAGAAAAATTGTATTATGAATTTATAATGCATGACTACCGTGCTGTTTCAGGGCTCGCAAAATTTCAAAATCGCTGGTAGCCCTTCGGGCAGGCTCTCTTCGTATTTTGGTAGCCCCGAAATGAATTTTACTAGCCCAGATAAAAAGACAATTTTTAATGTAGAAAATTTGTTAGGAGTCAAAACAATGAATCAAAAACCTTTTCAAAACACAAAATATCAACAAATATGCATCTGGTTCTAACTGAACTGAAATGTGTGTGACCAGTATGGAACATGAATCAGTGTGTCTGTGGCTCAGCCCCCAATGAGGGTATGAAAAAACAAACAAAAAAAACACGTAACACTTTAGTTTAGGGTCTAATGCTCACTATTAAGTTTCATTAACATGCAGATGGCAGGGTTTTATCATCACTGAGGTCCCGAATGTGAGGCAGGCTAGTCAGGGGGGTTCGGGGGCACCCCGAGAAAATGTTGATTTCTCTGATCTACATATGTGCATTTTAAGATGTTTTAAAGGCCAAAAAAATGGATAACAATAGCTTTAAAACCATGTAAGTGGGCAGCTGATTATTTTTCTCTCCTCATCAGCACACTCCTATTGATACTTTGCAGTCACGTGACTACCATGGATACCTGGCGGGCAACAAACGGGTATTTCCAACGTAGAGTCCTGTAGTTCCAGGTCTTTCTAGTAGCTATCAAGTCTGTTAGCGAGCTAGCTGCATATGGACTAGGATTAACTCCAAGATAATAACTCCTAAATTGTGTAAAGCAGACAAGTTTTTTAAAGATAATAGAGCAGTAATAATTCCTCCGTAAATAATCTAACGTTAGCTCTACTGTTGGGTCATCTCTGGTTCTCATTGAAAATCATAGATATCGCAAACCTCAAAACAACCTATCACACACTTCTGTTATTGTTAGCAAAAGACGACAGCTGTTACTGTACGTTCACACCGCCACCGGCGAGAGCGTCAAAGTGCCCGGAAATCATTCATTTTCAATGAATTTTGCTGCTCTCGCCAGCGGCGGTGTGAACATAACGTTACAGTTAGTCTAGCTTAGATTCATAACACAAACAGCTGACTCGCCGAACCAGCTGGTAAATATTGGTGGTGTTGATTGACAAAACTACAGTAACTTAAAGACACGATTAATTACATGATCATACACCCATTGTGTTCAAACAAATGTTGAAATTACCTTTGATGGTAATAGGCACAGACGTGTGTATACTGTGAAGGTTGCTTATCTCATCAACTATCTGGCATGTCGTTTACACCTCAAAACACCAACTTTTGTATAGTAAAACTGGCGACCCTTGATTAGTTTACTGGGTTTCGTTGCTGGAGAACGACGTTCTTGCCCGCCAGACAGTACTTGTGACGTCAAGTGCAAAGTATCAATTCTCTTTCTTTTTCTCTTGCTCTGTCTCTTCCCCTCCTAAAGCTGAGCTTTGACTGATATAGGCTTTTCATTTTTGTCTGTCAGTGAAGTAAACATAGGGTCAACTGATAGGTTGATTTATGAATCATTTTCTCAGACACATTCCTTTACTGAAAGCTACTAAGAAAGCTAGGTAGCCTAACTAAGTTTATTAAATTCATTCACAATATGTACACATTCATTATTGATCTTCTTCCTAATATAGGGCCGTAGACAGGGCTTTATAAATCAAAGAGGTCCTACATTTAAGGTTATTAGGGAGTTCAAATTTTTTATTTCTCTGATATGTCCATTTCAAGACGTTTGAAGGCCAAAAAAGGATAAGAAATAGCTTTAAAACAATGTCAGCGGGCAGTAGATTATGTGTCAATACTTGCTCTCACTTCTTATACATTACTCTTTCTTCTTCTCTCAGTCTCCTCATCTTGCCCTGTCTCTTCCCCTCCTAAAGCTGAACTTTTTTTAATTTACTGAAGGCTACAAATTGTATATTAATTCTCAATATGTACACATTCATTATTAATCTTGTGCCTAACATGAAAACGGATTTGTTAATGCTCTGTTAAATGTCCCCTCACAATGACAGTAAACTAATTATTAGTCACGTTACATAGGCCTATTTTCAGTTCAAAATGGCGAAATTCGACAAAAGTATATTCGTTTGTCTGATTATTTTTGTCATTCGTTTCACATTTATGACCTAAAAAAACTGTCAAATATGAAATGTTTAGTTTAGCTACTAACATCTTATCTCGCACTTGACCGTAAACTGAGTCGCTCTGCTCAAATTCGCTCTCAGCAGCTTCTGTGAATATAAACCCTGCCTACTTTGATTTGATTGGTCATCTCAAATATTCTGACATTGACAGACCAATGAGACTCAGGTGAACACACACACACACACACACACACACACACACACACACACACACACACACACACACACCCTGTTTCTGATATGTGCTCTGCTCTGCGCTGCTGCGGATTGAAGATGAAGACGCGTTGAATCTGATTATAACAAGACTGAAGCGAACACTATTTCAGATAGCCCGTCGGGCAGGCCGGTTATGCATTTTGGTAGCCCGACTTGAAAACACAATAGCCCCGGGACGTCGGGCAGCCGATTTTGCGAGCACTGTGTTTCATTGTGATTAATCGTGCAGCCCTAGTTTAAAATAAGAATACTAATACCACAGCTGAATAAAAAAATTTGTAAGGGTATACAGGGATAAACTAGATAACCTGGCTTCTCAAGACTCCCCTGCTTTGCATTAAAATGATAGGAATATGTAGAGTTTGTGTTTTACAGTCTACGAAATACCTTGTCATCCCTGTGTCTTATGCTCTGCTCCTCTGCTTCTGGACCTTGAACTGGCTGCTGTGGGAGTGGAGTCTGGCCTGCAGAAGAGGACTGTGGCTCCTTTTGTGTTACTGTAATATCAGAGTAAAGGCCCATTCACACCAAGAATGATAACTATATTCGTTTTTTTTATCAATCACTGCCTATAACTTACATTTGAATGTGTCCAATTCTTTCTAAGAACTTTAAAAACATGCATGTAAAATTAATAGTCAAACAGTTTGAAAATGCTCACGTTTGAGTATTATAGCCGTTTGCTCCTCTGCTGGTTCTTCTGGACCGTGAACTGGCTGCTGTGGGAGTGAAGTGTGGCCTGCAGAAGAGGTCTGTGGCTCCTTTTGTGTTACTGTAATATCAGATTAAGCAACACTTTTAATAGTTTTGTTGCAATAAAAAATAAAAAATCACAGGCTATAACTTACATTTGAATATGTCCAATTCTTTCTAAGAACTTTAAAAACATGCATGTAAAATGAATAGCCAACCAGTTTGAAAATGCTCACTTTTTTTGTTTTGGAAGAGCTCCTCTTGGAGATGAAGGTTTAACCGCCTTAGCTGCTGCAGTTCAGCTTTCGTGTCCCTATTCTCTTCTTTTAAACATTTAATTTTCTTCTCTTTTTCTTCATTACTCATCTCCTCCTCTCGCATCCTTTTTTTGATGTTGTAGTACTTGTCTTGCAGTTCCTTGTGCACATCCAAGGGGACATACTCATTGTGTGTTTCGTAACTGCTCTGGACAACTTTTTTCTTTTCTTTTAGGATTTCCATTAAAGTTTTCCGTTTCTGTATGCTTTGGACTGCTGGCTTTTTTTTTTTCTGGTCATTTGTCTTGTCACACTATAAAATAAACCAAAAATATTTTTTTAACAGCAGAATTTACAGACATATGTCATAGTGACCGACTGATAGGGAACTACATTTCCCATGATGCTATTTAGATAATTTCACTGAAATTACAGATTCAGAGAACTGAAACAAGCAAAATGCAAAGTGTGTAATGTTGTGATTAACCTCATAGCTTTGATTGGTTTGGTTCATGACTTACAACACTTTAATGGAGACTATTTTTTAAATCCCTATGGTATAAATTTATGAAAAAACTACCTCCAATGCTGAAAAATGTGCAGCAATAATGCACTCAATTGTATTACTTAAGAGATGCATTAGCCTACATAGCTTACAGATGGATTCTTGGAGCTTTTGGTAGATGACCAGTCTTCCTCATCACTGTTGAGTGGGGGTATTGAGATTCGCTCGCGCTTTAATTCCTCTTCAGATTCTGAAGAATAGAAGAAAAAATAACTACAGTTCTTTGTCACCACCAGTAAATATGTTAAGTGGTTGTTTGAGAATCTTTTGTAACAGTAACTGTAATACCCACATCTATGATTCCAGCAGTGCAACAAATAGTTTGACTGATATACTTATATATAGTGTAGCTTTAAATACCTACCAGCCAGTTTTAATATCTGTGCTTTGTAGTATTGCCCCTGGTCCTCTGGCGATTTCTTCCACAAAATGTTATATTTTTTCTTTGTTTCAAAATCTTTCACATCTTTTGGACAGAAGCCTTTTATGTGGTCCAAGGGCACTATCTGTCGGATGTTGTCGTCGATATAACGGACGTAGGCAAACATGCTAACATACAAGACAAACGACAGTTAATAAAAACACATTTTATATAAATTACTTTGTATTAGCAATACAAAATGTTTTATTTGTGAATAATTACCTTGCAGCCACTCTCTGTTGCAAGCCAACGTTAAGTTACTTGCTCTGTTTCACTAGAATGCAAATAACCAAATTACAAGAAACATGACATAAAGGTCAAATAAAACGAATGAAATGGCATGTTTATTAGGCTGCTGTCGACCTAAAGCACGAATAACGTAACATATCGGATTGTTTAACTGTTTACGTTCACTTAAGACATATTCTCAACCAACTGTATACTACTGGGCAAGACATTGACTGTGAAATTAATTCGGTAACGTTAGCTGCTTATTTGCTACTTGCACTCTGTCTGTGTCAGCCTTTAATTACTTTTTTTTATACTATCAACAGACTTAACCTTACGTGGCAACGTATGTTAATAAGCAGTCTTACTTACTGTAGCAATGTTGATTTTACATTTAAGTATAAATACATACACAGCCCGTTATCAGCTAACAATGGCTGGCGGTCCACCAGCATTGGGCGGCAAAAGTCAGCGGCTTGACACGGTCGGACA
Source organism: Scardinius erythrophthalmus (assembly GCF_964197995.2). NCBI lineage: Eukaryota > Metazoa > Chordata > Actinopteri > Cypriniformes > Leuciscidae > Scardinius > Scardinius erythrophthalmus. Next base: position 30,519,482 of record NC_138221.1, read on the forward strand.
AAATATTATAATATAACAAAATATAACACCATCGGCAACACGACCAATCTGGACCAACAGTCTAAACCGTGGTATGCCAGAAAACACTTATTATGAACCAGCGGCTCGGTAGCGGACCGGGAAGGTGGTCCGCTGGAATAACGATGAGCAAAACGCCAGTGGGCCGCCAACTTTGCCACTGGTGGGCCGCCATCGGCCCGCTGGGCCTATGTTATAGTCTACCTCAATAGCGGACAGGGCAGAAAAGTAAATATTGCATCGAAAATAACAGGAATGAAAAGTATTAATGACACTTACCTGACAGAAAAAGTAAAAAAGGGTGGTTCGTGAACGAGCAGATCAGTTTAAATTATTATACCGTTATTTCAGTTGGAACTGTCACGCGCAAGCTAAGCTCCGCCCCCTTTTTGCGTGATCAACATCTCGTCTCAAGCACTTTTTTCATCATTATTTATTTTTCGGGACAAATATGCGTAGAAATAGGCAAAAATATAAGCTATACCTGGAACCTCAAAGTAAGACAAAGATACCTCGCCAGACAGTGTGTAGATATGACAGGCCAGGTGTTGATGTTGACGAGGAAGAGAGCCAAACAGCCAATGAAACAGGTACCGTAGACGTAGACTATCACGCTTATTATCCAGTAGGATTGTCCCGATTATTTGAATACATTTTATTGTTAAAAAATGTAAATAAAAACGTTAGTACATAGGACGGAGGTGATCCAGCAAAGTCTGACATACTTACTGAAGAATAACTTTTGATTTTTAATTGACAAATAAATAGGCTAAATAAAAACCCAGAGAAATATCCGATTCTCATCGGATATCAAAATAAAAGTCCTCACACATATACCTGTTAAATAAAAGTAACAGTGAAACAGAGATAATGGTCATAAGTTTCATACATCTTTGTCAATTACATTTTTTTGTAGAACCTATTTTTAAAAGGTTATTTAAATATTATAAAATACATTATTTGTGATATATTAACATGTTTTAATGTTTTAATTATTATTTATTTTTATTATTTTAATTTCTTCTATGTAAAGCACTTTGAATTGTCATTGTGTATGAAATGTGCTATATAAATAAACTTGCCTTGCCTTGCCTTTATATATATTTGTATGAGATTTCTTCAGCTTGTTTTTTTCTTGTTGCTTATGGTATTTTAATAGATATGCTCTCAGAGGCAGGGAGTAAGACAAACAGCATACAGAACAGAGAGAGTGAGAGAGACAGCATACAGAACAGTGAGACAGAGAGCATACAGAACAGCCATTCAATGTTGAGTACACCATTTGTGGTATGTGAAAGTTTTGTGAACTGTTTTCCTGATGTATTGAAAGCTATAAAAGACCATAACGTTACACATTCAAAAAATAAGCATGGAAACAGGCAGCTACAGAGTCAGATGAAGTACAATTATTCGCAGTTACTCTTGCTGTTAGTGCAATGTCATGATTGTAACATAACTGTAACATTATTATCAGAATGGTCCAGAAAGTGAAGCAGCCACGATAACAACACTCAACTCCATATGCAAATTATCTGAACTGATGACAGATGAGTACAGTAGTGAGGTAGACGTTGTACCAGGCTCAAGTAGATCTTCAGAAACACATGTGAGTACTAGTTTAGCTTGTTCTAATAAACATTTATCATGTACACTACTAGTCACAAGTTTTAAAACCAATTTGACTGAAATGTTTCTCTCGACATTAAAAACTTTTTGATCTAATTTGTTACAGTATTTATTAATCTTTGTTAACATAAGTTTATAAAAATACAACCGTTTCATGATTGTTACATAGATGTCATGATTGTAACAATTGTAACATAGATGTCATGACTGTTACATAGATGTCATGATTGTTACATAGATTTCATGATTGTAACACGGATGTCATGATTGTAACATAACTATAACATTATTGTCAGAATGGTCAATGGAAAACAGCTGAACTGATGACAGATGAGTACAGTAGTGAGGTAGACATTGCACCAGGCTCAAGTAGACCTTCAGAAACACATGTGAGTACTAGTTTAGCTTTTTCTGATAATTGTTTTTTCCTCTCTCTCAGGTACACATGTACTTCTTTAAGTTTTCAATTATAAATGTATAGTTTTGGAGGGTCTGTACGTTTAAAAAAATATAACTATGAACCTGCGTGAATATGTGTATGAGCAGACCTACACACAACAATACCTTTAACAAAGATGTTGCTTTTTTAAAGGCATGCAGTGGAACAGAGTCAGAGTCTGAGATAGACCATAGGACAGGCAGCACGAAGCAGAACACTGATCCCCTGTCAATGATTGACCTACAGCCTGACATGGACACTGCTTTGTCTGCCACAGGAACTACCACAAAAGCTGAGGCAATGCTCATGATTATGAGCCATGCAGCAAAGCATAAAATAACTGGTTGCCAGTTACATGATTTACTGCAGTTGATTAATAAATTGTTTGGGCAAGAAGTTGTACCTCGATCCAAGTATCTTTTTAACAGAGTGTTTAAAAACAGTTGTGAGGGAGTAGAATTTCAGTTCTACTGCGAAAAATGTTACTTCAACATAGGAACAGTCCAGGAGATCAGTGACAAACAAATTGATGAATGTGGACAGAGCCGGATTAACGCAAAGGCAAACTAGGCACGTGCCTAGGGCCCGATTGGCGGGATGGGGCCCAGACAGAGGGACAAAAAAAAAAAAAAAAAAAATGTACAAATGTCCTATCTACAATTTATTTCAATATTTATTTATTAACTAAAAATAGTGACGATGTTTATCTTAACCATAGACTGTTACATTACTACAGTTAAACCAATTAATGTGTCCGTTACAAAGCGGGTGCCGGCTTCTGAAAGTATGTGTAAAGAACGCATCCATCAGGTGCTGCGAGGCAAAAGCCTAATAAGCACACAAAGAAGCACATCTCATAATGCAGGTGTGTGAGTTGTCGTCATCTATTTTGGAGTGATTGCAATGTATTCTAAATATAAACTTGTACTGTAGATCAGCGTCATTTCTGGAAAAATCATTCACCGCTTTATTACGAGTTTAAAAGAGCGCGAGCGTAACGTGCCCAAGACGCGACGCTTTGAATTTGCGCGTACAATGAATAACATCGCGTCGGGAGCTGACTAGTAAAAAAGCTACACAATTAAAAGACAAGACGTCTGTATTCTAAGTTAAAAAGCCAACACACTACAACATTTTTAAATGTTTCAAATAAAGGATCTCATATCTATGGGTCTATCTTCTAAATTCTGCTGATGATTAGATTCCTGACATTACGCCAATAATATCACTTTATATATTTTTTTCTGCTCAGTAGCGATCGTGTCTTTCTCTTCCACTTGATTTGTGTATAGCATATTTAAGGTAGCAATGCAATATAAAATCACTTATGCTCATCTACTGAAGTGGGATTCTGGAACTGTGAATAAATTGAATAAAACAGCAAAATAACAACAACAACAATAACATCTTCATTAAACAAAAAAGAGATTACCTTAGATAAAGTTTGATTAATATGTACATACAGTACCGGTAAAAGTCTGGACCCATTACTATTTTTAATGTTTTTGAAAGAAGTTTATTATTATGCTCTACAAGCCTGCATTTATTTGATCAAAAATACAGAGAAAAAAAAACAGGAATATTCAGCAAGGATGTGTTAAATATATAAAAAGTGACAGTGAAGACTTTTTTAAAACAACTTTTTAATAATCAAAGATCCTGAAAAAAAGTATCACAGGTTATAAAATAAATATTAAGCACCATTTCTAACATAATAAATCAGAATGATCACGTGGCACTAAATTCAGCTTTGCATCACAGAAATATAAAGTATAGTAAAATAGAAAACCATTATTTTAAATTTTAACTATTTTCACTATATTATTTTTCTGTATTTTTGATCAAATAAATCCAGGCTTGATGAGCATAAGAGACTTCTTTCAAAAACATTAAAAATAGTAATGTGTCCAAACTTATGTACTGTGTAAGTAAAAATATACTGCTTTTAAAATTAAATGTTGTATAAATAAAAAGGTTAGGAATCATTTTTGTTTCAAGTGTTTTTTTATTGGGGGTGGGGGGCCTCCAACATGAATTTTGCCTAGGGCCTCCTAATGTCTAGAACCGGCCCTGAATGTGGATCATGTGGCAGCACTTTTGATTCTGGTTCTATGAATGGAGGTAACTTCTTTATCAATGTTCCTCTTGCCCCACAAATTCAGACTCTGCTTGAAAGCACAGAAGCGAGTGCCCATTTGAATTATAGGTTTGATAGGCAAAAGAGTCATAATGAGGTGTTGTCAGACATCTATGATGGGGAGAAGTACAGACATTTGTCTGGCCCAAATCAGATCCTCTCAGATTCTCACAACCTATCATACATATTCAACTCAGATGGAAGCCCTGTGTTTAATTCTTCAAAGTTCTCTATATGGCCCATCCACATAATGATCAATGAGCTTCCCCCTGAACTTAGGTTTAAGAATGTATTGCTTGCTGGCCTTTGGTTTGGGCCAAAAGAGCCTGTGATGGAAATCTTTCTCAAGTCATTTGTGGACCAGGCCAAGACCCTAGCTGACACTGGTGTCACATGGCATAAAGAAGGGTCTGTTATTAACAGCAAAATAGTTGGCCTCTGTTGTAGTGTCGATTCCAAAGCGAGACCGCTGATGCAAAACACTACCCAGTTTAATGGATATCATGGCTGCGGATTCTGTCTGCATCCTGGGAAGCTGGTTGATAGGGTAGTGAAGTATCCAGTTTCAGAAGAAGACTATTGTGACAGAACAAATGAGGAAATGGTTAGGGATATGGAGTTGGCTGTAGAAGGTGGGACAAATATTAGGGGCATAAAAGGTCCTTCTCCACTAATCAACTTGCCATTCTTTGATGTTGTCTGGGGGTTTGTCCCAGACTACATGCATGCAGTCTTACTGGGGGTTTCAAGACAGATTACTAGACTCCTGGTTGATACTTCTTCATCCACCCAGCCATATTATGTAGGCAGCCCTGCCACTTTGAGAGAGATCGATGCTAGAATTGTTGGTATCCAACCTCCACACCTGATTACTCGACTGCCTAGAGGGTTGTCAGATAGGGTGCACTGGAAAGCCTCTGAGTGGCGATCCTGGCTCCTGTTCTACAGCCTACCATGTCTTGAAGGACTTCTTCCCCAAAAGTACTTGCAACATCTTGGCCTACTTGTATCAGCCATTTATCTGTTACTGAAGGCTGAACTAAAACCTTGTGAAATCAACAGAGCTGAGATCTTGTTGCTTGACTTCATGTTCAGGTTTCAGATTTTATATGGTGAGTCACAGATGACATTTAACATTCACCTTCTCAGTCATCTTGCCAAGTCAGTCAAGTTGTGGGGCCCATTGTGGACACATTCTGCATTTCCTTTCGAGAACGCAAATGGCAAACTCCTGACTTTGGTAAAAGGAACAAAAGGAGTGGCTAGTCAGATAGTTACCAAGTTTCTTCTATTTAGATCAATTCCTTACTTCTCATCCAAGTACACGGTGAAAGAAGAGGTGTTACGGTTCTGTTCTGATTTGAACAAGTACCCAAGGGTCCAAAATACTGTCAAATGTGACAATACTACGCTACTTGACAATGGGAGCGTGCATGTTGTTACACAGGAAGAACGGGCTGCCTTCTGTGCCCCTCGCGTGTGCATACCTGATGAAGTTGTAGTGCATAAGCGCATGATCAAAGGTGGTCTGGTGTATACTAGCGGAGACTACACCCTATCTCAGAGACGAGATGAAAGCTATGTGAAACTAACAGATGGAACATGTGGGGTAATCAATAAAATTATTTCTTTCTCTGACACGGATGATCACATAGCATTATTATTAACAACATTTAAGGTAGCTCCAGTATTTCCACTACCACAACGTTGTGGTTTTGTTCCACACATTTCCATTGTGCAATGCTGGGAATCATCCAAGACAGAATTAGTTCCTGTTAGTTGCCTTCAGGGTAAATGCATGTGTATCAAAGTGGAAGACAAACTATACATTTGCAGTTTTCCAAACATTTTTGAGAGGGACTAGAACAAACCCTTGCCAGACACGCAAGTGTGAGTGTGTGTGTGTGTGTGTGTGTGTGTGTGTGTGTCTGTGTGTGTGTGTGGCTGATGTTAAGTCAAGTTATGTTATCTAAAGATGTTTTGTATGTACAAGTGCTTGTAAGTAAAATGCAGTATGTATGGCAACAAACATAAATGGCAGGTAAATGTTCTTGAGCCATTCTTTTTTTGTACTATTTGGCTTTCATAAAATATTATATTTGATTCACTCCTTTTTATCTTTATCTTTAAAGCAACCTGATGTAAGTGTTTTAAATAACTATAGTGGTATTATACCACGAAGCCTAAATAGGAATCTTAATAAAGTAATGTCCAAAGTAATATCATGCATTATGTGTATTATTTAAAAAACCTCCTTCTGTTTACCTGTCCGATTGCATTTTTTTTCTACAAGCCTGCTAAATTGAAGTTTGAACAGAGAGTTTCTCTATTAGTTTAAGTGTAACCGGTGGGCAAAGTCTGACCGATGTGCAGCCATGCAGAGATGTAGCTGGCCTCATAGGCGCCGATTTTCTTCCGTGGGTGCTCATGGGCGCACGCTCTTTAAAAAAAAAAGAAAAAAAAAAAAAAAGAAATCAAGTAGGCTAGTCAAAAAATGTTTGCATTTCAGAACCTTAGGAAATGGACAGCGGCCGACACGAACACACACACACACACACACACACACACACACACACACACACACACACACACATTTAGGCCTACTTGATAATAAAGCCGTAAAGTAGGCTATCTTTCAACTCAGGCCAGCGCCACTTCGCACAAATACAGACAGGATTGGAGATGAAAAGTTTAACTGACACGTAACCGAGATCAGCTTCGTGGGAAATTAAGAATCAATGTCACACAACAGAGTCCTGCACGGGTCCGATTTTGTAAAACCGCACCGCCCGTTCCCGCAGTGCTTAAAACCGCCCCCGACCCGTTTTCTAGACAGCAGCACTAATTTAAATCCGCACCGACCCGACCCGCTTGAAATAGAACCGACACCCGACCCGCAACCGTAATAAAATCAGTTTAGACTATAATAGACACACTTACAAAAAATGTTATTGTTTATTGCCAGATCATACAGAAGTTATCACACGACCATTAACACAAGGACAACTTCAGCCGAAGCTGTCAAAAGGCCGATACATGAAGAACATGGCTGTACGTTACCACAAAACTGAGTAGCCTTATAACATTTTACCAGTGGAACAGACGCGGCTACAACACTATATCTGCCACGCAATTTCGTCTAGCCTATCTGACAATTTTGGGTTCAAACACGCCCTGCACACCACACATAGCCTACTTAACATTTACATTTACATTTATTCATTTAGCACTTAACAGTGTTAAAAAATACTGTTCGATAGAACTGCTTGGTTTACCAGTTATCTGCGTGCTTCCTCGGCGATGAAGTTCCACATTTGCGGCTATCCAACACGAAAATGCATGCAGCAAAGCCTTTCACAACATTGTTTTCTTCAGTTTTGTTCGACAACTTTACCATCTCCACTAGCTATTCTTTTCATCAAGCATCCATCTCGACGAGTCCAAGCAGATCGCGCGCGCGGTAATGATGACTTTTTAAAAGTGAAAGTAGGCTACTGGGAGGGCGTGGGCACAAATAAACTGACGTGGATTTTAAATTATTGTATTAACTTGAAATACAGGCATATTTTTGCAGATGTGTTCCTAAAAATGTGCATATATTTTTACGTTTGCACGTGATTGTTTTAAACCCGTGTTTAGACCTTTCCCCCGTGTCCGATCCGACCCGCACCAGTTTGAGCAAAATTTGCGGGTCACCCGCGGGAACACGAACCCGTGCAGGACTCTGTCACACAAGTCCACACAGTAAAAATTAGATTTGTTGACTCACCATTGCGGTTAATTCTTCAGGAGGAACGTGTCTCTGCGTACAGAGCGGGTCAAATAGGCGTTTTCATCCGAGAAACGCTGTGGTGGATAGGATATGGAGCAGGCCACTGACAGCGACTCACAGTGTGACAGACGCTTCACATAGCACCAACTGCAATATTTAATTTTAAATGAATGTAGCCTACTGGCAGTCTGGCACACGTGGGTGCTCGGCATTTTCCGTGGGTGCGAGGCGCCTATGGCTGGCGACACCATCAGTTAGAAGACAATAACCTCTGCGTTAGGCATTTTGCAGTAACAATATGAAGCAAAAAAGAAAAACTTGTCAAAATGATGTACACTTTTGCTCAACTCGAAAGATCTTTCCAAATTCGATTCTATCCTTCTTAACTAAAGTTGGTTCTGAGAGCTCGAAAATTCAATCCGTTCACACCTCCATCTTGGTCGGCCCCCCATACTTTTACTCGTGTGTTGGTGCTCTATCGTTTCCGCATTAAGTCGTAACTAGAGTAAGTTATTCTTTTGACGGAAAAACAAACTTGCTGAACCGATTTCATTTAATAACGTTTAATATAGTTACAAACACTTATAGTTTGTACATTGTGTGAATGTGCTCCTTTACGTATATTGGCGGGCAATAGCCAAGTATTTTAGGCTATTTTATTTTTTTCATTCCAAAACATAAACAAAAATAATAATACAAAAGTCATTTTTAAATATATTTTTGTTGTAATAATTGCAAAAAAAAAAAAAAAAAAAATCTGCATTAGCATTAACTATGTGTATAGCCTACATTAAATCATTATCATCAAACCAAAGAAAACACTAAATTTATTGGAGTCTTAATGGTTCATACTGGTGTCCAGTAGAACATGTAACCTTGCCAAAGGTATTTTATTGGACCTTAATGGTATCCAATAGAAAAAAAAAGCCACCAATAGAAGAAAGCAAATTACCAATAGAGACCTACTAGGACCATTACAGTTTCCATTAAAACCAATACAGACAAATAGACAAAACATGCCACCAATAGAAGAAAACAAATTACCAATAGAGACCCACTAGAACCATTACGGTTTCCATCAAACCCAATACAGTTTCCAATACAACCATTAAAACCATTAGCAATTCTGTAATGGTTTCTATTGTTTTTTTCAGCAGGGTATTTAACCTCCAGGTTATAAAACCTAATAAATGTAGACGGAGAGGCCCAGCCCGCCGCCATACATATGTCTTGTAAGGGAATCCCGCTAGACCAAGCCCACGAGGAAGCAACGCCTCTCGTGGAGTGCGCTCTAACTCCCAACGGGCATTGAATGCCTTTGGCAGTATAAGCCAGCGCTATGGCGTCAACTATCCATCTGGATAGACTCTGTTTCGAAACAGCCATCCCTTTGGAACGTCCGCTGAACGAGACAAAGAGCTGCTCTGTCTGTCTGAAGGCAGCAGAGCGGGACATATAAGTTCTTAAAGCCCTAACTGGGCAAAGAAAACTCGAGTCCCCCTCCTCACTCGACGCCGGCAGGGCAGCCAGGGAAATAACCTGAGCCCGAAAAGGCGTGTTGAGGGATTTCGGCACATAGCCGTGCTTAGGCTTGAGTATGACCTTAGAGTCGTTAGGACCAAACTCCAAGCACGTCGAGCTCACAGAGAGCGCGTGCAGGTCGCCTACGGCTTCACTGAAGCGAGAGCCATCAAAAACACTGTTTTAAAAGATAAGTGTTTGAGGCTGATAGACTGAATAGGCTCAAAAGGGGCACTTTTCATAGCCGCCAGGACTGTAGAAAGGTCCCAAATAGGGACTGAAGGAGGTCTGGGCGGATTCAGTCTCCTGGCTCCCCTGAGGAAGCGGATGACTAAATCATTCCTTCCCAGTGACTGACCTAGCGCTGAACCAGAGAACGCTGAGATAGCCGCCACATACACTTTAAGCGTGGAAGGGGATCTGCCCTTATCCAACAGCTCTTGCAAGAAGGAGAGAACCTCCGTTACCTCACATTCGAGGGGTGAAAAGCTCCGAGCCGTACACCAGCTGGAGAAAACCGACCACTTCGAAGCATAGAGCCGCCGGGTCGACGGCGCTCTAGCCTCAGTGATGGTATTCAAGACTCCCCCTGTGAGACCAACGGGTATCCGTTGAGTGCCCACACATGAAGGGACCACAGCTCCGGGTGTGGGTGCCAAATCGAGCCCAAGGCTTGCGAGAGGAGGTCTCTCCTCACCGGCACTGGCCATGGAGCGATGTCTGCTAACTGCATCAGAGCCGGAAACCACGCCTGGTTTTCCCAGAACGGTGCCACAAGCAGTATTGGGCATTTTGTTTCCCTGATCCGTTCCAGCACCTGTGGCAGGAGTGAGACGGGGGGAAACGCGTATAGCGGGCAGCGCGGCCACGTTCGGGACAGCGCGCTGCTGGTCTTTGAAAAGAACACGGGGCAGTGAGCGTTTTCGTGTGACGCGAATAGGTCCACCTCCGCTCTGCCAAATCTCTCCCACAACAGCCGGACTGTTTGTGGGTGTAGAGACCACTCTCCTGGGGGAATGTTGTTCCTGGACAGTCTGTCCGGGCCCACATTCAGAAGTCCGGGCACATGCACTGCTCTCAGCGAGCGTAAGTTGTGCTGAGCCCATATTAGGAGGCGTTTCGCCAGCCTGTACAGGGACGCTGATTTCAGACCGCCTAGGCGATTTATATAGGACACCACGGCCACATTGTCCGAACGGACTATGACATGTTGGTCCTTGATGTGGGGACAAAAACGCGTCAGCGCGTTGTGTACTGCCACCATTTCCAGGCAGTTTATGTGTTTCTCGTTCCGACCATAGGCCGAAGCACGGTCTGCCCTCGAGCAGCGCTCCCCATCCCGAGGTGGATGCGTCTGTCGACACCATCGTCACCTTCGAGGAAGTCCCCAGGCTTACACCTGACCGGTACCAGTCGTTCGCCAACCAAGGTACCAGGGCTGTGACACAGTCCTGATTGACCTTGAGGCGCAATCGACCGGTTACCCATGCTCCGCGCGGTACCCGCGCTTTCAACCAGAACTGCAGCGGGCGCATGCGGAGCAAGCCCAGCCGGAGAACTGATGATGCTGAGGCCATAAGACCCAGCATCCTTTGAAACTTCCTGAGCGGGGTTAAAGCGCCGCAGCGGAAAGACTTCGCCGCGCTCTGAATGCTCAGCACGCGCTGCGGCGACAGCTGTGCTGTCATAGATTGTGAGTCCAGAACTACCCCCAGAAACGAAATCGTTTGACTGGGGATCAGTGAACTCTTCACCCAATTGACCGTGATACCAAGATTCTCGAGGTGATCGAGTAAAATGGCTCTGTGCTCTATGAGCTGAGATCGTGATTGGGCTAGGATTAACCAGTCGTCCAAATATTTCAGCACTCTCATGCCTCTGTTTCTGAGAGGAGCGAGCGCTGCGTCCATGCACTTCGTAAACGTACGAGGTGCCAGGGACAAGCCGAAAGGCAGGACTGTATACTGGTATGTCTGACCCTCGAAGGCGAATCTCAAGTATCGCCTGTGATGCGACGTTATTTGTATTTGAAAATATGCGTCCTTCAGATCTATCGACATGAACCAGTCTTCTCGGCGAACCTGCGTGAGAATTTTGCTGGTCGAGAGCATTTTGAAACTGCGTTTCACTAACACTCTGTTCAGCCGTCTTAGATCCAGAATGGGTCTGATACCGCCGTCCTTTTTGGGGACTAGAAAGTATCTGCTGTACATCCCCTGTTCGCTTTGCGCACGGGGAACACGTTCTATCGCCCCTTTGCTTATCAGTTTTGATATTTCGGCGCGAAGTAGGTGTGCTACTTTCAACGGCACCGAAGTTTCGACGCGCGCTGTCGACCCTCGAAGGCGAATCTCAAGTATCGCCTGTGATGCGACGTTATTTGTATTTGAAAATATGCGTCCTTCAGATCTATCGACATGAACCAGTCTTCTCGGCGAACCTGCGTGAGAATTTTGCTGGTCGAGAGCATTTTGAAACTGCGTTTCACTAACACTCTGTTCAGCCGTCTTAGATCCAGAATGGGTCTGATACCGCCGTCCTTTTTGGGGACTAGAAAGTATCTGCTGTACATCCCCTGTTCGCTTTGCGCACGGGGAACACGTTCTATCGCCCCTTTGCTTATCAGTTTTGATATTTCGGCGCGAAGTAGGTGTGCTACTTTCAACGGCACCGAAGTTTCGACGCGCGCTGTAAAGCGTGGAGGGCGTCGAAAAAACTGTAGCGAGAAGCCTCTCTTTATAATGCCTAAGACCCAGTCCGAAACCCCTGGAAGCGCTGCCCATGCTTCTGCATGGTTGGCTAAGGGCCGGATACAGAGCTCGCTCTGTTCGCCGTGCGACAGAGGTGCTACGGGACTCGCAAACGTAGGCGATTCGCCTGTGGCATTTGAGGCAGGGGGCGCGCTTGATACAGCGGACGGAACGCTCACCCTCGACCCCACAACAGTGCTTAGCTGAGTGAGGGAGGGCTGCGAGAGTCCCGTGGGACTCATGTGTGCAAGTAGATGTGGGCTGAGAGCGGGCACATTTACTGATTTGGGCGTGCTGCCTGTGTGAGCAGCGCGCGCACTCACAGGTCTCGCTTTTACGGAGAGCCTGTGATCTGATAGACATAGTGTTTGTGGGCACTGGGCAGTGGGCACTTTTACTATGTTGGAAGCGCAATCGATCTGAGTCGATTTTATTCGCGCGAGCCCTAAGTGTAGGGCTGTGCTTGTGTGTAACGATGGGCATTTTATACATTTATAGCACCATCGGCCGTGGCCGGGACACCAGAAATCACACTCATTTTGGGATATATCTGGGTAGCCGTAAAAACGGCTTTTGTGTGCAGGCAAGCGGGCAGAAGAACAGGCTTGCGCTTTGCAGATAACACTGGAACAGCCGCGAATCTTGGGACTGAAACAGCGAGGCGCTTGGGTGAGAGGCCGGCCGCAACGGGACTCACACACCTGCGCTTTCCTAGCAGTGCTAGGACTTCTTCGGAACCTCAGGCTTCACCACAATCCTCGGTCGGGGCCCGTGCGTAGGGCGCCGGGCGGTTGATCGAGAGCGGGGTCTCGCGCTGCGCTGTTGCGGCTGCTGCGAAGATGAGGCCGAAGGCGGGGGCTGAGGCTGAGAGCTCCGCGGGGTCCGTTTTCCACGACTCGCCGCAGAACCAGAGCGCTTCGGTAGGAAGTGCTTGAAGGCTTGGGACGCTTTCTGGGCTTCGGTAAATCTCTCCACGAACTCGGAGAGAGAAGAACCAAAGAGGCCAGCGGAAGACAGCGGGGCGTCGAGAAACGCTGTGCGCTCGGAATCGGCCATCTCCGTGAGCGTCAGCCACAAGTGCCTTTCAGCGACAGTGGCGGAAGCCATACACCGTTCCATTGCTTGCGCGGCAGCCTTGGTAGCTCGGAGCGCCAGATCCGAAGCACTCCTTAGATCCGCCAAACAGATAGCATCAGGTCCCATCTCATCCAACTTACGGAGGAGATCTCCCTGGAAAATCTGTAAGGTAGCCATGGTGTGTAGCGCTGACGCTGCTTGCCCAGCGGAGGAGAATATTCTCACGAGCAGTGATGACGTCATGCGGCAGGCTTTCGAAGGCAACACCGGTTTAGTCCGCCGTCCAGCAGAGGGCGGGCAAAGATGGGTCGCTATCGCCTGTTCCACCGGCGGCAGAGAGAGGTAGCCTCGGTCTTTGGCATTATCCAGCGAGGAAAATGCAGGCGACACAGATGAGCGCGTCCGCGCAGAGTAGGGAGCGTTCCAGGCCTTCGCAACTTCTTCATGTAACTCAGGAAGAAAAGGAGCGGGCTTTGATTCCGGAGAAGAGCGCTCACCGGGGAGGAAGCTACCATCTAGCCGGGTGCGAGAGGGGGGCTCCGGTGCAGACCACTCGAGGCCGAGGCTCGCCGCGGCCAGCGCGAGTATCCGCATGAGCTCCGTCTCGATGCTGGCTCTCACCGAGGGCTTTTGGGCAGGAGGCGCGGGATCCTCAGAGACCGCCCAATCCTCGCTGTCCGAAGCCAGGAGAGAACAGGAATCCTTATCCCCCGACGCGGCCTCTGAAACGACCCCCTCAGATGAAGCGGCGGCAGACTGCGGGCGCTGAGCATCGGGGAGTGATTCGAGCGAGGCCGGTGAAGCTAGCGGGCGAACCGGCGAGCTTAGTCGGGCTGGAGCGGGTTCCGGGATCCGCTGCGAGCGCCGTTTCTTTCGGCGCGGCATCGCGGCGGTGAATGCAGGCTTCGCGAAGGATGCCAGGCGGGTCCTCAGAGCCACCATCGGCAAAAGCTCGCAGTGAGGGCAGCCGCCGTCAGCGAGCGCGAGCGCTGCATGGTCCTCACCGAGGCAGGAAACACAGATGAGGTGGTTGTCTCCCTCGGCGAGTGGGGCTCTGCACGAGCCGCAGGAAGGCATCTTGAGAAAGACGCCGCTCTTTTAGGGGGTGAGTGTTACTGAAATACCACACGCACACACAGAAAAACAGAGCAATAGCAGTAAAGGATATAATGCGTCGGAAAGCGCAGTAGGTACGGCTGTAGAAGGCGGCGTTGGCCAGCAGCTTCGAGGGCTCGTCCCGCTGAGGTGCTTGCTTCGACGACGCTTGCTTCCGTGATCCAGCGATGCGTGCGCTCCGCTGAAGAGATCAAAATTGAGTGAATCAGCCTTTTCGAGCTCCTTTTATAGGGATAAGCCACGCCCGTTTCGGCGGGAAGTGGCGAGGAGGGCGCGAAGCGCCCTCATTGGCCTGATGTTGCATCAGCCTGCGCTCGATAGGCTTATGCAGTTGCCGCAGAGCAGCCAATGAGCAGACAAGCCGTCTTGCTTCAGCTGTCTGCTGCTGCCGCAACGCGTTTTACATATATGAAAATTAAAGGATAATTTTTTGCTTCAGTGTTTTCGTGAAAAGAGACTTTTCCCATAGCGTTTTTAGCAAAACGCAGTACGAGAGAACTCTCGTAAGAGAACCACAGATGCAACCATTTTGTCACTCCCCACTCCCCCCTCACCCCAGAGGCAGAGAGCAGAGAGAAATGCTGGGGGTGATCTGTTGATTATTTATTGACGATGACATAACCTCCATCATTAAATAGCTTGCGGGTCACAGAACTCATCCCAAGGTTTATCACTGATCAGTGTGTGTCAGATGCATCTCATATGTGAGATTCATATGCTGATTCTTGATGTCTCTGAGTGTTTCTAAATATGGCAGTAGTTCAAAATGTTTTGTGCACAAAGTGTTTTAAAAAGTATCTGATTACCACAACAATGCTTGACCTCTTGTTATAGTATAGCACAGTGTTTATAATAAAATATTTAAAATCTATTTAACACACTTTTGATGCAAACAGCCCAAGTGTGACCCTTTTTCGAAAAGCATATGGGTATCGAAACATTTTCAAAGATATTTGTGGCACAGGGAATTAATTATATTCCACCAGACACAGAAGTGTAACAAGAACATTAAAGCCAATGGAAATGCAAATGAAAAGATTATGGATTAAAAGTTGTATGATATAAGGTTGTTTGTTAAGGTTAATTTGTATCTTCTCTTTTATCTGACATTGGAGGGAAAAGACCTGACCTGAACAGTGCAGTGCAATAAACTGTAACAGACATTCTGTCTGGCCAACATTACAAAAGTGAAATTTCCTGAGGCTTGAGGAGTGAAGTGTTAGCCTGGTAATACCAAACTCTGCTACTTCGCTTTGCTTCGTAGACAGAGGGTGGCATGGCATAATTGAAAAGCGTTTTCTTTCCCGCGGGGGGGGGGGGGGGGGGGGGGTTGTCTGAAGTTTAAAATCATTGGTTACCTGTAAGCCAATCACATAACGTTTGGTTATGGTGTGTGTTATGCGCATGCTCAGCCGCATCTAACTTCCACTGTAAACACATGTATGATGCGAAAACAAAACCATCGAGCGAAATACCGGAGTGAACATGGCTGTGAACGACTTTTGCAGATGTGAAGTAAATCTACGCATCAACGGTACAATCCGTGTCTACGTCACGGCTCTCAGCCCGCCCTCTGTTCGTTGATTGGCCGGCTGTTTTGAGGCCGGAGGAAAACGGAAAGCTATGACGCTGTCTCAGACTGAGTACAGAAGCAAAATGAAATTGAGCGGAAGTAAGAGGTCTGACGTAGTCAGGCTAGTGAAGTGTTACCTCTCAAAAGAATCCAGGATCATGTCTGTAGTCAAACTTATCGTGGTACACAGCAAAAAAAAAAAAAAAAAAAAAACTCCATTTTTGAATGAACATTCCTGGGAGTTATATGGCTCCAGACTCAAGAGTGTTAAAGTGTTAAAATATGAGTGTTAAATTAACACTCAAGAGTTAAAGTTAATGAGATAATTACGTGATTCAATGAGTGATGATTGATCATTATTGAAGACACCTGATGTTAACAAGCAGAATCACTGAAGGAGAAAATATTTTAAGACACCATTATGATGATCAGTGTTTGCTTTAGTTGGGCTCTTGACCCTTAAATCATCAACTTTAGATTTAGTTTGACTGTTCTATCTGAGTGATAACTCTCAGATGAACAAAGAGAAAAGATGATCAGGTGGTGTTGGTTATGATTTGACAAGCATTTTTTGATCTGAATCACAACTTCCATTTAAAAAGTTATGTCTAACTTGTTGATATAGTAACATGGAATTCTACAGCAAATGACTTTCAATATAATTCAAAATATTTCTTAAAAGTTAAGCTGATCAAATTTTTTTTTTAAATACTCTATTTAGACACACTGACATCAATAATCAGCCTGTGAATCTCAACAATGGTGACAATAATAAAGCATGTTGCAGTGCATTCTGGATGCCACCAATCAAAACTCATTAATGACTCCCATCATGCATTGCAGTATGAATAAATTATCATCAGAATTGTCTTAGTAATTTCCTTTACCTAATTGAATATTCTGTTTGTCACCATTGTTGAGATTCATACACTGAATGAGGTTGATACACAGACTGCTATTGTCTGCCCTGCTGCTGCTGCGTTGCATTGGTTTGCGTCTGTAACCTTCGTATTTTTCTGTTTTAATCTTTATTTACTGTCGTTTCTTATTATTTATACTGCTAAATATAACTTAATCAATATCACACATTGATCTGACATCGCTAGCTTCAATCTAAATCGTTATTGCAAACACAACATGCTAGTAATTTGCTAGCCTGTTAGGGTGCCATCCGTGCGCTCTTTATTTATTTATTTATTTATTCTCTAGCGCTCGCACCTTCCACTGCAAAAGATGCTTTCCAACAGGTTTTATCGTAGTTTTTGTCCAACTCCATTGATTTGTATTGAATGTGCTGTGTGAGGTAAGGTATTACTCCGCTGCTTCTTCTTCTGCTTCTTCTGTGTATTCAATGAAATGCCAGCGGTTTGCTTGCAATCGGCAAAGGTGCATTATCGCCACCAACTGGGCTGGAGTGTCTATTATTCAAGCTCTCAATGAAAGAATCTACGGGTGTGAGACGTTTGGAAAAATAGATCCACAGTTTTACAACGAATGGTAAAACACCTGTTGGAAAGCATCTTTTGCAGCGATTTTTGGTTGAGCATATCAGTGGACACCCCTGACCACTCGGTGAGTTTCACGTCTTTGTAAACGAAAGTTTAATGTGTTTTAGGAAGGAGTGTTCCAGTGCACCTATATTCTAGAGGTTTTGGGGAAAGCGAAATAAACCTAAAATTCTCGGGACAGCACACAGCAAAAACTCCAGTGTTAAATTAACACTCCTGGGAGTGTATATGAGTCCACACTCAAGAGTGTAAAGTGTTAAAATATGAGTGTTAAATTAACACTCAAGAGTGTTAAAGTTAATGAGATAATTAAGTGATTAGTTTAGTGATGATTGAGCATTATTGAAGACACCTGATGTTAACAAGCCGAATCACTGAAGGAGAAAATCACAAATTGTAAGCCACCGTTATGGTGATGGGTGTTTGCTTTAGTCGGGCTCTTGACCCTTATATGTTTACTTTAGATTTTGTTTGGCTGTTGTATCTTATAACTGCCAGATGAACAAAGAGAAAAAGGGATTTGATGGTGTTGGTTATATTATGACAATCATCATTTGAAATTGATCACTGAACTCATTAAGATCCTTTTTTCTGACTTAGATTTATGTTGTTGATTACAGCATAACTGTGAATCTGCATAAATATCCAGAATTTTAGATATAATACAAAGGATTTCTTAAAAGTTGTTTTGAAAACAAACAAAAATCTTTCTTTTAGGCACACACAGACGTCAAGATTCAGTCTATGCATCTCAACAATGGTGACGAGCAGAATATTCAATTAGGAAAAGTAAATTACACAGACAATTCAGATCATAATTTATTCATACCGCAATGCATGATGGGAGCCATTAATGAGTTGTGATTGGTGGCAGCCACTGCAACATGCTTTATTATTGTCACCATTGTTGAGATTCACAGGCTGATTATTGATGTCTGTGTTTCTAAATAAATTCATTTGAAAGTCTTTTGATCAGAACAATGGTTAAGAAATATTTTTGTATTATATGAAAAATACTGAAAATCATGTGCTGTAGAATCACAGAGCTGCTGTAATTAACAATTTAAGCCATCTCAATAAGTTTTATTATACGGATCACAACATGATTATGTCAAAACATAACCAACACCATCAGATCACATTGTCACTTTGTTCATCTGACTGTTATAAATCAATAACAGCAGACAAGCAAAATTTAAAGTAAACATATAAGTGTCAAGAGCCCAACTAAAGCAAACACCCATCACCTTAATGGTAACTTACAAATAGTGATTTCCTCCTTCAGTGATTCTGCTTGTTAACATCAGGTGTCTTCAATAATGCTCAATCATCACTAAACTAATCACTTAATTATCTCATTAACTTTAACACTCTTGAGTGTTAATTTAACACTCATATTTTAACACTTTACACTTTTGAGTGTGGACTCATATACACTCCCAGGAGTGTTAATTTAACACTGGAGTTTTTGCTGTGCAGCATGTGTCCAAATTTTAATCTTAAGCGTTCTATTTAATCAGAAACGATCTGTAAACAGGGCTTTAAGTGTAAAATACTTACCCTTTAATAAGCCTGTTAACAAGCAGAATCACTGAAGGAAAGAAGAGAACAGAAAAAGAGACGCAGACTAACTTTTGTTGGTTGCAATTCGTCACCTCACCACAATGCCACTAAAAATCACACACAACACCTTTAAAATACACTGTAGAAAAAGAAAAAAAGAAAAACTGTGAAATCCATAGCAGCACACGGTGCCCAACAATTATCATTAATGAAATAATGGCTAAAGATAGTTAAAATAGAATTATTATTATGCATGCAGACAGTAAGGTGAGCTGCATGACTTTTCTCCGTACTTCATTTTTTCACTCAATTTAAAGTACTTTATTGTCATCATTGTATCAGGTGAAGATACAGGAGGGACGCATGAGGCACATTCACTGGCTTTATTTACCTTGATAATACAATTAACAAACGGACAGGGAAGCTTTGCAGCTTTGCTGGCATCTAATGGGGAAAATCTGGTATTGCGCTCAAACAAAATCTTTTTTTCTAGGAGCTTTATAAAATATATTTTATGTAAAATAATATTCATAAGTTATTTTCATAACTTAAACCTCTATAACTTGTTTTGTTTCATGTTTTATATAAAAAAATATCTTCAACAATATTTTATCCAGGGTCTTCTTTAAAATGAGACCAGACTTAAGTCTGTACTCACAAACTTCAAACTTTCATGACATGTTTTGACACAGACATGTTTCCCCTTTATAAGGCCCTCTGAGTAACTGTTTTGAATTGATGCACAAGGGTTTATTCAATTGAGGAAAGCTTTTCCACACAATTAAAGTTCATATAAGAAGACTTTAAACAAATGGACATTTTGTTACACTAATTTAATTAATCAAAGTTTTCAATTATTTTATTTTATTTACGTACTAGCAACATTAGTTTAGACTGAATGTAAAGGGATGAACACTTAAGAAGAGACTCGTCATTTCACAGGTTTTAGCAGCTATTGCTCATTTCATAAATGCATTGCACTCAGAAGATCATTTAGCAGTCAATATGCTATCGCTGAACGTTTGTTAGATAGAAAGCACTAAAATTGTTCAGTAATATGATGCAAATATATATATATATATATATATATATATATATATATATATATATATATATATATATATATATATATATATATATATATATATATATATATATATATATATATATATATATATATAAATTATATATAAATATAAATTAAGAAATTAGATGCATATAAAATCAGTCTGAGGACACTGAATTGGGTCACTTAAAATAACTTTATTTAGTTTAGTTGAAATTAAACAAATTGTGTTTTCTAACAAATTATTATTGAACTAAACCAAGAGGAAATAATGTTGGAGATGATGTACATGAATATATCATAAATTCAAATCAGTTTGTTCAGTAATTTCAGTATGACTCTCAGTACTTTGTTTTGGTCTTGGTTCTTTTCTTAAATAGAGCACAGTCCAAGTCACTTCTTATTCCAGAGCTTTTCAACACAAACACATTTTCACACCAGAGATCTTTCTGATCTCTTCTTGTTCTGACAGCAGTGACTTTAAACTTCTCATATGGAGGAATCAGCACCTCTTTCTCATGACGAAGTTTCGAATATTCTGACACATCAGCGCCTTCACAAGTGAAGATTTCAAAACAAGATACTTTTCCAAAACCTTTTGCTTTCTTACGATCAAGAGAGGAGGATGAAAAGGAGCCGAAACGAACCTCTTTGTTCAGAACTTTCTTATCAAACTCAACTGTAGTGCCACGATAAGTTGTATAGCATTTGTTTTGTTTGTTTGTTTGTTTGTTTAAATTGTTCAGAATCTGTACTGCATCTGTTAACAGAAAGTAAAGTGAATACCATTTGTATGTCTTCTGTTTGTACTGTTTTTTATCACGACGAGTGTCAAGATTGAAGGGATTATATACAAGAGCATCACTGTACACATAAATGGCAATTTCATGAGTCTTATTCAAACCTTTTTTGGGGGTCTTGACAAACTCTTTTCCTTTTTCCCAAGCCGTTTTAAAAATATTCAAGTTATTGAGGTCATTTTTTAGAAGTTTTGTCTCCACACGTTCTGCCATTTTATCTCTACAACCGTTATATTGATCATCAACAGAATCCAGTGCCATATCCAGTGGAAATATCTGTCCTTCAACAGCAGCAGCTCTGTGATCCTGCAGAAACAGAAATCATAATGATCACATGATCAGTATTCATGTCTGTAATATTCATACTAGAACACAAGCTTACCTGTCCTAGAGCAGCTAAAATGAGAAGAAGAGCTTCAATGATCAGCAGCATCTTGATTCAGTCAAATCCCTCTGATGATCTAGTAGATCTAGTGAAGAACAGATGATGAAAGACAAACAGAAACACAACAGCGTCTCACAAATACTGAATCTATGACATGAAATATAATGGAAAGGAATATGTACAATAAAATTGTTCAGAATATGGTTTTAAATTCAACGTTTTTTTTTTTTTTTTTTACAAAATCACTTAAATCTGATTATTATTACACTGGTGGAAGTGTTATATTGACATTTTACTTTAACCCTAAACTTACCTGACAATTCTGTTGTCTCTTTTGTCAGATTCTGTTTTCTTTGCGTTATTTTTCAGAAGTTCAGCAATGATGAGAGGAGAAGATCAGAAAATTCAGTCCCACAGTCAGAAGACAATAAGAGATGAGGAGGGTGCCTTATTTATATTGTTGATGGTGTGTGTTAATAGCGTGAATTTTATGCATCTAGGTCATCTGATTAACATCTTCTGATTATCACTTGTGAAGATCTGGTCTATATGTGTGGTTTTACACTGGTCAAACTTGTCTTAGATGTTTTTCAACCTGATCTGTTCAGAATGTGTAATAATGGTACATGATGGTGAATTTGCCTGGAATAGTTAATGAAAACATACCATCCATCCCTAATCCAAATCCTAGACCTTTCCCTGAGTGTGGGTTGAGGTAAAGGGATGAGGCGAAGACTCAAGATGGGCTTTTTATTAATAATAACATGAAAAAAAAAAAAAAAACTACCCCATGAGAGAAAACATGAGCAGCAGTTTGACTGGGCAACTCAAGACTGGAACATTTGATGACAAACTCGCACAGTATAAACACAAGGGTGTGTCCGATTGACCCCCTACAATTGTCCCCGGCCTATACCCTTAAGATGTTGATGTCTTATTGAAAATGTTTCGTTTGAGGTCACCATCATGGAGATCAGTGTTTGCTTTAGTTGGGCTCTTGACCCTTGACTTTTATTAGGTTTGTGCTTTATCAGTAATTGCAGGTGTTCATGGAGGACATTTCTGCATTGATAAAGCAGATCAATTTGTCTGCTTTAATATCAGACAAAGACTGCAGTTAAACAATTGCATTCATTGTAATTTGAATTAATTGATTCACTTTTGGAACTTAAAAGTAATAAGAAAAGAAGGTAATGAACTCCACTGATGTGATAAAAATCATTTGTAACTAAAGAAATTTGTGTGAGATTGTCCAAAACTTTTCAAAAGTTAAAAATGACACATAAATACGCTTTAGAACCAATAGATAAAGCTATAAATGACTATATGTGAGGTTAAATGTTACATTTTCTCTACCTTTATCAAATAACTTCACAACTTTTACTTGCACTGATATAGCAAGGCTTTTTATTTTAGTTGTCCTCTTTCATAGACAGCTATTTTCTTCTTGCTGTGATTTTTCAATCTCGTAACATTCTGTAGTGAATCGCGCTGCTGATGTCACACCTCAAAATCAAAGCCTGAGTTGACAGAGAAAGTTGATGATCAGCATCACAGTACCAACAAAGCCTGGTTGGACTGGTTTGGTTTTGTCAACTCAAAACTAATCTTGTAACCCTGGGTGTGTTTGTTCATCATGGTATAGACCCCTGATCATCTTTGTTGCAAAGACTACAAACTCACTTAAAAAGCCAAGAGCCAAACTGGCCAACTAAAATAAACACTGATCACCATAATGGCGACCAAACATTTTTTTTATAAAACATCAACATCTAGACCTCTGTTAATTCTCAAAAAGACCTTCTGCTGAGATCTTGAGAGATTTATGGTCTTCTTTTATTTCCAGTTGATTTCATGTTATAGTTGTTGTGTTTCATTTTCTGAGAGTGCAAACATGATGTTGAACCAGCATCACATTCAATGCCATCACCATTGATTTTGGATGAATTTTAAAAATAAAAATAAAAATTCAACATTAATTGCAGGTGCAAAAGTGATGTTAATTCAATGCATTTAACATTGACACAGTATCACTGATTTAGCATTGTTTCGATGGTTGCTTGCTATCTGGGACCCTAATCAAACACATCTCAACCAATCAATTCAGGATTACTAGAGAGATACAGGCATGAGAGTTTATCAGGTTTGGAGCTTAACTCTGCAGGACAGAGGCCCTCCAGGAACGAGTTTGGAGACCCCTGCACTAAACAGAACAAAGAAAAAATTAATCACAACAATCACAAGTCATGTGCTCAAACAAAACAAGTTACGAACACGCAGCCAATGAGAACACTCATAAGCCGTAACCAAACTAGACTGAAGTGACGGGATCTGAACACCCCGCTCCACACTCTAAATTACTCATTGGACAGAATAACGCACAGCCCGAGCGAGCTCGAAACCGCACACTCACCATGATGAGACGATAGCAGAGTTCTGTCACCAAAACCAAGAATAAACAGGAGTGACAGAACCCTGAAACTGAGTTTAAAAAGAGGTCCTGTCCTCTGTAACCAGTCAATGACCCCTGAGATACCATAAAAGTGATAAATATTAGTAAGGTGTATCATTACAATGCTTCACAGACAAAAGTGGTAATGAAAACATTGTTTTTCTCTCTCTGCAGTTTGAACATCTGAGTTAAAACTTGTAAAGAATTGTTAAAAAAAACTTGTTAAATTGAAGCAACTACAATTTGAAATGCAATGAATGATAATTCACAGTTTGGCCCAGTCTTATTTCTCTGATTTATTTCTATAATAAACATCTCTCATGGAATCAGCACTTTTCAGGAAGGCTTCAAGAAATATTTTATTAGTCACAATTAAGGAACATTTCCAAAACCTTCTTCTACTTTAGAGTTGTGGTGGGACAACAAAGTACATTTTTCACATTCAGAAATATATTTGAGTCACTGTGAGATCAATACAGAGATAAAATAATCATGAAGCATCAGGCTCATCTGATAATGCAACACTTTTGAAGACCTGTGGTTTCATGCAGGACAAACTCTGAGTTTCTCTCTGCTTAAGATGAGTCATAATCTTGCATACATTTCACAAGCTGATTTAAAAAAAATAATTTTGTGAACTTAATTAAATAGAGGAAAACTTCCCACCCTTTTTAAGTATATAAGAAGAATAGATTGAGTCAAATCAAACAAGCCTAATATTTTTTGAATTTTGAATTTTTATCAACAACAATATATAAAAATGTTCATTTTCAAAGTTCATTGAAATAAATTAAATTCAACAAGACGCAAAAACACTTTAGCATTTATTGAAAATATTGCTGCATTGCTCTCATTCAGTCAGTATGATATTGCAGACAATTAGACAGAAAGCACTTCAAATGTTCAGTAATCGGATGCTAAAAGATGCAAGTAAATGCAAGTATAAATTAAGAAATGTGTGGTTTCACATAGGACAAACTCGTCATGTCAGTGCCAGCATAAAACAGAGTTAACATGATCAAGGAAATGTGCTTCATTCAGGTCCTTCATATTTAGGGCAAAACTAATTGATTTGTAAATCAGTAGATGCATCTTAGAGCCAGATGAATGTTTTTTATGTGCGCTGAAAAAAAGAGGAAGTGAAAGAGGAGAATATTGGCGCGGTCATTGCTTGGGGAAAATAGGCCAAATTTGCAAATGGAGCTTGAGGTAAATAGTTTTAGGGCCATGTCGCATTGATCAGTACGCCATTTCATGTGGCTAGTCAGTAGAACACACTTTGAGATGATCATCCTAAATCTCTGACACTGTCAGTAAATGATCGCACCTTAGGTCGCAAGACCATTACAAAAACTGTCTTTGAACCTCTCTCACTGTACGACGTAGAACTACCAGTTCGGTGGTACCACGACCACAGAAAATCACATTGATTGGTCATCTTTCTTCTGGGACAGCCAGATGCAAAATATTTGGTTAAGCAGTAGTAGCCTAGGTCATTTGTTATTTATCCTATTGAAAAT
Organism: Scardinius erythrophthalmus; assembly: GCF_964197995.2. Taxonomy (NCBI): domain Eukaryota; kingdom Metazoa; phylum Chordata; class Actinopteri; order Cypriniformes; family Leuciscidae; genus Scardinius; species Scardinius erythrophthalmus. Next base: position 30,544,805 of record NC_138221.1, read on the forward strand.
GGTCATAGCCTACATAAACATAATCACTTCATATATTCGAGTTATTCAATCATGAAGAAATGGGATGGTCTTAAACTGGTGATGCATACAAAACTCTCACAGATAACATCTCTTCCACTGTTATCGCTCAGTTTCCTTTTGAGAGAACAAATCTTCTCATCGTCTTCCAGCTGTCTTTGTTCATCTCATCTGATAATGCAACACTTGTGAAGGGCCTGTGGATTACTAGTATTTTCTGACAGAAGTTTTTTTTTTATTTTTTTATTTTTTTTTATAATCACTTAAACCTGTGATGTTCACTGATGTGTTATACATAACAAGTGATCTTGGCCCGAATGTGTCCTCAAGATGGCACTGCTGGCCTCCTGTCAGCCAGAGCTGGGTCATGTGTGGCAATGATGGCACATCATGATCACAGCAAACAACAGTTTATGTACTGTAAATGAAATCTTCGGGATGTGATGCTTTCCCAGCCAGCAATGACATGTGGGGCCCAAATGGGTCTGACATGAATTGCCCAATTAAGACCCATGCAGTACCCTTATAGGTCCCACTTTTAGTACGTCTGGGCTTCCACGGCTTGCCCCAGTGTGGATCCCGGGTGCAAGCCCATAATGGGGCCCACATTTGCCGCCCATGAAGCCCTCATCTGGGCCCCACATGTCATTGCTCAGCCCATTCTCATCCTAGGGCATCATATATTGACGCTTTTGACATTTCGTCGACATCGAACGCACATGGCACCCTTTAGCGTTAATATGAGACGCAGATAGAAACGGGCCAGAAGGCGCCTCCTAGCGGTCTAACCGTAACCCTACACCAGACCTAAACCTACCCATAACCGAACAAAGCTCTGTGCGTGTCATATTGACGCTAAAGGGTGCCATGTGCGTTCGATGTCGACGAAATGTCAAAAGAGTCAGTATATGACACCCAAGGATGAGAATGCGTTGCATTGCTGGCTGGGTTTATTGAGGAACTGTTGTAGAGTGAGATTTGAAAGTTGTAGGCCTATGTGAATATATAAGACATTCTAATGGGGGAAATCTAAGGGTATGTTTACACAAAAACATTGTACAAAAAACAGACAACAACAATGTCGAAACGATCCCTGTTCACACTGATTTGTGATAATGACTAAAAAGGTTGTATTATGCATGCCAGGTTCAGTAGTTGGCGATGTCACTTTGTAAACAAACACTACGCAAACACTTAATATGCATGCCGTTTTCACAAATTTACGTTTTTGTTGTTTATAACCCAGCGGGCACCTTGATGTCAAAATGACGTCAAAAAATAGGTCAAAAATGAAAGTCATATTGACGTCAAAGTATCGATGTCAATTTGATGTCAAGATTTTGACCTCTGCTGATGTCATTTTGCCAAACAAAAATGTGAAATGCATGGCCGTACACTTATTACCAGCTTCACTTAAAACTAACCAGATTTACTGTATTTAACTTCCGGTAGATAAATAAATAAATAAAGATAAATATTTTTGTATTTTAAAGTCACCATGATGGTGGTTAGCGTTTGCTTTAGTTGTGCTCTTGACCCATGCCTTGGTAATATAAAATTTTCTCTGACTGCTATAATTGTGTGTTTATAAAGCACAATTGTTATAGCTAAAAAAGCCATGAGATCAGGTGGTGTATTCTGTTTATTGATGAGGATGATGATATCATCATGTTGTGGCCTGAATCCTTGACCTAATTCACAGTCTAATTATATAGGACTTGTGTTTTTGAAGGTTTATAATAGAAGCCATTTAATTTGACAGTATGTGAGCAATGTTGTTTATCAAATAATATTAATGATTTTAGAGATATTTAGTCCATTAAACTTTTTCCTCTACATTATTACTCAGCTATCAAGAATCAGTGTATGACTCTCAACAATGGTGACAATCAATGAAATGCTTCATGCTGCAGTGCATGCTGGGTACCACCAATCAAAACTCACCCATATCTCCCAGCATGCATTGCGGCTTTAATAAATTATGCAGCTGGAGTTGATCTGATTATCTGGTTATTTTGTTTGATTGTCACCATTGTTGAGATTCATATGCTATTTCTTGATGTCTGTGTGTGTCTAAGTACTGCCATAGACTAAAGGGTTTTGTGCACTAAATAGTAAAAAAAAAAAAAAACAAGTATATTGTTTGATAAAACGATACTCGGTTACTCACGTAACCTCGGTTCTCTCTAGAGAGGGAACGAGTATTGCGTAAGCTTGCTTACGCTGCGGGAAAGTCTTCTTTTCTCGAGATACTGAAGCCAAAAATTATCCTTAATTTCATTTTTTGTCAACGCAGTGCAGCTGCGGGCAGCTGAGCTAGAGCGGCATACTGCGCGCTCATTGGCTGCCGCGCGGCAACTGCTTAAGCCTACCAGTGAGCCTGGCGTGACGTCACGCCCAATGAGGGCGCGCGCGCCCTAGCGCGTCACAGCCCGCCAGAATGGGCGGCGTCAGAGCATATATAAGGAAGGCTCGTAGGCTATATTCTCTGTTTTCTGTCGAATGAAGCGACACGAGCTACAGGCTTCAAGCACGGCAGGGAACGCAATACTCGTTCCCTCTCTAGAGAGAACCGAGGTTACGTGAGTAACCGAGTATCGTTCTCTTACGAGAGGTTCTCTCGTATTGCGTAAGCTTGCTTACGCTGCGGGAACCCCTTGTCCACGCCGTGCGAGCCTAACAATCACATATGACTCTATGAAGAGCATAGAGGTGAAAAACAGGTGGCCAGCGGTGCGGGCCAACACATGTTCATAAGCACATCTAGGGAACGCAAGAACGGCAAGGCCGGTCTATGTATACTGACCCTGAGCGTGCAGCTCAACAGACAAGCTAGTCAATAGTACAACCTGCGCATATGGGCAGGACATGAACACGACTAGACTGACAGAAGTTTTGCCTGCAGAGCGGGAACTTCCAGGTTATAAAACCTAACAAAAGTGGAGGGGGACGCCCAGCCCGCCGCCATACAAATGTCATGAATGGAAATCCCGCTGGACCATGCCCACGATGAGGCCATGCCTCTGGTGGAATGAGCCCGTATGCCCAACGGACATTGCAGGTCTTTTGACGCATATGCTGCCGCAATAGCGTCCACTATCCATCTGGATAGCGTCTGTTTCGAGGCGGCGCGACCCTTAGCGCGCCCTCCAAACGAAACGAAAAGCTGCTCTGAGAGCCTGAAGGCTGCAGAGCGCGTGACATAACACCTTAACGCCCTGACCGGGCAAAGGCGGTTGACACCCTCCTCACTGCCGGATGACGGCAGGGCCGATAGGGTAATGACTTGAGCCCTAAAGGGAGTACCTAACACTTTGGGGACATAGCCGTGCTTCGGTTTGAGAATGGCTAACGAGTCGTTAGGTCCAAACTCGAGGCACGACGCGCTGACAGACAGCGCATGCAAATCGCCCACTCGTTTGACTGAAGCCAGAGCTAGCAGAAAAACGGTTTTAAGCGTCAAGTATTTCAACTCCACAGAGTCCAAAGGCTCGAACAGATGCACTTTCAGGGACTCTAGGACCAGGGACAGGTCCCAAATAGGGACTGACGGGGGCCGGGGAGGGTTCATCCTCCTGGCCCCTCGCAGAAAGCGGGTGATGAGTTCATCCCTGCCCAGTGAGCGGCCGCGCGCCGAATCGGCGAACGCTGCTATGGCCGCGACGTAAACCTTGAGCGTGGAGGGGGACCTGCCCGCGTCCAACATCTCTTGGAGAAAGTTCAATACCTGTGGGACTCCACAGGACTGAGCATTAGAACCCATTTCCACACACCATTTGTTAAACACTGACCATTTAGACGCATAGAGCCGCCTCGTCGAGGGGGCTCTGGACTGCGTGATCGTGTTAATTACCCCTTCTGGCAGATCAACGAATATCCGTTGATTTCCCACGCATGCAGAGACCAGTGCTCTGGATGGGGATGCAGAATCGATCCTCGAGCTTGAGAGAGAAGATCTCTCCTCACCGGGATCGGCCATGGGGCTGTGTCTGTCAGCCTCATTAGCTCGGAAAACCATGGTTGGTTTTCCCAGCGCGGGGCTATGAGGAGCGCTGCGCAGTTCGTCTCCCTGATCCTCGCTAGCACTTGAGGCAGCATCGAGATCGGGGGGAACGCATACAGCGGAACGCTGGGCCATGTCTGGGCCAGCGCGTCCTCGTGTTTCGAGAAAAACCTCTGGCACTGAGCGTTCTCGCTCGCGGCGAAGAGGTCGATCTCCGCTTTGCCAAAGCGATGCCAAAGCGCTTGGACCGTCTGGCGGTGCAGAGACCATTCCCCTGGGGGAACGTTGTCCCTGGACAGTCTGTCCGGGCCGTCGTTGAGGCGACCGGGTACATGAGCTGCCCTTAGGGAGCGCAGCGGGCCCTGAGCCCAGGATAGGAGGCGCTCTGTGAGAGCGCGCAGGGCTCTGGATCTGATTCCGCCCTGGCGGTTCACGTAAGACACTACTGACATGTTGTCCGAGCGGACTAGCACATGGTGTCCCCGTAGGAGTGGTAGAAAATGCTTCAGCGCTTTCTCGACCGCCAGCATCTCTAGACAGTTTATGTGAAGGCTTTTCTCCGTATTCGACCACCGGCCGCAAATCGGACTGCCCTCGTGAGTCGCTCCCCAACCCATGTTGGACGCATCTGTCGAGACCACTTTGCGGTGTGCGATGACCCCCATCGACACTCCCCGCTGAAACCATTCGGCCGCCAGCCAGGGCTGCAGGGCTGAGACGCAGCGCTGAGTCACTCTGACTGGTGCACGGCCCGAAATCCATGCAGGGGAGACGGGGGCTCGCTGATAGCGGCAGCCGGCTGAATGACGCTGTGAGAGAGCGTTTTGAGCAACGGCTCGCGGCGCGGAAGCGGGGCGGGCTCGTGAGTGTGTACATGAGAGCGTGCGTGCTGTATAGCGGGCACAGGACTCTTTATTAACGCACAGCCGGCGGTGGAGTGCTTTCGTCCCCGAATGTGTGAGGCAGAGCGGGCACTGTGTAGGTGTGAGCACTGGGTTGTGGGCACGTGACCTACAGCTAACACTCGAGCGGCCGTAGCGCGCTTTATGTGAGTGCACTCTGTGGGGTACACAGGGGGGATTGTGCTTGTGTGTAGTGATGAGCACTGGGGTGTGGGCATGTTTACTACACTCATAGCACTGACGGCGTGAGCCGGATGACCAGATTTTACACTCTTTATTCGATTTATCTGGGTCGCCGTAAAAACGGCGTTTGTGTGCAGGCGAGAGAGTTGAGAAACTGGCTCGTTGGCTGCGGTGGACACTACTGCAGTAGCCTTTGTCAAGGGGACTGGCAGAGGGATACAGGTTAGCTTCGACGGCGGTCCGGCCGCGGCGGGACTCAACCGTCTTTTCCTCCTTGCGAGTGCTAGGAGGATTTCGCAGGCTCGGTTTTCAGCGAAACTCTAGGCCGGGGACCCCGCGGGGGTGGCGGCCTGTGTTGGCTGGTGGAGCGGGACCTGGGTCGGCCGCGCTGACGCTGCTGCGATGCTGGAGGTCGGGAGGGGCGCCGCGTGGGGCTGCGTGCAGGAGGCTGAGTTTTAGAGCGGCCTGCAGCGGAGCTCGAGCGGCGGGGCAGGAAGAGGTTCATGGCCTGTGACGCCTTCTGAACTTCCGAGAAGCTGTCCACGAGGCCACTTACCGCGGGGCCGAAGAGGCCGGCGGGTGAGAGCGGGGCGTTGAGAAAAACGGACCGCTCTTGCTCTCCCATGTCGGCTAGCGTTAGCCAGAGGTGGCGCTCAATGACAGTCAGCGAAGCCATAGATCGTCCGATCGCTTGGGCTGCTGTTTTCGTCGTGCGAAGAGAGAGATCCGTCGCACTGCGCAGGTCGGTCAAAGCAGATTTATCAAGTTTTCCCTCGTCGAGCTGGCTGAGGAGGTCGGCTTGAAAAACTTGTAAAACCGCCATTGTGTGCAGGGCTGAGGCGGCTTGCCCAGCGGCGGAGAAAGCGCGGCTGGCAAACGCCGAAGTAGTCCTGCAGGCCTTGGACGGGAGGGCAGTCTTTGAGCGCCATCTCGCGGATGGGGGGCAAAGATGCGCTGCAACCGCTGGTTCGACCGGTGGGATCCGGTCATACCCTTTCTCCTTGGCTCCGTCTACGCGAGAGAGAGTAGATGAGGCCGGAGAACGGAGTCTGGCCGAAACTGGAGCGTCCCAGGATTTGGTAAGCTCCTCGTGAAGCTCCGGCAGAAAAGGCGCTGGCCTGGACACTGGAGCTCGTCGACTGGCGGGCAAGAAGCACCCGTCGAGTCTGTTGGGCGGAGTCACCGCTGGCGGGGACCATTCGAGGCCCAGGTGTTCGACTGCTGCCGTGAGGAGGCGGAGAAGCTCGGCGTCCACACTGGCGTGAGTCCTGCTGGACGCTCTGGTGGAGGAGGCGGAGCGGACAGAACCGGACCATTCCTCGCTGTCCGACGCCATTAGTGAGCACGTGTCCAGTAGCGCGTCATCATCCGCTTCATCCCCTGAGGCGACGGCATCGAGGGCGTGAGCCGTCGGCTGCGCGTCGGGAAGCGGGGGCGGAGAAGGAGAGAGCGAGGCTCGCGGGAGAGGCTCCGGCGAGGCCTTGGCTCGAGTCTCGGGCTCCGGTGGTCGCTGCGAGCGGCGTTTCTTCTTACGCGGCCCGAGGACAGTTGGAGCAGGTTCCGCGAAGAGGGCGAGTCGAGCCCGCAGGGTCGACATCGGCAGCTCTTCACAGAAAGCGCAGCCGCCCGTGGAAAGCGCGACGGCTGCGTGGTCCCGGCCCAGGCAGAGAGCGCAGAGAAGATGGCGGTCTCCGTCGCTGAGCGCGGAGCGGCATGAGCCGCACGTGGTGCGAGGCATTTGCAACAACGCCTCTGCTCTTTTAGAAAGTGCTGCGGAAGCAAGAACACACACAAAAGAGCTTGCAAAGGATATTCGCCGGATAGCTGAGCTGGCACGGCAGGCTGAAGGCGGCGAAGATCGTCCGGCTTCCTCAGGCTGACCTAAGCTGGCTCGTTAGCTGGGCCTTGAAGGACAACGGCGACGGCTTCCTCTCCGAGATCAGCGATGCGAGTGCTTCGCTGAAAAGACAGAAATCAGAGAATATAGCCTACGAGCCTTCCTTATATATGCTCTGACGCCGCCCATTCTGGCGGGCTGTGACGCGCTAGGGCGCGCGCGCCCTCATTGGGCGTGACGTCACGCCAGGCTCACTGGTAGGCTTAAGCAGTTGCCGCGCGGCAGCCAATGAGCGCGCAGTATGCCGCTCTAGCTCAGCTGCCCGCAGCTGCACTGCGTTGACAAAAAATGAAATTAAGGATAATTTTTGGCTTCAGTATCTCGAGAAAAGAAGACTTTCCCGCAGCGTAAGCAAGCTTACGCAATACGAGAGAACCTCTCGTAAGAGAACTGTAGACATGCTGAGGAATCAAATGACTTCTATTATGAATTAAACAATTTTAAATATTAAGCCCTATATAATCACAACATTAAACACTGAATAAGATCAGAGATTCAGGCATTTACATGATGATATCATCATCATAAATAAAAAGCCATCACCTGATCTCATTTTCTCATGGCTTTTTTAGCTACAACACATGTGCTTTATAAACACACAGTTAGAGCAGACAGAGAAAATTTTATAATTAAGTGTTAAGGGTCAAGAGCAAAACTAAAGCAAACGCTAACCACCATCATGGTGACTTTAAAATCCAAAATATGATTTCATTAAACGGGAAATTAAATAAAGTAAATATGGTTAGTTTTAAGTGAAGCTGGTAATAAGTGTACGGCCATGCATTTCACCTTTTTGTTTGGCAAAATGACATCAGCAGAGGTCAAAATCTTGACATCAAATTGACATCGACACTCTGATGTAACCCCTCTCACCCGGGTCCTTCACACCCCGCTCCGTGCGGGTCTCGAACCCGGGTCTCCGGCATGAGAGTCAGACGCTCTAACAAGGAGGCTAAAGACTGCAGCCTCTAGCGTCTGTCGCTAGAGCGCCTTATGAGATCAGAGGAGTGAGGTTTACTCACACAGCAACTACTAGCTGGCCTCTGTTACACTCACCCCCCTAAACCTCACTCCCATCCGGGTCACGGCACCAATGTAACCCCTCTCACCCGGGTCCTTCACACCCCGCTCCGTGCGGGTCTCGAACCCGGGTCTCTGGCATGAGAGTCAGACGCTCTAACAAGGAGGCTAAAGACTGCAGCCTCTAGCGTCTGTCGCTAGAGCGCCTTATGAGATCAGAGGAGTGAGGTTTACTCGCACAGCAACTACTAGCTGGCCTCTGTTACACTGACGTCAATATGACTTTCATTTTTGACCTATTTCGTGACGTAATTTTGACATCAATGTTGATGTCATATTGATGTTAAATTGACGTCAAGGTGCCCGCTGGGAAGGAGATGGTAAATGCAAAGTTTTCAAAACCTTGCACTTTGAAACCCGTTTTCAAAATCTTGCGTTTTCAGACTCCCAAAACGTTGTTGTCGTGTAAATGCCCTAATGCAGGGTAAAATACCCTTTAATAACCCTAAAGAAGCTGCCGTTTGTGCCTGTGGATCCACATGTGATGCGCTTGATTGAACTGATTGCTGTTGAATTCAGTAAAAGATCAATATTTAATTATCACACCTATCTCTCTCAAGATACAGTATACCAGGAACAGATCCAAATTCAAACTTTTATTCAAAGATATGTATCCTTTTTCCAGAGGTGGAAAGTAACGAATTACATTTACTCGCGTTACTGTAATTGAGTAGTTTTTTTGTGTATTTCTACTTTTTTAAGTAGTTTTTAAAATCTGTAATTTTACTTTTACTTAAGTATGTTTTGTTTAAAGTATTGTAATTCGCTACATTTAAAAACATATCCGTTACTGAGTAAAAAAAAAAAAAAAACATTAAAAAAATGAACTAGCCTACTATGGGTAAAACAGCGCGCGCGCTCGTGCTCAGCATTGATTGATTGAAGGGCGGGAGAACAGACACGCAAAAAAACACAAAAAATATGGAGACGGACAACACAGATTCTTTACACACACACGTGAGGCGAACCCCTGGTAAGTATGGGGATACTTTGGATATAGAAAAACGAACGCGTGGTTGTCCTCGAGGCTCGAGCATAGCCTATTCATTTTGCAAAAATTGTGGACGCAAATTGGCTGCAAAAGAAGGAAACACATAGAACGTGTTCGGGAACACCATCCCTCCGTGCAGATTAAGATATGTCCCGTTTATAATTTAAGGTCGAAGGATTTCTGTGATGCAGAGGGAATCCCGGAGTTTCATTATCATGAAAATGGAATTTAGCCTACAGTAACGCAGATCACGTAAAACACATGAAAGTAAAGCTGTACAATAAATCAAATTGCGACATGGTCTGTAGTCTATATATTAAAGCACAAGAGACTGCTATATAAATGTATAATATGCGTGTCTGTGTGAATCAGTGCGAATGAGACGAACCGTTTCGTCTACTACATACTCAAGTACGCGACGCGCTAATAGTGTTTTCAGCATCTCACAAACAATATGAGAACATGAAAACATGAACATCTCCAGAGCTGCTCTGAGAGAATGACCTTTGAGAAAAACCTTGTCAAATAGCCTACACTCTGAAACAGGACTTCATTACAACCCATCAAAATAAAAGTTTGGTTTAACTACGAAGAAATGATGACATAACTGTTGTGGGCCTACAATAGAATGTACTTCTCATAATAATATTAACAACAACAATAATAATACAGATTATTTAAACATTATTTAAGGATTTTTGTCCATGGTTGAATTGAGTAAATCTGTTTTGCAGCACTTTGCCAAAAAATAAAAGGATAAAAAAATGTGTTAAACTTTGATTTGATTACCACCGTTTTGGATAATATATTTGTTTTAAATCATAAAAACAAAAAGGATTTTTCTGAATTAAATACATTTCATAGAAGTCTATTGTTCTTGAACATTTTAATAAATTATTAATGATAAAAAATAAGTTGTTAAATGAGTAGTTAAAATGAAAATGAAAATTACTCCATGATTTATCAGCCCTGAAACCATCCTAGGTGTAGGCTATATTACTTTCTTCTTTGTTCTTTCAGACGAATACAATCGGAGTTATATTAATAAACACTCTGATGCTTCTGAGCTTTATAATGGCAGTGGATTGCAACCATCAGTTTAAAGCTCAAAAAAGTACACCATACACAGTCTACTTACACTTTAAACGCAACTTATGCAACTCATGACGTCAGAAGTAGTGTCGTGCAAATGAACGGCCAGAACACATTAAAGTTTTCTGTTTTCTGTTAAAGCGGTGTCGTGTTAGCGGCCCCTAAGTTAATAACTAATGTGCTTTTCGCAACGAATGAATCAATCAAAAATGAATGAATCAAAAACTAACTTTAGCTGGACAATAACTTTATTCTAGAGCGGCTGTAAAGCCAAAACACTCTCTGTTACTGTAATCTCTTATTATCTTTGTAAAGCTGCTTTGAAACAATCTATATTGTTAAAGCGCTGTATAAATGAAGGAGACTTGACTTAATATAATTATGATTGTATTCGTCTGAAAGAAGAATGTCATATACATGGCTTGAGGGTGAGTAAATCATGGGCTGGTTTCATTTTAAAGTGAACTACTCCTTTAATCAAATTCATAATCATTTATTGAAATTAGTTGATTAGACATGTTTTATTGAAATTTTAATAAACAAAACAAATGTTTCCAAAAATACTGTTTTCATCCCATTTACTGTAACTGTCAACCGCCTAGCAACATCATAGCAACCACCCAGAACACCCTAGCAACCGCCTAGCAACACCATAGCAACCACCCAGAACACCCTAGCAACCGCCTAGCAACCACCCAAAACACCCTAGCAACCGCCTAACAACCACCCAGAATACCCTAGCAACCGCCTAGCAACAACATAGAAACCACCCAGAACACCCTAGCAACCGCCTAGCAACACCATAGCAACACCCTAGCAACTGCCCAAAACTCATAAACTCTGAGTGTGTGTGTCTGAGTGAGTGAGTGTGTGAGTGAGTTAGTGTGTGTGTGTGTGTGTGTGTGTGTGTGTGTGTGTGTGTGTTAGTGAGCGTGTCTGCGTGTGTCTGCGTGTGTGTGTGTGTGTGTGTGTGTGTGTGAGAGAAAGTGTGTGTATGTGTGAGTTAGTGAGCGTGTGTGTTTGTCCGTGTGTGTTAGTGAGCGTGTCTGTGTGCGCGCGTGTGTGTGTGTGTGAGTGTGTGTGTGCGTGTGTGTGAGACAGAGTTAGTGAGCATGTCTGTGTGTGAAATTTAAACTAACAAACTCATCTATCTATCTATCTACTTCAAACTAATTTAAACTTTAAACTACTTTAAACTTCAAACTACTTTAAACTTTAAACTACTTTAAACTTCAAACTACTTTAAACTAATTTAAACTTCAAACTACTTTAAACTACTTTAAACTTTAAACTAATTTAAACTTTAAACTACTTTATACTTCAAACTAATTTAAACTTTAAACTACTTTAAACTTCAAACTTCTTCAAACTTTCTGGTCCGGCTTTCTCAAGCCAACTTAAAGTTTGTCTCGACGAACTTTTTAATCTAGTTGTTTAATACCATTATATTAGTCGGTTATCATACTGTGAAAATCTCATACCTTTACAACCCTACTCGGGGGACTCCCCAACCCACCCCCGCTGTTAAAAAAGTAACTCAGTTACTTTTACTCGGAGTACATTTTAAATGAGCTACTTTTTACTTTTACTTGAGTAGATTTTTCGACCGGTACTTTTACTTGTACTTAAGTAAAAAAAAATTGTAGTAATAGTACTTTTACTTGAGTAGAATATTTTATTACTCTTTCCACCTCTGCCTTTTTCTCAGTACTGGCATGAGAAATGAACAATTTAATTAAACAATTTAATCAGATAATAGACTCTAGGAACATTTAATCAGACTAGTACATGATGATGATGATAAGTGCAAAAGAGTGAACATAATCATCTAAGCAGAGTTTCTCTTACATTTTTTTTGTTATGACAAACCTGTATCAGAGACACAAAAAAGGGGCGGAGTTGGGCCAGAAAAAAATTGCCATGTGGGTGTTGACCTTGTACTTTAACTCACCTGCAAATACTGTTGTCTCTTTTTGTCAGGTTCTGTGTCTGTTTCTTTTCATTGTTTTTCAGAAGCAGCGACGAGAGAAGATCAGAAAAGTCATTGTCATTCAGACGACAACGACTCAGCAGATGAAGAGGGTGCCTTTTTATTTTGCTGATAATGTGTGTGTTTGTGATGCATCTTGGTCATTTAAATGGTTTAGATCACCTGATTGTCACTTGTGGCCTGTGGTTTCATGCACTATAGAGATAAAATAATCATGAAGCATCTGGCTCATCTGATAATAATGCAACACTTTTGAAGACCTGTGTTTTCATGCACAAACTCAGTTTCTCTCTACTTAAGATGAGTCATAATCTTGCATATATTTCACAAGCTTATTATTATTATTATTTTATTCAGTGAACTTAATTAAATTGAGGAAAACATTTCCACCCATTTAATGTATATAAAATGAATAGAATAATTCCATTCAACCAAATTATATTTTGTTGAAAGAAATGCAATAGCTTTTTTTTTTTTTTTTTTTAGTAAGTTAGCAACTTAATTTTTGACTGAATGTAAAGGGATGAACACTTAAGAAGAGACTCGTCATTTCTCAGGTTTTAGCAGCTATTGCTCATTTCATAAATCGTCATGGTGTTAGTAAAGCCAAACACAACAAAACCACAAGCGTCACTCTTCTGCACAATGAAAACCACAAACATCACTAAGGTAAAAAATATTAACTTAACTTTAAATAATAATAAATAAAAAAATCTAAGTTAATTGAAACCAATTAAATTAAACTTTTTAGCATATTGATAATATTGAAATATAGAAAATATTGCTGGAAGCTGCATTTCACTTAGAAAGTCATTCAGTCAATAAGCTATTGCTGACAGTATGTTCAGTAATGTGATGCAAAAAGATGCAAGCATGAATGAAGAAATGAATTCAAGACACATATAAAATCACTTTGAGGCCACTGAACTGGGTCACTTAAAAATAACTTTATTTTATTTTGTTGAAATTATGTTAATTGTGTTTTCTGACAAAGTATAAATGAACTAAACCGAAAGCGAACAGTGTTTGAGCTGATGTGCTGATGATTCTTATTGTTATGGTTTATTAAATGCCACTGCACAGTTCAGGTCACTTCTTGTTCCAGAGCTTTTCAACGTGAACACAGTGCCATGAGGAAGCTTAGAATATTTTGTCAGATCAGCACCTTTACAAGTTTTGATTTCAAAACAAGATTTATTTCCAAAAAAACTTGTTCTGTTACGATTAAAAGAGGAAGAAGCAAATTAACCGAAATGGACCTCTTTGTTAAGAACATTCCTATTAAATTCAATATTTGTACCACGATAAGTTGAATAGCATCCTTTTTGTGTTTTCTTCAGAATCTATTTCTTTTCAGCAAATTTCCAAGCTATTGCAAATTCAGATTCTGAGTCAGACATTTCCTCCTCCAGATATTTTGTCTTCACCAGATTCGCCATGTTGTCTCTACAACCATCATATTTGTCATCAACAGAATCCAGTGCCATATCCAATGGATATATCTTTCCTTCAACAACAGCAGCAGCAGCTCTGTGATCCTGCAGAAACAGGAGTCATAATGATCACATCATCAGTATTCATGTCTGTAATATTCATACTAGAACACAAGCTTACCTGTCCTAGAGCAGCTAAAATGAGAAGAAGAGCTTCAATGATCAACAGCATCTTGATTCAGTCAAATCCCTCTGATGATCTAGTATATCTAGTGAAGAACAGATGATGAAAGACAAAAGCGTTTCACTAAATCCATTACTCCAATGGCAAAATGTCCCCTAAAATTACCTGAGAATATAGTAGTTTATTCTTCTTCTCTTTTTTTAGGAGCTCATAAGGAGAGGAGAGGATCAGAAAAGTCAGTCCCTCACAGCCAGACAACAACGACTCTTCAAACCAAGAGATGAGGAAGATGGCTTTTTTATATCACTGAAAATGTCTGTGCTTGAGTACTGGAACATATAGCAACTGTGCAACAGGTCATCTGAATAGTTTAACTCTCCATAATGCAACACCTGTGAAAGTCTGGTGTATTTGTGGTTTACAAAGGACAAACTCGTTCCTGTCCTGTCAGTGCCAGCAGAAAGATGGTTGACACCAGATTATGATCATGGAAATGTGCATCATCATTCATATTAAGCACAAAACTAAATAATGTTGTTGTTATTTTAAAGTAGGGCTGGGCGATTTAAATCGCGATATTGTTATGCCCATCTCGTCAGTAAAGCCGGTTCCTTGATTAGTAGTAAATCACCATCACCTGCTTTCAGATGAAGCGGCATTTAGGGCTGAGATAATTAAGTGATTAATTTAGTGATGATTGAGCATTATTGAAGACACCTGATGTTAACAAGCAGAATCACTGAAGAAGAAAATCACAAATTGTAAGTTACCATTAAGGTGATGGGTGTTTGCTTTAGTTGGGCTCTAGACCATTATATGTTTACTTTAATATTTACTGTTGTTTGTCTGCTGTTATTGATTGATAACAGTTAAATGAGCAAAGTAAATTATTATCATATAGTGTTGGTTATGTTTTGACATAATCATGCTGTGATCTGAAAATGAAACATATCAAGATATTTTGGTTTAACGTTTTAGCAGCAGTTTAGTGATTCTTCAGCCTATAATTATTAGTACTTTACTTATAATTCAAAATATTTAATTAACATTGTTCTGATCAAAAAGACGTTCAGACATATTCATTAGTGATGTTACGTTCGTGAACGAATCGTTCTTTTGGAACGAATCTTTTAGGTGAACGAATCGTTCTCGTTCACGTAATCCATTGACTCATATTTCTCGTTCACTGAAATTCCTCCCTCCACCGGCCGCCGCGCGGCGCTATTGCAGCGCATGCGCAGCTCAGTGAACCGGATAGCTTGTGTTTTCAACCTGTCAAGAATGACTAAACCTCAAGCCAATAGCGTTCGAGTATGAGATGTGACGGAGCATGTGATTTGTTGGATGTAGTGAACGAATACGCCCTTCACTGACTGTGACCGAGTTGCTTTTGTTTTGAGTCTGAACGAGAGAGAGATGTTCTCGTGAACGAACTGGTACATGTCGTTCGTGAACGAAAAGAACCAGTTGTTTGAACGATAATGGTGGCGAACCGATAGAGCTGGGTTTGTGTAGTCAGCATATTTGCATCAAAGAAGGAAATTAACACTTTACCAATCATGAAAACAGTTTAATAACGCAAGCATGGTTAAATATAACAAAGACAAATTAACATTGTCATTTTGTACTTGACGGTTCACTTGATTTAAATTTACACTTCTCTTTACCTGCTTTTCTTTTCTTTTGTTTGTGTGTTTTAGACTTAGTTTTGTGGTATTTTGCACTTTGAAAAATGTACTTTACTACTTGTGTTCATTTTGTATGATCAAAAATGAATTAATTACGTTTTATTCATGTCATATGCACTTCTCTAAAAACTAAAACAAACCAAAAAATATGACAGTATTGGTTAGGTCTTATTTGCGTAACGTCAGCAAATAACATTTCAGATAGGGCTGTGAAGGGGCATGTAATTGGTTGGATCTACTGAACGAATACGCCCGTCACTGACCGAGATCGTTCTGTTTCAAGTCTGAACGAGAGAGAGATCTCGTTCGTGAACGAATTGATCAAACTGGTACTTTCGTTCGTGAATAAGAGTACTGGGTAGATCGGTCATTTAGCATGTGATTCAATCTCATTCAAAGCGCAGTTATAGGTGTGCATATAATTGTTTATCATATTTAACATACATAACATAACTCAACGTTTAATATAATCCCAGATTTATGAATGTGTATGTCTGACCAAACAATTAAAATGTTAATTATGCAAGAAAACCTTGGTTTGGTCATCTGAACCTCTTATTTAGACTTATTTTATTAATTTATTAAATAAGGCACAAATTTTAACAAAGCCAAATCAGTTTTTTTAACAAGTAAATACGTTCGTTAAAACATATCATAAAATACACTCTTTTTTGCCACCTGCTGCAGTATTTATGAAGAAATTGTTACTGAACGAATCAGTGAACGAGTCTGAACGAATCATTTTGGTGAACGAACTGAAAATGAACGAGTCTCTGGAAAGAATCAAAATTTCCACCACTAATATTCATTTAAAACACAGACATCAATAATCAGCCTGTGAATCTCAACAATGGTGACAATAATAAAGCATGTTGCAGTGGCTGCCACCAATCACAACTCATTAATGGCTCCCATCATGCATTGCGGTATGAATAAATTATGATCTGAATTGTCTATGTAATTTACTTTTCCTCATTGACTATTCTGCTCCTCACCATTGTTGAGATGCATAGACTGAATCTTGATATCTGTGTGTGCCTAAAAGAATGAATTTTGTTTTAAAACAACTTTTAAGAAATCCTTTATATTATATCAAAAATTCTTTTTATTTATTCAGATTCACAGTTATGCTGTAATCAACAACATAAATCAAAGTCAGAAAGGAGGATTTTATTGAGTTTAGTGATCAAGTTCAATTGATGATTGTCATAATATAACCAACACCATCAGATCACTATTTATTCTTTGTGCAACTGGCAGTTTTAGCTCAGACACAACAGCCAAAACAAAATGTAAAGTATTTACAAAAGGGTCAGACCACAACTAAAGCAACTACCCATCACAATAATGGTAACTTACAATTTGCGATTTTCTCCTTCAGCGATTCTACTTGTTAACATCAGGTACGTGTCTTCAATAATGCTCAATCATCACTAAATCAATCACTTAGTTATCTCATTAACTTAAACACTCTTGAGTGTGGACTCATACACTCCCAGGAGTGTTAATTTAATACTGGAGGTTTTGCTGTGTACAAAGAGCCATAGTTAACTGACAAGCTGAGCCATATCGCATTAAATATCGCTGGCGATACATCCGCGATATTGATGCGATTTGGCTCAGCTTGTCAGTTAACTACGGCTCTTTGTAGTAAATGCCGCTCCATCTGAAAGCAGGTGATGGTGATTTACTACTAATCAAGGAACCGGATTTACTGATAAGATGCGCATAACAATATCGCGATTTAAATCGCCCAGCCCTATTTTAAAGATACATCTACTGATGTAGAAATTAAGATCTGAAGAGTAAGTACAGCTGCTTGCACACAGCAAAATCCCCAGAGTTAAATTAACTCTGTTCAGAGAACATTTGGTCCCTCTCTAAAGAGAGTTAAAATAACTCTAAACCGAGTTAAAGTTAATGAGATATTTAAGTGATTAATTAAGTGATGATTGGGCATTAATGATGAACACCTGCTGTTAACAAGTTCTCAGCAGAGGAGGATTAAACAACTCCATAAACAGCATTACCAGCTTCACTTATTACTAACCAGGGGTGCGTTTCCCGAAAGCATCGTTGGCCAACTATGGTCGCAAGTTCATCGCAATGTCCATTGAACTCTATTGGTAACGACGGAACTTGCGACCATAGTTGGCCAACGATGCTTTCGGGAAACGCACCCCAGACTGACTTTATTTCTGTCAGACGTCTACAGAAGGTCTTATTGAGAATTAACAGAGGTTTAGATGTTGATGACAGAGGTGGAAAGTCCAGGGGTCAGAAAGTAAAAGTCCTGCCATATATTTACTCCACCCATGAACTCACGCAGCAAAAACTCCCATGTTAAATGAACTCTCCTGGGAGTTTATTTGGCTCCACACTCAAGAGTGTTAAAGTTAATGAGATAATTTAGTGATTGATTGAGTGATGATTGAGCATTATTGAAGACACCTGATGTTAACAAGCAGAATCGCTAAAGGAAAAAATCTCTTTTTTCAAGTTGCCATTATGGTGATTAGCGTTGGCTTTAGTTGGGCACTTGACACTTACACTGTTAACTTTAGGTTTTATTTGGCTGATGTATCTGAATTATAACTCTCAGATGAACATCAAGAAAAGCTAATCAGGTGGTGTTGGTTATGTTTTGACATAATCATCATTTGACCTGACTCACAAAACTCATTTAGAGAGTTAGGTTTGCCTTGTTGATTACAGGAGTCTGTGATTCTACAGTATACTATTTTCAGCATTTTTTATATAATCAAAAAGATTTCTTAAAAGTTGTTCTGATCAAAAGACTTTTAAAGAAGTATTGTATTTGGACACACAGACATCAATAATCAGCCTGTGATTCTCAACAATGGTGACAATAATAAAGCATGTTGCAGTGCATTCTGGGTGCCACCAATCAAAACTCATTAATGGCTCCCATCATGCATTGCGGTATGAATAAATTATGATCTGAATTGTCTTAGTAATTTCCTTTCCCTAATTGAATATTCTTTTTGTCACCATTGTTGAGATTCATACACTCATTCTTGATGTCTGTGTGTGCCTTAATGAAAGATTTTTTTATTTTATTTATATCAGAACAACTTTTAAGAAATCATTTGGATTAAATTGAAAAATCTGGATCTTATTCCGTGGAATCACTGTGATGCTGTAATGATCAATATTCATTTAAGTCAGAGATTAGGCTCTAAATGAGTTCAGTGATTCAGATAAAACAATGATCATGTCAAATCATAACCAACACCACCTGTTCAGCTTTTCTCTTTGTTCATCTGAGAGTTATAACTCAAATACAACAGCCAAACAACATTTAATGTTAACAGTGTAAGTGTCAAGAGCCCAACTAAAGCCAACGCTAATCACCATAATGGCAACTTGAAAAAAGAGATTTTCTCCTTTGGTGATTCTGCTTGTTAACATCATGTGTCTTCAATAATGTTCAATCATCACTCAATCAATCACTAAATTATCTCATTAACTTTAACACTCTTGAGTGTGGAGCCAAATAAACTCCCAGGAGAGTTCATTTAACACGGGAGTTTTTGCTGTGTGAGTTCATGGGTGGAATAAATATATGGCAGGACTTTTACTTTCTGACCCCTGGACTTTCCACCTCTGCTAATTATCTCCTTAGGAATGTCTGAAACCAGTGCATACATACTGTAATAGACGTGCCAGGCGCAAAAGCTTGACAGGCATAGCAACAGTAACTAAGGAGGGCGGGGCTTAGCGAAGGGTCAATTGAACTAAACCCTAATCCTGGCTTAATCTAAGCGTTGTCTGTGAAAACTGGCCTGAATTATAGATCTTAAAGGGATAGTTCACACAAGAAAAGAAAATTCTGTCATTAATTACTCACCCTCATGTCAATCCAAACCTGATGAGACCTTCATTCATCTTCGGAACACAAATGAAGATCTTTTTGAGGAAACCTGAGAGCTTTCTGTCCTTCCATTGACAGCTATGCAACTGACACATTGAGGCATTAAAAAGTTCATAAAGAGATTGTAAATATAATCTATATGAATTGAGCGCTTTAGTCCAAATTTTCTGAAGAGACACGATCGCTTTATACAATAAACGTCTAGGTTACTAATGTAACCCCTGTTCCCTGAAGGAGGGAACGAGAATGAACCTCATTGGTTCTTGCTGAAGCTCAAACGTGCTTGGTAACAAGAGAATGAACCTCATTTGTTCTTGCAGAAGCTCAAACTGAACACACATCTGTTTACTGTATCCAGTGTAGACAGCGTCAGTGATTTTAATGAGTTTATTTGCTTTAGACGTGACGCTCACATCCAGTGTAGGCAAATGTCAGTCGTTAAGCATCTGAACTCCAGTGGGCGGGGCCTGTGATGAAATGATGTTGAACTATTTATCGAAGTCTTGGAGGCAGTTATATGCAAATGTATTTGCCCGTGTGACCTCACAGATCCCACAAAAGACAAACAAGACATTTTTGGAGCTTGATTAAATAAATGCTTTGTTTATAATGAGGAGGATGTTTTAAGCTATAAAACTTGCAGCATGTTTTAATGGTCTTTGACCTCTTATATGTCAAAAGATCAAGGCAAATTTAAATTATCATTTCATGAGCCCTTTAAATGTCTCCAAAACATGCTTAAATTGATAAAGTATGTAGAACACTTTCCATTAATACAAAATGTGTTGCTATTTAGCTTTAAGAGCACTTCAGACTACAGTGCCATCAACTATAGACAAAAAAAAATGAACTATTGATTTATAATGCAAAAGTCATTATTCATTCCTTACAGATAACACATTAAGAAACACACCTTTTTTGCATATTTAAACTGAATCACATACAGAGGTGGAAAGTCCAGGGGTCAGAAAGTAAAAGTCCTGCCATATATTTACTCCACCCATGAACTCACGCAGCAAAAACTCCCGTGTTAAATGAACTCTCCTGGGAGTTTATTTGGCTCCACACTCAAGATTGTTAAAGTTAATGAGATAATTTAGTGATTGATTGAGTGATGATTGAGCATTATTGAAGACACCTGATGTTAACAAGCAGAATCGCTAAAGGAAAAAATCTCTTTTTTCAAGTTGCCATTATGGTGATTAGCGTTGGCTTTAGTTGGGCTCTTGACACTTACACTGTTAACTTTAGATTTTATTTGGCTGATGTATCTGAGTTATAACTCTCAGATGAACATCAAGAAAAGCTAATCAGGTGGTGTTGGTTATGTTTTGACATAATCATCATTTGACCTGACTCACAATACTCATTTAGAGAGGTAGGTTTGCCTTGTTGATTACAGGAGTCTGTGATTCTACAGTATACTATTTGCAGCATTTTTTATATAATCAAAAAGATTTCTTAAAGTTGTTCTGATCAAAAGACTTTAAAAAAAAAGTATTGTATTTGGACACACAGACATCAATAATCAGCCTGTGATTCTCAACAATGGTGACAATAATAAAGCATGTTGCAGTGCATTCTGGGTGCCACCAATCAAAACTCATTAATGCCTCCCATCATGCATTGCGGTATGAATAAATTATGATCTGAATTGTCTTAGTAATTTCCTTTCCCTAATTGAATATTCTTTTTGTCACCATTGTTGAGATTCATACACTCATTCTTGATGTCTGTGTGTGCCTTAATGAAAGATTTTTTTATTTTATTTATATCAGAACAACTTTTAAGAAATCATTTGGATTAAATTGAAAAATCTGGATCTTATTCCGTGGAATCACTGTGATGCTGTAATGATCAATATACATTTAAGTCAGAGATTAGGCTCTAAATGAGTTCAGTGATTCAGATAAAACAATGATCATGTCAAATCATAACCAACACCACCTGTTCAGCTTTTCTCTTTGTTCATCTGAGAGTTATAACTCAAATACAACAGCCAAACAACATTTAATGTTAACAGTGTAAGTGTCAAGAGCCCAACTAAAGCCAACGCTAATCACCATAATGGCAACTTGAAAAAAGAGATTTTCTCCTTTGGTGATTCTGCTTGTTAACATCATGTGTCTTCAATAATGTTCAATCATCACTCAATCAATCACTAAATTATCTCATTAACTTTAACACTCTTGAGTGTGGAGCCAAATAAACTCCCAGGAGAGTTCATTTAACACGGGAGTTTTTGCTGTGTGAGTTCATGGGTGGAATAAATATATGGCAGGACTTTTACTTTCTGACCCCTGGACTTTCCACCTCTGATCACATACCATTTTTCACTTTAACTCTGACAAAGCTTCAACACCGTTCTCACAAAAAAACCCATTGTAAGTGTCATTGCCACAGTGAACAGAGAAACAAAACCACAAAAGTTTGGTTATCACGCCATCAAAACCTACTGGAAGTGTTGTGTCTTTTCTTCTCAGCATGCAATTATGACGACTGACAACTTGAATTAAAATAAAACTGTTTGCTGAAGTTTTGAGCAGTATTAAACAGGGATTCAATTGTTTCTGCAGCACACACATATTGAATCACATTCTTAGTTCTCTGCCCTGTTCCTCACAGCTCTAACTCTCTCCAAAGCATTATGGTAAGTGCATTTTTAAAGATGAACAACCTAATATAAAGGCAGTTTACCCGGGTTCTGTTATTATTCAGCACTATTATGAACATTCAAAACTATTATTATTCTAAATGATTCACAACAGGGGTGCATGTCATGTGTTTGTCTCTGTAATTGCTGCACAGCAAAATCCCCAGAGTTAAATTAACTCTGTTCAGAGAACATTTGGTCCCTCTCTACAGAGAGTTAAAATAACTCTGAATCAGAGTTAAAGTTAATGAGATACTTAAGTGATTAATTAAGTGATGATTGGGCATTAATGATTAACACCTGCTGTTAACAAGTTCTCAGCAGAGGAGGATTCAACAACTCCACAAACAGCATTACCAGCTTCACTTATTACTAACCAGACTGACTTTATTTCTGTCAGACGTTTACAGAAGTTCGTATTGAGAATTAACAGAGGTTTAGATGTTGACGATTTATTGAAAATGGTTGGTCACCATTATCGTGATGAGTGTTTCCTTTAGTTGGGCAGTTTGACTCTGGCTTATTTTTTGAGTGTTTGTGGTTTATGTAACAGCTTTTACCAAAACATGTAATTTGTTGCAAAGAATGCCAGATGCAAAGATGTTCAGGTGATCTAGTTTTCAACAACAAAAAGTAGAATGACGTAGTTATATCATCACTGTCCAAAAGTGGTCATTTGATGTTAATAGATTATATTCACTAACAATACTTTCTTGCCACGGATTGGACATTTTGAAATTTTTAAATACTTAATAGGGGATTTTTTTTTTCTAAGACACAGACATCAAGAATCAGCTTATGAATCTCAACAATAGTGACATGTTTCATGCCGCAATGCATCCTGGGAGCCATGAGTTTTATACTCTTGTGGCTCTCAGCATGCATTGCAGCATGAAGCATGTCACCATTGTTGAGATTCATAAGCTGATTCTTGATGTCTTTGTTTTAAAAAAAAAAAAAAAATCCCCTATTATGTATTTAAAAAATTCAAATTGTCCAATCTCTGGCAAGAGAGTATTGTTAGTGAATATATTCTATTAACATCAAATGACCACTTTTGGACAGTGATGATATAAGTGCATTTTTTTACTAACTGCTGTTAAAAACTATATCATCTGATCAGCTTTTTTTGGCTTTCTTTATAACAAATTACGTGTTTTAGTAAAAGCTGTTACAAAAACCACAATCTTGCAAGAAGAGTCAAACTGCCCAACTGAAGAAAACACTCATCACTATAATGGTGATCATACATTTTGAATAAATCATCAACCAGAGGTGGAAAGTCCAGGGGTCAGAAAGTAAAAGTCCTGCCATATATTTATTCCACCCATGAACTCACACAGCAAAAACTCCCGTGTTAAATGAACTCTCCTGGGAGTTTATTTGGCTCCACACTCAAGAGTGTTAAAGTTAATGAGATAATTTAGTGATTGATTGAGTGATGATTGAACATTATTGAAGACACATGATGTTAACAAGCAGAATCACCAAAGGAGAAAATCTCTTTTTTCAAGTTGCCATTATGGTGATTAGCGTTTGCTTTAGTTGGGCTCTTGACACTTAAACTGCTAACATTAAATGTTGTTTGGCTGTTGTATCTGAGTTATAACTCTCAGATGAACAAAGAGAAAAGCTGAACAGGTGGTGTTGGTTATGATTTGACATGATCATTGTTTTATCTGAATCACTGAACTCATTTAGAGCCTAATCTCTGACTTAAATGAATATTGATCATTACAGCATCACAGTGGTTCTACAGAATAAGATCCAGATTTTTCAATTTAATCCAAATGATTTCTTAAAAGTTGTTCTGATATAAATAAAATAAAAGAATCTTTCATTAAGGCACACACAGACATCAAGAATGAGTGTATGAATCTCAACAATGGTGACAAAAAGAATATTCAATTAGGGAAAGGAAATTACTAAGACAATTCAGATCATAATTTATTCATACCGCAATGCATGATGGGAGCCATGAATGAGTTTTGATTGGTGGCACCCAGAATGCACTGCAACATGCTTTATTATTGTCACCATTGTTGAGAATCACAGGCTGATTATTGATGTCTGTGTGTCCAAATACAATACTTCTTTAAAGTCTTTTGATCAGAACAACTTTTAAGAAAGCTTTTTGATTATATAAAAAATGCTGAAAATAGTATACTGTAGAATCACAGGCTTCTGTAATCAACAAGGCAAACCTAACTCTCTAAATGAGTTTTGTGAGTCAGGTCAAATGATGATTATGTCAAAACATAACCAACACCACCTGTTCAGCTTTTCTCTTTGTTCATCTGAGAGTTATAACTCAGATACAACAGCCAAACAACATTTAATGTTAACAGTTTAAGTGTCAAGAGCCCAACTAAAGCAAACGCTAATCACCATAATGGCAACTTGAAAAAAGAGATTTTCTCCTTTGGTGATTCTGCTTGTTAACATCATGTGTCTTCAATAATGTTCAATCATCACTCAATCAATCACTAAATTATCTCATTAACTTTAACAATCTTGAGTGTGGAGCCAAATAAACTCCCAGGAGAGTTCATTTAACACGGGAGTTTTTGCTGTGTGAGTTCATGGGTGGAGTAAATATATGGCAGGACTTTTACTTTCTGACCCCTGGACTTTCCACCTCTGATAATTAGTCATTTTTGGCGAACAGGTGAAAATATGAGAGAGCAAGACTGCAGTATGCATTCAAGGGCTATATCCACGAAATAATATGCAAACGATTAGAGAATAATTTCATCAAAATTGAAGCTAAAGTCTATAACGTTAGGTCCCAGCGCAAGCAGCAGCCGCCTCATACGCTGACCATTCAAATGGGAAACACAAATTTGAGGAACAGCTTTGTGCATGCACAGCAGGGTAAGTGAAATTTGAAAATATTCTAATATTTATAAATCAAACAGCTTATCCATAAGTATTGTGGAATAAACACAAGACATTAGCCTGACCACTTTGCAATGATAACATTCTCCTGCTTAGCTGCTATATTTGTAGTGCGCCAGGTTACTGCTCACACGTCGTGGGTCACATAAGTGACTAACTTACTGTTATGAACTGATTAAGTTTGCATACCAACCTTTTCCTTGGAGATCTCCGGCAAGCCCCCTCCCACATAGCAACATTGTGTCGGCCCAGATCCGGCCCACATCTGGCACACGTGGAAAGATGATCTGGCCCACATGCAGCGTGGAATTACGGCACTTGGGTGGCCCGCTCCTGTTTGCCAGATCTGGGCCACAAGCTGGCCATAGCAATGCCACATCTCAGCCAAGAGCAAAGAAATAAACCAGAACTGGACCTTATCTGAGCCACAAAGTCTGTATATATTAAATATGGAGTCATTTGAGCCTGTCAATAAGCCTGTTAACAAAAATAATCACTGAAAGAAAGAAGAGAACAGAAAAAGAGATGAGCAGAAACACAAGAACTGCAACTGACTTCAGACACATCCTCAGATAAAATCAACTGAAGAGAAAAGAAGACATTAAATCTGTGAAGATGTCAGCAGAGGAGGATTAAACAACTCCACAAACAGCATTACCAGCTTCACTTATTACTAACCAGACTTTATTTCTGTCAGACGTCTACACAAGTTTTTATTGAGAATTAACAGAGGTTTAACTCTAATGTGAAAATCTTAAGTATATCAAGCGGCGAGAATACTTTTTGTGCGCAAAAACAAACAAAAATAACGACTTTATTCCACTTTTCATTTCCTTCTCTCTGGGCCTCGTAGTGTTTTTGCGCTGCGTGTCTGTGTTGCACGTCATTACGCATCACACACATGACCGGCGTCGGCCAATAGTGAGCCTACGTGGTGACGTGTAACACAGACGCGCTGCGCAAAAAGACTACGCGAACCAACTAGAGGTATCTATGCAACATATAAAGATAAATATTAAAAAGCAAATGTTAGTGTTGCAATGGCACACGGAGCAGGGTTAATCACTGGCACACAAGCAAATGTGAGTGGTGTATGTATTTCATTCAGGTAAATTAACATGCACACAGATCTACATTTTGAACTTAAAAATTGCACTTTGTGACAAAAAGGTTTGCAGACCCCTGTGCTATATCACCATACCATCCTTTTTTTTCCTTCTGGGCCCTCAAGTTTTAATATTAAAGCTTGCAGCTCCTGCACTGTTTTGCAGGGCCTCTCAATGGTCTCCTGTGGTGGTGTTGTGATGGTTGCCGGACCAGGACGATTCTGTTGAATAGCCTGGACCAGACGCTCAATAGAATTTGAAATATCTGTCGACATTCTCTCTATTGCAAGGAGCATCCGCTGCTCAGATTGCTCGATGAGATGCTGGAAATCTGAAAAATTGAGATAGGTGAGATGATGGGGGGGGGGGGGGGTTGTTTAGATTGTAGATTGTTTCAAAGCAGCTTTACAGAGATAAACATATAATTTAAGGTAACAGAGATTGAGATTAGTAGACAGTAATAACAAAAATTCAGCCATAATCTTAATTTACTGAAGATTTAAAAAAAAAAAACATTTATCTTAACAGATGAATAGAAGACCAACATTAAACATACACAGCAAAAACTCCAGTGTTAAATTAACACTCCTGGGAGTGTATATGAGTCCACACTCAAAAGTGTAAAGTGTTAAAATATGAGTGTTAAATTAACACTCAAGAGTGTTAAAGTTAATGAGATAATTAAGTGATTAATTTAGTGATGATTGAGCATTATTGAAGACACCTGATGTTAACAAGCAGAATCACTGAAGGAGGAAATCACTAATTGTAAGTTACCATTAAGGTGATGGGTGTTTGCTTTAGTTGGGCTCTTGACACTTATATGTTTACT
This sequence comes from Scardinius erythrophthalmus, assembly GCF_964197995.2. Classification (NCBI taxonomy): domain Eukaryota; kingdom Metazoa; phylum Chordata; class Actinopteri; order Cypriniformes; family Leuciscidae; genus Scardinius; species Scardinius erythrophthalmus. The sequence continues at coordinate 30,571,650 of NC_138221.1, forward strand.
TTAAATTTTGCTTGTCTGCTGTTATTGATTTATAACAGTCAGATGAACAAAGAGACAATGTGATCTGATGGTGTTGGTTATGTTTTGACATAATCATGTTGTGATCTGTAAAACAAAACTTATTGAGATGGCTTAACTTGTTAGTTACAGCAGCTCTGTGATTCTACAGCACATGATTTTCAGTATTTTTCATATAATCAAAAAATATTTCATAACCATTGTTCTGATCAAAAGACTTTCAAATGCATTTATTTAGAAACACAGACATCAATAATCAGCCTGTGAATCTCAACAATGGTGACAATAATAAAGCATGTTGCAGTCGCTGCCACCAATCACAACTCATTAATGGCTCCCATCATGCATTGCGGTATGAATAAATTATGATCTGCATTGTCTGTGTAATTTACTTTTCCTAATTGAATATTCTGCTCGTCACCATTGTTGAGATGCATAGACTGAATCTTGACGTCTGTGTGTGCCTAAAAGAAAGATTTTTTTTTTTAAACAACTTTTAAGAAATCCTTTGTATTATATCTAAAATTCTGGATATTTATGCAGATTCACAGTTATGCTGTAATCAACAACATAAATCTAAGTCAGAAATAAGGATCTTAATGAGTTCAGTGATCAAGTTCAAATGATGATTGTCATAATATAACCAACACCAGCAGATCACTTTTTCTCTTTGTTCATCGGGCAGTTATAAGATACAACAGCCAAACAAAATCTAAAGTAAATGTATAAGTGTCAAGAGCCCGACTAAAGCAAACACCCATCACCATAACGGTGGCTTACAATTTGTGATTTTCTCCTTCAGTGATTCTGCTTGTTAACACCAGGTGTCTTCAATAATGATCAATCATTACTAAATTAATCACTTAATTAGCTCATTAACTTTAACACTCTTGAGTGTTAATTTAACACTCATATTTTAACACTTTACACTCTTGAGTGTGGACTCATATACACTCCCAGGAGTGTTAATTTAACACTGGAGTTTTTGCTGTGTACATACCATGGACAGTATTATTAGCTGAAAGATTTGGCAGGGATGGCTCATCTTCCTCAGGTGAGTGAGCTGTGATTGTGATGTCAGTAGGTGGTTTGTCTAAGAACAGACATTGAAAGCATGGGATAAACTCATAGTTCAGGGGAGTTGAGTACTTTGACAAGGAATTGTAACTTACACAAAATGCCATGACAAGAAATACCAACCTACAACTCGCACAATATAAGACACTCCAACCAAATTCAGAAATTTTTTAAAATAGGATTTTCATCAGAAATCTGTTTGTATTTCACACAAATAGCCTGTTTGTCAGCTGGCAATGCACTTATTTTGCCTGTTCACTAATTGACACTGGACACACCACCATCAAATCAACACAACACAAGAAATGACATCAAAATTTAAATCTGTTACTTACAACTCGGAGGCTTTGGGAGGCTTGGTGGCTTTTGAAAGGATGTGGACATTTTTCTCCTTTTTTTGGAAGGAATCTCACAGTCTCCTATTAATTCAGGATGAAACAGTTTATATATAGTTTAGTTTTATACAGTAGTTATCTCTGTAATCATGCATGGCATATGGCAGGATTTTTATACATAAACAGCGGAGTAATGCATGAAAAAGCAATCACGTGTGTTTACCTTCACTCTCTGTCCAGTATTTTGATGGTACTTTTTTCCACACCCGGAACTGTGGTCCCTTCATGTGTGGTCGCTCAACGGATACCCATTGGTCTCGCAGAGGGAGTCATGAATACCATCACTCAGGCTAGAGCGCCGTCGACTCGGCGGCTTTATGCTTCGAAGTGGTCGGTTTTCTCCGGCTGGTGTACAGCTCGGAGCCTTTCACCCCTCGAATGTGAGGTAACGGAGGTTATCTCCTTCCTACAAGAGCTATTGGATAAGGGCAGATCCCCTTCCACGCTCAAAGTGTATGTGGCGGCTATTTCAGCGTTCTCCGGTTCAACGCTGGGTCAGTCACTGGGAAGGAATGATTTAGTCATCCGCTTCCTCAGGGGAGCTAGGAGACTGAATCCACCCAGACCTCCTTCAGTCCCTATGTGGGACCTTTCTACACTGTAAAAACTAAAGAAGCCTCAAGTATCCTGTTGGATACTCAAGGAACTTCAAAATGTAATTTAGGTGCCTCAAAGCTCTTTTTCCTATAGAAGGGTAACTGGAGGAGCATTGACAATCTTTGAGGTTCTTGCTGGAACTTATGGGATCCTTCACAGCAAAAACTCCAGTGTTAAATTAACATTCCTGGGAGTGTATATGAGTCCACACTCAAGAGTGTAAAGTGTTAAAATATGAGTGTTAAATTAACACTCAAGAGTGTTAAAGTTAATGAGCTAATTAAGTGATTAATTTAGTAATGACTGATCATTATTGAAGACACCTTATGTTAACAAGCCGAATCACTGAAGGAGAAAATCACAAATTGTAAGCCACCGTTATGGTGATGGGTGTTTGCTTTAGTCGGGCTCTTGACCCTTATACATTTACTTTAGATTTTGTTTGGCTGTTGTATCTTATAACTGCCAGATGAACAAAGAGAAAAAGTGATCTGATGGTATTGTGACAATCATCATTTGAAATTGATCACTGAACTCGTTAAGATCCTTTTTTCTGACTTAGATTTATGTTGTTGATTACAGCATAACTGTGAATCTGCATAAATATCCAGAATTTTAGATATAATACAAAGGATTTCTTAAAAGTTGTTTTGAAAAAAGAAAAAAAAAGAAAAAAAGATCTTTCTTTTAGGCACACACAGACGTCAAGATTCACTCTATGCATCTCAACAATGGTGACGAGCAGAATATTCAATTAGGAAAAGTAAATTACATAGACAATTCAGATCATAATTTATTCATACCGCAATGCATGATGGGAGCCATTAATGAGTTGTGATTGGTGGCAGACACTGCAACATGCTTTATTATTGTCACCATTGTTGAGATTCACAGGCTGATTATTGATGTCTGTGTTTCTAAATAAATTCATTTGAAAGTCTTTTGATCAGAACAATGGTTATGAAATATTTTTGGATTATATGAAAAATACTGAAAATCATGTGCTGTAGAATCACAGAGCTGCTGTAATTAACAAGTTAAGCCATCTCACTAAGTTTGGTTTTACGGATCACAACATGATTATGTCTTAACATAACCAACACCATCAGATCACATTGTCTCTTTGTTCATCTGACTGTTATAAATCAATAACAGCAGACAAGCAAAATTTAAAGTAAAATTATAAGTGTCAAGAGCCCAACTAAAGCAAACACCCATCACCTTAATGGTAACTTACAATTAGTGATTTCCTCCTTCAGTTATTCTGCTTGTTAACATCAGGTGTCTTCAATAATGCTCAATCATCACTAAACTAATCACTTAATTATCTCATTAACTTTAACACTCTTGAGTGTTAATTTAACACTCATATTTTAACACTTTACACTTTTGAGTGTGGACTCATATACACTCCCACGAGTGTTAATTTAACACTGGAGTTTTTGCTGTGTTTAAGCACTTTGTATTTACTTCAGAGGTTCTGGAGTCACCTTTTCATTACTATGAGACCTCGAAGTGCTTTGGGGGAAAATAGAGGAACTTGAATGCGATAGAAGGGTTATTGGAAGATCTTTTAACATTTAAGTGGTTCCCACTGGAACCCAATGGAGGAACCCAATGGTTCAATGAGGCCTGAATTAGATTATTATTCTATTATTATTATTATTAGGCCTATCCTATTATTATTATTATAGGCTACTTAAGTTTGATTAAGTATACATACCCAGGTGAAAAAGACGTACTATTAAATGTATTAAAAATGTACTTGAGTGTGTTTTTAGTAGACCTACAATACAAATATACTTTAATGCATTTTTAATACATTTAACAGTAACCTAGTCTTTTTCACTTGGGTAGCTTACATATATTTAGTATATGGCTATTTTATTAAGTAATTTAAACCTTAAACAACAACACTAAATAATAATAATATTATATGAAGAAGAAGAAGCAGGAGGAGAGAAGTTTTATTCAGTCACGAAACTGCTGCTATTCCTCTGCTGTCGTCGCTTCAGTGATGCTCGCGCTGCTCGCGCGCAACAAAGATCAGCTGATCGACGTCATCGGTTTGAAAGTAACGGCTCCTCTCATCAAAGCTTCCGCCGTTTGTTCGGCTCTCCATTACAAGGTTTGTAAACTCGCCAAATAAATATAAATACAGAGTCTACTCACTATATATTTAAACACACATATATATATATAAACTAAATTTATTATACATTACTACGTTTTTACAGTGTTTACCACTCGTTTATTGCACAGTATCTGGTTTTAGCCGCGATGCTAACTACGTTGATCTAATGAACAAATGGAAATGATTGACTTATTGTCTTAGATTGATTTAGTCATTCAATTCAACATATGTTGTACAACTGTGTCTTCAAATTGCTGATATAGCCTAACTAATTTAGAAAATTCTCTGATTCTTGGCGTTTGTTATGAATAACAAAAACAGGTTATAGTTTGCTCTGTTTTTGTTTAGCCTAACGTTAACTTTACTTACTACAGGTGCCCTCATTCTCTCAAATACCATTTTAAAGCCATTTACTGGTCAATAAACATTATGTTGTGAATAATCAGCTTTGTTCTTTTGTTTCCCCAGAACAACCATTACATTTCTAAAATAATCTGAACATTTCAGTGGCAACATTGAATTAAGTCAAGTCAAGTCAAGTCAAGTTTATTTATATAGCTCTTTTCACAACACAGGTTGTATCAAAGCAGCTTCACAGTAATAAATTAGAACAATACATCAATGTTTGTTTCTAGTGGAACGTCTACGTTCGGTAATGCTGATCAATAGTATCGTTGATTGATTAATTAAATTAAATATCCCCAAATATCCCCAACTGAGCAAGCCAAAGGCAACAGTGGCAAGGAACCGAAAAACTCCATCAGGTGACCTAATGGAGAAAAAAAAACCTTGGGAGAACCCGGGCTCAGTCGGGGGCCAGTTCTCCTCTGGCGTTTATGAACTAGAGGTCGGATTTAACTGTAGAATTAAAAGTATTATATGAATGCCTGGCTGAAAAGATGCGTCTTTAATCTAGTTTTAAACTGGGAGAGCGAGTCTGAGCAACGAACAGTATCCGGAAGACTATTCCAGAGTTTTGGTGCTAAATGTGAAAATGCTTTCCCTCCTTTGGTGGACCTAGATATCCTAGGTATGACCAAAAGCCTCGAATTTAGTGACCTTAAAGAGCGCGATGGATTATAGGGCGATAGAAGATCCGTTAAATAGACTGGAGCTAAGCCGTTTAGGGCTTTATAAGTCAGTAGCAATACCTTGTAATTAATACGGGACTTTATAGGTAACCAATGTAGGGATGATAAAATCGGTGTTATATGATCATATTTTCTTGATCTAGTTAGAACTCTAGCGGCGGCATTTTGGACTAACTGTAGCTTGTTTATTGAGGATGCAGGACAACCGGCTAATAACGCATTACAGTAATCTAGTCTCGAGGTCATGAATGCATGAACTAACTTTTCTGCGTCAGAAACTGATAGCATATTACGTAGCTTAGCAATGTTTCTAAGGTGGAAAAAGGCTGTTCTTGTAACATATGAAATATGATTTTCAAAAGACAGGTTGCAGTCTAATATAACACCCAGGTCTTTTACTGTAGAGGATGAAGTAACAGGACATCCTACTATGTTAAAGTTGTATTGTGAGAGGTTTTGTGGGTGGTTTTTTGAACCGATAAGTAGTACCTCTGTCTTGTCTGGATTTAATAAAAGAAAATTATGCGTCATCCAATCTTTTATATCTTTAACACACTCTGTCAATTTGGATAATTTAGCGTTTTCATCTGGCCGTGATGAAATATAGATTTGAGTGTCATCAGCATAACAATGGAAACTAATTCCATGTTTCCTTATAATATTTCCAAGTGGTAGCATATATATTGAGAATAATAGAGGGCCTAACACAGATCCCTGCGGCACTCCATAGTTTACTGGAGTTATGATAGATTTTTCTCCATTTAAATAAACAAAATGGTAGCGGTCAGATAAATACGATCTAAACCAGCTTAATGCTTGTCCTTGAACACCAGTATAATTTTGTAGTCGATCTAAGAGTATTGTATGATCTATAGTATCGAACGCAGCACTAAGATCAAGTAAAACTAATATTGAGATACAGCCTTGGTCAGAAGCTAAAAGTAAATCATTTGTGATTTTAACGAGCGCAGTTTCAGTGCTATGATGCGGCCTGAATCCAGACTGAAACTTTGCATAGGTGTCATTTTCTTGTAAGAAAGAGCCCAGTTGAGCGGACACAACTTTTTCTAGTATTTTAGACATAAAAGGTAGATTTGAAATGGGTCTATAATTTACTAGATTATTCGGATCTAATTGTGGTTTCTTAATGAGAGGTTTTATAACTGCCAGTTTAAATGTTTTTGGAACATAACCTAAAGATAAAGACGAGTTAATAATATTGAGGAGAGGCTCTTCCACTACAGGTAACACTTCTTTCAATAGTTTAGTTGGTATGGGATCTAATAAACATGTTGTTGTTTTAGATGAAGTAAAAAGTTTATTTAACTCTTTTTGTTCTATAGTTGTGAAGCACTGTAATTGTTCTTGCGGCGTGATAATTGAGGCTGAATTATAAGGCGCGATTGAGGATTGAACGTTTACAATTGTGGTTCTGATGTTTTCTATTTTCTCAGTGAAGAACTTCATGAAATCATTACTACTAAACTGTAATGGAATACTTTGTTCAGGAGACATCTGTTTATTTGTTAGTCTCGCCACGGTGTTAAATAAGAACTTAGGATTGTTATGGTTGTTTTCTATTAGTTTGCGTAGATGCTCAGCCCTGGCCGCTTTTAGGGCCTTTTTATAACGTGACATACTGTCTTTCCATGCGATTCTAAAGACCTCTAAGTTGGTTTGTTTCCATTTACGCTCTAAATTACGGGTTTCTCTCTTTAGAACACGCGTAGTATTGTTGTACCATGGTGCTTTACTTTTCTCTCTGACCTTTTTTAATCTAATGGGCGCAACAATATCCAATGATCCAGAGAGAATGGTGCTCATAGTGCTAGTTAATTCCTCAAGTTCATCTGTTTGTTTGGGTTCACTGAGCAGCTGAGACAGATCCGATAAGCTGTTTGAAAAATTATCTATGGTGGATGGAAGGATTGTTCTGCCTAATCGATAACGCGGCGCAGCATGATATATTACAGGAGTACGTAATATGCAAGTTACCATGTAATGGTCAGTGACATCGTCACTTTGTGGAATGATATCTATATCGGTTGGATCGGTTCCATGTGATATAATTAAATCGAGTGTATGATTAAATCGATGAGTCGGTCCGGTAATGTTTTGCTTGACCCCAAAGGAGTTTAATAAATCTGTAAACGCAGCCCCTAACGCATCATTTTGATTATCTACATGGATATTAAAGTCTCCAACAATTAATGCTTTATCGAAGTTAACTAATAGGTCTGAGAGAAAATCTGCAAACTCTTTTAGGAAATCAGCGTAAGGCCCAGGCGGTCTATATACGGTAGCCAAGGCTAGAGATAATAGGGATGTTTTTCGAACATCTAAGAGCGTAACATTTAGTACAAGTACTTCAAATGAAATAAACTTATAACCCGTTTTCTGAGTAACATTGAGAAAATCTCTATAGATTGTTGCAACACCGCCGCCACGACCATTCAGACGGGGCTCGTGCTTATAGGAGTATCCTGCTGGAGTAGACTCATTTAAACCAAAATAATCATTTGGTTTAAGCCATGTTTCAGTAAGGCAAAGTACATCGAAGCTATTATCTGTGACTATTTCATTTACAATAACTGCCTTAGGTGTGAGTGATCTAATGTTTAGAAGACCTAGCTTTAAAAATTGTTTTTGATTACCAATAGCAACATTTTCTGGTTTAATAACAATTAGATTTTTTCTAGATCCTGCAGTAGATTTATGATTTGATCTCACTAAACGAGGAATAGACACAGTTTCTATGCAATGTTCTACACTATTTATATCAGTTAAATTGGTGCAGCAGAGACTATGATTTGGACTTTTGTTTACTAGTCAAAAGGTATTTAACATTTTGGAGATGTTATCTGACAGAAGATCCGATCCGAATCTGCTTGGGTGTAAGCCATCAGCACGGTAAAGCCTAGGACGCTCCCAAAACAGATTCCAATTATTTACAAAGAGAAGTTTCTGCTCATTGCACCATGACATTAACCATTCATTAAGCGCAAATAATCTACTAAACTTTTCATGACCTAGTCGATACGTGGGAAGCGGTCCTGACACAATAATCGTTATATCAGGCGATGTGCTGCGTACCGTATCGATCAGATTCCTGAAGTCTTTCTTCAAAACCTCCGTTTGGCGCAGTCTGATGTCGGCCCCTCCCGCGTGCAGGACAACGGTTCCGACGCGCTCGTTCAGAATCTCGGGAACGTGAGCAGCGATTTCAGAAACACGAGCACCAGGAAAGCAGTGACTATGCACCTTACTTTTATTTAACGTAACGTGTACGTGTCGAACGATGGAATCGCCGATGATCACAGCATCGCGTTCTGTTTCGCGAAGAGGGGAGAAGCGGTTTTGTGTGGATATCTCGAAAACCGGGAGGGTCGGAGAGAGTTTTCTTGGTCTAGACCTGACTCGCGACTTCCGCTGCGGAAAAATCCAGGCTTCGTGATGGCATGTTGGAGCCGGAGTGAACGAGACCATGGCTGATCGCGACCTCGACGTTCGGGACCGATGTTGAGGAACGCACGGAGTAGACGAGGTCGGAGTCAGCGGGTTAGTAACATTAATCTCTGATTTGTGTGCCTCGGCACGTGATGTTTCGAGAGCCAAACGCCGGTCTATCAGCTCGGCTTTTCTTACTAAAAGGTCGTGGATCTGTTTCTCAACAGCTTCCAGCTCAGACTGCACCGCGTGCAGCTCAAATGTGTCCTCACCTGCACCAAAAGGTAGACTACTTACATTTGATATATTCGCCATTTTAACAGATGGACAGTAAGTTAAGTTAGCAACGACGCTACCAGTGGTGCTATCAATATTAATACTAATTTATGGCTTAAGTCTTGGATATAATCCGTCTTTTCAGTGGTACGGGTGTAGAGTAGACGCACGATAGGCGAAAAAATGTTTGTTTGTAACTTAAATGATTGCGGAGAAGACGCGTTCAGCCGTGATCCACGGACGTAACCTATAAGAGTATCCAGCGTTGGATCACAAGGCTTGAGACGCGTCTGCTCAACAATCCGCGTTATAACTATGAGGTGAGGAAAAGTAGAAAATGTTCGTTGTAAGTGAGTTTAAAGAGAAATCAAGAATTATAAATCAATCGATGGAGCTCCAAAGACAACAACGCGCTCAGACGCGACGCATGCGCATTCGAAACAGGAAGTGAGATGGCGAAAACTCTCAGTAATCAATTACAGTAAGTTACCTGCACCACATGCTGTACTTTATTACTATGAACATTCTCTGTGTGGAATTGTATTGTTTGACTGTGTACTTGTGTTTTTTAATCAGTTACTCTCTGAAAATATTTTCTCATGATCTCAAATCTCATTCATGTTACTCAGAAAAATATTATCACAGGTTTGATTCACAAAAAATGCTATAGACATTTTAACTCTGAATTATAACTTCAAGTTTAGTCTTTTTCGACAAAAAAAAAAAAAAAAAGGAAAAAGCTATTAGGCTTCAGAAGACTTGCAACACAACCCATAACACATGAGTTGTGAACTCATTGATTATTTTTAGGATCTTTTCTGGGACATTTTTGGAGCTTAACAATTTTACATAAATTGTTGCATTGAATTGAACTAGACAAGTGTACATAAGAATGGTTTCATGAATGATTTACACAATTGTTTTCTGCTTGTGTTTCATGCAGTGTCAGCGATCGGTGACTGGGGTTGCATTATGCCTGAGATCTGCTTTTGGGTTCCACAGACAGAAAGTCAAACAGGTTTGGAACGTCACAAGGCTGAGGAAATTATTTAAATTTCACAACTATCACTTTAATAACATTACTAACAGTAAATTTTGTACTTTGCAGGGATCTCAGTAAGCTGAAATACAAGTGTGATCAAGAATAAAAATCCTCCTGTAGACCTGAAAATCATTGAAGTGCCTGGACCATCCACCAGAAAAGAGGCAAAACAAATGGAAAACGATGCTGTACCTTTTCACTTTTCTAACTCGTTAAGTACCTCACACCAACTTGGTCCCATAGTGACATTTTTGACCACAAACGAAATTGCTGATCGTGTGGATTCTTAGTGAAATGACTGGAATTCACCAGTGAACATTCACAGAACAACAGATCATTTTACTGCACCTTAACTCTGTTTCCAGGTCGAAGCCTCTACTTCCTCTATCTTGTTTCATGAGAATACTCAACAACCATTTATGAACACTGTTGATTCAAGTCACACATTTAAGATTTTCAAAAGCCATAGTGTACATTACAGTCTCCAGTCTAACGGCATCCCAGACTTAAACATTTTTGATTCAAAATAGCTGAATAACTAACCATCAGAGATTTCAGTATAGAGATAAAGGTTACAGCACAATGAGTGTATATTAGCACTGTTGTTTGTTTTTGGCATCTGATAGAGCTTTTGGACTTGGAAACAGTGATGTCAGACTTACCATCGGACTGAAACACAAATGTTTTAAAGTTAAGTATGATGGACATTTTTAATTAGTTCAAATGTAATTTTATTTACATTGATTTATTTCGTGGAACATATGTGTTTCCATGCATTTTGTTGAGATGTCTTTTCTTGTTTATCTATTGTATATACATGGTTGATTATTCATGTTGCTTATGTATTATACTATTTTTTTGTGTATTCATTGATATTAATCTGTAGTTAGCTTTTTTCCCCATGTGCATGGAAGTGTATGTATAAAAATGAATATCAAATATGTAATAAACAATTCTTATTTTGTATTTGGTTCAATTTGTTTATTATAATAGATGTCAAAGGTAACCATAGTAACAACATGAAATTAAATATTTAAAAAAAAATGAAATTTGGTTCCTGGAGGCACCCACAGTGGTTCCACACAGTGCTTCATATAAGAGTTCCTCAGGAAACCTGTGTGGTTCCTCAGAGAACCGGCCCTTTTTAAAGGGTGCCTAGAGGATCTACAGACGGTTCCGCCGGTGTGGCGAAGTGAAGAACCCCAAAAGGTTCCTCCAGGCACCTTTTATTTTTACAGTGTACGGTCCTGGCGGCCATGAAAGGTGCCCCTTTCGAGCCTATCCAGTCTATTAGCCTCAAACATTTGTCTTTCAAAACCGTGTTTTTGATGGCTCTCGCTTCAGTGAAGCGCATAGGCGATCTGCACATGCTCTCTGTGAGCCCGGCGTGCTTGGAGTTTGGTCCTAATGACTCTAAAGTCATACTCAAACCTAAGCACGGCTATGTGCCGAAATCCCTCAACACGCCTTTTCGGGCTCAGGTTATTTCCCTGGCTGCCCTGCCGGCATCGAGTGAGGAAGGGGACTCGAGTTTTCTTTGCCCTGTTAGGGCTTTAAGAGCTTATATGTCCCGCTCTGCTGTCTTCAGACAGGCAGAGCAGCTCTTTGTCTCGTTCAGCGGACGTTCCAAAGGAATGGCTGTTTCGAAACAAAGTCTATCCAGATAGATAGTTGACGCCATAGCGCTGGCTTATACTGCTAAGGGCATTCCATGCCCGTTGGGAGTTAGAGCGCACTCTACGAGAGGCGTTGCTTCTTCGTGGGCTTGGTCCAGCGGGATTTCCCTACAGGATATATGTACGGCGGCAGGCTGGGCCTCTCCGTCTACATTTAAAAGGTTTTATAACCTAGAGGTTCCCGCCTTACAGGCTAAGCTTTTGTCGGTGTAATCTGTTCAGCTGTCTAGTCAGACCGCTGAAACCCATGCGCAATGCGCTACCGACTATCTTGGGCAGAACTGTGTAAGACCCACATTTCCCACATTAGTTCAGGTTCCCTACCCTGTCTATGTGATGTTATACTCGCGTCTGTGGATATGTCTATTCTACGACGCTACAGTATAGGGAATTAAAGCTTCCACCCTTATTCCCTGACTCTGTGTGAGTCAATCTGGTGATTATGCACTGTATGCCTGAAATAGCTTCCGGTGATCAGTGTTTTTATCCCAGCACGCACAGCGTTTTGCAAGGGGTTCCCGTAGCGTTTTAGTTAAAACACAGTACGAGAGAACTCTCGTAAGAGAACGTACTCGGTTACTAACGTAACCTCGGTTCTCTCTAGAAGAGGGAACGAGTACTGCGTTCTCTGCCGTGCGTATGGTTCACTCTGGTTCGCTTCGGCGATCAAAATCAAGTGAATCAGCCTTCTCGAGCTCCTTTTATAGAGGTAAGCCACGCCCGTTTCGGCGGGAAGTGGCGAGGAGGGCGCGAAGCGCCCTCATTGGCCTGACGTCACCTCAGGCCTCGCTCGATAGGCTTAAGCAGTTGCCGCAGAGCAGCCAATGAGCGAGCAAGCCGTCTCGCCAGAGCTGACTGCTGCTGCCGCAATGCGTTTCACATATATGAAAATTAAAGAATAATTTTTTGCTTCAGTGTTTCGTGAAAAGAGACTTTTCCCGTAGCGTTTTAGTTAAAACGCAGTACGAGAGAACTCTCGTAAGAGAACACACTTGTGCACACAGTTTATGAATGATGGTGGTTATGTTGATTATGGTGATAAAATCATCATATAGCCTGTTCATTCACTAAGGAATTCATCCCAAAAGTGTTACATTATCACCACTGTGAAACCACAGCAATACATTACAATTACTTTTTTTTTAACACATCATGCATAAACCAAAAAAAAAAAAAAAAAAAACAGAGCTGTGCTTTCTTTCAGAAACACAGAGATATCACAATTTAGCACATGAATCTCAACAATGGTGGCAATATTTTTTTATTATTCATGCAGCAGTGCATGCTGGGAGTTTTATATTATCCTGGAACCCAGCATGCATTGCGACATGAAACTTTTGATTGTCACCATTGTTGAGATTCATGTGCTGATTGTTGATGTCTGTGTGTGTCAAACAGGAGTTCAAAATGTTTTTATACACTCTATGATTATGATATTCTTCAGTAGACCTGATTACAGAAATGTTGATATCATGTTGGAGATTCACAGATAAATATGCTAAATATGAATTACCCTTAAATTCAAAGAATAGATACAGGAAAGATCTGAAAATCAGACATGTCCAAGATGAATGTTAAATCATCACAAAAGCCGAAAACAACTAATCATCTTCCTCTTGACTTTTTCTTGCCATAACAAATATGCATTATAGACTCACTGTTACAGCAGTCAGAGAGAGATGAAAGGTAAAAAGTCAAGGGACAAGAGACCAACTAAAGCAAATACTGATCTCAATCATGGTGACAACAAACTTTATTATTAACTAAATCTCTGTTAATTCTCAACAAGAACTTTTGTACACGTACGAAATAAATAATCGTAAACTGGTTTGTAAACTGGTTTCACACTCAGCGTTGCTGGAAGTCAGTTGTAGTTTTTGTGTTTCTCTTTTTTCTGTTCTTGTTTCATTCAAGGGGACTATATTAGTGAACTAATGTAGGGAATAGTGAATGAGGGTATAGGGTGTGATTGGGAAAGCAGCCTCTGATTGTCGATTTTGAGCACTGTTAATTCACAGTATATTCCTGTAGGCTAGTTTTATTTTCTAAGGTATATTACTGTTTTAATGGAAAATGGTATGATATTGTCAGAATTTGGCCTTTTTTTTACAGCAAGGGCTAACAGTGCATGAAATCTAATAAGGCACCGGGAAATGATGGATTCCCTATAGAATGGTACAGCATGTTTAAAAAAAGAGTTGAATCCAACACTGCTAGCTTCATTTAATCAAACACTTAAAACTGGTGTACTCCCTCCATCATGGAAAGAAGCCATAATAACTGTTATACATAAAGAGGGTAAGGAAAAGGAATTCTGTGGACATTATAGACCTATATCAATACTGAACTGTGATTACAAGATACACTGAAAAAAGTGAAACAGTGCAATTCATTCAAAATATATATTTACATTGGTCCAATGGAAAATTGTGATTTTCAGTTTATACCTTCTGTTTTCACTTTGCCTCAAAGTAAGTTACACCCTCTATACAAAGGATTTCTTAAAATTTGTTTTGAAAAAAAACCCAAAAACTTTCTTTTAGGCACACACAGACGTCAAGATTCAGTCTATGCATCTCAACAAAGGTGACGAGCAGATTATTCAATTAGGAAAAGTAAATTACATAGTCAATTCAGATCATAATTTATTCATACCGCAATGCATGATGGGAGCCATTAATGAGTTGTGATTGGTGGCAGCCACTGCAACATGCTTTATTATTTATTATTGCAATTCACTCTCGTCAGCCGTCGAATCGTCTGAGAGGTTCACACCCCTCTCAAGACGATCTACGAGCTCCATCTGGGAACCCCATGATGCAAGTCGCTGCTCTGCCTCAGCACGAGGTCCAGATGTGGAAGCCCTCTTCCCTCGAGAAGAGGGCTAGACGAGAGCGGAGCGTTTTCATAAAAAAATGCTCGCAGTGTGCACATGAGGCTCCCTCGAGAACCTCCCATCCATGCTCTTCACCCAGGCAAAAAAAAAAACCCCGCACAGTTTGTGTGTGTCACCCAGCATCAAAAACCTTGGGCACAGGTTGGCACACTTCAGAAAACTGTTAGTCTTCGCCGTGCGTTTCATCATTTTCTTACCGTAATCCTCTTTAGCGTTACAGACAGAACAGTCCCTAAAGACGAAAAGTAGGGCTGGGCGATTTAAATCGCGATATTGTTATGCGCATCTCATCAGTAAAGCCGGTTCCTTGATTAGTAGTAAATCACCATCACCTGCTTTCAGATGGAGCGGCATTTACTACAAAAGAGCCGTTAACTGACAAGCTGAGCCAAATCACATGAATATCGCGGACGTATCGCCAGCGATATTTAATGCGATATGGCTCAGCTTGTCAGTTAACTACGGCTCTTTGTACACAGCAAAACCTCCAGTAAATTAGCGGTGTGAAATTAACACTCCTGGGAATGTATGAGTCCACACTCAAGAGTGTTTAAGTTAATGAGATAACTAAGTGATCAATTGAGTGATGATTGAGCATTATTAAAGACACCTGATGTTAACAAGCAGAATCACTGAAGGAGAAAATCGCAAATTGTAAGCCACCGTTATGGTGATGGGTGTTTGCTTTGGTTGGGCTCTTGACCCTTATTGTATATTATTAACTTTAGACTTTGTTTGTCTGCTGTTATTGATTTATAACAGTCAAATGAACAAAGAAAAAAATGTGATCTGATAGTGTTGGTTATGTTTTGACATAATCATGCTGTGATCTGAAAATTAAACTTATTGAGATAGTTTGGTTTAACTTGTTAGCAGGTCTGTGATTCTACAGCATATGATTATCAGCAATTTTCTTATAATCCAATATATTTAATAAACATTGTTCTGATCAAAACACTTTCAAATGTATTTATTTAGAAACACAGACATCAATAATCAGCCTGTGAATCTCAACAATGGTGACAATAATAAAGCATGTTGCAGTGGCTGCCACCAATCACAACTCATTAATGGCTCCCATCCTGCATTGCGGTATGAATAAATTATGATCTGAATTGTCTATGTAATTTACTTTTCTCAATTGTCACCATTGTTGAGATGCATAGACTGAATCTTTATGTCTGTGTGTGCCTAAAAGAAAGCTTAAAAAAAAAAAGGAAATCCTTTATATTATATCTAAAATTCTGGATATTTATGCAGAATCACAGTTATGCTGTAAGCAACAGCATAAATCAAAAACATAGTTCAAATGATGATTGTCATAACATAACCAACACCATCAGATCACTTTTTTCTTTGTTCATCTGGCAGTTATAACTCAGATACAGCAGCCAAACAAAAATTAAAGTTAATAATTTAAGGGTCAAGAGCCCAACTAAAGCAAACATCCATCACCATAACGGTGGCTTACAATTTGAGATTTTCTCTTTCTGTGATTCTGCTTGTTAACATCAGGTGTCTTCAATAATGCTCAGTCATCACTCAATTAATCACATAATTGTCTCATTAACTTTAACACTGCTTCAGTGTTACTTTAACACCATGTAGAGTGGGACCATATGTGCTCTGAGCAGTGTTAATTTAACACTGGGGAATTTACTGTGTATATATTAAAGCAACACCATGTAAGTTTTGCTCTCAGGGTCCCCCTACAGTTGGAAAACAGTATTGTCTTCTACTACTGTCGTTAAAACTGTCATGGTTACACCAGGGGATACACGTGCATTTGTTGACAAGCCAATACCCCCGAACTCTGCAGAAGGAGTTCTCACGTCTTGGGCAGACTGCCTGTGTTGCGTGTGAAATGTCTTCATCCCAGGTACAGTGGCATATTTCAACATGTCATATGAAGATAAATGGAGGACCAGATAGCTTCCGTAACATAGCCAGGCAGACAACAAATTCGAAAAACTAGAGATAGTATGCAAGCGATATACTTACTAGTCCAACAGCATGACGGCCAAGTCAGCATTGGTCGGGCACCCCTCCTCCTCCTTTAGCTCATGCCAGCGATAGAACGCTGGACCAACATTGATCCTTGTCTGGCCTTTGATTTTGTCCCTCTACCTTTTTCTCTTCCTAGTCTCCTCCACCAAAACCTTTGCCTTATTCGGTTTCATTGCTGCTTTGGCCATGACAACAACATACACACGCTATACCAGCCGGCAAACAAACGCTAGTAGGGCTCTCACGTCTGAATTTGAGGAAATGGGGGTGGTGGGGGAAGTGAGGTATGCCGTAACGCAGTCCAATTTTGTAGTTCTTTTTGTGCTCGGGTTACTACCCGAATCCCGAAGTTCTGTAGTGCCAGTAAAAGCGATACAGACCCTGTCAGACTATGGCAGACGTGTCATTCAACCTATTGTAAGTCGATGTACCATCATAAGGGTCTAGGAAATATATTATGAAGGTTGAAAAACTACATGGTATTGCTTTAATACATATAAAATATGTATAAATGAAGACAAAAATAGCATTAGATGCAATATTCACAAAGTTTTATCCTTTATTGTGTACATATATTGCACATTCAATTTCCCATATAAATGTGATTGTATGTTCTATCTATGTATCTATGTATCTATCTATGTATCTATCTATCTATCTATCTATCTATCTATCTATCTATCTATCTATCTATCTATCGCCAAAAAAAATCTATATGTTGCTCCACTGTGGTTTTTGATTTATTTTCAAGAAAAAAAAAACACTTTTCAAAGCATATATATCTATATCTATATATATAATATTAGCCTACATGTTTTGCCCTTTTGGAAATGACAACAGCTTGAGTTGACAGTATCTGGCCCCCAGGCGTGTCCACAACATCAAATCTGGCCCCCCTTTAAAAAAAAGTGAGAGTTGTGGTTTATAGAGAAGTGGACATTGTATTAAATGTCGAATGGATCATTTGATTTAGTCAATCACACTTTTATATACAGTATATTGTCATCAACCCATCTGTCTTGCTTAAAAACTTTTACATTAATATTTGATTTTAATGAACAATACAGTTCTGGGAGAAAAACAACGCTCTGGAACCAAATTCGGGAACATTTTAACTACAGCAACTTACTTGCTAATTGCTGAAAGCAAGTTACTGTACATTTCACAGTTTTCTGTTTACAGTGCAGCAACAAGTATTTCATGATCACAGCAGAGAGAGACGAGATGAAGAGTAACAAGAACACAGCTGAAGAGTTTGATCAAACTAAATACTGCAAATGTGGTTTCTCCACTGTATGGATCTTCATGTGTATCTTCAGGTGACTTTTAAAAGAGAAACTCTTTCCACACTGATCACACATGTGCGGTTTCTCTCCGGTGTGGATCCTCTCATGTGTTTTCAGATGTGCTGACTGACTGAATCTCTTGTCACAGTGTGAACACTTGAAAGGTTTTTCTCCCGTGTGGATCCTCTCATGTCTTTTCAGATGTTGCGACAGACTGAATCTTTTGTCACAGTGTGAACACTTGTAAGGTTTTTCTCCAGTGTGGATCCTCTCATGTCTTTTCAGATGTCCTGACTGATTGAATCTCTTGTCACAGTGTGAACACTTGTAAGGTTTTTCTCCAGTGTGAATTATCTGGTGCAGTTTTAAACAGTTCACTGAAATAAAAGTCTTCTCACACTCAAAGCACACGTACTCTCTTACACCAGAATGAATTTTCTGATGTCTTTGTAAAGATTTCAGCACTGAAAAACTCTTTCCACATACAGAACATGAATGTGGCTTCTCCTTTGTATGAACTGTCAAGTGTGTCTTCAGGTTTGATGCCAAAAGAAATGTTTTGCCACATTGATCACATGTGAACAGCTTCTCTCCGGTGTGGATCCTCATGTGAACCTTAAGACTTTGTTTGTATGGGAAACTCTTCCTACATTGATCACATGTAAATGACTTTTCTCCAGTGTGAACTCTCATGTGAATCTCAAGACTTTGTTTGTATGGGAAACTCTTCCCACATTGATCACATGTAAATGGCTTTTCTCCAGTGTGAACTCTCATGTGAATCTCCCGATTTTGTTTGCATGTGAAACTCTTTTTACATTGATTACATGAGAACGACTTCTCTCCAGTGTGAACTCTCATGTGAATCTCAAGATTTTGTTTGCATGTGAAACTCTTTCCACATTGATCACATGAGAACGCCTTCTCTCCAGTGTGAACTCTCATGTGACGCTCAAGATTTTGTTTGTTTGATAAACTCTTTCCACATTGATCACATGTGACCGGCTTCTCACCAGTGTGGATCTTCATGTGTTCTTTAAGGGATGATGATTGCATGAAACTCTTCCCACATTGATCACATGTGAACGGCTTCTCTCCAGTGTGAACTCTCATGTGAGTCTCATGATTATGTTTGTTTGTTAAACTCTTTCCACACTGAGTGCAGGTTGTAGATTTCTTGGCTCTTCTTTTCTTTAAAAATGTGCTTTTAGTCTTTGAGTGACTCAAAGGTTTTTCTCCAGGTTTGACATGATGTTTCTCCTCTTTTACTTCACTCAGTTCTCCACTCTCCTCCTTCACTTCACTCAGTTCTCCACTCTCCTCCTTCACGTCACTCAGTTCTCCACTCTCCTCCTTCACTTCACTCAGTTCTCCACTCTCCTCCTTTACTTCCATCAGGTCTGAAATGAAAGAAAAAAGTTTGATTCCATTTTCAGCAAATCAAAAAAATCAAAAAGAGAAATATGAAGTGAAAGGCCATGAGCCCTGATGTAATCACTTTCCAAATTTTGTATTTTTGCCTTTTTGTAAATTAATTATACGTCCCTGAAACTTTTCATGAATGAGGTACATTGATATTCCAGTTATTATTTTTAAACATTATAGACACACATCCTATCCCTCTGTAGTGAAAACTATTAAATAAATGTGATCAATAACAAGATAATATAACGTGATATTTGTTATATCTTTGTCTTTTATATAACACAATGATATGCGGAGACGATTGCCGTGTTAACTCATTTCTGTTTACTGGGAACTCAGTCTTCTTTTACATTCAACACAACATACAAGGGGGTGAACTAGAGCGCCCTCTAGTGCACAGACATATTAAATGCATATATCACATATTCCTGCCCACATAGTAACATTGTTACATACACTTAATAAGAACATGAACAGTGTATCTTTTTCTCTCTGTTTTTTTTTTACTTCTCTCTCTCTCTATATATATCTATATAGCATGCTTGACACAATTATACTCCTGTCTAATACAGTACTTATAGTAATGCCAAAAATACAGAACATCTGTGATTAAAAACTATAATCATTCAGTGAACTGTGTTGTGCTTATTCTTTTAAACTAACCTTAGTGCCATGACTGTCAAAATGTATACAAAAGAATCAACTTAAACCACCAAGGTAAACCTTAAGGGCTAAACCATATTGGGGGCTTAATGGCACGTTCCGGGAATCTCTTAGACTCTTTGTGTGGAGTGCGTAACACCTCCCCTGTTTCACTTGGGAATGAATCCACAGGTTGTGCTGACCCAGTCCGGATTGGATTGAGACTAGGCAGTGATGTTTCTTCTGACCTGGAATATTCACAAAGATCTGTCAGATTCCCCTCAGGAACCTCAATGACCCCTGGTCCAATCTCATCTCCATTGTTAGTTAGACATGCCAACATCTGATCAACGTGACGTCTCCAGTGAACTGAAAGTGTTTCGATACGCCAGTAGAAAGGTGTCCAGCCTTTGTTGAATTGGAGTTGGCCCCTTAGAACAACGTGGTGCCCGCTTAAATGTCTGAACCAAGTGTTCAGCCAAGCCGTTCGTACCTGGATGAAAAGGTGCAGAACGTGTGTGTGTCACTCCATTAGTCTTGAGAAATGTCTGGAACTCCTCCGAGGTGAACTGAGGCCCGTTAACACTAACCAGCACTTCTGGGAGTCCATAACGACTAAATAATCCCCTCAGCACCTGAATGGCCTTGGTAGACGTAGTTGACTCCATTACACACACCTCTGGCCACTTGGAGTGAGCATCCACCACTATCAAGTACATATGTCCTTCAAATGGACCTGCAAAGTCCACATGTATCCGTTGCCAAGGTGATTCTGGCCACTTCCAAGGGTGTAATGATGATGGACCAGGAGCTTTTTGCGTCTGCTGGCATGAGTGACAGGTTTTTGACAATTGTTCAATTTTAGCATCAATACCAGGCCACCAGACATAGCTACGAGCAACTGCCTTCATCCTTACGACACCCGGATGTCCAGTGTGCAACTCTGCCAGTACCCTGGATCTCAGCTTTGGAGGGATGACCACTCTCCAACCCCACATGAGGCAACCCTGTTGGGTAGTCAACTCATCTTTCCTGTTCACGTACGGGGTGAGCCACCATCTCTATTACTTGTGACATAGTGGAGTCAGACCTTGTTTCTTTACAAACATCTGAACACAGCACTGGCAAATAGTCAAGATGCTTTACTTGAAGCAACTCCACTGTGTCCCGCTTCACTTGAGGTGCGGTTGGCAGAGGTATATGTGATAACCCATCCACATTACAGTGGTGTGCACCGACTCTATACTGGAAATCATAATCATAAGCTGCCAACAGCAAAGCCCAGCGCTGCATACGAGCCACAGCCATGGATGGAATAGCTTTTGTTGGACTGAAAATTGTAGTCAGCGGATGGTGGTCCATAAGCAATGTAAACTTCCGCCCGCAAAGATATTGGTAGACTTTTCGTGCTCAATGTTCTTGAGGCAAAGGCTATTGGTTTTTCCAGCCCGTCTGGTAGGATGTGTGAGATGACAGCGCCCACAACGTATGGCGATGCATCACAGGCCAGTCTGATTGGTAACTGTGGATTATAATGTGTCAATACGCTCTGCGATAGCAAAAATTTTTTTACCTTGTTGAACGCATCCTCACACTCAAGAGACCACAGCCACTGCTTTCCTTTACACAGAAGAGCATTGAGGGGAGCTAATACTGATGCAAGATTAGGGATAAATCGACTGTAATAGTTTATAAGTCCATGAATCATCCATGATTGCAATGAACATTGGGAAGGCCTTGTAAGATCTGATCCATCGCCCTTTGAAAAATTGCAGGAGCTAAAGCAATACCAAATGGTAAACGACTGTAACAGAACAGCCCCTTTGACGTGGTGATAGTGAGACATTTGCGTGAGCTTTCTGCCAAGGGCATTTGTAAGTAAGCATTTGAGAGGTCCAGTTTGGTGAAACGTTGGCCCCCTGCCAATGATGAGAATAAGTCCTCTATTCGTGGAATTGGGTAACGTTCAACACAAAGGGCCGGATTCACTGTTACCTTAAAATCTCCACAAATCCTCACATCCCCATTCCTTTTAACAACTGGTACAATAGGGATAGCCCATTCGCTGCATGTCACAGGGGAGATGACCCCCAGCTCCAATAGGCAATTTATTTCTGCCTCCACTTTCGGCTTCAGTGCATAAGGGACAATGCGTGCTTGACAAAATCGTGGCTGAAACTGTGGTTTGAGTGACACTGTAGCCTCAATACCTTTTAGCAAGCTCAGTCCTTTCCTGAAGACATGTTTGTGCTTTGCTAGCACCGTTTAAATTGACCCTTTACCCACACTCTTAATTTCACGCCAGTTCGGCTTAATTTTCTTGAGCCACTCTCTCCCGAATAGTGGTAGGGCATCTCCTTCCACGCCATAGAGTGATAATTTTGTCTTCTGTTTGTTCATTGTCACTTTGACTACGATGACCCCTACTGGAGACACAGCCTCACCTATATAGGTTTTTTAGAATCACATCTGTCATGCCCAATGGTTTATGGGCTAGTCGTACGTTGTAAAGTTCTCTTGAAATCAAAGAAACTACAGCTCCAGTGTCTAATTCCATTTCCAAGATTTCTCCCTCTACATTTGGCTTTAGGCTTTTAGATGTGCGACAATTCCTTCTTTCTAGACATCACATGCAGTGCCAGTTCCGTATCAGTAGTGTCATCAGTAGTTCACATTCATCTGATGCACTCTCTTTTTCTGTTGGGCACTTTTCATTCTCACTGACTTTAACTTTTTATATTCAGTCATGTGTTTTGCTTTAATTCTACAAACTCTGGAAATGTGGCCTTTTTTTACCACAGTTGTGGCACTGTTGCTCTTTGAAATAACAATCTTTCTCATTGTGGTTCGTTCTTCCACAACGGTAGCACTTGCTGACCCCATGCTCTTGCAAGGACAGTGCATTCACTTTCAAAGAGCCACTTATCTGTTAAGATTCCCTCATGGCCGTTTCCATAGACACTGCATGCAGTCTCCACCGCCTTTTGAAATGTGAGAGCTGCTTCCGTCAGTAGCCGTTTCTGTATAGACTCCGTTTTCAGCCCGCACACAAAGCAATATCTTAATGCATCTTGCAAATGTGTCCCAAATTCGCAGTGTTCACTCATCTTTTTCAAAACTGCGACATACTGTGCTACTGTTTCTGTCTCCTGTTGACTGCAGTTATGAAACCTAAATCTTTCTGCAATCACGATCGGTTTCGGCGAGAAATGTTCTTTCAAAACACGCACAATGTCTTCATATGACTTCACACCCGGGTTTATCCGGAGCAATTAAACTTCGCAGCAGTCCGTATGAAGATGCACCCATTACAATCAGTAACACCGCGACTTGTCTCTCATCTGCAATGTCATTTGCAGCAACAAATTGTTCAAACCTATGTAAGGTAGCCCACTGTTCGGCTGACTCATCAAAGGCATCCATGTGACCGATAAACACAGCCATTTCGTCGGGTGTTCTTCTACGAGTCCACATCATCAGATCTGCAGTATTCAGTAGCCAGCTCTCCACATCGCACTAAACATGGGTTCAACAAAGATTATCCTCATCGCCAATATGTTATTTCTTTGTCTTTTATATAACACAATGATACGCTTAGACGATTGCCGTGTTAAGTAATTTCTGTTTACTAGGAACTCAGTCTTCTTTTACATTCAACACAACATACAAGGGGGTGAACTAGAGCGCCCTCTAGTGCACAGACATATTAAGTGCATATATCACAATATTATCATTAAAATATACAATACTGCCATATTTTGACACCAACTTGTACACTGATATTTAATTTGTTACTAGGGATGTTAACCAATGACCGTTTGACCGATGGTTGACCGTATCAACGTTAACCAATCAAAGTTGTCGGTAATCGGTTAAAAAAAAAATCTCTAAATTAGGCTATTATAGACAGTGGACTAAACACTACTAAAGTTAGTCATCTCATTCCAAGATCTTTTTGTGTGAAGTGAACAAATCCCTCACACTCAATTTTTCATAACTCGCCTATTTGTACTTAATAAACCAATAAAAACATTTGGCGCGGGGTCACAGCGTTTGGGTTCGCGCAATCACAAGGTTTGTGAAAAGTAAAGGCTATATACAGGCTAAAACACTCGAGGTTAGAGCCAGGGCAGACGACAGGATGAAGCGTGCAAAGAAAAGTAGTGTGTGAGACCATTTCACCAAAAAGAATGACACAGATGTAAGTTGCAACTTGTGTGATACAGTGCTTAAATACAGTAGTAGCACATCATCTATGATGTAAGGTGATGATGATCATCATCTTTCTTTATTATTGTTAGCACTGCCTCAAACTAAAGCGGCGTTAGCAGCTCTTCGGAGCTGTCATTTTCTTAAATGAAGCCGCGGCAATGTTTCAAATGAGCTTCTAACGCTAGACAAACGCCTTTATTTTCAACGCGATCACCTTGTACCCAAACCATTTCGAAACTAAGGAGCCATTTGTCCTCCGATTACATACAAGCTCCTCGGCGCCGCATTTGCGGGACTCATGTTTCACGCTGTAGGGGATTTTAAAAAAGTGACGTGAGTGGAAGGGCGTGTGTGTGAGCGGGAGGCAGAGCGGCAGAGAGATGCGACAGAGTTGCGAAATTGCAGGCGGGGCTTGAAATGGCTGTTATTTCAAATAGTGTAGCATATTTTAAACTAATCGGTTAACCGGTTTCAACCGGCTAATGAAGCTCGGTGGTCGGTCAAGAAAATTTTTAGTTTTCGCCATCCCAATTGTGGCACCCAGGAAGTGACATCATCTGAGCTCTTTCTACACATGATGGGAGGACAAGAAAATAATCTCAATCCATTGTCTCAGTTTTTACACAAACTGTACAGTGGTGACCGGATACCAAAGTTATTATAAGAAGAAGAATCAATACATATGAATCACTTCTATAATTTATGAGAAATACAAAATTAGTAACTATTAATCAGAGTTTGCTCAAGTTATGATTACAACTATGTCAGCTATTCTGGAAAGTTCATAATACTTGATACAGTTTGGTGTTAACTGTTTATTGCTAAAATAATTATAATAATAACTATATTGAAAAATGTCTAAAATATTGGCAACATTGTTGCAAAAAATTGTTGAACCATATATAAATATAAAAAAAGTGCTAAAATAATATTTATGACTTTTACTGACCATGTGTTGAAAACAAACAAGAACATTTTGTACCATTTCATAGTTCAACTGTTTGTCTAAATGTGAATAAGTGCTTGAATGTTTCTAACATCAATGTTCTTCAGCATCATGAATGAATGAAGAATAAAAACCAACCTCTTTGTTCTTCAGGATCTTCAGTGTGTTTCATTCTGCAGGGTTCTGGATCACTCATGTCCTCACTTTCCTCTTTAATAAACTCAGTCTTTACAGATTTCAACTCTTCCTGATGCATTGCTGCTCGTCTTCACTTGTAGCCGATGGCGATGGGAATATTCCAGCATTTATTGGTGAATCTACGTGGGAGAAGCTTCACTGATGATGTGATCGTTGTGGGAGGAGCTTCACTGATGATGAATTGCAGTGGGAGGAGCTTCATTGATGATGTGATTGTTGTGGGAGGAGCTTCACTGATGATGAATTGCAGTGGGAGGAGCTTCACTGATGATGTGACTGCTGTGGGAGGAGCTGATCTGCAAAAATCAAAAATATATCAGTTACTGAGTTTGTTTTTGTACTAAATATCACATCTAAGCATTTATGCCTGTTTGTCTATTGTGAAGTAACTGATGCTAATCCACAACTCCTTTTATTACTAACCTGCACATTATCCTGCTTCTTCATTACAATTAAGTGTGGGGGAAAAATTGATACTCAGATGCATCGCGATTCTCTCTCCAACTATTCTGGATCGATTCTGAACTTAGTTTTTAACCTCAGACTCACTCACACACACACACACACACACACACACACACACACACACACACACACACACACACACACACACACACACACACACACACAAACCATCCATAGAATAATCTTTCATGAAGGTTGGAAAGGTTGAAGTGAATTACAAGGACATCCACAGGCTTGATTGCACAGGATATGAGCTGTGAGAAACGTGCGCTTTGCTTGATGTTACGCTTGTAGTGATGCTTGTAATATGTGTCTTTGTTTCTCTTTATTATTTACTTGCTTTAATGCTTTCAAGCTATATTAGTTTAAAACATCAGCATAATAAATGAAGTGAAAACAGGAACTATTGACGTGAAATGGGTAGAACTATTTACTGCCCAAGTATGACAGTTATCAGTTTAAAAGTATACATGTGAATTTAATGTGGGACAATGGTCTTCACCATCACAGTATGCTAATGCATGCATAGAATTGTTATTATGAAGATTGAGGACTGATGTGTCTCTTACACCTCTAACACACATCTGTCATCTGTGCCATTTGCTTCATAGGACACACTTATTCTCACAACATAAGTACTGATCTACTAGTGTTTTGTCTCATCTGAATTGTGCTGAACTTATAAGATTTTAAGATATTAAAATATCCTAATGTACAACCAAGATACGGAAACATATGTTAAAGGAGAATTTAAACATTGAGCTCATTTTTTTGTACATTTTGAGTGCTGTCAATACAGAGAACAACGACAAAAATCGGTGTTGCCTACACCGAGTTATTCTATTTTTAAAATTTGCACCCTGTTGACTTCAATGGGGCAAGTACTAAACCTGCTTTTAGCCTCTTAACATCCTTGTGGTGTCATTACAAGTGCACAGAAAATGTGAGTGATTCCTTCTGAGTGAACACGAGTGAATCTGACTGCAGTAGATGTGAAAGATTTTTTAAAAATTATGTTTTTTAAACCAGCGCAAATACCTGTTTACATCCTGTTTTCGGCTGAAGTCATAATATTGATTGTGTTTATGGGGTGCTGTCTAACATGTTCATGCTTCATAAAAAAAAAAAAAAAAAAAAAAAAAAAACGCATTATTTTTCATATCATTTACCTTTATTCTACACCGCTGTGTCCCTTCCATGTTCCCCTCCGGTCCCCTCTCGTAAACCGGTCTGATGATTTCCTGGTTAAGCCTCTCCCTCAGAAATACACGATGGGCTCTGAATGGTCAGCTTGGCCCGGTGTGTGTGATTCGCTAACCGCCTAGTTCACGCTGTCCGGAAACGTCACGCCCGTTACCAGAACCATAACAGTTGCATGTGCTCCGGTGTATTGTAAACACAGGCGTCAATATTGCCCTATGGATTTCAACCAGCATCAGACTTATAACGTTAGAATATAAGTGGAGAGGAATCGAGCAGAACTTGTACACGAACGGCAGTTACAGGACGTTTCAGAACGGTATGTTTTTTTGTAGACGTCCCATTATTTTGATGTAAGTTAGCCTACGCTGTTATTTGTAAATGCTAATATGCTAAATGTTAAAACACGCTTTAACTCAATATTACAATCCTCGAAGGGATTATTTGATTGGCACTCAAACATTCTACAAAACAAATGTAGCCAAATATCTGTCGTCAGAGCTATGAGCACAACATTACGAGACTAACCACCATGGTTTAAACGCAATAAATAAAATGTTTACACAGAACCATGTTTAATGTAACGTTACCTGTCGCCATGATATAATTATATTATGCCGTGTTTTCAGACTTATCCCTTGATAAAACATGAACAAATACATACAGTGAACTAGAGTGTTTGTATTACTTTTGTATATACTAAAGTGTTTGTATTACAAATGACATACATTTGACAGTAATATTTGGGTCAAAAACACCATAAAGTGCCTTTGAGACTTCACAATTTCCCCCCAAAAATCTGAGATTTTCCATTTAACTTCATATGTGTTGTATTAAGGAGACATTAGGCTGTTAGAAATGCATATTGGTCAAGCTCCAGCACTTTTTATAAATTAACTGCAAGCTGACAATATACGAGCAAACCATAAAATATGTCCACCCTGTCATGGACAAATTCAGAATAAATAAATTTTCATTGCATAGTGATTATAAAATGTAGATCTGTGGAAAGATAATGTGTCCCTTTCCCAACAAAACATTTTAGTTAATATTAAAAGTATTTTGATAATAATAAAGTTACTGCTTAAATATGTATTGCCCAATAAAATATGCAATAGTTGCACATTCTATTCTAAATAAAATCTGACAACAAAGATATTTAGTCAAACTTTAAAACAATACTAACCTGCCCTCATTTGTTTATTAAGAAATCACACACAAGGTTTTTTTAACTTGTTAAAATAATTAGATTATTTTCATCATAAAAGTTGAAAATGACAGGGTGGACAACAAAGT
The DNA here is from genome assembly GCF_964197995.2 of Scardinius erythrophthalmus. Lineage (NCBI taxonomy): Eukaryota > Metazoa > Chordata > Actinopteri > Cypriniformes > Leuciscidae > Scardinius > Scardinius erythrophthalmus. The sequence goes on from NC_138221.1 coordinate 30,599,976, forward strand.
GACAGGGTGGAACTTGGCATGACAGGGTGGACAAATGCTTTAATGAGTGAAATAGAACGGGGGAACATTAGAAAAACAACAGGAACTTCAAAAAACCCTTAACCAATATAGAAGAAGGAGGGGCCTGGCTCAGGCTGATTTTCAGGAGTTGCAAATGTCCACCCTGTCATGAACCATGTCCACCCTGTCATGGAACAGGGTGGACATTTTTTGGCTAAAGTTAGCATTTAATGAGCACATGGTGTACAGCAGTTAGCAAAGTGATTCACTGTTGAAGCTGACTGTGCACTGTTTAAAATGTATATTTAGAATTTCTGAAAAGTTTTTATATTAACTAATATTTCACAATGACAGGGTGGACATGTTAAGCTTGACAACACGCAACTACAAACACAATATGATGAAAATTAGGAAATATAAGTGTAGATACTTATTGTGCGTGTTGCAGATGTTTTAACATCCACTGAAGAAAGACCAAATGGGGGAGGGGATGTCACTGAGTACATCAGTTGGTTTCTTAAAGGGGCGTTTACCCCATAATGACAGGGTGGACAGCAATTTCAGGGACACATGCAAACTGCTTAATATTATTATGAACATAAAATATAAATAATCAAAATGACTTGTTTTATTAAATAGCTTGCTATAAGTACATTAAAAAAGTATTTTAATTTTATGTAATTTAACCACTTTTTACACTCACTGAATTTAGCTGAGCAGCGTGTGGGACATGCCAAAATCGCACACATCCAATCAAAGAAAATGGTATAAAATCAGAAAAACACATTTCAAGAGACGTATCATTGTTCTTGTATGTGTGTAAGTGTTTGGCCATTTATAATGCAACCACAGAATTTCATTATTTTGCATTATGTTCATGATGACTGAGCGATTCTGATGAGGACACCAAAGCCACTTTATAGTGATATTGACCCATATTATTTAGCCACAGCCACAAATCTAACATTAAACTGAAAATGGTATTTTAGTTTTGCAATATAACTGTATAAGAAACAGTGCAGCAAATAAATCTAGGAATATAAAACAATTATATAAAATAATCTCTTTAAAAAACTTAATGTCCAGAAACAATTTTGTTTGATAAAAGGCATGCATTTTAAATAAGTGCAACAGTAACTTGTAACAGTAACTAATTGAAACTTGCCGGCCCAGAAAGTTAGTAAAGACAAAGTTTAAAATAGTCCAAGTGACTACAGTGGCTCAACCATAAGTTTATCAAGCGGCGAGAATAGTTGTTGTGCGAAGAAAACAAAAAAAATGTATTCAACTATTGATTTTCTTCTGTTTAGGCCTCTGAGTGAGTTCACGTAGTGTAGTGTCAGAGCGTAGGCTCACTATTGGCCGACGCTGGTCATGTGTGTGATGCGTGTGACTAGGGCTGGGCGATTTAAATCATGAGATTGTTATGCACATCTCGTCAGTAAAGCCGGTTCCTTGATTTAGTAGTAAATCGCCATCACCTGCTTTCAGATGGAGCGGCATTTACTACACAGCAAAAACTCCAGTGTTAAATTAATTCTTCTGGGAGTGTATATGAGTCCACATTCAAGAGTGTTGAAGTTAATGAGATAATTAAGTGATTAATTTAGTGATGATTGAGCATTATTGAAGACACCTGATGATAACAAGCAGAATCACTGAAGGAGAAAATCTCAATTTGTAAGCCACTGTTATGGTGATCATTGTTTGCTTTAGTTGGGCTCTTGACCCTTATTTTATTAACTTTAGATTTTGTTTTGCTGCTGTATCTGAGTTATAACTGCCAGATGAACAAAGAAAAGTGGGATCTGATAGTGTTGGTTATGTTTTCATGTGATCTGAAAAATGAAACTTTTTGTGATAGTTTGGTTTAACTTGTTAGCAGGAGCTCTGTAATACAGCATATGATTATCAGTGTTTTTCTTATAATCAAAAATATTTCATAAACATTGTTCTGATCAAAAAAAACTTTAAAAATAATTTATTTAGAAACACAGACATCAATAATCATCCTGTGAATCTCAACAATGGTGACAGTAATAAAGCATGTTGCAGTGGCTGCCACCAATCACAACTCATTAATGGCTCCCATCATGCATTGCGGTATGAATAAATTATGATCTGAATTGTCTATGTAATTTACTTTTCCTAATTGAATATTCTGCTCGTCACCATTGTTGAGATGCATACACTGAATCTTGACGTCTGTGTGTGCCTACAAGAAATAATAAAAAAAAAACTCTTAAGAAATCCTTTAAATTATATCTAAAATTCTGATATTTATGCGGAATCACAGTTATGCTGTAGTCAACAACATAAATCAAAAACACAAAGTTCAAATGATGATTGTCATAATATAACCAACACCATAAGATCACTTTTTTCTTTGTTCATCTGGCAGTTATAACTCAGATACAGCAGCAAAACAAAATCTAAAGTAAATAATATAAGGGTCAAGAGCCCAACTAAAGCAAACACCCATCACCATAACGGTAACTTACAATTTGAGATTTTCTCCTTCAGCGATTCTACTTGTTATCATCAGGTGTCTTCAATAATGCTCAATCATCACTAAATTAATCACTTAATTATCTCATTAACTTAAACACTCTTAAATGTGGACTCATACACTCCCAGGAGTGTTAATTTAACACTGGAGTTTTTGCTGTGTACAAAGAGCCGTAGTTAACTGACAAGCTGAGCCATATCGCATTAATTATCGCTGGCGATACGTCCGCGATATGAATGCGATATGGCTCAGCTTGTCAGTTAACTACGGCTCTTTGTAGTAAATGCTGCTCCGTCTGAAAGCAGGTGATGGCGATTTACTACTAATCAAGGAACCGGGTTTACTGACGAGATGCGCATAACAATATCGTGAGATAAATCGCCCAGCCCTACTCCAAGCTAAACTCAAAAGTTGGCAGCCCTGACAGTATCATCTTTCAATAGAGCAGTTTAATAGTCTTTTGTCATACATCCTGACTCAAATGATGTGTTTTTTACAGCAAACACTCAGAATAAAGTGAGATGATCTGCTGATGATCCTGAATGGCTTGTTGAATGAGTGTTGATAGTCTGAGGCTCATCAATTAACAGATCTACTGAAAACACTCTTTATTTCATGACAGTAGTTCCTGTTTTCACCTCATTTTTGATTTTTGATCTGAAGTCGGACACTTTCTGGTTCCCGTAGTGACTGCTCATGTGGTGTTTGCATACATACTTAACCACAGCTGAAGTGAAATAAATGCAATATTTGCCAAATAATACACAGATGTTTCAGAGACATTTTCATTCAATACTTTATGTACTGCTTCATACAGCGTCTGTTTGAACAAGAATAAAGTTCAACATAAGCTACTATCAATGAAGTGGAGTCTACGTTTTTTAATCAGATTTAATTTGATAAACATGACACAATATAACATCGCAACTACATGAAAAGAGTGTTTACTGTTATAAAAAAAAAAAAAAAAAACACGAAACACACGTGATCGTTGTCATGCGGTGAAACTGGCCAATCGTGGAACAGCTGTGTCATCATCACAGCTCGTGCAGCCGCTCTTGAGAAGCTGCGCTGGCTGAGTTCTCCGGCTACTCTCGAATCACTCTTGCGGTACTTTGATGGTATACGTCACAGTCATGTGGCGTCGGCACTGTATCAAGTTGGACAAAATTTCTAACCGGCATGCACTGCTTCAAGTCAGCCGCCGATCGGTCTGCGCAGAGCTGCATGAAGTCGAACAAGCCTATAAACTTCGATGTGTCATATAATTTTAAAACAAACTCAGTAAACTTTGATTTTTGCAGATCAGCTCCTCCCACATCAGTCACATCATCAGTGAAGCTCCTCCCACATCAGTCACATCATCAGTGAAGCTCCTCTCACTGTAATTCTCCATTAAATGCTGGGATATTCCCATCGGCTACAAGTGAAGACGAGCAGCAATGTATCAGGAAGAGCTGATATCTGTAAAGACTGAGTTTATTAAAGAGGAAAGTGAGGACATGAGTGATCCAGAACCCTGCAGAATGAAACACACTGAAGATACTGAAGAACAAAGAGGTTGGTGTTTATTCTTCATTCATTCATGATGCTGAAGAACATTCATGTTAGAAACATTCAAGCACTTCTTCACATTTAGACAAACAGTTGAACTATGAAATGGTACAAAACGTTCTTGTTTGTTTACAACAATTAATTGTTATATTGATTGTCAACATCAGGTCCAACTAAATATTTAGCTGTTTTATTTTACATTTATAACTGGCTCACATTTTTTTTGCAACCATGGTACCAAACATTTTGACATTTCTCAATATAGTTTGCTGGGTATTGACACAATTTTCAATATGATTTCTATTCACAAGCCTGTGATTCGATATCGATTGTTTTTGATATACTGTATATATCAGATTAAGTACATGGCACATGTTCTTAAGGAAAAAATCTCTCAAATAATGCTGTAAACTACACATGGGAATCAGTTGGTAATACACTACTATAATAGTGAAGGCTAAAATTTACTGATTTGTATACAAACACTTAAATTACATTCAAGGATGTTTTTATAATAATAAAGTCATACTAACTTTACAATTACATAATATTTTTACACATTTAAAAATGGCTGTCAAAAACTTTACAGATTCATTCAAACATGCATTAAATATTGAACATTAAAAATTATAATGCATATGTAATGTGGTGCATATGTTTATCAACATGCTCCTCTCTAGAATTGATTTTTCTAGCTGACTAACGAGTTATGGTCACTGAATGTGTTTTTTTTGTATGATTTATTTATTATTTTTATGGTACATACAGGGTGTAAAGAAAATAAGTAAACAACCAAACAAATAAATAAACAGGTGTAAATAAGTAATAATAATAACAAAAAAGGTAAAGGACAAAAAGTGGAAAAAAAGGGTGTAGAAAAATAAATATAAATACATTCTAATCATAGACAGTATATAAACTGGACACAGCGACCCCATAGGTTTCAATGGAGACAAGTGAAGTCAGTTAGAAGCACTAACTGCCTGATGGTCGAGCGTACTGCGCAGACTCAAACTGAGCTTGACGACATAGATGTGACGTGAGCAACCCGTCTGTCTTCTAGTAGCTGTGCCGAGAGAAATCTGAATCATTCCCTTCAGAAACTTGCAGAGACGGAGAGTGTGAGTAGGAACTGTCCATGAGCTAGGAGCAGGAGCAACCCTTGCTAAGTATTCTGATTAATTACTTTGACATTTTGTCTCCACGTCCCCCCGATTGTTCGCGAGCTTCTCCTCTCCTCCATATGGTAATTCTCTACTGTGTGACAGAGAGTCGCATGGTTATGACGCAATTGTTAACCTATTTTTTACAAAAACTACATCTACGGGGCCATAGTGTAAGATACAAGGTAATGGAGCCTTTTATACATTGTCGTGTTTCTTTAGAAATAAATAATGTCTTTAAACGCCTCAGATGTAAAGTTATTCGCTGTCAAAGTGACGCCAAAATGAATGGGAGTCAATGGGATGCTAACAGCAGGTGGGGGTCCGCTAATCAATGGCGGCACCCGGGGAACCTTCAATACTTTATGAAAGCTTCCCCCCTGATTCTAATCAGCAGATAACAATGGAAAACTGAGAAATGCAAAGACAGACCAACAAAGTATTACTACTACTACTATGGCCGAGTGCAACGAACTGCTTCTCGTTTTGAGCGTCTCTCTTCCAGAAATGATTTGTAGGCCACCTGAGAGTCACTGCGGCCATTGTTAATTGCTGTGCGCCAGTTGGGTCTGTCATTTGCAAGTGCCTCCCAGTTGTCCAGGTTGATGGAGAAGGCCTGAAGACCCCTCTTACTGACGTCTTTAAAACGTAGATGGGGCGACCATGTTTGCGGGGGGCATTTGCCAGATCGCCATATAGCAAGATTTTTGGGAGGCGAGTGTCCTTCATTGGATAAATTTGCACAATCCAACGGAGGTGGCGTTTACAAAGGATGGTGTACAGGTCACTGGAACCAGTTCTCTCACAGAGTTTGGCACATGATCCTTCCAGCATACCCCTAGTATGGAACGAAGGCAGCGAAAATGGAAGGCATTGAGACGATGTTCGTGTCTCCTGTATGTTGTCCATGCCTCACTTGCATATAGAAAGGTGCTAAGTACACATGCATGGTATACAGACTTTGAGGAGCAATGAGAGGTTCTTGTTCTGCCAGACACGCTTGCTCAATTTTCCAAACATTGATGATGCCTTCCGCATGTCAAGCTTTGCATCAAGGTTATTGTTGTTTGATACTATGGAACCCAGTTAGGTGAATTTGTCTACCACAGATAGACATGTGTTGTTAATGTATGCTGTAGGGTTGAGGGTTGGACAAGTCTTTTTAAGACTAATCTGCAAACCAAACTCTAGACATGCAGCGGCAAAAGATGAGCAGAGTAGTTGTAGATCTGCCTCTGAGTGGGCACGTACCAGAACATAGCATACTTTACTCTTCGCCCGCAGTCTGGCTAGATTGAACAGTTTTCCTGAGCTGCGGGTATGTAGTAGAAGGATACCCGAGTCATCAGGGAAGGCATGGCATAGTAGGGCAGAGAAGAAAATTCAGAAGAGGGTAGGAGCAAGGACACATCCCTGCTTTACCCCACACCTTATCTGGAACTTGTCAGAGCGAGTGTCTTCAGACTGTACAGTTGCCTTCATGCCCCTCATGAAACTCAGTGATCACCTTCAGTAACTTTGGAGGGCAGCCAAGTCTTTGTAGGATGAGGAAAAGTCCAGATCGACTAACGTAGTCAAAGGTCTTGGTCAAGTCTACAAATGCCAAGAACAGAGGTTTATGCCGTTCAATACACTTTTCCTGTAGTTGACGGACACAAAACACCATCTCTGCGTCTGAAATTGCGTACTATGTGAGTAGGTACATTTAAATTAGAACGTACTTTGCGACCATTAAAAAAGTACGTTCTATATAGTATGAATACGGGTAGTATGAATGGAGTCCGGACGTACTACATGCGCCATGTTGGAATTGTCACGTGACATACGCTGTCATAACAGCGCGAAAATTTAAAGAGCCCATTCCAATGACTGCACCAACTGCGAGCAATGTTTTTAGTTCTGATTTCTGCTTTCATCTGCGTTTTTACGTTGTTCGAGCTCACAATCCAGAGGAGGGGTTGTTCAGCTACTCGCAGATCATGCCTTCGTCGAGAGCTTTTCCGGAATTTCTCAAATAATGCAAGTATCATAATTTATTTAGCTAATAAATTTTACCTCCAGAAAAAAAACAAGTAATAAAAACTCGGTGAGTGTTTTAGCGCAATTTTCTCACCTCATGGGATCACAACACTAAGAGATAGTAAATCTTTCCCTGGATTTTTTTTCTGTGTTCCCGAGATTAGACCTTCCTTAACATAATGCCAAAAACCCGAAGTCTGTAGGTGGTCTGGTTGAGGAGTAGATAGAAGTGCAAGATTGGTGCGCACAGACACACAGAACAGAAATCATGAGTTAACAAGCGCAATTTTGTCCGGTGGAAAATGGCACTAAAAACACACACACACACACAATGACAGATGTTGATTTTTGGCAAGGAAAAGGTCATTAATTTGCTTATGCTATTACCATCGATGAATAAACATGGATGAATCAATAGAGATACATATAACGTTATATGTGTGTGTGTGTGTGTGTGTGTGTGTGTAACTTATCTCTATTGATTTATTCATTGATGGTAATAGCACAAGCAGTGTGCCTGTATGCATGTGTATGTATACAGCTTGTGATATTACCATTAGGGATGGGCATTCAATTAAATTTTCTTAGACGATCGTCGGGAGAATTAACGATTGACTATCGATTAATCATTAATATTTTTATAATAAAATTAATTATTTAACTTCTATAATTCAAAAATGCAATGAATACAAAAATACAACGTGTTTTTCCTCAATGAGACCTTTATTACAAGATTAATTTGTGGCAGACAGTTGAACTACGTTCAGTTAGGCAAACCGAACATATATGCGGTGCTCTAAAGCAGCGGAACCTGCAGCTGCGAGCCGGCGTTCTTAAACAGAGACCTAATTTGTTCCAAAATAATAATAATAATAAAGAATCATGTTTAACAATAACTTAAACAAAAAAACATAATAATACTTGACAGATTTTGTCAAAATGTAACTCAAAAGTATCCACGCCAGAAGAAAGAGGGTGAGAGATAGGCTATTAGCCTTCCTAACAAGTAGGCTAACTTAACAAATTAACGTTAGGCTAGTGAAAAATAACTAACTTTAGTAACTCGCAATCGCATACAACTTATGCACCAGTCTACTGATTTTTATTGAGAAACAAGAGCATGTTGACATGATCTGGGGTCAGACGCGACCGCAACCTGGTGACCGTCAGTCTAGCCGCCGAAAAAACATGCTCTGAGGGGATTGACGTTGCCGGGATGCAGAGGTACCTCCGCGCTAACTTGGCCAGCGCGGGGAACCTTATTCCGTTCACTTTCCACCAGTCTGTAGGTGTGCAATTCAGGAGTGGGAGATTCTCCCTCAGAAAGTTCTGAAGTTCTGCTTCAATACCAGCCTCACATTGAGTGGTATAGTGATCCCCAAGGAGTTGTGCCATAGCAGATGACTGGGAGGTCGCGAATTCAGTGTTTGCGCTCACCTCGCCCGTGTCAGACAACGCAGCCTCGACTCCCCCAGCCTGTTGGATAGCCGCCCTATCGGTCCCCACCGCCTCTCCCAGTTCAACCAGTTTCACATCAGCAGCCAGTCTCTGTGTTGGTGTAAGAAAGCCCAGGTGTTTGTGACGAGGGTCCAGCATTGATGAGATCATGGAGGCGAATGACACAAACTCACTAGCCTCAATCTGTATAAATACATGATGGGGAATCAATAATCAGAAAACGTTGTATTTTTTTTGTTGTTTATTTTATTCATAAAATAAATATTAAAATTAATATTTTTATGGAGTAAGAGTAACAGTTTTATTCTTTGCGGGGCTTATTGCTTACATCTAAATAGGTAACGAACTAACGAATAAATGTGTAATAATAACGTTATATTTTTTGTTGTGAATAAAATAAATAGTAAAACAAATATTTTATGGAGTAACAGTTTTATTCTTCGAGGGGCTTATTGCTTAAATCTAAAAAGGTAACACGCAGATAACAGGAAAGTATCCATGTAATTATGTATATGTAATCGAAGATAAAAAGTTTAGCTTACATTCATTCGTTGGATGTGAGAGGAACGCACTTTTGTCTTGAATTCGATGAGTCTGGGCCCGTCTGCGCACACAGCAAAATCCCCAGAGTAAAATTAACTCTGTTCAGAGAACATTTGGTCCCTCTCTACAGAGAGTTAAAATAACTCTGAATCAGAGTTAAAGTTAATGAGATACTTAAGTGATTAATTAAGTGATGATTGGGCATTAATGATGAACATCTGCTGTTAACAAGTTCTCAGCAGAGGAGGATTCAACAACTCCATAAACAGCATTACCAGCTTCACTTATTACTAACCAGGGGTGCGTTTCCCGAAAGCATCGTTGGCCAACTATGGTCGCAAGTTCATCGCAATGTCCATTGAACTCTATTGGTAACGACGGAACTTGCGACCATAGTTGGCCAACGATGCTTTCGGGAAACGCACCCCAGACTGACTTTATTTCTGTCAGACATCTACAGAAGGTCTTATTAAGAATTAACAGAGGTTTAGATGTTGATGATTTATTGAAAATGTATGATTACCATTATAGTGATGAGTGTTTCCTTCAGTTGGGCAGTTTGACTCTTCTTGCGAGTTTGTGGTTTTTGTAACAGCTTTTAACAAAACATGTAATTTGTTACAAAGAAAACCAAAAACAAAGATGAACAGGTGATATAGTGTTTAACAGCAGATAGTAAAAAAAATGCGCTTATATCGTCACTGTCCAAAAGTGGTCATTTGATGTTAATAGATTATATTCACTAACAATACTATCTTGCTACAGATTGGACATTTTGAATTTTTAAAATACATAACAGGGTTTTTCTTTTTTTTAAACAAAGACATCAATAATCAGCTTATGAATCTCAACAATGGTGACATGCTTCATGCTGCAATGCATGCTGGGAGCCACAATAGTATAAAACTCATGGCTCCCAGGATGCATTGCGGCATGAAACATGTTACCATTGTTGAGATTCATAAGCTGATTCTTGATGTCTGTGTCTTAGAAAAAAAAAATCCCCTATTATGTATTTAAAAAAATTCAAAATGTCCAATTTGTGGCAAGAGAGTATTGTTAGTGAACATAATCTATTAACATCAAATGACCACTTTTGGACAGTGATGATATAAGCGCATCATTCTACTTTTTGTTGTTGAAAACTAGATCACCTGAACATCTTTGCATCTGGCATTCTTTGCAACAAATTACATGTTTTGGTAAAAGCTGTTACAAAAACCATAAACACTCAAAAATATAAGCTAGAGTCAAACTGCCCAACTAAAGGAAACATTCATCACGATAATGGTGATCATACATTTTCAATAAATCGTCAACATCTAAACCTCAATTCTCAATACGAACTTCTGTAGACGTGTGACAGAAATAAAGTCAGTCTGGTTAGTAATAAGTGAAGCTGGTAATGCTGTTTATGGAGTTGTTGAATCCTCCTCTGCTGAGAACTTGTTAACACCAGGTGTTCATCATTAATGCCCAATCATCACTTAATTAATCACTTAATTATCTCATTAACTTTTACTCTGTTTCAGAGTTATTTTAACTCTCTGTAGAGAGGGACCAAATGTTCTCTGAACAGAGTTAATTTTACTCTGGGGATTTTGCTGTGCATGAGGTGGATATTGATGAGGCCGAAGATGACGGGATAAGTGTTCGAGATGGAGACGTCTTTCTCTGCAGACATAACCGTGGTGGCACATTTAAGTGCTGACAAGCACGGGCTGTGTGTCCTCCATCAGCTGCCAGTACTCATCCTTCAACTCCAGGATCCTGGCATCTTGAAGCTTGGTCACGGTTCGGTCCGACAGCACAGCAACAACAGCCCACCGCTGCTCCACCAGCCGATCAAACATCTCGCACACGGAGTTCCACCGTGTTTTACACGACTGGATAAGCCGGTGAGTTGCGAGGCCCATTTGCTCCTGTTTCTTTTGCAGCGCTTTGGTTGCTGTAGTGCTGTGATTAAAGTGGCTAACGAGTTTACTAGCCGCTGATATTACCCGATAAAGATACAGTGCAAATCCGTCATTTATGGCCAACTGGAGGGTGTGTGCAAAGCATGCAACGGAAATCAAGGGCACTCTGGTGGGACTGTTGGCAGCTACAATATTGGCCGCATTGTCATGAACGCATGCAATAACTCGGCCTTCAAGTCCCCACTGCTCTACAGCTCCATTCATTTTCTCAGCGAGGTGGTCAGCTGTATGCCGGCCTGGCAGACTTTCTGTGAGCAGGACCGCTGAGTTCATTTGCCAGTCATCACTGATGTAGTGGCAGGTTATGGTGATGTAGCTCTCAGCTGTTAAAGGAGAAGTTCACTTTTAAAAAAACTTTATGCTGATAATTTACTCACCCCCATGTCATCCAAGTTGTCCATGTCTTTCTTTCTTCAGTCGAAAAGAAATTAAGGTTTTTGATGAAAACATTCCAGGATTTTCCCACATATTATGGATTCTAGGGCTGGGCGATTTAAATCGCGATATTGTTATGCGCATCTCATCAGTAAAGCCGGTTCCTTGATTAGTAGTAAATCACCATCACCTGCTTTCAGATGGAGCGGCATTTACTACAAAGAGCCGTAGTTAACTGACAAGCTGAGCCAAATCACATGAATATCGCGGACGTATCGCCAGCGATATTTAATGCGATATGGCTCAGCTTGTCAGTTAACTACGGCTCTTTGTACACAGCAAAACCTCCAGTAAATTAGCGGTGTTAAATTAACACTCCTGGGAGTGTATGAGTCCACACTCAAGAGTGTTTAAGTTAATGAGATAACTAAGTGATTAATTTAGTGATGATTGAACATTATTGAAGACACCTGATGTTAACAAGTAGAATCGCTGAAGGAGAAAATCGCAAATTGTAAGTTACCATTATTGTGATGGGTAGTTGCTTTAGTTGGGCTCTGACCCTTTTTTTATGTACTTTAGATTTTGATTGGTGGTTGTATCTGAGTTAAAACTACCCGTTGAACAAATAATAAAAAGTGATCTGATGGTGTTGGTTATATTATGACAATCATCATTTGAACTTGATCACTGAACTCATTAAAATCCTTCTTTCTGACTTCGATTTATGTTGTTGGTTACTGCATAACTGTGAATCTGAATAAATGGCCAGAATTTTTGTTATAATATAAAGGATTTCTTAAAAGTTTAAAAAAAAAATCATTCTTTTAGGCACACACAGATGTCAAGATTCAGTCTATGCATCTCAACAATGGTGAGGAGCAGAATATTCAATGAGGAAAAGTAAATTACATAGACAATTCAGATCATAATGTATTCATACCGCAATGCATGATGGGAGCCATTAATGAGTTGTGATTGGTGGCAGCCACTGCAACATGCTTTATTATTGTCACCATAGTTGAGATTCACAGGCTGACTATTGATATCTGTGTTTTAAATGAATATGTCTGAATGTCTTTTTGATCAGAACAATGTTTATTAAATATTTTGAATTATAAGTAAAGTACTGATAATCATAGGCTGAAGAATCACTAAACTGCAGCTAACAAGTTAAACCAAACTATTTTAATATGTTTCATTTTTCAGATCACAGCATGATTATGTCAAAACATAACCAACAGTATATGATAACACTTTACTTTGTTCAGTTAATTGTTATAAAACATTAACAGCAGACAAACAACAGTAAGTATTTAATTAATCATATAATGGTCTAGAGCCCAACTAAAGCAAACACCCATCACCACAATGGTAACTTACAATTTGTGATTTTCTTCTTCAGTGATTCTGCTTGTTAACATCAGGTGTCTTCAATAATGCTCAATCATCACTAAATTAATCACTTAATTATCTCCTCAGCCCTAAATGCCGCTTCATCTGAAAGCAGGTGATGGTGATTTACTACTAATCAAGGAACCGGCTTTACTGACGAGATGCGCATAACAATATCGCGATTTAAATCGCCCAGCCCTAATGGATTCCAATGGGACCCAAACGGTTCAAGGTCCAAATGACAGTTTCAGTGCAGCTTCAAAGAGCTTTAAACAATACCAGACGATGAATAAGGGTCTTATCTAGCAAAACGATCGGTCATTTCAAAAATAAATAAAAAAGTTTAAGTTTTATAAGCACAAATGTTCTCCTTGCTCTAATGCCCATTTCGTGAAAAATAACATTTTCTTCAGGACAGAAATTTTTCAAGCGTGACCTTATCAACGTAATTGCGTATTACGTGACGTCACGAACGCGCATCACAGAACAGAGCAAGGCGAACATTTGTGCTTATAAAACTTAATATTTTTTATTTATTTTTAAAATGACTGATCGTTTTGCTAGATAAGACCCTTATTGATCGTCTGGTATCGTTTAAAGCCCTTTGAAGTTGCACTGAAACTGTCATTTGGACCTTGAACCGTTTGGGTCCCATTGGAATCCATAATATGTGGAAAAATCCTGGAATGTTTTCATCAAAAACCTTAATTTCTTTTCGACTGAAGAAAGAAAGACATGGACATCTTGGATGACATGGGGGTGAGTAAATTATCAGCAAAAGTTTTTTTAAAAGTGAACTTCTCCTTTAAAGCGGTCCAGCAGTCTGTAGTTAGAGCAACTCTCTCAGCTTTGCTCAATTATTTTAACAGCTGCTGCTTTCGTTCTTCGTAGTGAGTTTTTACCAGTCTAGTCTACTAATTTGATATGCTGGTTCCAATAAATGTATCAGTTCTCGAAAACCATTGCCCTCAACAATACTTAAGGGCAGAATATCCATCTCAATGAACTTGCAGATCCCTTGGGTAATTTTCTCTGCTCGTTGTGCATCACAGCTCCGAGTCCGTGCTAACGCCGACTTGATGCTAGGTTGAACTTGAGATGCACCGCCACCGACCAGGGACGGATGCACTTTATTTAAGTGGTACATCATCTGAGTCGTGGCCGTGTTGTACTTATAGCTTGCATCGCAATGTTTGCAGTGAACTATTTCGCTTTTTAAATCAAAATGGTCCCAAGCCACACTTCGCCGTGACCTCTTCATGATTATTTTGAAATCAAAACGGAAGATCACAGATAACCGAGTATGGTTTCAAATATTGCCCCCGGGTGGTAAAATGTTTAATTGCTGCCACACAGTGAAATTCATTTAATTGCTTCAAGACTCACACTACGCAATGCAACCTGCATTAGATAAAAAATGCATTAGATTAATCGATAACAAATTAACGTGATCGACAAAATTCTTAACGATCAATTATCGATCGTCGATTAATCATGCCCATCCCTAATTACCATCAATGAATTAATCAATATAGATACATTTTTATTGAATTTTAATGCCAATTGTACATTTAATTTTAATGGCAATAGCTCCTTTTCATTACCATTAGTGAAATAACTGAACATAAATATACAAGCCTGATAAAAATTATAATTCTAGAAGAAAATTTCAGTTGGCACTTAGAGGCTTTTACATCTGAAGTCTTCATTATATTTATATTTATAATATATATATATACACACATACATACTGTACATTAAAATGGATCATGCATAAGAAATGGATTCTATACATGTAAATACAAACATATTGTATTTATAAATAAGCCAACACAGGGAACAAGTATCTTGTTAATTCAAATTGTATTCTAAAATAAAACTATATACACGTTTACAGATTGTGAGCCCTACAACCTACTGCCACCTGAATGCTGCTGTGCCAATTCTGATTTACGAGGTGAGACGCAGTCCGTGTCAGAACTAACACCAAGAGAACGCACATTCCAGCATGTGATGGAGGTGTATATGACAGTTGCAGGATGACGACCAGGTCGCATCTGCCGTACACGCAAACCTTGAGAGCAACAACAGCACTCTTAAGGACAGAGTGCTCCCGAGTTGCCAGTCGAGGAGGCTGAATGTTAGACGTCATAATGGAGAGATGAGATGAGTAGAAAGCGCCCGGGCAAAAAAATTAAGTGAAAGGATGTGTGCCCTTGTCAAACTTCCACCTCTGCACTCAATGCTACAGATTCCTACGGAACACAGGTGTGTGACGGTTGGTGTAGTTGCCCCACAGTGAGCAGCTGATTAGGTGGATTGCCCCGTGACCATTGGTGAGGTGCTCTTCTGCTCATCGGGCGGCTGAGACAGACTGACTCAGGTGCCGTGACACAAAGCGTACCAGCATACCAGACCCTGCTGCCGGGCTAGCAGGGTGGACTGGGTTTCGTCTGGTCTCTCGCCTTTGACCTGGCTGGCTTACTTGAAGCTACCAGGGGTACAAGGTCCCGCATCAGCTTAACTCTCAGTGTCATTGGGACTCACAAGCTGTTCCGCCACGACAAGGCACCAGGCCATGGAACAGAACAAAGTATTAAGTGCACTTAAAACTGAATTCTAAACATCAATGTAAAATTACAAAGTACTAGCTGGAATGGGAAATGTTAATCAGACATATTAAAGATTGCAGAGTCTGTATGTATGCTAAAAAGGGCTTCCAAATTGTAGAGAATCATGTAATCATGTTCGGTGAAGAGTTTTTTTTTTTTTTTTTTTTAAGTTTGATGAAATACAAGGTGTCTTCAATCCACCTAGAGTGTGATGGGGGATGGAATATGTTTTTTTTCTGAGGTAAATGTGATGTTACATGACATTGTTTACAAGACGTCTTTCTGTGGTTGAAACACTAATTAAGCGATTACATCAGACATGTTACGTGTTTAGATGAGTTTTACTGTATGTTTTAACATACCTTCAGATGTCCATTCATGTTTATTTTGTGCTGCCACTGATATTAAAGAGGAGATGATCGGTTCGACTGTGTGCTTCTGTCACACCACATTAAACAGCCCCAAAACAGTATTTATTTTTTGAATTTCGTAATAAAATGGACATAATTTCAAACCTTAGACTTTGTTTCATATCAAAAGTAACAAAGCATAAAGATCATTGCGATTTATTGGATGGATCTGCGCTACAATGTTCTGTTCATTCATCAACTGAAAACAGGATAGACTAATCGATTCTTGGGATTTAGGAATCGATATCGGTTCGTAAAAATGAGAATTGATTAAAATCGAAAATCAATATTTTTTACCTAGCCCTAAAAAAACATTAAACTGTATTAAGTAAATAAGCTTTCCAGAATTCCAAAATGGCTGACAGGGATGTAAACCTAACCTATTTATCAGTTTTCCTGTAACCAAAGAACACTAACCAGAAGAGTCCTAAACTTAAACTTAAACGCTAAAAAAAAAAACGACCTTACTTACTATTAATAAGCAGTAAATTAGGAGTTTGAGGCAAAGGTTGTAGTTAATAGTGAATGTGTTCCCCATACTGAGGTGTTCCCCATATTTCATCAAATTAAAAAATTGTATTTATGAGCATTTTTCATAACAATACACACAATTATTTCATTCACTTTTTTAAAACCTTTTTTTGTACAGTACAAAATATTATTCAGTTTAAAATAATTATTTTGTATGTAGCCTATTAAATCTCCTGCTGTTTATGATGTCATCTGTTATAATAAACAACAGTTAAGCTAAAAAAGAAAAACAGTTCTTAAACTGAAAACGTCTTGGCACTGTAGGCCCTATCTTGCACCCAGCGCAATTGATTTTGTACACTGACGCATGTATCATTCCTATTTTGCACCCGCGCACAACAGACTTTTCCCTCCACAGAAGCACGTCGGTTAACTAAGAAATACACTTTCGCTCCCCGCCGGGGCGGTTCAGCGCAAAGAGGAGGCGTGTTCCGGCGCAAACGTTCCCTCATGCTATTTTGCAGGTTTAGAAAACAATTCTGCCACTTGCCGAAAAAACCTAGTTTAAAGTCAGTGGCATGTTGCACGTTATTCATATGCTAATTTAAGGGCGCATGCTTGGCCATAATCAATGTAGCGTGTGCACAACGCGCATACACTTTGATTCTCTCATCTACACAGAAGCAGCAGTTTTCATTTTTGCAAATCATACATTACGATAGATAGGATCTGCTTAACCGAAGTTAATTTAGGCGTGTTCTCCGTCCCCAATGTCACTTCTTCGTCTTCTACGGCCCTGACAAGAACGTCGGTCTCCTTGGCTGTGAACCGCTCCTGGCGTGCGTCTGGCAAATCCGCCGTTATAATAGGAATCCTTTATAGAACAAGCGCACCTGCTCTTAAAGGGAATGTGAGATGACGCTCTGATTGGTTTATTTCACATTACGAAAAGATTGAAATGGCCGCAACACTGCTTACTCCCATATTTTAATAAAAAAGCAACGTTTCGACCCTACTGGGTCTTCTTCAGGCAAATGGTAAAACACATTTGATACAGAGATATATAGGCCTTACAATCAACTGACCCACCCTGTGATTACAATTAGCTTAATTGGGTCTGAACAAGCCTAATAACCCCACTCATTACTTAATTAAGAGAACACTTGCATGGAAAAAACAATCAACATACACAGGAAAACAATTCCATATATACAAGTTAACCCCAAAAATACAAATTAACACCCAAAAAAGATTTTTGGAGAAAAAGACCCACATATGCATATAATTTAGTCAGAAACAGGAAAATACCTACAAAAGATCAGTAAATACTCACATACATGTCATGTGTGTATATATATATATATATATATATATATATATATATATATATATATAAACCCACAATCACATACATAGGCTACATAAATACAAATTATATTATGACATATACATGACAAAGCCATACATTATAAGAATGGCTTTATGTCAAAATCTTCATTAAGACCATAAGGAGACATTGTGTTTAATTAGTAAATCCAAAAAGTTTCCAGTTGGAGAAGCCTTTTACCTTGATCTCCTCCTCTAAATGGTTTATTGACCCGCTCCACCCCGATGTATCTAAGGGCGCTGACATTATGGCCAGCTAGTTTAAAATGAGTGCGTTCATCTCCTTTTCTGATGGTGCTTCTGTGCTCACTGATTCTAGTTGTAGCGCTCTCGTTGTTTTACCAACATATGATAAGCCACATGGGCAACTGATTAAATAAATAACATGTGTGGTGCTACATGTAATAGTGCCGCGAATAGATAATGTCTTACCAGTGTGTGGATGATTAAAATGTTTACACTTATACGTGTACGTGTACGAGCACTGGGCACAACTGCCACATCTATAATTACAATCTGGCATGCTAGGAAAAGGCGTTGTAAGTTGTGGACGTATATCATTCTTAACTAGATGATCTTTTAAGTTAGAAGCACGCTTAAAAATAAGCTTAGGTTTTTCTGGGAAGACTTTGATTAGTTTAGGGTCCGAATCAATAATGTGCCAATGTTTGTAAACGGATCTTCTAAATTCTGACACAAGTGGAGAATATTTTACACAACATAAAGGAGACTTGTTTGGGTTTTTTGTGCGTTTATTTGATCGAAGGCACTCGTCTTGCGTTATCTGATCAAAACGTTCTTTGGCTGAATCAACCCAATCTTGGTTGTACCCTCTGTTGAGGAATCTTTTTGTCAAGTCCGCAGCTTGCTTTGAGTAAGATGTGTTATCGCTGCATATTCTGCGTACACGATTAAACTGACTGATTGGGAAGCTTTTGACCAACGGCCTGGGATGAAAACTATCCTCATGCAATATAGTGTTGCGATCTGTAGGCTTGCGAAAAAGATCCGTTTTAAGATCGTACCATCTTTATATATCTGAATATCCAGAAAACTGATGCATTGTTTATCATTAGTTCTACCAGAAAGACTCGGGAGACTAAATACTGTGACAATTAACCATTTATTAGCAACCCAGCAAGCAATAAAGTTCTTTGGCGTAGGCCCCGTCCGTAGCTCGTAATCTGAGGGTCCGGACTCTGCATATCCTGCCTGAAGATCAAGGCAGGGGCGCAGCCGACCCCCGTGAGGTATGGAAGGGACCATCCTGGTGGTGGTGGTGAGGAGGATGAGGGAAGGATTCAATTTGGAGGAGGTGGGGAGGATGGTGGTGAATTGAAGCGTCAGCATCTGCGAACTCAAACATGAGTAAGTACCGATCTTATATACCACAAGTGTTGGAATGTGATTGGATAGATAAAAAGTAGAGTGACGTAACAATTAAGTCTTCCTGGCAGAACTTAATGCTAGAGCTTTCATTTCTACCAGAAAGACTCGGGAGACTAAATACTGTGACAATTAACCATTTATTAGCAACCCAGCAAGCAATAAAGTTCTTTGGCGTAGGCCCCGTCCGTAGCTCGTAATCTGAGGGTCCGGACTCTGCATATCCTGCCTGAAGATCAAGGCAGGGGCGCAGCCGACCCCCAAAGAATAAGTGGAAGAATGCTTCCACCTGGACGGAGCCTACCAAACCCCCAAAACGAAAAATAAAGTATACCCACCAGTCTTGAGTCCTGAAGTTCCTAGAAAATAAAAGAACAAGAGTTAACTTGATAACCGTGAACATGGAACGCCATGTGGCTGATAGCTATTTATAAAACAGAGACAAAGCCGCAGGGCTACATGGCCTACTAGACCACAGGGACAAGGCCGCAGGGCCACACGGTCTGCTAGACCACAGAGACAAGGCCGCAGGGCCACACGGTCTGTTAGACCACAGAGAGAAGGCCGCAGGGCCACACGGACTGCTAGACCACAGAGACAAGGCCGCAGGGCCACACGGTCTGTTAGACCACAGAGACGAGGCCGCAGGGCCACACGGTCTGCTAGACCACAGAGACAAGGCCGCAGGGCCACACGGTCTGCTAGACCACAGAGACAAGGCCGCAGGGCCACACGGTCTGCTAGACCACAGAGACGAGGCCGCAGGGCCACACGGTCTGCTAGACCACAGAGACAAGGCCGCAGGGCCACACGGTCTGCTAGACCACAGAGACAAGGCCGCAGGGCCACACGGTCAGCTAGACCACAGAGACGAGGCCGCAGGGCCACACAGTTTGCTAGACCACAGAGACAAGGCCGCAGGGCCACACAGATTGAAAGACCACATATATAATTTTATTTATTTATTTTTTAAAACCACCACCAGTAGTTGCGTAGGAATTTACCTGGTCCATCATTGGAGAGCTTGCTGAGCTTCGAGGATGATTCTTGGATCAGGTCTAATATATGACTCGAATGCAGAGGAAGACCATCTGCCCAGGATCTTGATGGCTGCAGTAGATATGCCACGTTCAGCTGCTGTAGTTGCTGCCCCGATTCTGAAGGAATGCCCAGTATACTGGGAGGGAGATAGGCTGCAGCTTTTGAGGACAGAAACTAGGTGATTCCTAAACCAGGCTTTAGAAAGGGGTGCTCCGTTAAGTAGGATAAATAGAGGGGAAAGTTCTGAAGATCTCTGGCGAATTTTAAGAAATTTAAGCATAGATGAGAAGGGGCAGAAATTGTTGTTAATTTTAGAAATTGTTAGAGTAACACCAAAACCTTCAGAATCACTCTTAGAGTGCTTGAGAAAAAGTGTAAAGAAATCAGGTGAAAAGCGTAAATCAGAAAAAGAAAGACCATGGGCAGGATTGAAATGATTGGTTGCTGAAGTAAATTCCCCCGGACGCATAAATCCGTAAAAAGCAGTTAGAAACACGGCTTCTAATAAAATATTAGTATATGTAGAAAAAAGTCCGTTACGTAATGAAGTGATTAATCTTTGCAATAAGGGCAAAGTAATTGGCAATCGTTTGTCTGGAGAATTACTAGAGGATTTACTTATACCTTTGAGCAAAAGCCGAATAGAAGTAGCAGAAAAAAGACTTGGATAATAGGGATTAAAATATTTTGCGTAGAATTGAATGCCTGCGAGTAATCTGCGAATAGAAGAAGGTTTAAGATTGCGTTTTTCGAAATTAAAAACGAGAAAGGAACAGACAGTTGTTAGCAAGATGGGAAATAAAGGAATCTGAAAAGAAAAGCAAAACATTAAAAAAGAAGACCAAGCGGAAGTATAAGCTTTAAAGGTAGAAGGAGCTACTCCTTTAGACATATATTGTCTCGCTGAAGTAACTAAGTCGTTTAATTTAACATTACTGCCGATAGGTGAGGGCAAGGTGTGGGGTCCGTATTGGCTGAAGGGCAAAGCCGTCTGAAGGTCTGAAAACGAAAACGAGAAAGTGCGTCAGCAACAACATTGGAATGTCCGGGTATATGAACAGCCTTAATGATGAAATTGAAAGCGACTGATTGCCAGATAAGGCGTCTCACAAAAGGCATAATCGTCTGGCAAGATGATCTGCCTTTATTAATGATGGCAACAACGGCTTCGTTATCGCAGAACATCATAATACGTTTCCTTGACCACGCTGGACCCCAAATTACGCTTGCTATAACGAGTGGATAAAGCTCGTAGAGCGCGGAAGATACTGAGCCAGAAGTAGATGCGGGAAATGCGATTGGCCATTTCTCTGCGAACCACTGACCTTGAAAGAAACCCCCGAATCCGATGGACGGGGCAGCGTCAGTAAATAGATGTAAATCTGCTGATGATTCGAAAGCATCATTATAAAAAAAAGAAATGCCGTTCCAATCATTTATCAAGCGAGTCCAAAATTTTATATCGGACAAACATCCTTCATCTAACTGAATCGAATCACTTAGGTTTTGCGTAGAATGAGCCAGTGTTAGCAAGCGAGAAATAAAAGCCCTTCCTTGTGGAATTATACTCATGGCGAAATTTAAATGGCCGAGCAGGGAAAGTATGTCACGTTTCGAAACGACACGTAAGGAGGAAAAAAGTTCCAGAAAAGATCTGATCCTTAGGAGTTTTTCGTGAGGAAGAGAAGCTTGCATTTTGACCGTATCGAGAGAAATGCCTAGAAATTTGAGCAAAGTAGAGGGGCCCAGTGTTTTTTCTGCAGAGAGGGGAACGCCAACATCACTAAATACTTGTTTAAGAATGTCGAGAGTGGGAGATTGAGAGTTTGGAAAATCGATCAACAAAAAATCGTCCAGTAAATGCAAAACGAAGGGAAGTTTACAGACGTTCAGTAGGATCCAGCACAAAGCTTCGGAGAGACTGTTAAATATGTGAGGGCTACTTCTACACCCGAACGTGAGTCTTACAGCGAAATAGAATTTTGAAGCCCATTTAACTCCAAAAAGATGCCAGTCAGAAGGGTGGATTGGCATGGTTTTGAAAGCGTCTGTAATGTCAGCCTTAGCTAACCAAGCACCTTGGCCAGCTAACTTGATTAACTGAATTGCATTGTCAACCGAAGCATAGTGTAGAGAGAAAGGAGTTAAAGGAATACATTCATTAACGCTTGCAACGTTAGAGGAATGAGGAGATGACATGTCAAATATGAGCCGTTTTTTGCCAGAATATTTACGCGTTGCTATCCCGATAGAATTGATCCGAAAAGGAGAGAAAGGAGGAGAAGCGAAAGGGCCAATAACATATCTTTTATTAACCTCTTTCTCTAATAGTGCTGAAACCACGTCGGGTTCATTTCTGGCTGATTGCAAATTTTTTGCAACAAAAGAGGCAGAGAGGTGTGAAAGAACTCCCACCCGAAACCCTTGGGACAAGCCGGTGATTAAATAATCCACAAAAACCGGATCAGGGTGAGAAGAAAGGTAACTTGAAAGGTTCGGGATATTGATAGGAGTAGATGGGTGACTATTCAGAATTTTTTCTGTATTGGGGCTTTCCCTTTGGATGCAGGTCTGTACCGGCGTGGACAGACAGATTTCGGGTGCGGATCCTTGCAAGAACTACAAATGTGAGCAAATTTACAATTAGGATATGTACAAACAGATTCATTAAATCGAGAACATATAGGAACACCATTGAAAAGTGGAATATGGGGCCCTCTGCTGCTTGAAGGGGTTCTTACGTTTTCAGCACCACGGACAGTGGCCGGATCATTGTTTGCGAATGCTTTGGGGCAAAATGAAGCCGAATGACCGTGCGCGCTGCAAATAGCACAAGCCAAGATTTTTTGGCCGCCGAAGTGCCGGACGAGCAGTTCAGTGTCTGTAACTGACCAGTCTAGTCTTGAATTAAAGAGTGCGATGAAGGAAGCTGATTTAGCAGAAAAGGACTTGTGATATTCGTAAAACAACGTGCCCCCATATCTTTGGCTAAAATCAGCAATCATTGACAAGTATAGATCTACACAGCAAAATCCCCAGAGTAAAATTAACTCTGTTCAGAGAACATTTGGTCCCTCTCTACAGAGAGTTAAAATAACTCTGAAACAGAGTAAAAGTTAATGAGATAATTAAGTGATTAATTAAGTGATGATTGGGCATTAATGATGAACACCTGGTGTTAACAAATTCTCAGCAGAGGAGGATTCAACAACTCCATAAACAGCATTACCAGCTTCACTTATTACTAACCAGACTGACTTTATTTCTGTCACACGTCTACAGAAGTTCGTATTGAGAATTGAGGTTTAGATGTTGACGATTTATTGAAAATGTATGATCACCATTATCGTGATGAATGTTTCCTTTAGTTGGGCAGTTTGACTCTAGCTTATATTTTTGAGTGTTTATGGTTTTTGTAACAGCTTTTACCAAAACATGTAATTTGTTGCAAAGAATGCCAGATGCAAAGATGTTCAGGTGATCTAGTTTTCAACAACAAAAAGTAGAATGATGCGCTTATATCATCACTGTCCAAAAGTGGTCATTTGATGTTAATAGATTATGTTCACTAACAATACTCTCTTGCCACAAATTGGACATTTTGAATTTTTTTAAATACATAATAGGGGATTTTTTTTTTCTAAGACACAGACATCAAGAATCAGCTTATGAATCTCAACAATGGTAACATGTTTCATGCCGCAATGCATCCTGGGAGCCATGAGTTTTATACTATTGTGGCTCCCAGCATGCATTGCAGCATGAAGCATGTCACCATTGTTGAGATTCATAAGCTGATTATTGAAGTCTTTGTTTAAAAAAGAAAAACCCTGTTATGTATTTTAAAAATTCAAAATGTCCAATCTGTAGCAAGATAGTATTGTTAGTGAATATAATCTATTAACATCAAATGACCACTTTTGGACAGTGACGATATAAGCGCATTTTTTTTACTATCTGCTGTTAAACACTATATCACCTGTTCATCTTTGTTTTTGGTTTTCTTTGTAACAAATTACATGTTTTGTTAAAAGCTGTTACAAAAACCACAAACTCGCAAGAAGAGTCAAACTGCCCAACTGAAGGAAACACTCATCACTATAATGGTAATCATACATTTTCAATAAATCATCAACATCTAAACCTCTGTTAATTCTTAATAAGACCTTCTGTAGATGTCTGACAGAAATAAAGTCAGTCTGGGGTGCGTTTCCCGAAAGCATCGTTGGCCAACTATGGTCGCAAGTTCCGTCGTTACCAATAGAGTTCAATGGACATTGCGATGAACTTGCGACCATAGTTGGCCAACGATGCTTTCGGGAAACGCACCCCTGGTTAGTAATAAGTGAAGCTGGTAATGCTGTTTATGGAGTTGTTGAATCCTCCTCTGCTGAGAACTTGTTAACAGCAGATGTTCATCATTAATGCCCAATCATCACTTAATTAATCACTTAAGTATCTCATTAACTTTAACTCTGATTCAGAGTTATTTTAACTCTCTGTAGAGAGGGACCAAATGTTCTCTGAACAGAGTTAATTTTACTCTGGGGATTTTGCTGTGTAGCTCTTCCCTTCTCTCTGGATAACTCTGGCACAAAATGTCTCTGTAGATGCTGAAAGCGATTACAAATTCTCCAAATGAGAGATTGCGTTGAAGGCGAGGATCAGAGGTTTTAAGAAGAACTGCCACGTCACCACAGTCAACTATTTTCCTGTCGGCAGCGGGTGAAGGAAGCAGTAAAGTAGCCAAATTAACATCCTTACCTTGGATAATGTTGTTTCTTAGGTGAGGAGACACCGTAACGGCGGCTGGTGAAACAAAACGCCTACCAAAATTTTGAGCAGGAGCTGATGTGGATAAGTTGAAGTTTGAGGAAACCGTTGGTGCAGAAACGTCTTGAAAAGGCGTCTGAGTAGGCAAAGTAGAAGATGTAGAAGGCTCGTTCGAGGGGTTGCTTAATCCTGAAGAGAGAGAATAGAACTGTGGAATCACTGGAGGAATCGTGGCCGGGTTTGTGCTGAGGTTAGAAACCGTGAAAGAATGTTCAAGAGATGACACTTTGGATTCCAATCCTTTGACCGTTTGAGCAAGGCTTTGCACTGCAGAAATGAGCTGATAATTCGTGTCTGAAGTTTCAACGATCTGCGGAGAAGATGGTAGCCGAGCAGGTATTGCTGATCTTTTTGCTGGATGAGGTGAGGATGATTTAGCTGATCTTTTCTTGCCGGTTGGTTTAGGTTGAGCTGCCGAAGTTGAAGCTTTTGATGAAAAGGAGGCAGGTGGTGTGCCCAAGGTGTTCTGGGCCAAAAGGTGTAGATCTTCTTTAGAGAGACCTTGGCTAGTTGGTATGCCAGCTTCCTCGAGGGCTTTAATTGTATCCTCAGAAGACCATTGTGCCCACGGAGAAATACGGCTCTGAATGCGTGAGCTGCGGCGTGCAGCGGGGGGAGATGGTGCGACGAATTCATCGTCAGAGTCAGAGTAGTCGCAAACAAATTGCGTGTCTTTAGACATATTTTTTTGGTCGGCAACTGACGCGAGCAACTGAATTGAAGCGTCAGCATCTGCGAACTCAAACATGAGTAAGTACCGATCTTATATACCACAAGTGTTGGAATGTGATTGGATAGATAAAAAGTAGAGTGACGTAACAATTAAGTCTTCCTGGCAGAACTTAATGCTAGAGCTTTCATGGGTGTAACGATACATTGATATGGATCGATGCATCGATATAACGTCTAACGATACGATGCATCGATTCCACACTTAAAATATCGATATACACCTTTATTTTGACACTCTCCACATTCTCATGTAACATCCTTACGCCAAAGCGCACATTTTCGTTTACTCACCAACCGCCTGCCGGTGTGTCTTTATAACGTTAATCTCCTCAGCTGACATAGACGCCAGACAAGACTGACTAAACCATAAACACGGTTTTTCACAAAAGCCGGTATTGTCGCTATCAAGGCATCGCGAGTTCATGTTTTACAGCAGAAACAGACAAGCACTTGCACCCTTGTTGGTGAACACAACACGATAAGTCCGTTTTAGTGAGTCAGTGCCGTCTATGCTCAGTGTGCAGTATTCAGGTCAGATCAGGGGTCAGTTGCATAAACATAGCCATTATGTTAAGACTGTGTCTTAAGAACTAGTCTGATCAACTAGAAGTTAGTTACGGGTAATCAGTCTTACTGTTCGGTGTCAAATTAGACCAATCTACGTTTTTATGTTACTGACTTTAAAAAGTTATTAACAGTTTTAAAGAATAAAATTGGATGACTAACTTGTAAGACTAGTCTTAACAGTTTATGCAACTGGCCACAGATGTCACTTTGAAAAGACGCGCTGGCTAAGAGGAGTTTCGTCAAAACTGACTAAAAGTGATCGAGGATGGATAATTTCAATGAACCCGTGATATCCTCTTCAGGGCGTAAAAGGAAAATAAAACCTGAAACATTTTCACGGAACCTACTAAAGCAGCTCGTTTAGTGCTGATTTAAAGGTATAAAGGAGGATTTTTTTGCTTCCGGGTGGATCACCTATACTATTGGTCCTCCTAATTGTCAATCATTCTGGTGAATCAATCAAACTTATTCAAAAAGTGGAGAGGGTGGGTCTTATCTAAATTCGGAAAGATCCTCCACTATACCTTTAAAAGCTCTCTGTACTGCGTGTACGTTATCACAACAACAAAGTTTGTCAAGCGTCTATGTCAGCTGAGGAGATTAACGTTACGAAGATTAACCGAGGGTTGTATTGTCATAGCAATTACTTGGTTTTGTTTGACTCAGAAAGATGAAATGTGAATGTATCTGCTCTGCTAAAAAACAAACAAGCAAAAAAAAACCTTTTAACATATTAAAGCACTTTCAATTAACTTTAATTTTGTAATTTACCAGTATTTTTTTAAGTTATTATTATTATTGATCAAAACAACCTAGCTGCAGCAGTTTGATTGATACTACTTGGAATGCACAATAATAATAAAAGACATGATTTATGAAAATGAACAAGAACGGAGTACTTGCAAATGACCACTTCTGTTATAAATGTCCCAATTGGGAGAGGGTGTGCAATTTTCAAATAGTTTAATTAAACGTTCATGTTATATATTTTGGTTGCATTTGTGAGTTAATAAAAACGTAACTGGCTGTGTGAACATAATCTAAATTTCGATTAATCGATCGATTTAGCCCTGAATTGAATCGAATCGTATCGTAGGATTTTTTGAAGTATCGGCAAATATCGTATTGCTGGCTGAGAGAATCGAGATCGTATCGTATCGTGATGAACTGTCCGATTTACACCCCTATTTATCATATTCCAAAGTAAATTTCAAATGTTCATTACAAGAGTTCAAATACTCATGAAAACCATTTAATTCATCTACTGTGCAGTCAATAATCAGAAAAATATCTTCAAGAAATCTCTTGTAGAATAAGATCTTAGAATAGTATGTATTTCTCTGATGCAGCACAAATTGATTCTCAAAAAGACCCATATATAAACAGGCATACTTAGGGGCCATTTTGCTTCCCATAGCAGTGCCTTTCTTTTGAATATAAAACTCATTTTGGAAGCGAAAGAAGTTATTAGTAAGAACTATGTTAGCCAAGTCTAATATGCACTCAGTGCTAGGTTTTGGCTCAACCTTACTTGAAGAGAGAAAATACTGAAGTGCTTCTAGGCCACCATCATGTGGAATATTTGTGTATAAACTCTGAACATCAAAAGTGGCCAATAAACAATCATCAGAAATAAGATCAAAGGTTTTTAGTGAATTGATAAATAACCACTTACATAGTAACCACTTCTGATTTAATAAAATAATCAACGAAGGCAGATATATTTTCAGTTAGGCTACCAATCCCACTGACAATAGGTATTCCCTTCAGAGGGGCATCTAAGCCCTTGTGGATTTTAGGGAGTGTATAAATTACAGGGATCACTGGATGTTCAACCTTAAAGGAGAACTCCGGTCAATTTTAACATTGAGTTAATTTTTTTGTCAATTTGGAGTGCTGTCAATACAGAGAACAACGACAAAAATCGGTGTTGCCTACACCG
The DNA here is from genome assembly GCF_964197995.2 of Scardinius erythrophthalmus. Classification (NCBI taxonomy): domain Eukaryota; kingdom Metazoa; phylum Chordata; class Actinopteri; order Cypriniformes; family Leuciscidae; genus Scardinius; species Scardinius erythrophthalmus. Next base: position 30,628,348 of record NC_138221.1, read on the forward strand.
TGTTATCCTCTTTTTAAAATTTGCACCCTGTTGACTTCATTGGGGCAATATTTAAACCTGCTTTTAGCCTCTTAACATCCTTGATGTGTCATTACAAGTGCACAGGTCATGTGAGTGATTCCTTCAGAGTGAACATGAGTGAATCTGACTGCAGTAGATGTGAAAGAAATGGATAAAAATGATGTTATTTAAGCCAGAGCAAATACCTGTATTTACATCCTGTTTTCGGTTGAAGTCCAAAGTAGTCAATTATCGAGTTCACGCGCATAGGTTTAGTTACCTATGATCACGCGCGTGAACTCGGCAATCGAGTACTTTGACCAGAGTTCTCCTTTAAGAAACTCAAAGGCACTTTTTTCAAACTCTCCATTATTAAAGTTATGTTCTAACTGGGAGTATACCACATTCTTCAACCTGTTAGTGGGATCAAATGATAATCTCTCATAGAATGTACAATCACTTAATTGTCTTTTAATTTCCTTTTCATAATCCACAACATTTGGCAAAACAACTGCTCCCCCCTTATCAGCAGGCCGTACCACAATACTATTGTCCTTACTCAAATCCATTATAGCTTCTCTTTCCTCTTTAGTCAGGTTATTGTACACTTTATATTCTTTTTTATTTTTTTAGTAGACCCTTAACATTATTCTCAACCAAACGACAGTACGTATCAAGAGAGGCATTACGGTGCTTAGGAGGAATCTTTTCTTAAAACGACTATGGGACAAGTCACTAGTGGCAGAGGTAACAGGCGACAGGACTTGGTCCAGAGCGGAAACACTCCTGGTTGAATTGTCCTTCATATCAGAATGGAAAAACTGCCTCAATCTAAGATTACGAAAGAACTTCTGGAAATCAATAATAGTCTCAAAGTCATTAGTATGAGTAGTTGGAACAAAACTCAGTCCTTTACTTAAGGCTGACATACAAGCCTCAGACAAAGTTTTTTCAGAAAGATTAATTACCGTACTCTCCTGCTGGTCTGAATACGGGGTTGCCTGTGACCTTTTTCGCTGACTTCTTCGGCATCGTTTTTTCTTGGAAACGGGTCTGCTCTCCAGGGCCGTGCACAGACCTTTTGAGGGGCATGTGCTGAAACTGAAAAAGGGCACCCCCCCCCCTTTTTTTATATGAAAATGATTTAGTAAGCCTACATAAAAGGAAGAAATGGTCACATCTTCATGACAAATTCAATAACACAAAATAATAGTCTCAAAAGCTTTAGATTTATTTGATTAATAACAACCATAATAATAATGAAATTAAACGGTTTTAAGGGCTTCTTTAAACCTAATTACAACAGCAACCTTCTGTTGCTCTTGTGTACTCACTCTTTTTTAAATTGCTTTTATAGAAATATATGTCAAAAATACTTGACTCATACATAAACATGTTAACCAAATAATACAAATTAGCTTATAAAACCAAACAGAATAGCACAAAAAAATTATTATTTGTTTTATTGAACTTTATGCACTTTTTTATGAACTTTGCAGAGAAAAAAGGAAATATATATATATATATATATATATATATATATATATATATATATATATATATATATTCTTTTTAGCTATTCTGTTTGGTTTTATAAGTTAATTTGTATGACATTGAGAAGAGGGGAAGGTAGAGCAATGAGTCAAGTATTTTTGAAAAACTATTTTGAAATATAATTTAAGTAATTATGTCCAACTCAATTCCAGATTATAAGTAACTATAGCCATACCTTTACTAGCATATCCAACATGTATCCGCCTACCTGGCAAAAATGTGATACTGTGGAGGACCAGGGATGTTGGTCTCTTGAAGGTCACTTATTCACTAAAAATATTTCACAATATTACTGTTTTTGTTGTATTTTGGATCAAATAAATGAAAACCATTTTTACTACATTTTATACATGTGAGGACAAGGGGAGAGTATGGAATAATATAGATAAAAAAATTAGCTAGATAGCAAATACGTGCATATTAACAGCCTTGAACTAACCATAATTAAATATTATTACCATAACATGGATTAGTTTAAATGTTAATAAATTATGCGTATCAGCAATCATAAATCTAAGAAGAAATTTCTTAGAAATATATGTTACCTAGGTGACGAGGATCACTTGTCGCTTTGTGTAAGTTCCAGTACGAAACAGCGCGGGGGCGCACCTGTTATGATTTTCCAATGGTAAAAACAAATTATATTTTGTTGTATTACTTATCAATATATAGTTTTTGACCAGCGAATGTGTGCAAATGTGCATTTTTTGTCCGTCATTAAAACGTCATTGGCGCCTGCGGTATCACATTACATTTTCATCAACAGGTTACAAAACTAACTTAGCTAAAGTAGCTATATAGCCTAACTTAGGCGGGGCGCTCAGTTTTTCCTGTTGTAAAATACATTTGGCCAAAATCGCATTTTATAAAAGATGAAATGCTACTGTATGCACAGGTTATTTAAGTGTAACGTTAGGCTATGGCAAATGCTAGCCTACACAGCAAAAACTCCAGTGTTAAATTAACACTCCTGGGAGTGTATATGAGTCCACACTCAAAAGTGTAAAGTGTTAAAATATGAGTGTTAAATTAACACTCAAGAGTGTTAAAGTTAATGAGATAATTAAGTGATTAATTTAGTGATGATTGAGCATTATTGAAGACACCTGATGTTAACAAGCAGAATCACTGAAGGAGGAAATCACTAATTGTAAGTTACCATTAAGGTGATGGGTGTTTGCTTTAGTCGGGCTCTTGACACTTATATGTTTACTTTAAATTTTGCTTGTCTGCTGTTATTGATTTATAACAGTCAGATGAACAAAGAGACAATGTGATCTGATGGTGTTGGTTATGTTTTGACATAATCATGTTGTGATCTGTAAAACAAAACTTATTGAGATGGCTTAACTTGTTAGTTACAGCAGCTCTGTGATTCTACAGCACATGATTTTCAGTATTTTTCATATAATCCAAAAATATTTCATAACCATTGTTCTGATCAAAAGACTTTCAAATGAATTTATTTAGAAACACAGACATCAATAATCAGCCTGTGAATCTCAACAATGGTGACAATAATAAAGCATGTTGCAGTCGCTGCCACCAATCACAACTCATTAATGGCTCCCATCATGCATTGCGGTATGAATAAATTATGATCTGAATTGTCTGTGTAATTTACTTTTCCTAATTAAATATTCTGCTCGTCACCATTGTTGAGATGCATAGACTGAATCTTGACGTCTGTGTGTGCCTAAAAGAAAGATTTTTTTTTTAAACAACTTTTAAGAAATCCTTTGTATTATATCTAAAATTCTGGATATTTATGCAGATTCACAGTTATGCTGTAATCAACAACATAAATCTAAGTCAGAAATAAGGATCTTAATGAGTTAAGTGATCAAGTTCAAATGATGATTGTCATAATATAACCAACACCAGCAGATCACTTTTTCTCTTTGTTCATCGGGCAGTTATAAGATACATAAGCCAAACAAAATCAAAAGTAAATGTATAAGTGTCAAGAGCCCGACTAAAGCAAACACCCATCACCATATCGGTGGCTTACAATTTGTGATTTTCTCCTTCAGTGATTCTGCTTGTTAACATCAGGTGTCTTCAATAATGATCAATCATTACTAAATTAATCACTTAATTAGCTCATTAACTTTAACACTCTTGAGTGTTAATTTAACACTCATATTTTAACACTTTACACTCTTGAGTGTGGACTCATATACACTCCCAGGAGTGTTAATTTAACACTGGAGTTTTTGCTGTGTAGACCTCTCTCTCAGGTGACGTCCCACATGTCTCAGTCAGTGAGTCAGACTTCAAATAAATAAAATATGAGCCTTTATAGACATAGTGTTTAGTAGTACTTATTCAAACAACAATATTTTTATTTACCCTTCGCTAGGGATGTGACGATAACCGCATCACCGCAATATCGCGTTGATGAGATGCCTACCGCGGTGTGAGGTCATCACCGCACGTTTTTTTTTTTTGTTTTTTTTTTGTTTTTTTTGCTGAAAGTTACAGGAGTGCATATGGTGTGTGATATGAACTATAAACACATTAATATTTTGCTTATAATTTACTGTATTCTGCGAGTCCCATGTTCAAGGGCTTCTGGAGAAAAAAAAAACGCTTCCTGTGCAAGGGAGGGAGTCGAGGGACAGTCCGTTAAACATAGCCCATATGGGGGATTTTTTTTTGTGTGTGTGTCTGATTATTATTAAATAACTGCTAAGTTTAGTGATGTTTACAGATAATGTTCAATTAAATACAAACAAACACAGGAATAAAAGACAAGCATAACGTAAACAGTTGGAGTTAGATTGTAATTGCAAGTAGCGATCTCTCTTATATGGTATAGGAAATAACAGTTGACGGCGCTAGCCGAATGATTCAAAAAATAGCCATGAATCTAGTGTCTAAGCCAAATACTGTGTCGCCTTTGAGGCAGGTGACAATTAAGGGGAAGCCGGTGAATTTGGACAAGGCGCACAAAAGTATCCGTCTCGTGAGGAAATACCACTAACCAATAACTAGACCACATCTTAGAAAAATTAACCATCCTGTGGCGTTTGCAGGACTTAAGTGCAGCACACCTACCTTAGGTCGGCGACACACTGCTGCGTGGCGTGTCCGTTTTTATTTCGGCTCCCATGTTAACAGGTTAGAGCTTGAGAGCGTGAGACGCGCTTCTCAGTTGCGGCACGAGCCGCGCTGAAAACGCGTGCATGCCAGAAATAGAACCAACGCCTATTTTTCACGCGACACGCAAGCCTGTTGGAAGGTTTCCTGGCAAAATATAATAGGAAAAGATGTTTGTATGTCATTTTGACATGAATAAATATTAATAAATTACATTTTGATGTTTGAAAGTTAAGGTTTTGACATAAATGTAGATATAAATGTAATTTAAAAAAAATATCGATTTTCAAATATTGCACCTGTCAATACAGAACGAAATATACTGTAGCCTATTTTGCCGTCAATACTGCCGAGTGCCGACGCTGTCTTTGCTGCTATATATTTATAACATTAAGTAGCCTAGGCCTTCCACAACTCTCTCCCCATATGTCGAATATATCACCAATGAGGCGTATATGTCAGCTGTTTCTGGTGTGCAAAGACATAGAAAAAGACACGCAACAGAAACGCCACACTCACACCACACAGCCAGTGTGTTGCCGGCCTTAAGACTACCTAATTAATAGTTAATTATTAATATTTACAATTTAATATAAATGTTAATTTGTTTATTTTTTTAATAAAGAATAATGCTTTATGATTATTCATTTCCATTGTCATTAAGCTACATGCGGTCTTGATCGCGTCTGCAGTGTGTGATGCGGCCGCGGGTGATTTTTTTTGGGGGGTGGGGGGGGGGGGTCGGTTAACCGCCAAACCGCTATATTTGTTGCTTCTTCACCGCGGTAAGAAAAAATCCCATACCGTCACAGCCCTACACAGCAAAAACTCCAGTGTTAAATTAACACTCCTGGGAGTGTATATGAGTCCACACTCAAGAGTGTAAAGTGTTAAAATATGAGTGTTAAATTAACACTCAAGAGTGTTAAAGTTAATGAGCTAATTAAGTGATTAATTTAGTAATGATTGATAATTATTGAAGACACCTGATGTTAACAAGCAGAATCACTGAAGGAGAAAATCACAAATTGTAAGCCACCGTTATGGTGATGGGTGTTTGCTTTAGTCGGGCTCTTGACCCTTATACATTTACTTTAGATTTTGTTTGGCTGTTGTATCTTATAACTGACCGATGAACAAAGAGAAAAAGTGATCTGCTGGTGTTGGTTATATTATGACAATCATCATTTGAACTTGATCACTGAACTCATTAAGATCCTTATTTCTGACTTAGATTTATGTTGTTGATTACAGCATAACTGTGAATCTGCATAAATATCCAGAATTTTAGATATAATACAAAGGATTTCTTAAAAGTTGTTTAAAAAAAAAAATCTTTCTTTTAGGCACACACAGACGTCAAGATTCAGTCTATGCATCTCAACAATGGTGACGAGCAGAATATTTAATTAGGAAAAGTAAATTACACAGACAATTCAGATCATAATTTATTCATACCGCAATGCATGATGGGAGCCATTAATGAGTTGTGATTGGTGGCAGCGACTGCAACATGCTTTATTATTGTCACCATTGTTGAGATTCACAGGCTGATTATTGATGTCTGTGTTTCTAAATAAATTCATTTGAAAGTCTTTTGATCAGAACAATGGTTATGAAATATTTTTGGATTATATGAAAAATACTGAAAATCATGTGCTGTAGAATCACAGAGCTGCTGTAACTAACAAGTTAAGCCATCTCAATAAGTTTTGTTTTACAGATCACAACATGATTATGTCAAAACATAACCAACACCATCAGATCACATTGTCTCTTTGTTCATCTGACTGTTATAAATCAATAACAGCAGACAAGCAAAATTTAAAGTAAACATATAAGTGTCAAGAGCCCGACTAAAGCAAACACCCATCACCTTAATGGTAACTTACAATTAGTGATTTCCTCCTTCAGTGATTCTGCTTGTTAACATCAGGTGTCTTCAATAATGCTCAATCATCACTAAATTAATCACTTAATTATCTCATTAACTTTAACACTCTTGAGTGTTAATTTAACACTCATATTTTAACACTTTACACTTTTGAGTGTGGACTCATATACACTCCCAGGAGTGTTAATTTAACACTGGAGTTTTTGCTGTGTACCCTTCGCAAAACTTCGTTCAGCTGTGTAGGATTATCCTTGAACAGTCCATGTCATATGAAACCAACACCACATTCCACAGTTCGGAACGATTCCCTAGTGAACCATTAGTAAGTCATAAAACACAGTCATGGTGGCGAGATGGCTAAAGGAGATGTCACCCCCCTTCCCCTTTTTGTGTGTGTCTAATCTCAAACCAGCGATGCCAGGACAGCAGGAAAAGATTCCTCTTTGTTCCACAAACTTAAGACCAAATGGCCAAGAACCCTGTGGTGACCCCAATGCATAAATCCACAGCCTTATCAGGAAACGAAGGATGCTAAAGCATTCTTATGGCCCAGAATCACCAGAAACCCTCAACCAGGGGACACCCCCCTTTCTGCAGTTGTAAATTCCAGAGACTTTTTGTCTCCAAAACCAATAGACTGAAATTAACCCACTCGTTGTTTAATACAAACAACGGTCTCAAAATTGCTTCCAATAAGCTGAACTGATCACCAGTATTTACCTCACATATATCTTAAGTATCATGTATATTTTATGTAACCTGTGGAGTTATTTCTGTGTGTTTAACTTTCATTACAGCCTATTTGTAAGGTTTTCTACCTCAGCTATAGGAACTAATCACCAGAAGTTGCCTCATACATGTGTATTCTCTGTAGTCTGTATGCTTTATATTACTCAAGTTAATTTTGTGTGTTAAACACTTATCACAGCTAAATCCTTATTTACTCCCACCTCAACTATGGGAAGTATATGTATTTTGGTACCTACTTGATGGGTAAATGATTTCTAGAATTTTGATATAAAGTAGATGTGTGTAGGATGCACCATATTTAAACTATTAAGTTTACTTATTAAAGCGTTTAACTAAACTCTCAGGAGTTTGGGCACACGTGATCATGTGGACTTTACGCTAATTACATGCAAGAACCGGAGAACGGGGCGTAGGTCCCGCCCAAGACAATATCTGATTGGCTGTCGCACTAGGAAGGACGGGTCAGATGGACACGCTTATAACCCAATGACAAGCAGCTATGAGTTGCTTTTTGCCTTGCTTGCCTGCCTTGTGCCTCGCTTTTGCAGTGACTTTTGCTCTTGCTGACCTTTCCATCGTCCAGCGTGTATGCTTACATACTCCTCAAACCACCAAGAGCTCACGCAAAACTCATCAACTCTTCCGTAAGATCCTTCGTTGAACTTCGTCAAAGAAACCCCTCTCAGAGTCGCTCCAGACTCAGAGGAAACTCCGTTGCATAGCAACCCGCAATCCAGGAAATCCCGCGAACGAAGCGCCACCCGGCAAAGCCAACCAACCACTCACCATCGAGTGCTGTCCCTCAGAACGCACATCGACCGACTGCCAGCCAATCAGCGCCGAAGAGATTCCCTCTCCAGCAACTTCGTCACAGGGAACGCACGCGCTCAGGAGCATCTAAACGCAAGTACACAATTCTCCTAATTCTGGCTGAAGTGAACTGGTGCAAATCTTATTAAGAAAACGAACTAAGATTGAAGTGCTAGTAGTTTGATTCTCTCAGGTTGCGGTCAAGAAATGGTGTCTAACGCTAGACATTTGGGACTCCATTCACCCTCCGTTAATCACTCTCTGTCACTGTTTGAATGAATGTTTGTGTGTTTTCGTGTTAGTTTAGTTTGTGTGTATTAGAGTAGTTCAATAAAGTCTTGGTTGATTTTACATACAAGCGTCTTGTGCTGTGTGCTTACAAGTTACTGCCTTAAACTAAAAAGATTTTGCTACCTTGCTCATATTAATCAGTTATCATAACTTTATGATATTATTACCGTAGGCCACGGGATAATATTCTGTCCAGAATTGATAAAATACCCTAATCTCAACTTATCGGTGGACGAATAGTTGATAAAGTGTTAAATATTAATTCTGAATAATTTGCATAATAATTCGGTTCTTCCCTGTAATTCAATCCCCTTTGAGTTATATTGATCTTAATTCCCTTATTAATCTTACATATTTATGGTGGAGAAAAATGCTGGCAGTTTAAACTAAATTGTAAGCACAAAACAAGTCATTTGTGATTGTATCTAATCTATTGGTCCGGAAAGATAGATTAGAGACACAGGAAAACGATTTTTTTATTGTTGATGTGTAACGTTAAGAGCGCATAACAGGGCGTTGTGTGAATGAATGGAAATCTAAACTCACGTTTAGTTTGTATAAGTGTTTTGTTGTTATTGTTGAAACTGCAGTAAACGAATTTAAGATTGTCTGTTGAGACAAAAGAAAGTCGCCTTACAGCGCACCAGGACAGAAGTAAGCGTGTTCCTTACTTTCTTCCTAAAAGGCCTTGTTATAGCTAGATTGATTAATTATTGCGTGTTCCAATATTAAATCAACTAAGCTGTCTCCCTAGGTTGACATTAGAGTAGCTAACTAATGTACCTGTTTGTATTGACTCACTTGGTGAAGTAGATACTGTTACTCGTGAAACACTACGTGTCCGAGTCTGATTTGAATGGGAGTTTTGTTAATCTTGATCAAGTAAATTGATGCAGTAAACCCTGCATGCTGTGTTGCGTGTCCACAGAAACTGACACGAAGAATTCCGATCCGCCGAGATCGCAATAACGTTATTGTTTTAACAGTGCATCTGCAGTGCACGAAATATTTTGCCTCACTCACAAAGAGCTGAGATTTATTGAGCGCTATATCGTAAAGAATAAGCGCCCAGTGTTTGTGTAATACTGAAATGCGCCGCCATTTCATGTAATGTTTTAAACTTTGTCTGCACGCAGACATACCCACGTGCGTCTTGAACTGTATGGCTGTGCGTCACCATAGTAACAGCCGTGACACGGAAGTCTTAAAAGATTTTCGGGTTGACCCTCAAGTGCGCATGCGCGCACTGTTGTAAACAACTCAGGTGTTCACGGAAGTCTATGCTTAAGCCATTAGCCTCGTAGGTTAGCACAAGCATTGGTGTGGCTCGCTGAAGCTGGATGCAGTGTGTTGTGTAGCAGTGTTGAAATGATTTAACCTTTTCACATCTCCACTCTAACAATCTGTGAACATTCCCATTTTATGTTTTACTCTTTTTCACCTCCCTCTCCCCATTAAAGGAATATTGACTCAGAAGTATTTTATTTGTGACGAATATAGGCTACAATTAACTAGAGTTAAATCTAGGCTAATCGTAATCACCAATACCCTAAGCATTACATTGGCAATAGCTCTTCAATTGTGTAATAGGAAATCTTGACCTTCAAAGTTTAAGTAAACCAGTTACCAATTAGATCAGCCATTTTATTTTTCTTTATTTTTGTATTATTTTATTATTATTCATTTTTTTTCTTCTTTTTTTTTATTCCTTTATTTTGCTTTATTTATTCACTCTGTTTTATTGTTTATTTCCCATTTTCATTTGTTTTCTCTCTCATTCTATACCGTCATAAGCGGTTCCTTTGCATGTTAATTATTATTAACGCTTGGATTACACTGTTAGTCTCATTTCTTTTAAATAAATAACGAGGAACTTCATCGTTCATTTGTTTTAAATAAAGAGACGACAATAATTAAAATTTTGTTTATTTACTTTTAATTTTACATTAATTTTCTTTTATTTTTATTTTCTTTTATTTTTATTTTATTTTTGATTAATTTTGTTTTCAAAATCTCCTATTGCCAGTATTGTTTTCCCTTCCGCTCCATTTTCCCTTCTCCTCTCTTCAGTGGGAGCAGTAATGTATATATTTATTGACATAAATGTATAGATAAAACACTCTGCGAGTTTAATGATAAAGTGGAAACAACTCCTTTTTACATTGTTTTATTTAGGTGTGCACCAAATAAAAGCAGCCTTTAATCGCAGTAAGGTTTAGTGGATTAGCATATTACCATAGCATAACTATTGGTCAACTAGATCCACATGCTAATTGAGTCAGTATCCCTTCCCTCACTTGCATTTAACTCCTTCCTTGTCTTTTCTGCTCTTCTCTCTTCTACCCATGATATTTCTGGAACTGAACCTGTGAGAATCAATCAGTAATTACAGGAAGTTTTCAAAAGAAATTGTTTGCAAACATTCTGTTCAGTTTTAACAGTCGTGTGAATTCACCCTCCTTGCACCGCACGCTACCCTACATTTTTGGCATCCTACACAGTCGAATAAATTGCCGAATAAGTAAATAAATTAATAAATAAATTGATAGGAGGAACAATAAATGACTACCGCTCACTTAACGCATTCCAAAAAAAAAAAGAGCACGTAACAGGTGTATGGTGTCGATCCTATAAGAAGGAGCACGATTATTGTCGTTAACACTTTCTTTCTACCAAGAGGAAGTTATAACAACAATAATACACAGAATTAAGAGATTCCAGGTACCTTTCAATTTGACCTTCATTGAAGTATCTCTATTGAATTATTTACAAAAAAAAAAATCTTCCCTTCCTTGAGAATATTACTATTATTTTAGTTTTAGTTCTTTGTTTCACAGCCCTGATTGCTATCTACTGTCTTTGAGTACTACCTTGCTTTGTCTGGTCTTTGCTCACTCTCCCTCCGCTCAGCTGTATCCTCCAAAGCTGTATGCACTCTTTTCTCCCACAGAGACTACAAGTAGCAGTACACGTCAACGGAGGCCCACAGTTCCAGCAAACCACACTTAACCACCCATCACATACTTAGCTCACACACACTTTCACAGATCTGTGCCAGTCTCTTTTCCAGGTTTCCCTACCTTGTGCCAACATGTCTCGCACTGATGATCACACCACCCACTGGGAAGACTTAGAGAACTGGTTAAGTATCATGACATGCAACTTCTTGCCCCAGGCTGCCAACAACCTACGACAGCACACGCAAGAACAACTGGATGCCAACATCTCTGACATCACAGCACAGGATCCAACTCGCAGCTACAACCACAAAGAGATAGCAAAGATCACTGGCTCCCTGAGTCACACACTGATAGCCTCACTCAAGCTGAGCGATGAGCAAGAAGCTCACCTCCAGGAGCAGCTGATTTGCGCAAAACAACGCATCAAGCAGTTAGAACTGGAAGCACAGGACCAACAGGAAGGGTCCGATGAGGTGGAGCCAGGCGCCAAAGAGGAAATCGAAAGGCTTCAAGAAACATTGACAACCACCAACAGAGAATTAGAACAAGCTAAGGCTGCCCAAGATGATCTGGCCAACAAGTTACAGTATGCAGAGCAGCTACTGGAAAAAGCCAAGACTGACTTCAGAGACAAGAACAGCCGAATAAAGGCCCTTGAAAACCATCTTGAAAGGTCACGAAATCAGATCAGCGACTTGACTCAACAGCTCGACTATGTAAAAGAAGAATCCGACTCAATCAGAGAGGAACTCAAGCATGCGTATGAGCTGCACCCTGAGCCAACCAGGACAAGGCGTCCTCTGGTCTCACCCCTGCCCAGCAGAGCTGCGTCCCCTATCCTGGGACTGCCACATCAAAGAAAAGGTGAGGAATCACCACCAAAGCCCTATCCAGCTGTCATGGAGGAGCGCTACCCTGCTGACAAGAGAAGGGGGCCTCTCCGAACCGACTACGAAGCTGCACATGGCCTGGAACTAAAGGACCTTGACAAACTGGCCAGGAACATCAACAAATTCACCCCAAATGTGGCAGGAAGTCAAGATGTCCAGGCCTACCTGCAAGATATTGAATTCCACTTGGAAATGAGATCCAATGTGACAGACAGAGACAGACTTTATTTGCTTCGAACAACATCCAGTCCTAAGGTGCGAAGTTTCTTGGATAGACAGCCTACCCACACCAAGTCAGACTTCCACCTCCTCCGAGAAGCCCTAATTAAAGAATTTGCAGACCCAGAGGCAGACCAAGGACTGGTGGCCGCCCTAGAAACCAAACAAGGCCGGCATGAGACACCCCAAGCCTTTTACAACAGACTCAGACGAGCGTATTTTGGTGCACGTAATGAACCTGACATGGAAGAGGACTTGAACTTCAAAACCCTCTTTCTGAGAAACCTCCACCCTGGAGTAAGCCACCACCTAGGCGTCATGGCCTGTCCTCGCACAATGACTACACAACAGTTGAGGGATTTGGCCCACAAAGCCTATGGCAAACAAAAGATGGCCTCAGAAAAGGGAACCAAACCACCAGCAGTTTGTGATTTCAACACTCAACATCAAGGATTAGCCCTAGAGGGCACCCAGCATCACGAAAGCACCAAGCTGCCATCTAAAGAACAGAGACAATCCTCTTTCAGAAAAGAACGGGACTCTCATGACAGTGTCAGACACAAACAACCAAACAATCACTGGCACAAGCAACGAGACACGCCACACACGTCTGGACACCACTGGGAGAAATCATGGGACCAGTCATGGCCACACGAAAACCGCTGGGATAATTCATGGAACCAGACACGGTCGTATGGAAACTCAAGAGGTAAAGGTTCATGGGAGGCTAACTGGACGTCTAAAGGAAAGCGACACACGCCCCCAGGAACAACTAGCCCAAGGGGTCGACCATGAAATCCACCCAGGCATCAATCAGACCAACCCCACACTGAGTCCACACAAGAACAACAGACTGCACCAGGTATCAGTTCACAAGAAATGATGCAGATGTTCATGAAAGAATTCTTCAAACGCAATGAAGAGGACAGGAAATGGGAAAAGAAAGACAAGTCAGACTCAGCGTGACTAGAGGCGAAGCAAGGGAACAGCGACCACCTGGTACACATCAGCCAGAGCAATAACCACCTCTCTCACATTCACCACCCTCAAAACACGACAAGTAACGCTGCCATAACACCATTGTCAAGGAAACAAGAGACTGGACCTGAATGCCTAGCAACAGATTCAGAACCTGATCCGACACATGTCAACTCATACCACGGAAACCTCCAACAACCAGAGGAGGATGGACCCACTCAAGTACCAGAAAGCGCCATCTTGGTTGTCTGTCACCCCTGCGAGCAACAGCAAACAAACCACAACACTCTACCTGTCTCAACCCAAACTCCAGTTCCTCAACTTCTGGGTGACCTCATCGAGAAAGGTGTGGCAAGGAAGTTCTATCTCTCCATCACACTAGAACACCATGTCAAACTAGAGGCCCTGGTAGACACGGGAGCCGACATCACCCTAATGTCCACTCAGCTCTTAGAAGAAATTCAAGAAAGAACCAAAAGAACCAGTGGAACCCTCAGACTTCAAAAGTGTGCACTCAACGTTCAAGCCTATTCCCACACGGGACTGCGGTTGGAGCAGGTGGCCCCAATCCACCTGACCGTAGGACCAATGAGCCTTATACACCCTGTGTACATCTCGCCGTTGGACACATACCCTCTTCTCATCGGCAAAGACCTGCTGAATCGCTTTGAGCCCTTAATAGACTTTAAGCAACTAAAGATATGGGCCCAAGTTCGGGAGCCCCTTCCCTTTCACTCACAATGCTCCACAGAAGCGCAGTGTCAAGTCACAGACACTGGCTCCAGCTCATTGAGCGAAAACTCAAGCCCAAGACAAAAGCAAGTCTCAAACTTGGTGCCACATGGCAAGAGTCAAACTTCTCTTCTGTGCGCATTCAAAACCACAGAACCAGGCTCAAATGGCTTTCAACTGATGACAGCTATAGACATTCAAGGCATGACAGCACCTGACTCTGTGCTAGCCCTATGGGCCGAAAACTCAGCCATCAGCCTGAAGCTCTTCAGAGCCTTAAAGAAAGACAAACCTGAACTGCCACATGCCACCAAGCATAACCGCTTCCCTTTGAATCCATGCTCCTTAACCATGATTACCTCTAAGACTGTCTGTGCCTTAGACATGTGCTGGAACGACAGACACCTAAGTCACTACTTCCTCGTTGTCCCCGACCTGCCACACGATATCTACATCGGAGCAGACATTATGGTCAGACTCAATGCCTACGTGGACACTTTGAACGAAGCTATATGGGCTCCCTTGTCTCGCCAAATAAGCACTTCAGTCAACCTCAAGAATCTCCAATCTGGGCAAACCATACCAGAAGTATGTGCCACGACCAATGAACAGGAGGTCACAATACCTGCCTACACCAAGAGTGTCAGTGTCCGCCTTAACATGCGACCTGGCCAAAACCTCAACCACAATCTGGGCTTCTTCGAGCCTTCCCGTAACTGCTTAAAACTGGGACTGACTCTAGAAGCCACACCTCTCATGGAAGTGTCATCTCGTGCTGTGTATGTACTGTTCAACAACTGTACCGCCAACGACATCAAGATCCCCAGAGCAAGTCACCTCGGATGGCTCATCAGCCAAACATTCCATGACTTTGAGCTCTCTGTACCTGTCATAGGCCCCATACCAGCCCACTTACTGCCAGAAG
Source organism: Scardinius erythrophthalmus (assembly GCF_964197995.2). Classification (NCBI taxonomy): domain Eukaryota; kingdom Metazoa; phylum Chordata; class Actinopteri; order Cypriniformes; family Leuciscidae; genus Scardinius; species Scardinius erythrophthalmus. The sequence continues at coordinate 30,643,453 of NC_138221.1, forward strand.
AAAGCATTGACCACAGAGTTTTCACAGCACCCCTCAAAACCATTGCCATCACCTCCATCCTGCCAGTGTCCCAAGAAAACGTCTGCAGATCAGAACTTACGGATGACGCACACCTCGCTGTGTACACCATCTCAACACAACCTGTGACAGAACCAAACGAACTGGTAATCCCCACAGTCAAGGGCCTCTCCGACGACCCTACGGTGGAAGAGCCGTATGCAGGGTTCAACGCTCAGCTCCAACAAATTCTGAACGAGGCAGACGCCCTCCACAATGACACTGACCGACAGGGACTTCACAAAGTCCTGTATAAGTACAAAGACTCCTTTGCAAAAGACTCTTTGGACTGTGGACTCACCAACATCCACACGGTACGCATACCGACGCACCCAAGTGCGCCACCAACTTTTGTACGGCAGTACAAAATTCCCATTGCATCATATGAGCCCGTGCAGGAAATCATTGACTCAATGTTGAAAAACGGAGTCATCCGTCATTGCAACAGCACCTACTCAGCCCCCATCTGGCCAGTCCTGAAACCCAACGGCAAATGGAGGCCCACCATAGACTATCGTAAGTTGAACCAACAGGTGCCCTTATCACGATGGCCCATGACACAGCTAGACCAAGAAATTCCAAAAATCAAAGGTGCAACAATTCTTTCAACTCTGGACGTCGCTTCAGGATTCTGGACAATTCCTGTACACCCAGAGGACCAACACAAACTGGCATTCACCTTTGGGAACCGACAATACACCTTCACCCGGTGCCCCTTCGGGTATGCCAATTCACCAGCAGAATTCAATATCTTCCTCAACAAAGCATGCCCTGATGCACGAACCAGAGGCAACCTTATCTACGTGGATGATGTACTCATGAAGAGTACCAATGTCGCTGATCATCTGAAGGAGATAGATCATGTTCTGAACCAACTAACAAATGCAGGTGCGAAGATTGCTCTCCACAAAGGACAGTGGTGTAAAACCAAAGTAAACTATGTGGGCTTGCGCATCGGACCTCAAGGTATCGAGCCACAGTCGAGCCGCACCCAAGCAATTCAGAACATCAAAACGCCCACTAATGTGTCAGAACTTCGCAGCTTCTTAGGCGTATGCAATTACTCACGACAATTCATAGAGAACTACTCAGACATTGCACGTCCACTCACTTCCCTTCTCAAGAAGGACCAACCATTTGTGTGGTCAGAAGCTCAAGACCAGGCCATGAGTGAGCTAAAACAACGCCTCTGCTCTGCCCCATGTCTGGCCTACCCTGACCCAGGGAAAGAATTTTACCTGGAAGCTGGATTCTCCAGCCAATGTCTCAGTGCGGGCCTATACCAGCTCCACGACAGAGATAAGCGAGTGGTCGCCTATGCTAGCAAGACGCTGCTTCCACCAGAGTCCAAATACTCAGACTGTGAAAAGGCTTTGCTCTGCACGGTGTGGGCCATTCAACGTTTCTCAAACTACATTGGTGCCCAAAAGGTCATCATAGAGACATGCCACCAACCTGTAACTTTCCTTAACAGCCAGCGAATCAGAGACGGGGTGGTCACCAACGCTCGCATAGCCACATGGCTGATGACACTCCAAGGACGTGACGTCGAAGCACGCTATGCCCAAAACCACAAATCATCCTTAGGCAATGGACTGGCAGCCTGTCAAAACTGCTCCGACGACACCCCAAACGCATTACAGCCATCCAAACTATTGTTAATCACCTCTCTGACCCACAATCAAACCCCATAACCACCTCTGACCTTGCTGCTTCCTCTGACCTCCGGCATCTTAATGCACTCCTGCACATGCTACATCTAAAACATGGCATACTTGTATATGCCCCTGATGAACTCACTACGCCCAAGCTTGTTGTCCCTCAGTGCCAAAGGGGGGTTATGCTCACACATTCCCATGATGCACCATGTGCCGGACACCACGGCGCCAAAGCCACTTATGAAACGCTAAGACAAGTGGCATACTGGCCTGGCATGCAGCAAGATGTAGCAGAGTATGTAAAAGGGTGCCTGGTGTGTTGCCAATTCCAACCTGCGAACCCGAACCACAGAGCACCACTACAGCGAAAAGGAATGTCCTTCCCATGGTCGGACCTCCAAATCGACTGGGTCGGACCCCTACCAAGGTCAACAAGGGGTAACAAATATTTCCTTACCGTCGTCTGTGAATTCACAAAATGGGTAGAGTGCCTTCCCGCTCCCAATGATACAGCTCAAACCACGGCCTGCCTCCTAATGAACCATATCTTTTCAAGATTTGGACTGCCGCTGAGAGTGAACTCTGACCGCGGAACACATTTCACTGCCGAAATCATGCAGGAAGTCTGGAAACTCCTGGGCATACAGGCCAAGCTTCATATCAGCCACCACCCTATCGCCTCTGGGCAAGTGGAGCGTTCCAACCGAACCGTGGTCAGCATGCTAAAGAAGTATGTGTCTGCGAACCAAAAGGATTGGGATATCCAATCCTCCCGCTAGTGCTAATGGCTATCAGAGCAACTCCTAACAAGTCCACTGGGGTGCCACCCTTTGAGCTAATGACGGGACGGCAAATGACACTGCCGCTCCACCTGCTCTACCAGCCAGGTGACATGAGCCTTGTCACGGCATATACCACCCACCAGTATCTTGAAGAGTTGCATCACCATCTAAGAACCGCCTTTGCTTTTACGCAACAACAACTACAGAAAAGTGCAGAAGGTCGCAAAGCCTATTACGACCAGAAGGCCTCTCACCAAGAATTCAACATCGGAGACAAAGTGTGGTACTACAGTTTTGTGCAGTCACAACAATCGGGTCCCCATCGCCTGTCAAAGAAGTTCCTGCCTCGCTGGACAGGACCCCATGAAATCGTGGACAAGCTCTCACCTGTCGCATACCGAATCAAGATGAGCCAAAAGCGCAATGAGCCAGTCCTACGTTGGGTCCACCGAAACCAGATAAAAGGGCACTTGGGCTCCAACAGACAAGAAAAGGGGGAAACCAAAAGTGACTGACACAGATCAATTACACCACACACTACACCCTATTTCATGAAACACTCAATTGTCTTCATAAACACCTTACTCAGAGTTGTTCAACTGATATGCACCCACTCTTTTGAGATTGCCCCACTAACAAGAAGTAATTACTAGAAGTCATTACTAATGCTCACTTTCTTTATTCCCTTCCTTCTCTTCCACTCTCCACTCCTCTCACCTAAACAATCTTAAACCTACAGAAACTTGGTATAGGGCCTGACGATAGGATTGACTCACTACGTCCATCTGTGCAAAAACGTGGATTGCAGAGTCCCGTGAGCTACCCGTCATGGCACTCTCGCAACCGATTAAATAATTATAACCATGCAGTTGTACGTAGATCCTCCATACCGATGATTTAGCTTCGATCACCTATCAGGCGACGAATCTCATACGGAACGCGAAATTCTAGGAAAAACGCTGGCAACCAAGAGCGAGCAGAACCAGATCCCGAATCTGAGAACTCGACCAATTTAATTGGGATTACGCCCCTACCCGTGCGTCGCACAACCAAAACTAGGGTAATCAAGAAAAGCCACCATCATCATCATAATTGTTAACCTGTCGCGCCATAGGCCCACAATATTCTCAAAAGCGAAATCTTGCACCAGAACTCAGCTAAGTGATGGAGTGTTGTGTTGTGTTTGTATGTGTTGTCTCTCTCTCTCTGCCTATTTTATCCAGCGCTCGCCGATGTCCTCACCTGGAACATCACCGACCGAAAGGGGGAATATGTAGGATTATCCTTGAACAGTCCATGTCATATGAAACCAACATCACATTCCACAGTTCGGAACGATTCCCTAGTGAACCATTAGTAAGTCATAAAACACAGTCATGGTGGCGAGATGGCTAAAGGAGATGTCACCCCCCTTCCCCTTTTTGTGTGTGTCTAATCTCAAACCAGCGATGCCAGGACAGCAGGAAAAGATTCCTCTTTGTTCCACAAACTTAAGACCAAATGGCCAAGAACCCTGTGGTGACCCCAATGCATAAATCCACAGCCTTATCAGGAAACGAAGGATGCTAAAGCATTCTTATGGCCCAGAATCACCAGAAACCCTCAACCAGGGGACACCCCCCTTTCTGCAGTTGTAAATTCCAGAGACTTTTTGTCTCCAAAACCAATAGACTGAAATTAACCCACTCGTTGTTTAATACAAACAACGGTCTCAAAATTGCTTCCAATAAGCTGAACTGATCACCAGTATTTACCTCACATATATCTTAAGTATCATGTATATTTTATGTAACCTGTGGAGTTATTTCTGTGTGTTTAACTTTCATTACAGCCTATTTGTAAGGTTTTCTACCTCAGCTATAGGAACTAATCACCAGAAGTTGCCTCATACATGTGTATTCTCTGTAGTCTGTATGCTTTATATTACTCAAGTTAATTTTGTGTGTTAAACACTTATCACAGCTAAATCCTTATTTACTCCCCCCTCAACTATGGGAAGTATATGTATTTTGGTACCTACTTGATGGGTAAATGATTTCTAGAATTTTGATATAAAGTAGATGTGTGTAGGATGCACCATATTTAAACTATTAAGTTTACTTATTAAAGCGTTTAACTAAACTCTCAGGAGTTTGGGCACACGTGATCATGTGGACTTTACGCTAATTACATGCAAGAACCGGAGAACGGGGCGTAGGTCCCGCCCAAGACAATATCTGATTGGCTGTCGCACTAGGAAGGACGGGTCAGATGGACACGCTTATAACCCAATGAAAAGCAGCTATGAGTTGCTTTTTGCCTTGCTTGCCTGCCTTGTGCCTCGCTTTTGCAGTGACTTTTGCTCTTGCTGACCTTTCCATCGTCCAGCGTGTATGCTTACATACTCCTCAAACCACCAAGAGCTCACGCAAAACTCATCAACTCTTCCGTAAGATCCTTCGTTGAACTTCGTCAAAGAAACCCCTCTCAGAGTCGCTCCAGACTCAGAGGAAACTCCGTTGCATAGCAACCCGCAATCCAGGAAATCCCGCGAACGAAGCGCCACCCGGCAAAGCCAACCAACCACTCACCATCGAGTGCTGTCCCTCAGAACGCACATCGACCGACTGCCAGCCAATCAGCGCCGAAGAGATTCCCTCTCCAGCAACTTCGTCACAGGGAACGCACGCGCTCAGGAGCATCTAAACGCAAGTACACAATTCTCCTAATTCTGGCTGAAGTGAACTGGTGCAAATCTTATTAAGAAAACGAACTAAGATTGAAGTGCTAGTAGTTTGATTCTCTCAGGTTGCGGTCAAGAAATGGTGTCTAACGCTAGACATTTGGGACTCCATTCACCCTCCGTTAATCACTCTCTGTCACTGTTTGAATGAATGTTTGTGTGTTTTCGTGTTAGTTTAGTTTGTGTGTATTAGAGTAGTTCAATAAAGTCTTGGTTGATTTTACATACAAGCGTCTTGTGCTGTGTGCTTACAAGTTACTGCCTTAAACTAAAAAGATTTTGCTACCTTGCTCATATTAATCAGTTATCATAACTTTATGATATTATTACCGTAGGCCACGGGATAATATTCTGTCCAGAATTGATAAAATACCCTAATCTCAACTTATCGGTGGACGAATAGTTGATAAAGTGTTAAATATTAATTCTGAATAATTTGCATAATAATTCGGTTCTTCCCTGTAATTCAATCCCCTTTGAGTTATATTGATCTTAATTCCCTTATTAATCTTACAGCTGCCTGCTGTCTACTGAGTGCGGCTGCTGTGGAACTTCAGTTAATTCAGTGATTAGAGGGGGCGGAGTTATCAGCTTACTGACAGCTTGAGGATCGAATAAGATTTACACAAGCTCGTTTTAAGAACTTTCATTGGCTAAATGTTTGTAAAACAGACAGACAGACGTAAAGGGTGACCAATAGCATTGATTTAAAAAAAACACCCAAAAAAGGGCACTTCGGAGTGTAAGGGCAAAAAGGGCATGTGCTCTGCACAGGTTGAGCCCTACCTGTGCACGTGCCTCTCCGCCATCGTTGTAGATTTTGAGGTTTTCTCAGGCTGTATCCTAAAAAAGAGACTCCGCGCTCAGATTGACCGCTCACATCTGAGCCTGAATCATACGATGAGGAAGACAACCATGGTTTTCTGTTTCCTTGTTGTCGTTGGCGTACAGGTCATGTTCGTTGTCCCTGGTTGTGCTGCGATTTGGCTAGAGATTCTGGTTTTCCATCCCTCCAAAAGTAGATTTTGCTCTGCTTGTAATCCTCAGCATCCTATGCAAACTTGGTCCTCTTGACACTCCTGGTTATTAGGCTTGTTCAGACCCAATTAAGCTAATTGTAATCACAGGGTGGGTCAGTTGATTGTAAGGCCTATATATCTCTGTATCAAATGTGTTTTACCATTTGCCTGAAGAAGACCCAGTAGGGTCGAAATGTTGCTTTTTTATTAAAATATGGGAGTAAGACATTTCAGTCTTTTCTATTCAGTAGTCTTTTTTGTCCAGCACCTGCCAGATGGTGGGATGTGCACACAATAACTTTTTTAACATATATTATTTCACATTACGCCCAAACCACACCTATGAATAATAAAGCTTCTTCAGACCAACCCATTTTAGATTTGCGTCGGGCGCAAGAGTTATTTATCCCGCCGGTATAATAGCAACAGCGCCCAAGACCCGCCCACAAAGTTACTTGCGTTTCGCGCTTGATACTTGCGTTTCAGACCGTTAAAGTAGGGCCCTGTATGTTTAATGTGTTTATTACATTAGAAAAGTGTGTCAGTGATCTGTTCTCGTGACAGAAACATGGGATTTGTACCTATAATGTTTTAAAAGTAATAATTGGAAGAGCTATGTTCCTCATTCATGGAGATTTTCAGGGACATGCGTAATTAATTTATAAAAACTCATCAAAAATGATGGGAATATTTTAGGGCTCACTTTATGTCCTTTCACTTTATAATCATATTTCTCTCTTTGAATTTTGATGTACTGAACATGCAATTAAACTTTTTTTTTTTCAGAGCTGATGGAAGTGAAGGAGAAGAGTGAAGAACTGAGTGAAGTGAAGGAGCAGAGTGAAGAACTGAGTGAAGTGAAGGAGGAGAGTGGAGAACTGAGTGAAGTGAAGGAGGAGAGTGAAGAACTGAATGAAGTGAAGGAGATGAAACATCATGTCAAACCTTTTTTAAAGAAAAGAAGAGCCAAGAAATCATTCACCTGCACTCAGTGTGGAAAGAATTTCCCAACCAAACAAAAACTTGAGCGTCATATGAGAGTTCACACTGGAGAGAAGCCGTTCACATGTGATCAATGTGGAAAAAGTTTAACAAACAAACAAAATCTTGAGCGTCACATGAGAGTTCACACTGGAGAGAAGTCGTTCTCATGTGATCAATGTGGAAAGAGTTTTACATGGAAACAAAATCTTGAGATTCACATGAGAGTTCACACTGGAGAGAAGTCGTTCTCATGTAATCAATGTGGAAAGAGTTTCACATGCAAACAAAATCGGGAGATTCACATGAGAGTTCACACTGGAGAAAAGCCATTTACATGTGATCAATGTGGGAAGAGTTTCTCATACAGACAAGGTCTTGAGGTTCACATGAGGATCCACACCGGAGAGAAGCTGTTCACATGTGATCAATGTGGCAAAACATTTCTTTTGGCATCAAACCTGAAGACACACTTGACAGTTCATACAAAGGAGAAGCCACATTCATGTTCTGTATGTGGAAAGAGTTTTTCAGTGCTGAAATCTTTACAAAGACATGAGAAAACTCATTCTGGTGTAAGAGAGTATGTGTGCTTTGAGTGTGAGAAGACTTTTACTATAGCCATATGTTTAAAACGGCACCAGAGAATTCACACTGGAGAAAAACCTTTTGAGTGTTTACTCTGTAACAAGAGATTCAATCGGTCAGAACATCTGAAAAGACATGAGAGGATCCACACTGGAGAAAAACCTTACAAGTGTTCACACTGTGACAAGAGATTCAGTCACTCACAACATCTGAAAACACATGAGAGGATCCACACTGGAGAGAAGCCGCACACGTGTGATTAGTGTGGAACGAGTTTCACTATTAAAAGTCACCTGAAGATACACATGAAGATCCATACATTGGAGAAACCACATCAACACAGCCTGAGATCACACTGAGAATCAAGTCTGAAGATTTACATGAGAGTTCACACTGGGAAGAAGCGGCTCAGGCTTTCACTCTGAAATCACATCTGCTTCTCATTCTGAAGAAAGACCATTTAACTGTGATCAGTGCGGAAAACAGTTTCATTGGGCATCAGTCCTGTAGGAACACCTGAAGATTCACACAAAGGAGAAGATTCATTCGGATTATTACAGCAGAAAAGACACGCGATGTGTGTTTCAGTGCAGGAAGTCCTTTACTACAGACGATGAACTGAAAGACCATCAGAAAATCCACACTGGAAAAACAACACCGCATCAAGAGATTCAGTCTTTCTGAAACACATGGAAGGATTCACTGGAGAGAAACACATCAGAGTTTTATTGTTGATGAATTTGTATCACATCAGTTCCCTTTTATAAAGGATAAACAGAAACAGACGCAAACTAAGTGTGTCGTCTTTCTTTTGTGAAATAGACCTAACGGTAATTTATTTCTGAGTGACTAATGTGCAATTTTGACATAAATTAATTCATTATGATCAATGTATCACTTTTTATTGTAAACCTGTGGTAAAACATCGATGCTTGGGTTTTAAATATTCAAGTAAACAACAAAAATGCCAGCAAACGGCCACTTTTATCATGTTTGTTTCAACGCTGTTTCCAGTGATTTCTGATTAGTTTTCTGATTAAACTTCCATTTGTTGGTGAAATGATGGGTTAGTGTGACGTTGTTCCAGAGAGGCGTGTTACGGGGCGTGTTTTAGTGAAGCGCTGTGGAGCTTCTGGCCTGACAGTGGAAATGCAGGCCCGGTGCTATTAGCCCGAGGCTATTAGCCCGGCACGGCCCGTTTAAAGCTCTGGCTCGCACTGGCCCGACAGTGGAAACGCGGCTATTGTGTTATATAGCACAGGGCGTATAGCTTCTTTGTGGACGGAGCTCTGGAGTTGAGTATGGTCTCTACAACCTCAGTTAAGAGCCTCTCAGAGGCCAGATCCACAGGTTGAGTGTTTCTGGACGGGGATGGAGGATTGCTACCCCCGCCTAAGATAGAAGGTCCCTCCTGTCCGGCAGCTCCAATGGAGAGCCATCGAGAAGTGATACTAGGTTTGAATCAGAGCAATCAGGGGAAATGCATACACCATTGCACCATTGCGTCCAGTCCCAGTGGGGCTAGATGTGTGAGAGAGAACCAAAGTGGACAGTGCGTCATATCTTGAGACGCGAACAGATCCACCTGTACCATAAACTCCCCAAATGTGCTCCAGGCTCCCAAATTCAGCAGGCTGGACGTTACCCAGACAGCATTTACATCTGTGCCAGATCCGTTTTTGAATCAGCAGATTCAGTAGTCAGCAGTAGTCACACTCACTATGCAGATCTGCACCAACCTTGCGCCAGACTTGCCTGTAGCTTCCACAGTGACAGTCCGTCCGGCGTGGATCCGGGGCAGCTGCGCAGACCAGACGTGCCACAACTGAATCGAGTCCACCCAGCGGGTGTGGGCCGGATACCCGACCGGAAGCGCCACAACTAACGGAACACTTTTTTCACGCATAAACCCGCAACTCTATCTGACAGGCATAAGAGTGGAAGACTGCAGGCTGCACCATCTTTGTGATTATTGGTAATTGCATTATACAAGTAAAATTTAGTAAGTGCATTATAAAAGTAAAAAGTAAAGCTGGGTAGTATAGCCTAGGCTACAGTTAGCTGGTAGTATAGGTTATTTTAAATATCCATAACTATTGTGAATGTGAACATAGGCTTTAAGGCTCAATCGGTGATCTTTGCTTAATATTCACTAAAATTGCTGAATATCGTGTGTTAGCTGCAAAATCGTAGCCATGTTAGCGCTACCCACCACCTACCAGTGGTGACCGCTGCTAGCTGCTGCTAGCGCCTTGCAACAATAACAAATTGATTACTTCCCACATCCAAATACATTAACTAGTTCGACATCAGTACCATATCAAGTCTCACTATTATACCGGCTGTATAGTGCAACACATAAATATATCACTGTAGCACATGGGCGATACAGTTTTGTAATCAACTCCATTGTGTGTGTTTGTTTTCAAGCATGATAACAGTCGTGTTGTACTTGTGCTTAGGAGTATGCAATTTCACCATTTTTGATTGTGGATTAAAATGTCTCCACGATCTGCTTTTGAAGAAATATGGTAGTATTGTGCTACAGTGCATTACATCAGCTGCATTCCTGGCACCTCCGTCCAAATACTGTACAACTCATTGTACATTCACATGTTAACGTAGCGGGAGAGTTACACTCATAGGACACTGCACTTATTCGCAATCACAAAAGTTCATTGTTTCGTTATTTCATGCATTTTACTATAATGTCATGTAATAAAGCACCTTTGAATGTCGAATCTAATATTTACACTTTGTTTCTTTACTTTGTGTGCTTTTTGTACATCTTACAGGAGCAGTGAGGAAGAATCGCATGTCTGACAAAGCCACCGACACAGAGATAAATCAATAAGCCATCGGATGGTTTAAAGGATAACTGTCGCCAAATTGCAACCTAGGGTCTTTTTGTTAATCTACCAGAGGCAAACTTTCTTTAAAAGCATAATAAAAATGGAAACGTCACTTTTAAGTTTGACCGTATTTTAGTTTTCGGTCAAATTGCCTTTTAAATGGGAGAACTAGGGGCACTACTATGATAGCATAAACAATTGTTATTTTTAAAACACTAAGAAGGCTCGACACAACATGAAACTTTGCTTTAAGTATCACCAGGGGCTCTACACATGAACTCGAGCATTGAGAACATTACAGAGTTTACTAAAAAGAAAGATTTTGAACTACTCACTGTTGCTGTGTCCGCCGGCATTTTAACATTCAAAAATAGTCGATCCCGGGCAGTGGTGGAAATAGTACTAAAAAACTGTACTTAAGTAAAAGTATTGCTACTTAAGTAATAATTTACTTGAGTAGCCTACAAGTAGAAGTACTGAAAAATAATATGACTCAAGTAAGAGTAAATAAGTAGTTTGCTTAAAAACTACTCAAGTAACTACATTACAAAGTACTTTAGTATTATTTTTCTATTTGTACCCAAAATGGGGAGATGATAGCGATATAGAGCGCTAAACACTCTAATGTCAATTATGTTTCATTCATACTGGAAGCCGAGTACAAACTGATTAATACCTCGTGCAGAAAGTCCACAAGTGAGATTCATAGAAGAGATTCACTTATGACGTTTCAGGAAATGCCAATATGGATATAATAACATGCAAATAGAGATGAAACTGAAGACAAACACATGATAGCGATAATAACCTGTGTTCATCAAGCTATCTCAGGTATTTTCATAAGAATGATGTATGTCTTTAAAGGGATAGTTCACCCAAAAAGGAAAATTATCCCCAGATTTATTCACCCTCAATTCATCCTAGGTGTTGGCCTATATGACATTCTTCTTTCAGACGAACACAGAGTTATATCAAAAAATGTCCTGGCTCTTCCAAGCTTTATAATGGCAGTGAATGGCTGGAGAAAATTTGAAGCCCAAAAAAATACATCCATCCATGATAAATGTGCTCCACTTTTACTCCAGGGGGTTAATAAAGGCCTTCTGAAGTGAAGCCATGTGTTTGTGTAAGGAAAATAGCCATATTTAAAACCAGACGACCATACGCATCGATTTACGGGGGAAGACTAAAGGCCCGTTCACACCAAGCACGATAACTATAAAGATAACGATAAAGATAATTATATGCGTCCACACCAATGACCAATAACGGTCTTTTTATTCTAAGCACGCGCGCGCCTGGATGATCCCGATCCATTTTAAATGTGCGAGACCTTTAAATTAGAATGGATTCTGATTGGCTGTCAGTGTTTTATCATTCGACAGCTGGAAAAAAATCGTTCTGAAAGTGATCCCAACGATATCGTTCCTCATATCTTTATCGTTATAGTTGTGGTGTGAACTCTGTTATTCTTTAATATGGATCTATAATAAGAACGATTTTTAGAATTATATCTTTATCGTTATCTTTATAGTTATCGTCCTTGGTGTGAACGGGCCTTAACTCCTGACACGACACACGATGTATATTATAGAAGAGCAGCTTCAGTTTGTTGCACAGCCCTATTTGTTTGAGCCGTGAGAGCAGTCTAAGTTCACGATACTCCTACAGTACATCCTACGTCATACATGTGTCACAGTATGTGTCACATTTATTCACCCTCAATTCATCCTAGGTGTTGGCCTATATGACATTCTTCTTTCAGACGAACACAGAGTTATATCAAAAAATGTCCTGGCTCTTCCAAGCTTTATAATGGCAGTGAATGGCTGGAGAAAATTTGAAGCCCAAAAAAATACATCCATCCATGATAAATGTGCTCCACTTTTACTCCAGGGGGTTAATAAAGGCCTTCTGAAGTGAAGCCATGTGTTTGTGTAAGGAAAATAGCCATATTTAAAACCAGACGACCATACGCATCGATTTACGGGGGAAGACTAAAGGCCCGTTCACACCAAGCACGATAACTATAAAGATAACGATAAAGATAATTATATGCGTCCACACCAATGACCAATAACGGTCTTTTTATTCTAAAAACCGCACTCTTGTGGCGCAAGTCAATTTGCGTAGGATGCCTCTAGCAGAAGCTAGTTATTTCAGATTATAAAGTTAGAAATATGGGTATTTTTCAAAAACCCATGGCTTCGCTTCCGAAGGCCTAACCCATTAATGCAATGCTAATCAACATAGCCTGTATTATATAATTTAATAAAATAATATATTCTCCTACATGAAACCACAGAAGTGATTTTAAGTAATTTTGATTTCGAAGCAAAACATGATATTAAACTCATAAATTGTAGTTTTTGACGGTATGTTATGCAAACATACTAGCTTTCCCTGTTGTCAAGACAAGAACAAATGTTTTATTACTAATCTTTAAAAGTAAGTCCAGGTAAGATCATTTGAATCATTTCATAATTGAAAGCAAAGAAGGTTAAGTGAAAGGTCTGATAAAAAAAGAGAGAGATGTAGTATGAATAAAAAAGTACCATTAAAAGATCAAATAAAAAATAAGTGGGGTATGATTAACGTAAAATTAAATGCTCTTTTTTCCCCATTCTACCGAAAATGTGCTGGGAGCCGACTATTGCTATAGTAACGAGTACATTTTTACATGCATCTGATTGACAGATAAATCATGCAATGTCATTTCACAGTTGTTGAGGGTTTTCAGCTTTGTACAAAGTTTGCTTCGTATATTTAGTTTAATTGTATTGTTAAAGAGGGCGAGCTTTACCTTTCAAATGAACTGTGTTAATGTTTTCAAGACACTTACATTGTTCTTGCTCCGTCCATGCAATAACGGTGCCATGTTATGAGCCGAGTTTTTTATTTACTTCAAATGCTCATTGCTCTGGTAATATCAATGGAATGACCCATTTCAGGATTTGCCATAATTACATTTTAAAATCAGAATATGAGCAAAGTTTACATTGACTAAAATATGGAAACGTAAGCGATACAGATTCTAAACACGAGCGCCAGTGATTGAATGTCAAAGCACGGTTTGAACTCCCCGCCCCCCAGCTGAACTGGAAGTTTTGATTGGTTTTGCACCCGAGTCAGACCTGTCTGTTATTGGCTGAAGCGCTTTCAGAACTGTCTGTTATTGGCTGAAGCGCAGGGCCTCAGCCTCAGCTTCCACCACACCAGAGCCCGTCTACGGAGAGCCTTGGCACTCCCTATTAGCCCCATTGTATCGATCTTGGTTGCAGTTCCATTAGAATTCCACTGGAGGTGATCGCGGGCGAGTGCAGACTGAATGGGAGTCTATGGGGCTAGACGGCTAAATGTGTCAAGTCAAGTCAAGTCAAGTCAAGTCAACTTTATTTATATAGCGCTTTTCACAATACAGATTGTATCAAAGCAGCTTCACAGTATTAAATAAAATAGTACATCAGTGTTTGTTTCTGGTGTAAAACATCCACGTTTGGTAATGCAGATCAATAGCACTGTTGAATCGATTAATCAAATTAAGTATCCCCAACTGAGCAAGCCAAAGGCAACAGTGGCAAGGAACCGAAAAAACTCCATTAGGTGACCTAATGGAGAAAAAAAAACCTTGGGAGAACCCAGGCTCAGTCGGGGGCCAGTTCTCCTCTGGCGTTTATGAAGTAGAGACCGGATTTAACTGTAAGATTAAAATATTATATGAATGCCTGGCTGAAGAGATGCGTCTTTAATCTAGTTTTAAACTGGGAGAGCGAATCTGAGCAACGAACAGTATCAGGAAGGCTATTCCAGAGTTTCGGTGCTAAATGTGAAAATGCTCTCCCTCCTTTGGTGGATCTGGATATCCTAGGTCCTAAATGTGTCTCTTTCACCCGATTGCCGTTGAGAAATCTCAGATTTTATTGTAGGTTTTGCAAGTTCAACATGGGTTATAGGTCGAAAGTTGAATGAACGAGTACTTATGTCCTTTCGATTTCTTACAGGTTGAGTTGTTGATGGGGGTACAGCCAAACACTACTAATACATATAAGCTATAATGTATAAATGTCAGTAGCCTAGTTTATCTTTTTTGACTCATTCTTTTTATAATAATAATATAATCCTAGATAGATAGATAGATAGATAGATAGATAGATAGATAGATACTTTAATGATCCAGAGGTAAACACATTTTTTCGAAGGCTTGATCGTGTTTGTGGGGTGCACTGTAACATGTGTTCATGCTTCGTTTTTTAAAATTCGCATTATTTTTCACATATTTAACCATTATTCTACACTGCTCTGTCCCTCCTTGTGAAAACGGTCGGATGATTTCCTGGTTCTAAGAAGCCCCGCCCTCAAAAATACGCAATGGGCTCAGATTGGTTTGCTGGACCACTGTGTTGTGATTCGCTAACCGCCAAGTGCACGTTGTTTCGGAAACGCCCCTTACCCTCACCGGTAGTTTGTGCTTCAGTAAACAACGGCGTTAATATTCCCATACCAGTTTGAGCCCGAATCAGACCCAGAGAATGTTAGTTGAGAGGATCGAGCAGAACCTGTTCAAGAACGGCTGTTAAAGGACGTTTCAGAAAGGTATGTTTTTTTTTTTAAGACTGCAGATCTATTGTGGTCGCTATATGACACTGTTACTTTTGTATATTTAAAACGATTGTAGCTAAATATCTGTCGCCGGAACTATTAACCCAATACGAACACTAAACATCGGCTTTATAACAGTAGCCAAATCAAACACAAACCATGTTTAGCATGCCTGTAGATAAACAATACATAAAAGCTATAATCAAAGAATAATTTACAGTGATCACATAAACGACAACAACCACGAACATTCAAAGTTCGCTGCGCTGGTGATATTAAACAGAAGTTTGTATGTGTTTGTCGGATAAGTATGAATTAACGTTAGCATTTAACAAACTGGTTTGTGGAGACAAACAGCGTTGTCCTTCGTTTACTTGCTCGCTACGATGTACAATTAACAATACAAACTATTACAGGAAAACTCATCAACGAAAAAATAATACTTACATGTTGTGGCTCGTAAACAACAGCTTCTGTTTTTAAAGTTGGAACTGCTCGATCTTTCAGGACAAGCCGTTGTGTGAATCCTGCATTGTAACTCGTGTAGATTGAGGAAGCTTTCCTCCAGAAAATGTGCAGCACAGAGAGCGACATTTGGATTATAATTATGAGGGACCGAGTTAAAAATAAATTGTAACCGTCCTTAGGAAGACTGAACAAAGTGGACCTGCAATCTGGGTGAAAATAACAGCGTTTCGACGGCATAGCGGCAACGGCACTCTACTACCACAACAACTCTTCTCCAAAGCAACATAAAATGGCATCGCCCCCTCTATGTATTGTGTTCCCAGAGGAGGGGTTTATGTAAATATTGGGCTTAGTGATGTCAGCAAGCCCACAGGAATGTCGTGTAGTCCCTATTGGCCGTTTCTGTAGTTCTTAGAAATTGAATTCTTTAAAAGCAAATATCTCCCTTTGCTTTAAACTTTGAACGTTGTAACTTTGCAGATGTTGTTTATGCTCAAACAGCAACATTACACACTAACTAAAGTTAGAAAAGTGAAATCGTGTTTTACCACCCCTTTAACCCTCTGGGCTTCTTCGCCCGAAAACGGGCGAAAACTTGAACGTTTCGAATTGTTTAATTTTTTTGCTTCATCGGATGGGGGTGAAACTTGGTGACTTTTGTTTTATTACCTATATGAACACAAAAAAATCAAGGAGATGATTCTGATATGTTAAAGGGTCGTAAAAAAAAGTCACACTTAGCTTCCTCCCGCCCGAAAACGGGCGACATAGGAAATGAATGGGAAATGGGAAAATAGGAAAACTCAGAGAAACTTTTGGTGGTACAAGCTACAGATCAGCCACTGTGCTGAAAAAAAGTGTACAGCAATGAAGGGGTGACACTCTAAAACATCAAGAGTGCAAATAAGACACCCTCCCCCCCCCACACACACACACCCACTCACCCACCCACACACACAAACACACAGAGAGAAATGAACTGGTAAGACTGAAACAGCAAATTTTGCCCCAAACTATATAAAAATGATATAATCATAATAACTCCAAAACTATAGCAAGGAGAGTAAAAAGGTAGGTATCGTTTGAAAGAACTCTTTTTAAATTTTTTGAAAATATAAATTACATTACATTTGGAAATTGTCCTGCCAAGAAACAGCGGATAAAAGACAATATATATATATATTTATTATGATTTTGCATATCTTTCTTATTTGTCATGGAATAACTCAGGAAGGAAATAAGGTAGGAGGAAAATCTTTTTTAATGAAGTCCCCCTACATGTTAGCTTCATCTGGATAAAAAAAAATAATAATAATTTTTGGATAAAGGAATCAAAAGTTACAGCATTTGGAAAAGAGACAGCCTTTTTGTACAGTCTTTGACACCCCCTCATGGGCAATTTTTTCTCCATGAAGAATATCTTGTCATAAAAGCAATAGATTATGTTAATTTTGGGCTCATTTTAATTGTAATAATATGCTGTAAAAAATTAAGTGCCATTTTCAATTATCTGAGAATGTTTCATAAGCTGTATGATGTTTTTGACACATTGCAGTACATTATTTTATAGATTATGAAAAAAAAGAAATTCTATTTATCAGCAAATAACTCAGCAATACTTAAGAGTTTTTCAAAGTGGATACATTCACTGTAATTAAAGTTCAGACTCTAAGCTTTCAAATGACATAAACTTTGTGTTAATCAAGGCAAGATTTTTTTAAAAATATGGTAAAGAATATTTTCGCAGCTAGGTGGCGCCTTCTGGTGGTACACTCGGTTTGAGAGGGATTACTCAGCACTCGTTAGGAGTTAATAAATGATAATTAGATGCTTTAAAAAGCTAATCCTAAGATTTAAAATTATATATAATTTGTTTATATATAATTTTTCTTTCCGAATGGGAATAAATCAAATAAATAAACAAAAAGGCTATAGGCCGCCTATAGGCGGTTATAGGACATGACACAAATTAATACATTTTGAAGCCACTAGATGGCGCTCTTCTCACTTGAAAAAATGTATTTTTTTAGGCCTGCACTCTATTTTGATGTGAAATGTTGCATTTATTGAAAAATAAAATAAAATAAATAAAACAAAAAAATATATATATTAAAAATATATTAATATATTAAAAAATAGCTCATAAAAATTATATAATTAATGCAAACAAAGTATCATAAAAAAATCAAAACATTCTAAATAATAATCAGAAAACATTATAGAACAAAAATATATTTGATTGGTTATCCTGGGAAAAAGTAAAGTAAAATTTTAAGGCTTCACCCGTTTTCGGGTGGGAGGAAGAGTGTGACTATTTTACGAAGAAGCACAGAGGGTTAAAAAGGTCTTAAATTTGACTTACTGAAATCAGCAGAAACCCTGAATGTTTACTTTGTTAATAAATAAAGCTCTTTAAAAATATCCATTGGTCTGTCATTCTTTAATATATATTGTGTAGTTATAAACTCTTTAGACTGTTAATGATTAGTGCTTTTTTTAAAAGTTTGTGGGTAAGAATCATGTAAAAAAAAAATCCCTTATTTTGGGGATGGATTCCGGGAAATCTCCCTTATTTTCAATGTTCAATGTTGACAGCTATGAAGTTTGTCCCAATGAACTTTACTCATCTAGTTCTTACTCTAGTTATTAATTTAACAAAATTATTTTTAGATATCATTTACTTTCATTAAAGAAAAATAATTAAAATATATATTTTGTAATTTATCTTGTGTAGCGTGTTGGAGATTATCCACCACAAGGTTTCATCAGCAATATGAGAGAAATTAAGGTGCGTTGAGAGATTTATTTAGCTGAGTATTTCATTTTCTAATGTTTACCTTATGAAATCGTACAATCAGACAAATGCCATGATTCAATAAACAAGACAATCAATTGTGTGTTGTTTTAATAACAACAAGAAAAATACAGTAAACAGATTAACTGTGGTAAGCAGGTTAACAAATTACAAAATAATGTTAAAATTAGTAAACTTTGAAGAAAGCATCTTGATTTCCACTGTTGGATGCTACTGAAGAGTTCAGGTAACTTCCAGATATGTTTTTTTCCCCCAGATATGTTTATTCCAGAGGTGTTTATATTAGGTGACAAAAAACGGATGTACATAATATCGTGCAAATTCAAAGTATGTTGTTGAGCGCATAGTACTTTGTTTTGGTCTTGGATGATTTCTTGAATAGAGCACAGTTCAGGTAACTTCTTGTTCCAGAGCTTTTCAACTTGAACACAGTGTCACACCAAGCACCTTCCTGACCTTCTGTCTTGACAGCAGTGACTTTAAACGTCTCATATGGAGGAATCAGCACCTCTTTCTCATAAGGAAGCCTTGAGTATTTTGTCACATTAGCGCCTTCACAAGTGTGGATTTCAAAACAAGATTTATTTCCAAATGCTTTTGCTCTGAAACTATCAAGAGAGGAGGATGTAAATGAGCCAAAACGAATGTCAGTAGAAACATCCCAATTAAATTCAACATTTGTACCACGGAAAGTATCAAAACATCCATTTTGTTTTTTCTTTAGAATCTGTGTTGCATCTGTTAACAAAAATTGTAGTGAATACCATTTGTATGTTTGTCTGTGTAGTTTTGTTTGCCATTGCGAGTGTCATTGTTGAATTTAAGATATATATTAAAAGTTGGGTGAGTGTACACATAGATGGCAATTTTATGTTCTCTTTTTAATTTGCTGAACATGTTCCAAAATGAAACATTCTTTTTACACAATTTCCAAGCATTTCTAAAATCATTTGAGTTAGCAAGTTCCTCCTTCAGATATTTGGTCTTCACCAAACGTTCCATTTGTCCTGTGCAGCTATTATATTGATCATCGACAGAATTCAGAGCCATATCCAATGGAAATATCTGTCCTTCAACAGCAGCAGCTCTGTGATCCTGAAGCAACAGGAATCATAATGATCACATCATCAGTATTCATGTCTGTAATACGCCCAATTCACACATACTCAGGACAGTGCGTATGCGGTGCAGGAGCAGAACGAGCTAATTGCTTTCACATATGCTAACTTTTATTAAAACAAAGTTTTGTCATCATTGCGATCCTCTTTGTAGGCTACACATACACTCTTTAATGGACATAGGGGGAGACAGGGGATGGTTGTAACAATTGTGACCTTTCTGTCTATATCTTGTAGTACTTTGAAGTCAGTGTGTTCAAAATGTGATCCAAACTAGTAACAAGTGTCTGCTATTAAATGACATAGCTATTATCTTTGCAACACAAACAGAAAATGCATGGTTTAGTTTCAAACACGAGGAGTGAAATGTTACAATTCACCCCATAGTCTGGGTTAGTTGTAACATACCCTGGGGCGAGATGTAACATTATGATATCCACCGGGGTGATATGTAACATAATGAAATAAGTATTTTGACAAAAAAAAAATTTTGAAAGGTTTTTATTCAACACTGACTTTTCAATATAACTGATGTGTGTGTGTCACTCTTAGTCTCAGTTTGTGTGTCACTCTTAGTCTCAGTTTGTTTGTCACTCTCAGTCATAGTAAATGACCATTATAGAACTTGAACACAAACATGTTTGTTACTGCCAGTGTTAGTATTGGCCATAATAAAACTGAACACTTGAACATTGTGTGTGTGTGTGTGTGTGTGTGTGTGTGTGTGTGTGTGTGTGTGTGTGTGTGTGTGTGTGTGTGTGTGTGTGTGACCCTGTTGTTTCTCTGTCATAGTAATTGACCATAATAAATTGAACTTGAACACTTGAACATTCTATTTGTGTAAGCATGGTTGTTACTGTCAGTCTATTGGCCATAATAAAATGTTATGTTTCATTGTTGTTACAACTAACCCAGAGTCATGTAGCCATGAACTAGCTCACCTTACAGCTAACAGGCAAAACATTAGCACTAACAACTTGCATGTAAAATATCTACACAGACACACAATAAACATAATAAAAGTTTGAGGAGTTTAACTACACAGCAAAATCCCCAGAGTAAAATTAACTCTGTTCAGAGAACATTTGGTCCCTCTCTACAGAGAGTTAAAATAACTCTGAAACAGAGTAAAAGTTAATGAGATAATTAAGTGATTAATTAAGTGATGATTGGGCATTAATGATGAACACCTGGTGTTAACAAATTCTCAGCAGAGGAGGATTCAACAACTCCATAAACAGCATTACCAGCTTCACTTATTACTAACCAGACTGACTTTATTTCTGTCACACGTCTACAGAAGTTCGTATTGAGAATTGAGGTTTAGATGTTGACGATTTATTGAAAATGTATGATCACCATTATCGTGATGAATGTTTCCTTTAGTTGGGCAGTTTGACTCTAGCTTATATTTTTGAGTGTTTATGGTTTTTGTAACAGCTTTTACCAAAACATGTAATTTGTTGCAAAGAATGCCAGATGCAAAGATGTTCAGGTGATCTAGTTTTCAACAACAAAAAGTAGAATGATGCGCTTATATCATCACTGTCCAAAAGTGGTCATTTGATGTTAATAGATTATGTTCACTAACAATACTCTCTTGCCACAAATTGGACATTTTGAATTTTTTTAAATACATAATAGGGGATTTTTTTTTTTCTAAGACACAGACATCAAGAATCAGCTTATGAATCTCAACAATGGTAACATGTTTCATGCCGCAATGCATCCTGGGAGCCATGAGTTTTATACTATTGTGGCTCCCAGCATGCATTGCAGCATGAAGCATGTCACCATTGTTGAGATTCATAAGCTGATTATTGAAGTCTTTGTTTAAAAAAAAAAAACCCTGTTATGTATTTTAAAAATTCAAAATGTCCAATCTGTAGCAAGATAGTATTGTTAGTGAATATAATCTATTAACATCAAATGACCACTTTTGGACAGTGACGATATAAGTGCATTTTTTTTACTATCTGCTGTTAAACACTATATCACCTGTTCATCTTTGTTTTTGGTTTTCTTTGTAACAAATTACATGTTTTGTTAAAAGCTGTTACAAAAACCACAAACTCGCAAGAAGAGTCAAACTGCCCAACTGAAGGAAACACTCATCACTATAATGGTAATCATACATTTTCAATAAATCATCAACATCTAAACCTCTGTTAATTCTTAATAAGACCTTCTGTAGATGTCTGACAGAAATAAAGTCAGTCTGGGGTGCGTTTCCCGAAAGCATCGTTGGCCAACTATGGTCGCAAGTTCCGTCGTTACCAATAGAGTTCAATGGACATTGCGATGAACTTGCGACCATAGTTGGCCAACGATGCTTTCGGGAAACGCACCCCTGGTTAGTAATAAGTGAAGCTGGTAATGCTGTTTATGGAGTTGTTGAATCCTCCTCTGCTGAGAACTTGTTAACAGCAGATGTTCATCATTAATGCCCAATCATCACTTAATTAATCACTTAAGTATCTCATTAACTTTAACTCTGATTCAGAGTTATTTTAACTCTCTGTAGAGAGGGACCAAATGTTCTCTGAACAGAGTTAATTTTACTCTGGGGATTTTGCTGTGTACAAAGCAGAAATTCCCATAACAAAAACAAAAAAAGTAAAAAAAAAGTAACTTTCTTATCTCAAAATTGTTTTTTCCACTCTAACATGTGCTGTGTCTGCCACAGGGCTCTACTTTATCACATGTGGAATAGGAAATAAACTGAGCATGTGCGAAGTGAATCAGGTGATTTGTAACTAGTTCCTGAATGGACAGATTGGAATTGTTACAACTGACCCGTGTTACAACCATCCCCGGTCTCCCCTATATGCACGTTTAAACACAATTTAAACAACGTAGGCCTATTATTCCATGCATTACTTCTACTAGTTGCTCAAGCACGTGGTCAAATATTTAACCACTTATATTAAAATCACAAACATTTTAAATTAAAACTTAAAATTGACAAAAAACACTGACTCTCATGCCTTTTCTTTGCATTTAAATTTGAATACAGTAAATCTTGCATGTCACAAAGAATTAGTTTTTCCACCTCCACGAATGAGACGAGTGTTGTTCATTATGTCGCCTTGTTGAGGTAACTTGTAGTTTTCCTTGCTCTACCCCGGTCTTAAAGTAAAAAGATGACAGTGAAAAAGTAGTATTTAATTAAATACATATGGTGAGATTACTACATTTTATTAAATGCATTTATGGTGAAATTACTACATTTCATGTCAATCTGTGTTCATTTTGACCACGAAACATGCACTGTCAGCACAGCAAAAACAGACTCGCGCGGAAACGATAGCTGTACTGCTGTATACGCACCGCAACTGGAACGGATCGACGGACCGCATCCGCGTGCTGTGTGAAAGCTCTAACCTGTTAACATGGGTACGGAAAAAAATACGCACCGCATACGCACTGCAAACGGAGTATGTGTGATACGGGCGATATTCGTACTAGAACACAAGCTTACCTGTCCTAGCGCAGCAAAAATGAGAAGAGCTTCAATAATCAGCAGCATCTTGATTCAGTCAAATCCCTCAGATGATCTAGTGAAGAACAGGTGCTGAAATACATCCAGAAGCACCACAACCTTTCACAAACACTGAATTTATATACCTTGACCTTGTACTTTACCCCCAAACTTACCTTAAAATACTGTTGTCTGGTTTTGTCAAATTCTGAGTTTTCTTTTTGTTGTTTTTCAGGAACTCGATGAGAGGAGAAGATCAGAAAAGTCACTCACAGCCAGACGACAACGACTCTTTAAACAAACAGATGAGGTGGTTGAAGTTGCTTTTTATATTGCTTATAATGTGTGTGTGTGTGTGTGTGTGTGTGTGTGTGTGTGTGTGTGTGTGTGTGTGTGTGTGCGTGCGTGCGTGCGTGCGTGCGTGCGTGTGTGTGTGTGTGTGTGTGTGTGTGTGTGTGTGTGTCTTTTATGAGAATAATAGCTGAGGTGTGATCTTGATGCATTTAGCTCAACTAAACTGTTGAGCTCATTATAATGCAACACTTGTGAAGGTCTACGTGTGGTTTCACACTGGACAAAGGCTAAGTTGTACTTCGAGAAGTTCTGACTCTATGAAATTAGACATTCTGAATTAAAAAAAGAAAAAGAAATATAAAAGAAATAATTCCCAGTTCCATCCTCCAACTCATCTCCCCTGTCAATTCGGTTTCATCTCCACTGTCTCTATCTCATAAAAAAGGCCTTTCAAATAATATTTAAAAAGTTGAATAAGATCATGAATTTCCTGCAAAAACCCATGTAAACACTTAAACCGAGGTCTTCAGTCCTGCTACTGGGGACCCACTGTCATGCAGAGTTCAGCTCCAACCCTATCAAACACACTGAACCACACACAAACACACTGAACCACACACAAACACTCTGAACCAAGACTGCTGGAAACAGGGTGAGCTAAAGCCGGTTGTAACTCGTGAAATACACCCGCTGGCCACTTTATTACCTTGCTAGTACCAGGTTGGACCCCTTTCTGCCTTCAGAACTTCTTTAATTCTTTGTGGCATAAATTAAAGTGCTGGAAACATTCCTCAGAGATTTTGATTCATATTGACATGATAGCATCTCGCAGTTTCTGCAGATTTATCCTCTGCTCGTCCATGATGCGAATCTCCTGTTCCAGCACATCCCAAAGCTGCTCTACTGGATTGAGATCTGGTCACTTTGGAGGCCGTTTGAGTTTAGTAGACTCACTGTCATGTTCAAGAAACCAGTCTGAGGTGATTTGAGCTTTGTGATGTCATGTGTGTGTTATCCTGCTGGAAGTAGCCATCAGAAGATGGGCACTGTGGTCGTCAAGAGATAGACATGGTCAGCAACAATACTATAATACTTTATGCTTTGTGGATAAGGAAGGAGTCAATGAATCCTCTGTCTGCATTCAAATGGGGTCAAAGTCTGCTGTATGTTCATCATCCTCATTTTTTTTCTCCTGTTGCTTTCCATGTTTTTTCTGCAGAAATCTCTACGTCTTCATCAGGGGTTAAGATCTATAATTCAGGCCCGGGTTCACAAACAGGGTTTAGATTGAACCAGGATTAGACCTTAGTTCAGTTAGGACATTTAAGTAGCTTTTATAAAGATGCCTCAGGCAACACAACAACAACAACAACAACAACAACAACAACAAATAACTTACTAGTGTGAATCTTGAGACAACACAATGACAGTGACATATTTTAAGATATGCCAGTGCAAGTTGCTTTTGGTCAATGCAGCTCAAACATGCATTTTAGTCTGGAACTAGCTTAAACTAGCTTGTCTATGAAACCAGGGGAAAGATTATTAGGTCGATCACAGGGGGTTTAGCATATTCAAGGTTCATTGGTATCAAACGTTTAAAAACATGTGCTCTAAGAGGTTGAGTGGTGAAACAGACAATAGAAATAGCAGACATAATGCATATGTTCAGAACATCCTTATCGAAATTCAAATGTGTTACGATGAAGCAAATATTAATTCTCAGGTATTTGCTGTGAGGAATCTATATATAGCTAAAGTGTGATGTGCTTAATATGAATGACCTGAATGATGCACATTTCCATGATCATAATGAGTTCCATGAGTTTGTCCTTTGTAAACCACACATACACCAGACTTTCACAGGTGTTGCATTATGGAGAGTTAAACTATTCAGATGAACTGTTGCACAGTTGCTATATGTCCCAGCACTCAAGCACAGACGTTTTCAGCGATATAAAAAAGCCACCTTCCTCATCTCTTGGTTTGAAGATTCGTTGTCGTCTGGCTATGAGGGACTGACTTTTCTGATCTTCTCCTCTCCTCATTGCGCTCCTATAAAAAGAGAAGAAGAATAGACCACTATATTCTCAGGTAATTTTAGGGGACATTTTGCCATTGGAGTAATGGATTTAGTGAAACGCTGTTGTCTTTCATCATCTGTTCTTCACTAGATCTACTAGATCATCAGAGGGATTTGACTGAATCAAGATGCTGCTGATCATTGAAGCTCTTCTTCTCATTTTAGCTGCTCTAGGACAGGTAAGCTTGTGTTCTAGTATGAATATTACAGACATTAATACTGATGATGTGATCATTATGACTCCTGTTGCTGCAGGATCACAGAGCTGCTGCTGCAGCTGTTGAAGAACAGATATATCCATTGGATATGGCACTGGATTCTGTTGATGACCAGTACACAGTAAATTCCCCAGTGTTAAATCAACACTGCTCAGAGCACATAGGGTCCCACTCTACATGGTGTTAAAGTAACACTGAAGCAGTGTTAAAGTTAATGAGACAATTAAGTGATCAATTGAGTGATGATTGAGCATTATTGAAGACACCTGATGATAACAAGCAGAATCACTGAAGGAGAAAATCTCAAATTGTAAGCCACCGTAATGGTGATGGGTGTTTGCTTTAGTTGGGCTATTGACCCTTACTGTATATTATTAACTTTAGACTTTATTTGTCTGCTGTTATTAATTTATAACAGTCAAATGAACAAAGAAAAAGTGTGATCTGATAGTGTTGGTTATGTTTTGACAATCATGCTGTGATCTGAAAAATGAAACTTGTTGAGATAGTTTGGTTTATCTTATTAGCAGAAACTCTGTGATTCTACAGCATATGATTATCAGTATTTTTCATATAATCCAAAATATTTAATAAACATTGTTCTGATCAAAACACTTTTCAAATGTATTTATTTAGAAACACAGACATCAATAATCAGCTTGTGAATCTCAACAATGGTGACAATAATAAAGCATGTTGCATTGGCTGCCACCAATCACAACTCATTAATGGCTCCCATCATGCATTGCAGTATGAATAAATTATGATCTGAATGGTCTATATAATTTACTTTTCCTAATTGAATATTCTGCTCATCACCATTGTTGAGATGCATAGACTGAATCTTTATGTCTGTGTGTGCCTAAAAGAACTATTTAAAAAAATAAAAATAAAAACTTTTAAGAAATCCTTATATCTAAAATTCTGGATATTTATGCAGAATTGCAGTTATGCTGTAATCAACAACATAAATCAAAGACATAAAGTTCAAACGATGATTGTCATAACATAACCAACACCATCAGATCACTTTTTTTCATTGTTCATCTGGCAGTTGTAAGTCATGTACAGCAGCCAAACAAAAACTAAAGTTAATAATTTAAGGGTCAAGAGCCCAACTAAAGCAAACACCCATCACCATAACGGTGGCTTACAATTTGAGATTTTCTCCTTCAGTGATTCTGCTTGTTATCATCAGGTGTCTTCAATAATGCTCACTCATCACTCAATTGATCACTTAATTGTCTCATTAACTTCAACACTGCATCAGTGTTACTTTAACACCATGTAGAGTGGGACCATATGTGCTCTGAGCAGTGTTGATTTAACACTGGGGAATTTACTGTGTATATGGGCTGTAGAGAGAAAATGGCAGAACGGGTGGAAAAGAACTTCTAACGCATGACCTCAATAACTTGAATATTTTTAAAACGGCTTGGGAAAAAGCAGAAAAGACTGTCAAGATCCAAAATAAAGATTTGAAAGAGAATCATGAAATCGCCATTTATGTGTACAGTGATGCTCTTGTATTTGATAAATTCACGTCTGCCACTCGTCATGATAAAAAACAGAACACAAGACATACGAATGGTATTCACTTCACTTTCTGTTAACAGATGCAATACAGATTCTGAAGAAAACTCAAAATCAATGCTATACAACTTATCGTGGCACTACAGCTGAGTTTAAGTATGTTTGGAACACAGAGGTTCGATTCGGCTCCTTTGCATCCTCCTCTCTTGATCGTAAAGTAGCACAAGGTTTTGGAAAAGTATCTTGTTTTGAAATCTACACTTGTGAAGGCGCTGATGTGACAGAATATTCTAAGCTTCCTCGTGAGAAAGAGGTGCTGATTCCTCCATATGAGAAGTTTAAAGTCACTGCCATCATGACAAGAGGTGAGCAGAAAGATCTCTGGTGTGAGACTGTGTTCACTTTGAAAAGCTCTGGAACAAGAAGTGACCTGAACTGTGGTCTATTCAGGAAACCATCCAAGACCAAAACAAAGTCGTATGCGCTGAACAATGTGCTTTGAATTTACATGATATAATTCTGTACATCATCCCCAACATTTGTCTCTCTTGGTTTAGTTAAATAATTATTTGTCTGAAAAAACAATTTGTTTGATTTCAACAAAATTAAATAAAGTTAATTTTAAGTGACCCAATTCAGTGGCCTCAAAATTGATTTTGTGTCTCTAATTCATTTCTTCATTTATACTTGCATCGTTTGCACCACATTACTGAACAATTGTAGTGCTTTCCATCTGTCAGCAATAACATATTGACTGAATGACTTTCTAAGTGCAATGTAGCGATATTTTCAATATTTCAATATTCAATATTTTCAATATAGGACTAAAGCAACGGGACTTAGTTGCCTTAGTCCTTTTTTATACTTTTTAATTCAAGGCATTATCTCCTAGCGCTCCTCAACCTTCAAAACGAATGAAGCTGCTGAATTATTGCAGTTATTTCAATATCCCTCGGCTCAATGGACGAGGTGGAGGATTGCTGACCATATTTAATAAGAATTTTAACATTCACGCCTTGCATCTGATCACTGTAAAAAATTGTGCTGTAAAATAACAGTAATCTACTGGCAGCTGTGGTTGCCAGCAATCTACTGGTAATTTACAGCTCTCCTTTTTTTACAGTATGTTACCACAAAAATACCATGGAAAGTAACTCATATTATTTGGGAAACCGATTGTTTCAAACAGTTCGAGTTTAAAAACTAGTATTTATACTGATACTACTGTGAACTTACTTCATTTGAGTCCACTGAAAATGAACATCTCTTAAAAACAAAACTGTGAACACCTAATGTGTAATAGTGAATTCATTAAAAACATGACTTAAACTAAAATCTTTGCAGTTATTTAGTGGACAAAAGTACATGTATATGTACTTAGCAAGGAGATAGTCACTGCATCAGCAATTACACAGTTACTGCTTTTAAATAAAGCAACCGGCAGCATAACATCAGTATTTCTCTGCTCATCTTTGACTGAAAGGTTTATAGTTCAGAGATCAGAAAGTAGAAGTCCTGCCATATGTTTATTCCACCCATGAACTCAGAGCCAGCTGATTTCTATCTCCTGGCTGAAAAACTGTGCTAATTAGCAAATCCAGGTGATTGGAACAAAATACTGAGAAGGACTTAAACTTATCTGAGCCTGGACTTTACACCTCTGCATAGCAATGCCTCATGTCACTTTCACTTAGGAGCAAAAATCTGCCTTTAAACTTGAAAGAAATTAAGATTTGACATTTATCGTGATAATTATCGATATCGACTGATATAAAACAATCATCGTGATAATTTTTTTCGGCCACATCGCCCAGCCCTACGTAAATGCAAGTCCAAAGTAAGGTTGCTACCATATTTTTTACGATAAAATACTGGCAACCAAGCTGATGTTTTTTGAATGTAAAATTTCACAGGTTTTTTTTTTTAACATTTTTGCCCGTAAATTTAAGTCCCGTAAAACATAATAGGTTGCCACTATATTTTTTATGGTAAATACTGGCAACCACAGCTGCCGTTTTTTTACCGTAAATTTCACAGTTTTGATGTATAGAGTTCTTGCATCTGTTTTGTGTTACTCGACATTATCTCAGTGTTTCTTGCTATGTTTATTTTATTTTGTTTATCCAGTTTTCCCACCTCAAAGAATATGTATGTTACAGAAGTAATAATGGTTTATTCAGTCTGCTCTCATTTTAAAGAAGACCCTTGGCAGAATATTGTTGAAGAGAACATTTTTTATTAAAAAAAATTTAACAAAAAAAGTTATAGAAGTTTAAGTAATGAAAATTACATGAAACATGTTGACCTCTAAGCTCCTAAAAAAAAAGAGCTTTCAGTAAGTTTTTGTTTGGGCGCAATACCAGATTTTCCCCATTAGATGCCAGCAAAGCTCCACTGGTTCACACAAATCTGCAGTAGTTTGTCGCTCTCAAATATTAGGCACACACACACACACATTTTTTTATTATTATTATTACACACATACAAAACACACTCTGACATCCATACCAACACACCCATACAATTATAACTGCATAATCTATCCAATTCACACATGTAAATTACTCAATATACTATACAGAAGCAGAATAAAGCAAGTATTTACTTTATAGGCCTAACCTGAGAAATTGGCACCATTTAGTAAAAAATAGTAAAACATTTAATGAAAGAATGAAAGCTTTTTAACAAAGATTGCATTATTTTGTAGTCAGATGGCCCTGGATTTAAAATGGAGGCATTTTTGTCCTTAATAACCTGAGTGAAACTACTTTGTGTACCTAGTGTAAAATTGATTTAATAAAGGGAAACTGGGGTGAAATAGTAAAAAAAAAAAAAAAACTGATGAGGGCTACATGTGCACGGGCTGTATGACTCATCTTAAGCAGAGAGAAACTCAGTTTTTCCTGCATGAAACCACAGGTCTTCTTCACAAGGGTCGCATTATCAAAAGAGATGAACGAAGACAGCGGGAAGAAGATGAGAAGATTTGTTCTTCTTTCCTTAAAATAAGGGCAGAAGTTGATATATCAACTATTATGATTGAAAATATTCCTGAGCATGTCCTGGATTGTGTTTTCCCTGTCCATTTGTTAATTTTATTATCAAGGTAAATAAAGCCAGTGAATGTGCCTCATGCATCCCTCCTGTATCTTCACCTGATACAATGATGACAATAAAGTACTATTATTGAGAAAAAAATGAAGTACGGAGAAAAGTCATGCAGCTCACCTTACTGTCTGCATGCATAATAATGATTTCAGCCCTTATTTCATAATTGTTGGGCAGCATGACTGTGCTGCTATGGATTTCACAGTGTTTTTTTTTCTTTTCTTTTTTTCTACAGTGTATTTTAAAGGTGTTGTGTGTGATTTTTAGCGGCATTGAGGTGAGTTTACAAATTGCAACAAAAGTTAGGCTGCGTCTCTTTTTCTGTTCTCTTCTTTCCTTCAGTGATTCTGCTTGTTAACAGGCTCGCCACACATGGGAAGGAAGGAGTCAATGAATCCTCTGTCTGCAGTCAAATGGGGGTCAAAGTCTACTGTATGTTCATCATCTCCTGCATTTTTTCTCCTGTTGCTTTCCATGTTTTTTGATGCAGAAACCTCTACGTCTTCATCAGGGCTTAAAATCTATAATTCAGTCCCGGGTTCACAAACAGGGCTTAGATTAAACCAGGATTAGACCTTAGATTTTTGTGGTTTCACACACACACGCACAAATTCTTCCAGCCAGTGTCATTAAACATATATAGTTTGAGTAACAAGACTAGAACAAGTACATTAAAAAAATATTTTTTTTTAGTGAACTGCCAGCCTGTATTGATGTATAGGTAAAAAACTGAAACAGAATGTTAATGTATGAGATGAAAGTATAAACCTGTGGCTTACCATGATGGTAGTTGATCAAACTCAGGGCTATATCCTGACCAGAAAGAGTTGCTGATTCCTCCATATGAGAAGTTTATGGTCACTGATATCAAGACAAAAGGTCAGAAAGGTGCCTGGTGTGACACTGTGCAAGTTGAAAAGCACTGGAATAAGAAGTGACCTGAAATGTGGTTGTTCAGGAAAATAACCAAGACCAAAACAAAGTACTGAGAATAATACTGAAATTACTGAAAAAAGTAATTGAATTTTGAATTTATGATATAATCATGTACATCATCTCCAACATTCTTTTCTCTTGGTTTAGTTCAATAATTATTTGTTAGAAAACACAATTTGTTTAATTTCAACAACATGAAATAAAGTTATTTTAAGTGACCCAATTCAGTGGCCTCAGACTGATTTTATATGCATCTCATTTCTTAATTTATATTTATATCTTTTTGCATCATATTACTGAACAATTTTAGTGCTTTCTATCTAACAAACTGTCAGCGATAGCATATTGACTGCTAAATGACCTTCTGAGTGCAATGCAGCTGTGTGAAATAAACTTTATTTATTTATTTGTTTGTGGTTTTCATTGTGCAGAAGAGTGACTCTTGTGGTTTTGTTGTGTTTGGCTTTACTAACACCATGACGCTTTATGAAATGAGCAATAGCTGCTAAAACCTGTGAAATGACGAGTCTCTTCTTAAGTGTTCATCCCTTTACATTCAGTCAAAAATAATGTTGCTAGTACGTAGATAAAAGAAAATAATTGAAAACTTTGATTAATTAAATTATTACAAAATGTCCATTTGTTTAAATTCTAGTCTTCTTATATGAACTTTAATAGTGTGGAAAAGCTTTCCTCAATTGAATAAACCCAATTTAAAACAGTTACTCTGAGGGCCTTATAGAGGACAGAAATGTCTGTGTCAAAAAGTGTCATTAAAAAGTTTGAAGCTTGTGAGTACAGACTTAAGTCTGGTCTCATTTTAAAGAAAGACCCTTGGCAGAATATTTTTGAAGAGATTTTTTTTTTAAATAAAAAAATGAAACAAAAAAAGTTATAGAGGTTTAAGGTATGCAAATAACTTATGAATATTATTTTACATACAATATATATTATATGAAACATGTTGACCTCTAAAGCTCCTAGAAATTTTCGTTTGGGCGCAATACCAGATTTTCCCCATTAGATGCCAGTAAAGCTCCACTGGTCCACACAGATTTGCAGTAGTTGTTCGCTCTCAAATATTACACACACTTTTTTTTTTTATTGCACACATACAAACCACACTCTGACATCCATACCAACACACCCATACAATTATAATCTATCCAATTTACCCATGTAAATTACTCAATTTACTATGCAAAAGCAGAATAAAGCAAGTATTTACTTTATAGGCCTAACCTGAGAAATTGGCATCATCTAGTAAAAAATAGTAAAACATTTAATGAAAGAATGAAAGCTTTTTAACAAAGATTGCAAAGAATGAAAGCTTTTTAACGAAGGTTTCAATGGGGACATTTCTGTCCTTAAGAACCTGAGTGGAACTACTGTGTGTACCTAGTGTAAAATTGATTTCATAAAGGAAACTGGGGTGAAATAGTTTTGTCTAATAAAATACAAACTTAAGCCAAAATACAGTTGGCATTAAAAATCAAAAAACAAAACTGATGAGAGCTACTTGTGGGCTGTATGACTCATCTTAAAGGGTTAGTTCACCCAAAAATGAAAATTCTGTCAGTAATTACTCACCCTCATGTTGTTCCAACCGCGTAAGACGAGAATACTTTTTGTGCGCAAAAACAAACAAAAATAACGACTTTATTCCACTTTTCATTTCCTTCTCTCTGGGCCTCGTAGTGTTTTTGCGCTGCGCGTCTGTGTTGCACGTCATCGCGCATCACACACATGACCAGCGTCGGCCAATAGTGAGCCTACGTGGTGACGTGTAACACAGACGCGCTGCGCAAAAACACTACGCGAACCAACTAGAGGTCCAGAGAGAAGGAAATGAATAGTGGAATAAAGTCGTTATTTTTGTTTGTTTTTGCGCACAAAAAGTATTCTCGTCGCTTGATATACTTAAGATTGAGCTACTGGAGTCACTTGGACTATATTAACGATCTCTTTAATAACTTTTCTGGGCCAGCAAGTTTCGGTCACATAGCAGCCTATGGAGGAGTGAGACATGGCTCAGATTTCATCAAAAATATCTTAATTTGTGTTCCGAAGATGAACGAAGGTCTTACGCAGTTGGAACAACATGAGGGTGAGTAATTACTGACAGAATTTTCATTTTTGGGTGAACTAACCCTTTAAGCAGAGAGAAACTCAGAGTTTGTCCTTCATGAAACCACAGATCTTCTTCACAAGGTCGCATTATCAGATGAGATGAATGAAGACAGCAGGAAGAAGATGAGAAGATTTGTTCTTCTTTCCTTCAAATAAGGGCAGAAGTTGATATATCAACTATTATGATTGAAAATATTCCTGAGCATGTCTTGGATTGTGTTTTCCCTGTCCATTTGTTAATTTTAACATTAGCAACATTATTTCGGCCCAGATCCGGCCTACATCTGGCATTTGTGGAATACTGCTCTGGCCCACATCCCAGCTATAAATGTTTTGTTCTAAAAACGTTCTGAGAACATTACCATGAAGTTCTAATAATGTTTTCATTGGGTAGTTTTATTCTGGTTCACAGAATGTTCTGCAAAAAGGTACACAGCAAAAACTCCAGTGATAAAAGTTAATGAGATAATTAAGTGAGTAATTGAGCAATGAGTGACCATTATTGAAGACACTTGATGTTAAGCAGACGCTTTTATTCAAAGCGACTTACAGCGGACTAAGGTTTAGACAGAGAGTTAGGTTTGCCTTGTTGATTACAGCAGCCCAGTGATTTTATAGCATACGATTTTTATCACTTTCTATAGAATCAAAAATTTTTCTTAAAAGCTCTGTTAAAAACATTTTGCAAAAAAGTCTTATTTAGACACAAAGACATCAAGATTGAGTGTATGTATCTCAACAATGGTGACAATAAAAAAGCATGTTGCAGTGGCTGCCACCAATCACAACTCATTCATGGCTCCCATCATGCATTGCAGTATGAATAAATTATGATCTGGATTGTCTTATTTGTTTCCGGTTCCTAATTAAGTATTTCGTTTGTCACCATTGTTGAGATTCATACACTCAATCTTTACGCGTGTTTGTGCCTAAACGTTATTGTTTTTAATCAAAACAACTTTTAAGAAATATTTTGTATTATATTGAAAATTTTGTATCTCATTTTAAGAATCACAGTCATGCTGTAATCAACTATTTAAATCAGTCAGAGATTAAACACTGTTTTGAGATTTAGGTCAATTTATTGATAGGCTATAACCAATAACATCTAAGAGTGTCCTTACAACAGCCAAACACATTCATAAGTAAAAACACGTATGGGTCAAGAACCCAACTAAGGGCGTTTTTCCACTGGGTTCGTTTGCTGCGGTCCGAACCCGAGTGCGCTAGTTCCCGGCGCCCCCCGCAGCGTTGGTCTGGTTTCACTCTCAATTAGTTGTATCGAACCCAGGTGCGTTTGCAGTGATCTTACGTCATCGCAAACGCACACGGAAAACGCATGGAGAATACAACTCGACTGAGCATAGCTGTAATTTGTCGGGTTTTTTTGGTGCTATTATGCACAACATAGTGAGAGACAACTGGGCCATTCCACCGAATGGGTGACATTTGCTTGTTGTAACTCTTAAAAATTAAACTTAATTTTTTTTATTTTTTTCAACACTGAATCTAATACTCAAATATTTACCTATTCAAAATGTGTATTGGTCAATCTCAGGCAACTTTATTTAATTTTTTACAAGGTTTCTAAGCAGAAGATGGATGCAAGTTTTCACAGTCCTGTTACCGAAACGCATGTGACATTTAAAAAGCATGTTTAAAAGCATGTCAATTATTCCTTTGTTTTCCCCACAAGAAAGTGTTTATTTTAAAGATATTGTTGGTTATATGTTCAAATAACTGATATTTTTGACAAAAAATCACTATATATTAAGGCAAAGTGTATTATAATAAAAAACACAAAGCCATTTTTTCATTTTAAAGAAGACCAAAGCCTCAAGTTTATATATTTTTTTTTATAATTTAATTTATTAAACAATTGTATAAATGATGGACCAAACAAAACTGATAAAAACAGTGGTTTAACTTTATTTTTTTAGAAAATAAATAAATAATAGTAACAGGAATGAACACTTGGTAACAGGAATGAACTATTTCATAACAGGAATGAGGAACAGGAAACAGGAATGAGTGTCCATATGTGTGTGCACGAGAGAGAGTGTACATGACTGTGTGTGCATAAGATTTCTATGTTGAAGTGATGTACTATATGCTAGTAGTACTTCACAGCAAAGGAGGTGGAAAGAGAAATAATATTTACAGAATTAAATCAACAAAACAGAGGACTTTATTCACTCCTGTTACTTTAATTCACTCCTGTTATTTTTCATATAAGTAACAGGACTGAAAGTAACAGGATTGAGTTTTTAAGCAAAAAGTTATCAAATACATGACATATGGCCACATAGCATACATGCTAATAGCATGAGGACACTGAGCAAATTCTAGTAATTTAACAAAAGTTAATATCTTTAAAATAAACAAATACATTCTAAGAAATTATTTAGGTAACAGGATAGTATGTTGAGATTGACCTTCTCAGTCATAGTTACAATTTCATCAAATATACAGAAATTAAAATAAGAGGACTAACTTATGGTCTTCCCATTGCCTTTAGAAGATCAAGATGATGCAACTTCCTGTTGAAAATGTGTCTTGTGGAATATTCCAAGTTTTTCAGAGGGGGGAATGTGTTAGGGTAACAGGACTGAGTGAAAACCCGGGGACATGACTAAAATCTGTATTTTATCTAAAATATTAGATAAAATATTTTTTTCTCATAAAAACAAACAAACATTTTAAATACATTGTATATAAAGTCACACAACAATCCCCAAAACTTAAGATTTCTGAAGGATTTTAATCATTATATTTCATGGCAAAGTTTAGAGACAGAGAGTGGGGACATGCAGAAAGTGCTATTTTTTTTGTGTTCTATGTAGTTTTTATTAATGTTTTTAATTATAAATTTTATAATTTGTAGTTAGCTTAATATGCAGGACATTTTGCTTAATAATAAAATGTATTTTAGAGTTAATTTTCATGCAATTTTATACATATGTTGTTCTGGGGACATAAATGTCACCCATTCGGTGGAATGGCTCAACTACGTTTATGTGCATTACATGGTGTAATTCAGCACATATCCAGGGGACGCCGTGTTTCTGCTGCTCGTAGAAGATTTTTTTGAATGAGGAATGTTTTTTGAATGAGATTTGTATGAATTTGAATGAGGCACCTCACCTCTTCAGTGTCCCACAACGTTCCCCTGCCACTCATTTAAAAAATAAAAACATGACTGTGATAGCCTTTAAGATTGGTCTGATTTCTTCAAGCGTTCGCTATGTTTTTTTTTTAATATGCGTATCTTCAAGCGTTTACTATGTTTACTATGGAAACGGTTAGCGCGCATAGTCTTTTGCATTACAAACAGAAGGCATTCAAACATGAACGCGATTTAAATTATTTTATTTTGGTTGTCTTGCGTGAGGAAACAATGATATCGACAGTGATACGCATGCGCGGGATACTATACTTCCTGAACAAGCGCGCACCCGAGTCCGTGTTGCTTGCACATTAACGCGAACCACACCACGGTTCGGGAGCAACCGAGCTCAGACCACCTCCTCCAGGTAGTCTCGGGTTCGGTACTCTAGTGCGCACCCAGGGCCGATGACAGCGTTTACATTAGCGATTTTTCATGCGAACCGTTCCCCGGTCCGCACTAAACTGCCAGTGTGAAAGCGCCCTAAAACAAACATAATGGTGACTTAAAAATAGTGATTTTCTCCTTCAGTGATTCTGCTTGTTAACATCAGGTGTCTTCAATAATGATCAATTATCACTTAATTCATCACTTAATTATCTTTTTTTATGACTTGAGTTTTTGCTTTGTACGTTTTAGGAGAACATTGTGGGAACCAAAATAAAACTACCCGCTGAAAACATTATTAGAACTTCATGTTCTCAGAACGTTTTTAGAACATCTTGCTGGGATAACACACAGAGTTACATGTGAAAACAGAAACTAGATTAAAAGTTAACAAAGCAGAAGAATTCATTGTTGATTTACTTAAAACTTGTAAAGACGATTATAATTCGGAATTAATGAAGCCATCAAACATTATAATGAAAGCAACGTCTGACTTGAAGAGACACAATGAGTGAAGATTTAAAGTTTGGCCTTGTCCTGTACCAGTTTTGCATCAACACCACAGTTCACGTAACTTATTTTCCCAGAGCTTTTCAACTTGAACACAGTGTCACACCAGGCACCATCCTGACCTTTTGTCTTGATATCAGTGACCATAAACTTCTCATATGGAGGAATCATCACCTCTTTCTGGTCAGGATGTTTGAAATATTTGGTCACATCACAAGTGTAGATTTCAAAACAAGATTTTGGTCCAAAATCATTTGCTACCTTACGATCAAGAGAGGAGGATGTAAATGAGCCGAAACGAACCTCTTTGTTCAGAACATCCTTATCAAACTCAACTGTAGTGCCACGATAAGTTGAATAGCATTTGCTTTGTGTTTTGTTCAGAATCTGTATTGCATCTGTTACCAGAAAGTGAAGTGAATACCATTTGAATGTCTTGTCTGTGTAATTTTGTTTCTCACTACGGACAGCATTATTGAAATCACGATATACTTTCGAATTGTTGTTAGTGTACACATAAATGGCGACTGAATGAATCTGTTCCAAATTATCCTGTGGTTTCTTGGCTTTCTTTTCACCGTCGTTCCAAGTATCATTAAATTCAGAAGACTTATTGATTTCCTCCTTCAGATATTTTGTCTTCACCAGGTCTGTCATGTTCTTTCTACAGCCCATATATTGGTCATCAACAGAATTCGGTGCCATATCCAATGGATATATCTTTCCTTCAACAGCAGCAGCTCTGTGATCCTGCAGAAACAGGAATCATAATGATCACATCATCAGTATTCATGTCTGTAACAATCTTATCAGCTGTCCTGTAGCTCAAGCAATAGAGCGCTGGCGCTTGCAACGCCAAGGTCAAGGGTTTGATTCCCAGGGAAAGCAAGAACTGATAAGAATGTAATTGTTCACCTTGAAATGCAATGTAAGTTGTTATGGATAAAAGCGTCTGCCAAATGCATAAATGAAAATGTAAATGTAGAACACAAGCTTACCTGTCCTAGAGCAGCTAAAATGAGAAGAAGAACTTCAATGATCAGCAGCATCTTGATTCAGTCAAATCCCTCTGATGATCTAGTGAAGAACTGATGCTGAAACACAACAGTGTCTCACATTTATTAAATCTATCACTGCAATAGCAGTACTTATTTTAAACTGTTTGAAAGAGATGAGGAACGTGGCTTTTTTATATCGCTGATAATGTGTGTGTTGTGGGATATAACAGCTGACGTAGGATCGCGATGTTGAGCTCATCATGATGCAGCACATGTGAAGCCTGTGTGGTTTCACACTGGACACACCGAGTTCCTGCAGACGTGCAAATAAAGCTTGACTCTCCTTATCACTTCGAGCAGTTCTGACTCTGTGAAAGTTACGAATACAGTAACTTTAAACAAACTAAATAAATATAAATTAAATTATTGTGATTCAAAAGATGAATAAGAAAAGGGTACTCTAAACAAAGAGGTTCATTTGCATAAACTTTTCTTGATTTAGAGTAGCCAAGGAATTTAGAATGTTTGTAATCTATTTGTGTGCTGATGTGAAAAAAATATTCAATGCTTTCTTGTGCAAAAGAGGTGCTGATTCGACACATTTATGGTCACTGATGTCAAGACAAGAGGAGATCAGAGAGAGCTTTACTCTGACACTGTGTTCACTTTGATGCTGATGGCCAATAATCCATATATTTGCCTAGAAGATGTCTAAACTTCATGGACTTCACAGTTCAGGTCACTTCTTTTTCTAAAAAAAATTTTGAGTGTTGTGCCGGTCGTGTCATTACCGCAAGCAAATAGGTTTGACATCATGATAACCAGATTCTGATCATGGAAATGTGAATCTTTTTCTCCAGATTTCTGCTAGAAGAGACACAACACATCAATCATGGGTTCAGTTCACATCACAACACTAAATGAGATGTAAATTAACAGTCTCATAGCTCTTTTTGTTTTGGATAGGATCTATCGTTCCAAGTAGCAATTATGAGGCCAAGCACACAAATGATCTCAATGAGTCAATTTTGGTGAGGATTGGACAAATTTTGGTGGAGTAAAAGTAAAAAAAAAAAAAAAAAAAAAAAAAAAAACAGGATGTTAATTCGATCAAAATTCTTTGAAACTCTGTAAGACAGTCACATTTCACATTTATACAGTTCATGAAATGGACAACAAAGCATTTTGAAACTTATATCACAGGGTATTATGACATATCAGGACACATTTTGACCAGTAGGTGGTGCTGTGACTAAACTGAACAAGTGCACTCAGGGCTGTATTGCAATTACAAAGGCCTTTTTAATTTTTTATGCTTATAATGTATATGGCTAGGGGAAAAACTGGGTTCTAAACTGTTTTGGTTGTTTCAAATTTTGGGTTGCAAAATTGTCAAATTGGTTTGGTGGTCCCGTAAGTAACCTTGTTTCAAGAACTGTCTGTGGCAGTTAGTGCAGCAAGATTCTTGAACCAGACATTGGCATTTTCTCTTATCCTTGTAGGCAGTTGTGTTTTCCTTTCCCGGAATGTAAGCTGGTCGGGTAAAAGAATTTTACCAAAATTCAAAGAACCAAACTTTGTCGTATGAGCACTGTGCTGATTTGCTGAAGTTAAAATTAGGTGATAAAGGGAAATAAAATATAAAAATATAGGAGATAAAATGTAAAAGCGATAGAGCAAAGCGCGGAGCAGTAAGCAAGAGCGTCCGAACAGTAGCTGAGCAGGAAGTAGTCTATATTTATATAAATAAATATAAATTCATACATAAATAAATATAAATAAATATAAATTCATTTCTAACAGCTGAAGTGTGATCTTGATGTGTTTGGCTCAACTAAACTGCTGAGCTCATCATTGTGGAGAACTTATGAAGGTCTTTGTGTGGTTTCACACTGGACAAAGGCTAAAAAAACTTTGCACGCCTAAGTTGTATTTTGAGCTGTTCTGACTCTATGTGTCACGGATAGGTGGCTGTAATCAAGTCCCAGACAACGGAGAAGATAAAAAAAACTTTACGTACAAGCACATATCACACAGAACTCTAAACATTACAAGACAAGGAACAGACAGAAACAGAGGGTTTCTGTCTGTACAAGTGAAGCTGGTAATGCTGTTTGAGGAGTTGTTTAATCCTCCTCTGCTGAGATCTTCACAGATTTAATGTCTTCTTTTCTCTTTAGTTGATTTCATCTAAGGCTGCGTCTGAAGTCATTTGTAGTTCTTGTGTTTCTGCTTGTCTCTTTTTCTGTTCTCTTCTTTCCTTAAGTGATTCTGCTTAACTTATTAAGGCTGATATGACTCCATATTTAATATACACAGACTTTGTGGCTCAGATAAGGTCCAGTTCTGGTTTATTTCTTTGCTCTTGGCTGACATGTGGCATTTTTAGGAATGGCACAAAGGTCTCTGTCTTAGGATCATTGTTTTCAATAAGTGCTTTTTTGGCATTTGTTGTGTATCTTTGGATTATGTTGTGTTGTAAATAAATCCAAACAATTTAAAAGCCATTCTTTTTTAAATCTCCTCATTTACAGTATTGTGCAAGGTTGCTCAGAATGACAGGGCCTGATAGCTCCTAATAGGGCCGTTAGGGGAGGGTCTTTGTCTTTCTCAGGTGTGAAAAGCTTATATATTAATGAGCTCCCGCATAAAGCTTTTTCAAACAAAACACGTCGTAAAAATTTTAAATCAATATATTGTCTTATCTGAATGAGCAGTCCTAGTCTTAGAGCAAATATTCTAGGCTACGTCATACAATTTTCAAAAGTCTTGTGAAGAAATAATCAGTATGGGTTTCATGGCCTTATTTCAGTGAGAATTTTTTTTTTTGTATTTTCACAAACCACACATAAATGCCATTATCTCAAAACTACAAACTTTTACATACATGCTGCTGATATATTATTGTAGCAGAGTTTGTGCTGAATACAGTGTAATTAGACTTTAGCCATGAAAATGTCACAAGTAACAGAAATAACCAGAAATGTCAGAGCATGTCAGAACACCTCCAGGGCCCAGAAAACAGCTCAGACCTCAGAGGGTTAACAAGCAGAATCAGTGAAAGAGAAAATCAATATTTTTAAGTCACCATTATGGTGATCAGTGTCTATTTTAGTTGGGCTCTTGACCCTTAAATTTTTTTACTTTAAATTATGTTTGGCTGTTGTAACTGAATTAAAACTCCCAGATGAACAAATAGAAAAGATGATCAGACAATGCTGATTATGTTTTGATATAATCATCATTTGACCTGAATCACAAAACTTATTTAGAGCCTCTCTGACTTATATTTATATTAGGGGTGTGACGAGACGCTTACTCCACGAGACAAGACGAGACACGAGATTGGGTTCACGAGAACGAGACAAGTCGAGATTTTTACACAATTTTTAAGAAATCCTCAATGATGAAATATATGAATGGAAAATAGTCTTTTATTCAACTGAAATTCAAAAAATGCAAAACAATTTAAGTTCATTTTGAAATCAACTTGTAATGAATGTTATTTTACTTCTATTTTAATGAATTCTATGCAGTAAAGGACATGCAAACACTGCAAAATGTTTTGCTATAAACTCTACTGTCTGGCTTCTCCCCTGTACGATTTCACATGAGAAATCTAACTCCTTTCCACAAATCGAGCATAAAGAAAAATAAAACAGTATAAATAAAATAAATATAAATAACTGAAATAACACTTTAAATGCAAACAGTAAGTGTGTATCCATAATCAAAGTACTGCTCTCTCAAAACTACAAGTTCAAACAGAAATTTTTTTTTTCAAGCTTGAAAAAGAGAAAAAATTAACTACACAGAACAGACTAAGATTATATGTTCTTTTTCAAGAATATAAGCATGTCGACGATTTCTGGCAGCAGTTGAGACCTTTGGGCAGTAGCTAACTAGGGCTGCACGATATGAAGCAAAGCTGCGATGTGCGATAACATTGTTTAATATTGCGATCTCGATATGACTTGTGATATGTGAATGTTAGCTATACTGTTCCCATGTCTTAGTGCTTTAATAGGTTCTTTGCGCGATAGGTCAAATGTTTATTACCTGCCTGGTTCAGATTACACTATTTTAGCGCGATTTTGGCACGATCCGTTTCGTGGAGGTTCGTAAAGGACAACGGGCGTCGGGACGCAAGATTTGATCGTTTCATTTCGAATAGTGTGTCATAGTGGGCGACAACCTACGCGTCTTTGATGCTTCAGGACATCACGACAGAAAGACTAGCATGTTTAACTTTAACGGTCCTCCACGACGGGTTGAGTGTGAGCGAGAGTGAGTGTGCGTGAGTGAGCCCGCCAGTGAGCGCGTGTGTGTCTGTGTGTGTGTGTGTTCGCGTGCGAGTGAGTGAGCGAGGGACAGTGAGTGTGTGTGTGTGCGCGGAGTGTGTGTGTGATTGGCCCGGCACACAAATTATTTAAAAGTGGCAGGGGCTACTAATTTCACCCTCACGCTCCATCACACTGACATCACAACAACTCACGAGACAAAGTTTTACCTCAACGAGAAATCTCGTCGCGTTTTAATCTCGCGAGATCTCGTAACACGAGATCTCGTCACACCCCTAATTTATATTGTTGATTATATCATCATGTGATTCTACAACATAAGATCCAGAAAAAAAAAATAAATAA
Source organism: Scardinius erythrophthalmus (assembly GCF_964197995.2). Taxonomy (NCBI): domain Eukaryota; kingdom Metazoa; phylum Chordata; class Actinopteri; order Cypriniformes; family Leuciscidae; genus Scardinius; species Scardinius erythrophthalmus. The sequence continues at coordinate 30,686,602 of NC_138221.1, forward strand.
ATCACCATTTGTTTAGGCGAGATAGGTCTGACTGCAGAACCGCAAACCATCCGTCATATAGCAGTGTGAGGACGACAGCGCCAGCCTGACAGTCTGATGCCGGAAGTGGGCGCAGCAAGGCATTTAAACGATTTAATTGAAAATGTAATATCTCAAATATGATAAAATATAAGAATTATGTTTTGTCCTATTAACAAAATACAATATACTACTATAAACAAATGTTAATAGTTTTTTAAAAGGTAAAATGATACTTTATCCATTTGTTTTGTTGAGTCAAATGATTAACAATATAAATTGAACAAAGCTTAAAACAAAAAAATAATGATATGAAAACAAAGGTTGAGCGTTTGAACATTTGATTTAATTGCTCCAAATAAATAATAGTAATTAAATAAAAATACAAAATCGAACTAAATAATAAATAAGTTATACAAAATAAACTACCTACTCAAACTTATCCTATGTGTTTGCATGTTTAATGGGATGCATTCATAGATATGAAATATTATTATAACAAAATATAAATGCAGAAATATATAATGTTTGTGTTAACCACACACAGACATTTGAAGCAGTTTGTCTATGAGTTTTACTCACCGCCTGCGGTTCCAACGCACAACTGTGAACCTTTATCGTTGGGACTGCTATATCCGGCGTCGAACTTGGCCTTGTTTATAAAACAATCATCGTCGAAATGCAGGGAACAAACAAAGTTCTGTGACTGCAGCGAGCACAGCGCTTTGATTGGCGCGTACTGCTTTCGCTCTCTCGCTCTGGTCTACGGATGCGCACGCGCCCTTCCGGGAGAAGAGCCCTTAGGACCGTATAAGGAAATTCCTCCCCATCTGACATCACACAGACCCATACTCTTTCCGAAACTTGTGACAAACCGGAAGGAGTATTTTTGGTACAGAAATACTCCATCAAAAGTACAACTTAATTTTTTGAAACTTTGTCCATGTTTAGAATGGGAATCCAACTCTTTAACAGTGTAAAAAACTCAGTATGCATGAAATAGCATTTCACCCCCCCTTTAGCCTAGTGTTGATACATTTCTGTTGTAAAAAAGATATTCATTCAGTTAATTAATCTATAACGTTATGTTAGCCATTCTGGAGAAAACTGTGATGTTATCATCCAGCTCAGTTCAGTTCTCTTATAATGGTGTCAATGACAGAATATTAACTTACAAACTACTTAAAGCCGTTTTGTATAAGCGTAACGCTAAGTATGTTGTATCCAACAAAGGTATAACTTATTTTTAGCTTCTTCTCTTCCTTGTTCTACCATATTAAACATGAACTCCGTCCACTTCCGGCATCAGACTTTGACCCCACCCACTGTCAGCATCAGACTGTCAGGCTGGAGCTGTTGTTCTCATACTGTTATGACGTATGGTTCTGCAGTTGGTTATTATTGGTTAAGGCGGCCATTCCCAAACTGTGGTCCGCGGACCACTAGTGGTCCGTGAGGGTACTGCAGGAGGTCCGTGGAAAGGCAAAATAATATATAAAATAATATTTTTTTACCTTCATTTTACCAGGAAATTCCCATAAAAGAAATAAAAAGTAAAAAGAATATGTAGGCCTATATTGATATAAAATTGAAATTAAATTGTCAAGTTATTATAAAATATATAAAATAGGCTAGTGGCACTCGGCCGTGACGTTCAAGTCCACACAGTAAATTCCCCGGTGTTAAATTTAACACCGCTCGGTGTTTATATGGGAACCACCAGCAGGGTGTTAAAAGTAACACTGAAGCAGTGTTAGAGTAAATGAGATAATTAAGTTATTAATTGAGTGATGATTGAGCATTGAAGACACCTGATGATAACAAGCAGAATCACTGAAGAAAAGAGAAACACAAGAACTACAACTGACTTCCGGAGATGAAATCAACTGAAGAAAAAAGACGAAATTAAATCTGTGAAGATCTCAGCAGAGGAGGATTAAACAACTCCACAAACAGCATTACCAGCTTCACTTATTACTAACTAGTTATTGAGAATTAATAGAGGTGTAGATGTTGATGTTTTATTGGAAATAATACATTTTAGTAAAATCACCATTATGGTGATCAGTGTTTACTTTAGTTGGCTAGTTTGAATCTTGGCTTTGTTATGCAAGTTTGTGGACTTTGTAACAGTGTTTCACAAAACACATAATTTTGTAACAAAGGATGCCAGAAACAAAGATGATCAAGTGATGTAGTTTTAACCATCATGAAGCAGAATTAATCACTAATCACATAGATTAGCAAAACTTATTATTTGTTATTAAGAGGTTTTTTTTTTTTCACCAATGATAATTTTTTGTCACAGAACAGACATTCTGAATTATGATTTTATTTTTGCACATTGTAGAGGAAATTATTTAAGACACACACAGACATCAAGAATCAGCTTATGAATCACTACAATGGTGACATGCTTCGTGCAGCAATGCATGCTGGAAACCACCATATTATAAAACTAATGGCTCCCAGCATGTATTGCAGCATAAAGCATGTCACCACTGTAGTGATTCATAAGCTGATTCTTGATGTTAGTGTGTGTTTGTTTCCCTACAGATAATTTTTCTCAATGTATTTAGAAGTAAAAAATTCAGAATGTTTGATCTTTGGCAAAAAAAAAGAAAAAAGTATTGATTGTAAAAATCTGTTAATAGCAAGTTATCTCTTTTGGTCAGTTATGACATTTGTCAAACAATCATTTTTTTTTTCAAATTCTTTATGATGATGAAACATATATCATACCTTTGTGTTTGGTTTCCTTTGCAACATATTATGTGTTTTAGTAAACACTGTTACAAAGAGAACAAGTACCTTGTAATATATATAAATGGTCAATCCACCCAACTAGAGGAAACACTGATCACCATAATGGTAACCACACATTTTCAATACAACTTCAACATCTAAAAATCTGTTCATTCTCAAAAAGAACTTCTGTAGATGAATGACAGAAATAAGGTCAAACTGGTTTGTAATAAGAGAGATTTCATGTCTTTTCAGTTGATTTCATCTAAGGCTGTGTCTGGAAGTCAGTTGTAGTTCTTTTGTTTCTCTTCAGTGATTCGGCTTGTTATCATCAGGTGTCTTCAATAATCGAAAAATCAACACTCATTAAATTCCTTAATTATCTAATTAACTCTAACACTGCTTCAGTGTTACTTTTAACACCCTGCTGGTGGTTCCCATATAAACACCGAGCGGTGTTAATTTAACACCGGGGAATTTACTGTGCAGTGCCGTTAAAACCACAACATGGATCGGTGGATAGCAACAGGTTCTCAGAAGAGAAAAGGGCAGAGACAAATATGTTCTCATTATCACATCACACGCATGCCTTTATAGACAGTTAATATGAAACGCAATGTGTATAAATGGAATGAACTAGATGTACCGCATGGCGGTACAAAATATGACCGCCGCTCAGGCCAGCACTGGCTTTCCACAAAAAGAAATGACGTGGAGCAATTTGGCTGTATTGCGTGTATATGTATATACCAGGGCTGGGCGATTAAAATCGCGATATTGTTATGCACATCTCTTCAGTAAAGCCGGTTCCTTGATTAGTAGTAAATCGCCATCACCTGCTTTCAGATGAAGCGGCATTTACTACAAAGAGCCGTAGTTAACTGACAAGCTGAGCCAAATCGCATCAATATCGCGGACGTATCGCCAGCGATATTTAATGCGATATGGCTCAGCTTGTCAGTTAACTACGGCTCTTTGTACACAGCAAAAACTCCAGTGTTAAATTAACACTCCTGGGAGTGTATGAGTCCACACTCAAGAGTGTTTAAGTTAATGAGATAACTAAGTGATTAATTTAGTGATGATTGAGCATTATTGAAGACACCTGATGTTAACAAGTAGAATCGCTGAAGGAGAAAATCGCAAATTGTAAGTTACCATTATTGTGATGGTTAGTTGCTTTAGTTGGGCTCTGACCCTTTTATGTGTTCTTTAGATTTTCTTTGGTAGTTGTATCTGAGTTAAAACTGCCAGTTGAACAAAGAATAAAAAGTGCTCTGATGGTGTTGGTTATATTATGAAAATCATCATTTGAACTTGATCACTGAATTCATTAAAATCCTTCTTTCTGACTTTGATTTATGTTGTTGGTTACAGCATAACTGTGAATTTGAATAAATGGCCAGAATTTTTGGTTATAATATTAAAGATTTCTTAAAAGTTGTTTAAAAAAGATCTTTCTTTTAGGCACACACAGATGTCAAGATTCAGTCTATGCATCTCAACAATGGTGAGGAGCAGAATATTCAATTAGGAAAAGTAAATTACATAGACAATTCAGATCATAATTTATTCATACCGCAATGCATGATGGGAGCCATTAATGAGTTGTGATTGGTGGCAGCCACTGCAACATGCTTTATTATTGTCACCATTGTTGAGATTCACAGGCTGATTATTGATGTCTGTGTTTTAAATGATTATGTTTGAACGTCTTTTTGATCAGAACAATGATTATTAAATATTTTGAATTATAAGTAAAGTACTGATAATTATAGGCTGAAGAATCACAAAACTGCAGCTAACAAGTTAAACCAATCTATCTCAATAAGTTTCCTTTTTCAGATCACGCATGAATATGTCATAACATAACCAATACTATAAGATAACATTTTACTTTGTTCATTTAACTGTTATAAATCAATAACAGCAGACAAACAACAGTAAATATTAAAGTAAACATATAATGGTCTAGAGCCCAACTAAAGCAAACACCCATCACCTTAATGGTAACTTACAATTTGTGATTTTCTTCTTCAGTGATTCTGCTTGTTAACATCAGGTGTCTTCAATAATGCTCAATCATCACAAAATTAATCACTTAATTATCGCCTCAGCCCTAAATGCCGCTCCATCTGAAAGCAGGTGATGGTGATTTACTACTAATCAAGGAACCGGCTTTACTGACGAGATGCGCATAACAATATCGAGATTTAAATCGCCCAGCCCTAGTATATACCTAAAAAAAGTAGTAGTATGTGCATGTCTGTCTGTGTGTGTGTGTGTATGTGTGTGTGTGTGTGTGTTTGTGTATGTGTGTGTCTGTGTGTGTGTGTGTGTGTGTGTGTGTGTGTGTGTGTGTGTGTGTCTGTGCGTGTATGTATGCGTGCGTACATGTGTGTGCACGTGTGTGTTTGTGTGTGTGTCTGTGCATGTGGATTTGTATGTGTGTGTGTATGGGTGTGTGTCTGTGCGTGTGGATGTCAGTGTGTGTGCATGCTTGCGTTTGTTTGTATTCCTGCATGTGTGTGTGTGACAGTTAGGGTTGCCAACTTCAGAAAAGGAAAATGCGGGACAATCGTGGTTATTTATAGGAAAATGAGGGACACTCAAAATATGTGTACTGTATCACACAGTGTACGTCATTTCAGTGTTTGCAGTTAAGTTTGTGTTTAAAAGGTTATCAGACATAAACACATTTGTATTGCTTAACATATTTATGTATTTAATTCTAAAAATAATTTTAATGTCACACATGAAAAAAGTCACATTTCAAACAAACCATAGTTCAAAATAACAGCATTTATCTAAAATAAAAAGCTTTTTTAACATTATACACTAGGCTTACAGTTAAAAAGTTTGGGGTTAGTAAGATTATTTTTTGGGGAAAAAAATAAAGAAAGTAATTGCCTACTTTTATTCAGCAAGGATGCATTACATTAATCAAAAGTGACAGTTAAGATAATGTTACAAAAGCTTTCTACGTACTTTCTAAAAGCTTTAAAACATTAATAATAATCAGAAATGTTTTTTGAGCATATTATTCCCTCAGGTAGATTACATGTTTTCTTGCGTGGCTGAATGTTAGACTCAAGAACAATAATCACGTTGTTTGCATTCGCCATAATTGATTAGCCGAAATCAAAACGTGGACAGTGAAAGGAAATTACCGTTAGCACGAGACGAGTCCGGCTTGAAGCGGAAGCGACCAGACGGCAGAGGATGTTCGCAAATCAAACAATGATTTGCCTCAAAACAGTGATTAAAAAAAGCTGTGATTGGATGATGACAGGTGTCGGTGATCATTCTCAAGTGTCGTGGTCAGCACTGCTGCTGTTGCTGTTGTATCAGTCAGTGGTTTATCAGCTTGTCAAAAAACGGGACACGGGAGGTCACGCAAGGGACAAATAAATTAGGCCCAAAATGCGGGACGTCCCGCCTAATTCGGGACAGTTGGCAACCTTAGTGACAGTATCATCCTAAACCAGCAACCCTTCGCTCAACACCACCATCTACAGGCCGATGAGTGTACAGTCACTAAATGTGCACATAAATGAATTTATTTTATACCCCCCCATGGATGAAATTCTACGAAACTTAGCATACCCCCAGAGGATGTCAAGTTAATCATACACATGAAATATGGTGCAGTTCTGAACATCTCAACTGAAGATAGGGGCGATTAAAGCAGAATAATATTGCATTTTAATTTTTTATGGGAGGGGCGCAAATCACAAATTAATGAGTGATTATAGGCTAGGTTGATGTGGGCCCTTAAGACCAACATACCATAAAAATTTCTTCATCCTCGGTGCCACGGTTCAGGTAGTTATTTAGGAAAAACTGAATTTTTTGGGTTTGGGGGGGGGCCCAGCGCGGGGGGGGAGTGGCCCCCGCGGACCAAACGAAATTTTTCCGTTAAAGTCTAGTGGGGCTACATGCCCACCAAATATCATGTTCCCCGGTGTTTCAGTGTCCCTGGTATCGTTGACGAAAAATTCAGTAGATGACGAAAAAAAAAAAAAAAAAAAAACTTTGACAATCGATTATGGGCTAGGTTGATGTGGGCCCTTAAGACCAACATACCATAAAAATTTCTTCATCCTCGGTGCCACGTTTCAGGTAGTTATTTGGGAAAAAATGCATTTTTTGGGTTTGGGGGGGGGCTCAGCGCGGGGGGGGGGGGGGGGTGGCCCCCGGGGACCAAACGAAAATTTTCCGTAAAAGTCTAGTGGGGCTACATGCCCACCAAATATCATGTTCCCCGGTGTTTCGGTGTCCCTGGTATCGTTGACGAAAAATTCAGTAGATGACGAAAAAAAAAAAAAAAAAAACTTTGACAATCCCTATATGACCGCTTTCGCTAGCTACGCTAGCGGCGGTCATAATAAGGCCTGTTATTATTTTAATTTCCAGTTAACTTAGTTTCTTGATCTCGCGTTTCTGAAATGTTTTGCGAATGTGCTGTTAAGTGGACAAACTCAAGCCTACTTTTTGAAGACTTGTAAAACTCTGAAGATTAATAATCCCCTAAAATCGCCAAAGGTTTTGAAATGTTGACTATATCCAAGTGTTCTTATTACTGTATAGATTTCATACTCCATTGCTATGGAAATAAGCCTGTTGTTCAAATGAACCTGATTATGCCCTTGTGAGCTTGAGTAAATAAATAAATTAGATATGTGGCAGGCGTTGTGTACAGTAAACTTTCTTGTAACAAGCCTGTTGTACTGATGTGATGACCAATTATAGTTTTAGTGCTAGTAAGCCTATTTAGAGGTGCGGATTAATTCAGGTATGACTGTGTACATATTTTATTATGTGTATTATGAGGTGGACCGCAGAAATTCTTGATTACAAATAGTGGTCCACACACACAAAGAGTTTGAAAACACCTGGGTTAAGGCACACACAGACTTCAAGAATGAGTGTATGAATCTCAACAATGGTGACAAACGAGATATTTAAATAGGAAAAGGAAATTACTAAGACAATTCAGATCATAATTTATTCATACTGCAATGCATGATGGGAGCCATGAATGAGTTTTGATTGGTGGCATCCAGAATGCACTGCAACATGCTTTATTATTGTCACCATTGTTGAGATTCACAGGCTGAATCTTCTTTTGAACAGAACTTTTAAGAAATATTTTGGATTCTATAGAAAATGCTACAAATCATATGCTATAAAACCATCAGGCTGCTGCAATCAACACTCTCTAAACTGTAATCCTCTGTTGTAAATCGCTTTGGATAAAAGCATCTGCCAAATGACTAAGTGTAAATGAGTTTAGTTTTTCAGGTCAAACTAAGAATATGTTAAAACATAACCAACACCACCTGATCACCTTTTATCTTTGTTTATCTGTCAGTTATAACTTAGTTACAACAGCCAGACAAAATCTAAAGTAAGTTAGCAGTTTAAGGGTCAAGAGCCCAACTAAAGCAAACACTAATCACCATAATGTTAGCTATGGTAATAATGGTAATGGTAAAATTAGATTTTCTCCTTCAGTGATTCTGCTTGTTAACATCAGGTGTCTTCAATAATGGTCATCAATCATCACACAATTAATCACTTAATTATCTCATTCATTTTATCACTCTTCAGTGTTAATTTAACACTCATATTTTAACACTTTGAGTGTGGAGTCAAATAAACTCCTAGGAGAGTTACAGTTAAAACATTATATCTTAGTTTACATTTAACCTTATAGAAACATTATTTGTGTAGTGCATTGGCAGTGTTTATATATTTTTTTTACTATTGTGACTGACGTCACGGCAGAATGCGTCCAGCGTAATTTCCACCTAAGCGAGTTAAAAGGTGTGTTGCGCAATACTGTGGGACACATCCCAGTCAACACTATGATCTCACAGTGATGTCACCATGTGGTCACAACGTCAGCAATCTGAGTTCACAGTGTTCTAAAAGTGTAACCTCACAGCGCTCTCACTGTGTGCTCAAACTATGACCACAATATGAGCTCATCCCAGCTAGAAATGTTATTGTTCTATGAATGTTTTGAGAGCATTATGTTATGTTCTTGTAATATTTTCTGTAGCTAATTTTATTTTTGTAACCAGAATGTTCTCCTAAAAGGTAGGATAACACTCTCTATAAACATTTCAAACATGTTTAGTGATGACATTGATAGAACATTATCCCCCCTAACATTCTTAGACAGTTATAGCGGGAAGTTTCGATGTTTAGAAACTATGTTTAAGAGGTTTACATGTTGAAGTTTGTTTGAAGAGTTTGGTTTGGTTAAACCAATATTGTTATGTGCATCTCATCAGTAAAGCCAGTTCCTTGATTGGTAGTAAATCGCTTTCTCTTGCTTACAGATGGAGAGGCATTTACTATAAAGAGCCGTAGTTAACTGACAAGCTGAGCCATATCGCATTAATATCGCGGACGTATCGCCAGCGATAATTAATGCGATATGGATCAGCTTGTCAGGTAACTATGGCTCTTTGTACACAGCAAAAACTCCAGTGTTAAATTAACACTCCTGGGAGTGTATGAGTCCACACTCAAGAGTGTTTAAGTTAATGAGATAATTAAGTGATTAATTTAGTGATGATTGAACATTATTGAAGACACCTGATGATAACAAGCAGAATCACTGAAGGAGAAAATCACAAATTGTAAGTTACCGTTATGACGATCAATGGTTGCTTTAGTTGGACTCTTGACCCATATATTATTAACATTAGATTTTGTTTGTCTGCTGTTTCTGAATTATAATCACCAGTTGAACAAAAAAAGTGACTGATGGTGCTGGTTATGTTATGATCTTGATCACTGAACTCATTAAAATCCTTCTTTCTGACTTCGATTTATGTTGTTGGTTAATGAATCTGCATAAATGCCCAGAATTTTTGATATAATATAAAGGATTTCTTAAAAGTTGTTAAAAAAAAAATCATTCTTTTAGGCACACACAGATGTCAAGATTCAGTATATGCATCTCAACAATGGTGAGGAGCAGAATATTCAATTAGGAAAAGTAAATTGACAATTCAGATCATAATTTATTCATACCGCAATGCATGATGGGAGCCATGAATGAGTTGTGATTGGTGGCAGCCACTGCAACATGCTTTATTATTGTCACCATTGTTGAGATTCACAGGCTGATTATTGATGTCTGTGTTTTAAATTAATTTATCTGAATGTCTTTTGATCAGAACAATGTTTATTTCATATTTTGAATTATAAGTAAAATACTAATAATCATAGACTGAAGAATCAGTAAACTGCTGCTAACAAGTTAAACCAAACTGTCTCAATAAGTTTCCTTTTTCAGATCACAGCATGATTATGTCAAAACATAACCAACACTATAAGATAACATTTTACTTTGTTCATTTGCCTGTTATAAATCAATAACAGCAGACAAACAACAGTAAATATTAAAGTAAACATATAATGGTCTAGAGCCCAACTAAAGCAAACACCCATCACCTTAATGGTAACTTACAATTTGTGATTTTCTTCTTCAGTGATTCTGCTTGTTAACATCAGGTGTCTTCAATAAAGCTCAATCATCACTAAATTAATCACTTAATTAAACATCTGAGTGATGTTGAAGTCCATGTCCAATTACATTTCTAGCTGGGGTGACTCACATTGTGTCCATAATATGAGCACACAGTGAGTGCACAGTGCGGTTACACTTTTAGCTCACTGTGAACTCACATTGTGGTCATATGGAGAGATCACTGTGAGATCAATGTGTTGACTGGGATGCACATGTTTGTTTGGCGTGGCATTGCTGCGAATGTGAAGAACTGCTGCAGTTCACTACTGCTGAGACTGAGTATCGCTTACCTGTTCATGTTGCCAATAATCCCCGGTCATTCACTTGAAGCTGTACGTCTCATATTGTTCAGTTTTTCCTGTTCATGTTGCTGACAATTTCTGGTAGCGATTTTGGTATCGCGTCCGTGACTTGTGATATGGCGTGTTCGGTATAAAATAGGACACATTGTGGAGATTGATCTGGCAGCTGATGGCGCACTAGACCACTGTTTTCCCAGTATTTAAAGTTTATTTAACCCTCATGTGGTGTTCAAAATCCTATAACACCTATGATGTTCCCGGTCAAAAATGACCGGCCTATAAAAAATAGCTTATAAATCACTCATTATACTATATTTTCACCCAATATTGGATTCAATCTTTTTGTCAACTTGTTCTCTTTCAGTTAGGACTGGTTTTATATTTCTATTTGCATCTGATTAATCGTAGGCCTCATTTATTTGATAGTAGGCATCTCATTTTTTGAGTAAAAAAACATTATTTTTGAATAATTTTGGAAATATTAAATAAAATCTGAAAAAAATTGGCACTGTTGATCACACTAGTCTACTTAAATTTTTCACCTGGAATTTTGTTTTGAAATTTTTTTATTTTGTACAATATGGAACATTGTCACACTTGTGGTGTTCCCGGTCAAAAATGACCGGACTACAAAAAATAGCTTATAAATCACTCATTATGCAATATTATCACCCAATATTGGATTCAATCTTTTTGTCAACTTGTTCTCTTTCAGTTAGGACTGGTTTTATATTTCTATTTGCATCTGATTAATCGTAGGCCTCATTTATTTGATAGTAGGCATCTCATTTTTTGAGTAAAAAAAACATTATTTTTGAATAATTTTGGAAATATTAAATAAAATCTGAAAAAAATTGGCACTGTTGATCACACTAGTCTACTTAAATTTTTCACCTGGAATTTTGTTTTGAAAATTTTTTATTTTGTACAATATGGAACATTGTCACACTTGTGGTGTTCCCGGTCAAAAATGACCGGACTACAAAAAATAGCTTATAAATCACTCATTATGCAATATTATCACCCAATATTGGATTCAATCTTTTTGTCAACTTGTTCTCTTTCAGTTAGGACTGGTTTTATATTTCTATTTGCATCTGATTAATCGTAGGCCTCATTTATTTGATAGTAGGCATCTCATTTTTTGAGTAAAAAAAACATTATTTTTGAATAATTTTGGAAATATTAAATAAATCTGAAAAAAATTGGCACTGTTGATCACACTAGTCTACTTTAATATTTCACCTGGAATTTTGTTTTGAAAAACTTTTATTTTGTACAATATGGAACATTGTCACACTTGTGGTGTTCCCGGTCAAAAATGACCGGACTACAAAAAATAGCTTATAAATCACTCATTATGCAATATTATCACCCAATATTGGATTCAATCTTTTTGTCAACTTGTTCTCTTTAAGTTAGGACTGGTTTTATATTTCTATTTGCATCTGATTAATCGTAGGCCTCATTTATTTGATAGTAGGCATCTCATTTTTTGAGTAAAAAAAACATTATTTTTGAATAATTTTGGAAATATTAAATAAAAAATGAAGAAAATTGGCACTGTTGATCACACTAGTCTACTTTAATATTTCACCTGGAATTTTGTTTTGAAAAACTTTTATTTTGTACAATATGGAACATTGTCACACTTGTGGTGTTCCCGGTCAAAAATGACCGGACTACAAAAAATAGCTTATAAATCACTCATTATGCAATATTATCACCCAAAATTGGATTCAATCTTTTTGTCAACTTGTTCTCTTTAAGTTAGGACTGGTTTTATATTTCTATTTGCATCTGATTAATCGTAGGCCTCATTTATTTGATAGTAGGCATCTCATTTTTTGAGTAAAAAAAACATTATTTTTGAATAATTTTGGAAATATTAAATAAAAAATGAAGAAAATTGGCACTGTTGATCACACTAGTCTACTTTAATTTTTCACTAGGAATTTTGTTTTGAAAAACTTTTATTTTGTACAAAATGGCACAGAGTTACACTTGTGGTGTTCCACTGGGCCATTGAGGGCCATTGTTTCAATTGGCCATTGAAAGTGAATGGGAAAGACATGTGTTAGAAGTCCATGAGGAATATCTTTAGATCTAAGTGATGGATTGTGGTGAGTTTGGGCTCTTTTTAATCTTAACAATCTCATGTAAATAATGATGTGCCATTTTCCACAATTTATGCATGCTTCATTGAGTTATGAGTTAAAACGCGACATTAGTGCTAGGCTACATCTATATTCAAGGCTCTGTGTGCGCCTGATGGGGTTCGTGTGTTACAACTCTATTAGGAATATCTTTAGATCTGAGTGACGGATTATGCTGAGTTTGGGCTCTTTTTAATCGTGATAGTCTGCTGAAAATAATGTTGTACAGTTTTCTACGATCTGTGCATGCTTCGTGAAGTTATGAGCAAAAACCATAGCGAGTGCTTCATGAGTATATACTTGGCTAGGTGCGTCTGTGGTATTTTCTGTGTTAGAATGCCATGAGGAATATCTTTAGATCTGATTGATGGAATATATTGTGTTTGGGCTCTTTTTAATCGTGAGCTCCTGCTGTAAATAACGATGTGCCATTTCTCATGATCGATGTATGTTTCATGAAGATACGAGTAAAAAGGCCAAGTCTAAGCTACCTTGCTTGGCTACGTGAGTCTGTGGATTTTTTTGTGTTAGAACTCCATGAGGAATATCTTTAGTTCTGAGTGATGGATTATGTTGATGACTCATTTTAATTGTAAGCATCTGCTGTAAATAATGATGTGTCATTTTCCACAATTGGAGTATGTTTCATGAAGTTACGCGCTGAAATGTGTCTAAAATTTAGCATCCATATATGGTTTACACATGGGTCTCTTGAAGGGCTTCTTTTACAAAAACCTCACTCGAGTTTAGTAAAAAGCCTGAAACAATTATGCTTGTTGTATTCTACTCATTGAGACCTTTCAAATGACATATGACACAGGACTATCTGAGCTGTATGATGTATTTGACATATTGCTGAATGTAATACAAAAAAGTAGTTTATAAATTATGAAATTATTTTTTCTATTTATCAGCAAATAACTCAGCACTACTTAGGAGTTTATCAAATTGGCTACATTTATTGTAAACTTCAGACTCTAAGCTTTCAAATGACACCTATTTTAAGTTGATCAAGGTAATATTTTTGAAAAATATTATGATTATATATTTGGCAGCTAGGTGGCGCCTGCGGGGGGTACACTCCGTTTTAGAGTGATAACTCAGCACTCGTTAGAATTTTATCAAAGTGATTAAATGCATTAAAAAGCTGAGATTCTAAGCTTTAAAATGATACCTATTTTGTGTTGTTCCATTCATTGATTGCATTGGTCTCTCCCATTCACTTTCAATGGCCCATTGAAACAATGGCCCACAATGGCCCTCAATGGCCCAGTGGAAGACCACAAGTGTAACTCTGTGCCATATTGTACAAAATAAAAGTTTTTCAAAACAAATTCCTGGTGAAAAATTAAAGTAGACTAGTGTGATCAACAGTGCCAATTTTCTTCAGATTTTATTTTATTTTTCCAAAATTATTCAAAAATAATGTTTTTTTTACTCAAAAAAAGAGATGCCTACTCTCAAATAAATGAGGCCTACAATTAATCAGATGCAAATAGAAATATAAAACCAGTCCTAACTGAAAGAGAACAAGTGGACAAAAAGATTGAATCCAATATTGGGTGATAATATTGCATAACGAGTGATTTATAAGCTATTTTTGGTAGTCCGGTCATTTTTGACCGGGAACACCACAAGTGTGACAATGTTCCATATTGTACAAAATAAAAGTTTTTCAAAACAAAATTCCAGGTGAAAAATTAAAGTAGACTAGTGTGATGAACACTGCCAATTTTCTTCAGATTTTATTTTATTTTTCCAAAATTATTCAAAAATAATGTTTTTTTTACTCAAAAAATGAGATGCCTACTATCAAATAAATGAGGCCTACGATTAATCAGATGAAAATAGAAATATAAAACCAGTCCTAATTGAAAGAAAACAAGTTGTGATATAAGTTTCAAAATGCTTTGTTGTCCATTTCATGAAATGTATAGACTGTCTTACAGAGTTTCAAAGAATTTTGATCGAATTAACATCCTGTTTTTTGTTGTTGTTGTTGTTGTTGTTTTTTTTTTTTACTTTTACTCCACCAAAATTTGTCCAATCCTCACCAAAATTGACTCACTGAGATCATTTGTGTGCTTGGCCTCATAATTGCTACTTGGAACGATAGATCCTATTCAAAACAAAAAGAGCTATGAGACTGTTAATTTACATCTCATTTAGCATTGTGATGTGAACTGAACCCATGATTGATGTGTTGTGTCTCTTCCAGCAGAAATCTGGAGAAAAAGATTCACATTTCCATGATCAGAATCTGGTTATCATGATGTCAAACCTATATGCTTCCGGTAATGACACGACCGGCACAACACTCAAAAAAAAAAGAAGAGATTTTAGAAAAAGAAGTGACCTGAACTGTGAAGTCCATAAACAATAAAGTTTAGACATCTTCTAGGCAAATATATGGATTATTGGCCATCAACATCAAAGTGAACACAGTGTCAGAGTAAAGCTCTCTCTGATCTCCTCTTGTCTTGACATCAGTGACCATAAATGTGTCGAATCAGCACCTCTTTTGCACAAGAAAGCATTGAATATTTTTTCACATCAGCACCTACACAAATAGATTACAAAAATTCTAAATTCCTTGGCTACTCTAAATCAAGAAAAGTTTATGCAAATGAACCTCTTTGTTTAGAGTACCCTTTTCTTATTCATCTTTTGAATCACAATAATTTAATTTATATTTATTTTGTTTGTTTAAAGTTACTGTATTCGTAACTTTCACAGAGTCAGAACTGCTCGAAGTGATAAGGAGTGTCAAGCTTTATTTGCACGTCTGCAGGAACTCGGTGTGTCCAGTGTGAAACCACACAGACTTCACATGTGCTGCATCATGATGAGCTCAACATCGCGATCCTACGTCAGCTGTTATATCCCACAACACACTTTTATATCAGCGATATAAAAAAGCCACCTTCCTCATCTCTTTCAAACGTCGTTGTCGTCTGGCTGTGAGCGACTGACTTTTCTGATCTTCTCCTCTCATCCTTGAGCTAAACAGACAAGAATATTCTCAGGTAAATTTGGAAGTAAAGTAAAAGGTCAATATATTGATATAGATCACAGGTTTAATTGCATATTTGACGTTTTTTCAATCCGACAGAAAATACAAAAAAAAAAATTTAAACTGTACTTTGTTAGAAGTTGGTGAACAGTTTAAAATAAGTGCTGCTATTGCAGTGATAGATTTAATAAATGTGAGACACTGTTGTGTTTCAGCATCAGTTCTTCACTAGATCATCAGAGGGATTTGACTGAATCAAGATGCTGCTGATCATTGAAGTTCTTCTTCTCATTTTAGCTGCTCTAGGACAGGTAAGCTTGTGTTCTACATTTACATTTTCATTAATGCATTTGGCAGACGCTTTTATCCATAACGACTTACATTGCATTTCAAGGTGCACAATTACAGTTTTATCAGTTCTTGCTTTCCCTGGGAATCAAACCCTTGACCTTGGAGTTGCAAGCGCCAGCGCTCTATTGTTTGAGCTACAGGACAGCTGATAAGATTGTTACAGACATGAATACTGATGATGTGATCATTATGATTCCTGTTTCTGCAGGATCACAGAGCTGCTGCTGTTGAAGGAAAGATATATCCATTGGATATGGCACCGAATTCTGTTGATGATCAATATATGGGCTGTAGAAAGAACATGACAGACCTGGTGAAGACAAAATATCTGGAGGAGGAAATCAATAAGTCTTCTGAATTTAATGATACTTGGCACGACGGTGAAAAGAAAGCCAAGAAACCACAGGATAATTTGGAACAGATTCATTCAGTCGCCATTTATGTGTACACTAACAACAATTCGAAAGTATATCGTGATTTTAATAATGCTGTCCGTAGTGAGAAACAAAATTACACAGACAAGACATTCAAATGGTATTCACTTCACTTTCTGGTAACAGATGCAATACAGATTCTGAACAAAACACAAAACAAATGCTATTCAACTTATCGCGGCACTACAGTTGAGTTTGATAAGGATGTTCTGAACAAAGAGGTTCGTTTCGGCTCATTTACATCCTCTTCTCTTGATCGTAAGGTAGCAAATGATTTTGGACCGAAATCTTGTTTTGAAATCTACACTTGTGAAGGCGCTGATGTGATCAAATACTCCAAATATCCTGACCAGAAAGAGGTGCTGATTCCTCCATATGAGAAGTTTATGGTCACTGATATCAAGACAAAAGGTCAGGATGGTGCCTGGTGTGACACTGTGTTCAAGTTGAAAAGCTCTGGGAAAATAAGTTACCTGAACTGTGATGTTGATGCAAAACTGGTACAGGACAAGGCCAAACTTTAAATCTTCACTCATTGTGTCTCTTCAAGTCAGACGTTGCTTTCATTATAATGTTTGATGGCTTCATTAATTCCGAATTATAATCGTCTTTACAAGTTTTAAGTAAATCAACAATGAATTCTTCTGCTTTGTCAACTTTTGATCTAGTTTCTGTTTTCACATGTAACTCTGTGCAAGAAATGTTTTGTTCTAAAAACGTTCTGAGAACATGAAGTTCTAATAATGTTTTCAGCGGATAGTTTTATTTTGGTTCCCACAATGTTCTCCTAAAACGTACAAAGCAAAAACTCAAGTGATAAAAAAGATAACTAGAAAAGTGCATTTCCGGAGGAACTGCAAAGTGTGCTTGCTCGGGTGCAGTGCACTAACGTTAGCAGGTAGTGGATAAGGGTGCGTTGAAGTTTGCTTGATGTGAGAATTTCAACAATAGTACTTTTTTCAAGATTGTGCATATAAAGTTAGGCAAGGCCAAACAGCGTTATCCATGTTGTTGATTGCATCGCTAGAGTAAGCTAATAGTGAAACTGATAGCGTTCTTCATTTAATTACAACATGAGGACTGACGGTAGGCTATAAAAATCAGCGTTTCTGTGTAGGTGATGACAGTCTTCATTTACTGTATCCAATAAGCCAATACAAAACTTACCCAGCTGTTCTGTGGTTAAGTGTTCCCTTTGATTAGGAACAAATTTACTATCTCAAATTAAGGTCAACCGTAATTAGCGATGCTTTGATTGCTGCTGTCAAGATGGTTGTCATCACCTACACAGAAACGCTGATTTTTATAGCCTACCGTCAGTCCTCATATTGTAATTAAATGAAGAACGCTATCAGTTTCACTAGCTTACTCTAGCGATGCAATCGCAAAACATGGATAACGCTGTTTGGCCTTGCCTAACTTTATATGACATATGCGCCATATGCTAGAGTTACACATCCCGCTGCCATTTCAGGGCTTGAATTTCGGTGCGGGAATGTGGGGATTGCGCATTTACATTTACATGAATAAGCAAAATGCTTTTTAATGCCCCGCGGAAACCCTGGCTGATCATAGCTGTACAGGGCGCCTTATTATTTTTCATCTCCATAAATATATCTAGTAGTAAAGCCAAGGCCGTAACCAGGGTTTGAAAATTAGTGAGGTCCGGGGTGAGGTGCAGGGCCGGATTAAGAATTCAGAGGCCCCTGGGCACAATGTCTTGTAGGCCCCCCCTAAGGCAGGCCAAATGTATAGTTTGTCCAAGTACATTTTAGGACATTAAAAGGAACTTTGTTGTACTATGCTGGAGTAAAGTTAATAAATTATCGTTCTTTCCCATAGGATTTTTAAAACTATGTTGGGTAAACCTCTGTCCCTCTAGGGGGGTTCGGGGACATGCTCCCCCGCAAGAAAATTTTGTACATTTTAAAGTTAAATGCATCAGTCTGGTGCACTTTGAGAGCTCAAAATTAAGAGCTTCAACGGGCTACAACCATAGACTGTAAAAAAATGGCTTCAACCCATGAACTGTGCACAAAGAAAAAGCATTGACTTGTACCTAGACATTAAAGAGGGCTCAAACATATTTTTTATTTATGATATAGAGTCTCAGTCTACATTAAATTATCACTGGTGTTTTAGGACGCCAAACAATTAGTATAATAATATAATAATGATTTATATAATTATTCCTATGACATAAAATAGCCTATAAACGTACTGTATTAAATGAAAATGAATATTTCAAAAGTATATTTTACATTACACTATAGGAAAATTACAATGTTTTGTCCTAATGTCTTCTTCACTTGCAAGAAATAAACTCTTTGATCGCGTGAGCAAAGTGCGCACTTTTCTTTAAATCACGCAGCACAAACATAATGCCTATATAGGATACTTAAAGTCTTGTGCTGTTTTATAAAGCACAAAACCATATCACGGTTTCGATTTTAGTTCGTTGGCAAAATATAACGCTAGAGACCTTTATGTTAGGCTATACATTTTACATCTCATGTGTATTGGGAAAAGGGAGAAGAGCGAGTTCGGCAAAAGGCGGATTCGAACTCGAGTCGAACGCGTCAAAAACTACTTTGTTGTAAGCACCTCACGCATGCTCCAAGCCCCGTTCACTGTTCTACATTCCCGCAGCAACATGAATTGCAAACACACATGTGACGTGGTTTAAACGGCTAATTAATCATTCAGAGAGCTTGAAATTTTATTTTTGAATACAAAAAAATTACCGAGGTCCGGACCTCGGTGACCTCATAGCTGGCTACGGCCATGAGTAAAGCTAATGCAAGGGCTAGAAATCTATTAATCTTTTGCTGATACTTCCTTGTCATCATGGCGATCGGAGTTCACGGTTGCATAGCAACGACAGACGCCACGGGACAGCAAGCGCTTGTGGAAAGGAGAGAGCGGCGCGCTCGCGCTTTCCACTTGTTTTTATACATCTAGAGAGACGTTGTTGATTGTTTGAGCATGTGACTGCACGTTTCTCCTTGTTTTCTGTTGTTATGCGCAGCATATTTCCCGCGCGCACAAACACAGCCACAGACAATTAATTGTTCGGTTAGCGAAGAAGACCGAATGTATGATGCATAGGCTAATAACCTTTAGATCCCCCCCATGTGACCCATGTAAGCGGTGGAATTCCCTCCCAGTTTAAAAAACGAAATTCAGGCCCTGCATTTATTAAGGCAAACCTAGTAAAAACTAATGCAGTCTATACACTGACTTGGCAGCTCTGTGAAATGTAATACAACAGTGCCACCTACTGTCTAAATGCATTAACACTAAAAGTCTGAGTTGAAACCTAGACATAGGTAAATGGGTTTGTCAATTAGCCTGAAATAAAAAAAAATTAAAACAATTCAGATCTTGTATATCCTCACCTTGGAGTCTCGAGTTAATGTACAAAGTTTGGTTTCGATACGTGACAGCGTTCCTGAAATATTAACTACTTCCTGTTTTGGCGACTACGCCGCCGATTTCGTTTGGCTGTGATGGGCAAACGCTTCCAAAAATCAAAAATCCTTCTAGTAACTTTTGTGAGGCTTAGTCCAAGGATCATGTACGTCCAGTTTCGTGAAGTTCGGACCAAATTTGTGACCTGTGAAACTTTAGTTTCGCTTTCTGTTCAATCCACTATGGCGGACGAACGACATGGACTTGTGATGTCATCTTCGCGAGCAACT
The DNA here is from genome assembly GCF_964197995.2 of Scardinius erythrophthalmus. NCBI lineage: Eukaryota > Metazoa > Chordata > Actinopteri > Cypriniformes > Leuciscidae > Scardinius > Scardinius erythrophthalmus. The sequence goes on from NC_138221.1 coordinate 30,706,871, forward strand.
TACACCGGTACTGACCGAACGTTTTAAAGTTGGAACGGTGTCTCTGTCTCAAAGGGCCTAGGCGCAGGAGCTGGCCAAAATTTTTCTCCCGGGAATAATAATAATAACTAGAAAAGTGCATTTCCGGAGGAACTGCAAAGTGTGCTTGCTCTGGTGCGGTTCACTAACGTTAGCAGGTAGTGGATAAGGGTGCGTTGAAGTTTGCTTGATGTGAGAATTTCAACAATAGTACTTTTTTCAAGATTGTGCACACTGTAAAAAATGAATCATGAGTCTTGTAATTTTCATTAAAAAAATTTAGGTGATCATTAAAAATATTATGTATATTTTATTAATAAAATTGTGGCTCAGTTTTTGTTGAAAATATTGAGAACATTTCACTAATAACACCAAGAGATGCATTTTCCTAATTTTTTTAAGGAAACAAACACAATTTTAAGGCTTGAATCGAGGAACTGATAAACCTCATAAAATTAAGGAAAAGGGGCTACCTATTTATTTTAAGAGAATTAGCTCATTTATGGTTTTATTTAGAGACAGCATTGTTTGTTCCCAGCATGCTTTGCACATGGCTGGAAATGGAGAATAAATCTTGAAATAAAGTGTTATTTCATGTGTTTTCAAGTAAAGGGAAACATCTGTTAATGTTTAATGTTCAGGTATGTTTGACATTTGAAATAGTTTCTATTATGTTAAAGTTTTGATCGTTACCATTGTGCAGAAGAGTAGGGCTTATGGTTAGGTTGTGAATAACTGCATTTTTAAATATTCTGAAGCATGTTGTTTTATACATGTAGCAATAACTCTGCTAATGATAGTGCAGTAATTTGTTTGATTCTGTGCTGTCCTAGCAGCATACAGTCTTATTATAAAACAATATATCTCATAGTTAAATATAAACAGGTCATATCCATTCACTTGACTTCACACAATTTTGAGAATAAAAAATGCTTAAAATAAAAAATCACGTTTCACTAAAAAAAAATTAATTCATTATGTCTAAATAAATTAGGGCATCGTACATGATTTATTCAGGTAGATTTCCATGAATGAAATTAAGCTTAACTACTCAAAAATAGTATGTGTAATATTGTTACCATAATTTTTTTAAGTAAATAGCAGTAACATTTTTTACAGTGCATATAAAGTTAGGCAAGGCCAAACAGCGTTATCCATGTTGTTGCGATTGCATCGCTAGAGTAAGCTAATAGTGAAACTGATAGCGTTCTTCATTTAATTACAATATGAGGACTGACGGTAGGCTATAAAAATCAGCGTTTCTGTGTAGGTGATGACAGTCTTCATTTACTGTATCCAATAAGCCAATACAAAACTTACCCAGCTGTTCTGTGGTTGAGTGTTCCCTTTGATTAGGAACAAATTTACTATCTCAAATTAAGGTCAACCGTAATTAGCGATGCTTTGATTGCTGCTGTCAAGATGGTTGTCATCACCTACACAGAAACGCTGATTTTTATAGCCTACCGTCAGTCCTCATATTGTAATTAAATGAAGAACGCTATCAGTTTCACTAGCTTACTCTAGCGATGCAATCGCAAAACATGGATAACGCTGTTTGGCCTTGCCTAACTTTATATGACATATGTGCCATATGCTAGAGTTACACATCCCGCTGCCATTTCAGGGCTTGAATTTCGGTGCGGGAATGTGGGGATTGCGCATTTACATGAATAAGCAAAATGCTTTTTAATGCCCCGCGGAAACCCTGGCTGATCATAGCTGTACAGGGCGCCTTATTATTTTTCATCTCCATAAATATATATAGTAGTAAAGCCAAGGCCGTAACCAGGGTTTGAAAATTAGTGAGGTCTGGGGTGAGGTGCAGGGCCGGATTAAGAATTCAGAGGCCCCTGGGCACAATGTCTTGTAGGCCCCCCCTAAGGCAGGCCAAATGTATAGTTTGTCCAAGTACATTTTAGGACATTAAAAGGAACTTTGTTGTACTATGCTGGAGTAAAGTTAATAAATTATCGTTCTTTCCCATAGGATTTTTAAAACTATGTTGGGTAAACCTCTGTCCCTCTAGGGGGGTTCGGGGACATGCTCCCCCGCAAGAAAATTTTGTACATTTTAAAGTTAAATGCATCAGTCTGGTGCACTTTGAGAGCTCAAAATTAAGAGCTTCAACAGGCTTCAACCATAGACTGTAAAAAAATGGCTTCAACCCATGAACTGTGCACAAAGAAAAAGCATTGACTTGTACCTGGACATTAAAGAGGGCTCAAACATATTTTTTAGTTATGATATAGAGTCTCAGTCTACATTAAATTATCACTGGTGTTTTAGGACGCCAAACAATTAGTATAATAATATAATAATGATTTATATAATTATTCCTATGACATAAAATAGCCTATAAACGTACTGTATTAAATGAAAATGAATATTTCAAAAGTATATTTTACATTACACTACAGGAAAATTACAATACTTTTGTCCTAATGTCTTCTCCACTAGCAAGAAATAAACTCTTTGATCGCGTGAGCAAAGTGCGCACTTTTCTTTAAATCACGCAGCACAAACATAATGCCTATATAGGATACTTAAAGTCTTGTGCTGTTTTATAAAGCACAAAACCATATCACGGTTTCGATTTTAGTTCGTTGGCAAAATATAACGCTAGAGACCTTTATGTTAGCTATACATTTTACATCTCATGTGTATTGGGAAAAGGGAGAAGAGCGAGTTCGGCAAAAGGCGAATTCGAACTTGAGTCGAACGCGTCAAAAACTACTTTGTTTTAAGCACCTCACGCACGCTCTCAAGCCCCGTTCACTGTTCTACCTTCTCGCAGCAACATGAATTGCAAACACACATGTGACGTGGTTTAAACGGCTAATTAATCATTCAGAGAGCTTGAAATTTTATTTTTGAATACAAAAAAATTACCGAGGTCCAGACCTCGGTGACCTCATAGCTGGCTACGGCCATGAGTAAAGCTAATGCAAGGGCTAGAAATCTATTAATCTTTTGCTGATACTTCCTTGTCATCATGGCGATCGGAGTTCACGGTTGCATAGCAACGACAGACGCCACGGGACAGCAAGCGAATGTGGAAAGGAGAGAGCGGCGCGCTCGCGCTTTCCACTTGTTTTTACATATCTAGAGAGACGTTGTTGATTGTTTGAGCATGTGACTGCACGTTTCACCTTGTTTTCTGTTGTTATGCGCAGCATATTTCCCGCGCGCACAAACACAGCCACAGACAATTGTTCGGTTAGCGAAGAAGACCGAATGTATGATGCATAGGCTAATAATCTTTAGATCCCCCCCATGTGACCCATATAAGCGGTGGAATTCCCTCCCAGTTTAAAAAACGAAATTCATGCCCTGCATTTATTAAGGCAAACCTAGTAAAAACTAATGCAGTCTATTCACTGACTTGGCAGCTCTGTGAAATGTAATACAACAGTGCCACCTACTGTCTAAATGCATTAACATTAAAAGTCTGAGTTGAAACCTAGACATAGGTAAATGGGTTTGTCAATTAGCCTGAAAAAAAAAAAAAAAAAAAATTCAGATCTTGTACATCCTCACCTTGGAGTCTCGAGTTAATGTACAAAGTTTGGTTTCGATACGTGACAGCGTTCCTGAAATATGAACTACTTCCTGTTTTGGCGACTACGCCGCCGATTTCGTTTGTCTGTGACTGGCAAACGCTTCCGAAAATCAAAAATCATTCTAGTAACTTTTGTGAGGCTTGGTCCAAGGATCATGTACGTCCAGTTTCGTGAAGTTCGGACCAAATTTGTGACCTGTGAAACTTTAGTTTCGCTTTCTGTTCAATCCACTATGGCGGACGAACGACATGGACTTGTGATGTCATCTTCACGAGCAACTTACACCGGTACTGACCGAACGTTTTAAAGTTGGAACGGTGTCTCTGTCTCAAAGGGCCTAGGCGCAGGAGCTGGCCAAAATTTTTCTCCCGGGAATAATAATAATAATAATAATAATAATAATAAGAAAACTTAAGAAGAACAATAAGTGTGCTGCTTTCAGCAAGCACACTTAATAAGAAAACTTAAGAAGAACAATAAGTGTGCGCTTTCAGCAAGCACACTTAATAATAATAATAATAAGAAAACTTAAGAAGAACAATAAGTGTGCGCTTTCAGCAAGCACACTTAATTAAGTGATGAATTGAGTGATGATTGATCATTATTGAAGACACCTGATGTTAACAAGCAGAATCACTGAAGGAGAAAATCACTTTTTTAAATCACCATTATGGAGAATAGTGTTTGTTTTAGTTGGGTTCTTGACCCATACGTTTTTTTTTTTACTTATGAATGTGTTTGGCTGTTGTAAGGACACTCTTAGATGTTGTTGGTTATGACAATAAATTGACCTAAATCTCAAAACTCATTAAGAGTTTAATCTCTGACTGATTTAAATAGTTGATTACAGCATGACTGTGACTCTTAAAATGAGATACAAAATTTTCAATATAATACAAAGTGTTTCTTAAAAGTTGTTTTGAATAAAAACAAAAATGTTTAGGCACAAACACACGTCAAGATTGAGTGCATGAATCTCAACAATGGTGACAAACTAAATATTTAATTAGGAACCGGAAACAAATAAGACAATCCAGATCATAATTTATTCATACTGCAATGCATGATGGGAGCCATGAATGAGTTTTGATTGGTGGCAGCCACTGCAACATGCTTTATTATTGCACCATTGTTGAGATACATACACTCAATCTTGATGTCTGTGTGTCTAATTAAAACATTTTTGCAAAATATTTTTAACAGAACTTTTAAGAAATATTTTTGATTCTATAGAAAATGATAAAAATCGTATGCTATAAAATCACTGGGCTGCTGTAATCAACAAGGCAAACCTAACTCTCTGTCTAAACCTTAGTCCGCTGTAAGTCGCTTTGAATAAAAGCGTCTGCTCAACATAAAGTGTCTTCAATAATGGTCACTCATTGCTCAATTACTCACTTAATTATCTCATTAACTTTTATCACTGGAGTTTTTGCTGTGTACCTTTTTGCAGAACATTCTGTGAACCAGAATAAAACTACCCAATGAAAACATTATTAGAACTTCATGGTAATGTTCTCAGAACGTTTTTAGAACAAAACATTTATAGCTGGGATGTGGGCCAGATCAGTATTCCACAAATGCCAAATGTAGGCCGGATCTGGGCCGAAATAATGTTGCTAATGTTAAAATTAACAAATGGACAGGGAAAACACAATCCAGGACATGCTCAGGAATATTTTCAATCATAATAGTTGATATATCAACTTCTGCCCTTATTTGAAGGAAAAAAGAACAAATCTTCTCATTTTCTTCCCGCTGTCTTCGTTCATCTCTTCTGATAATGCGACCCTTGTGAAGAAGACCTGTGGTTTCATGCAGGACAAACTCTGAGTTTCTCTCTGCTTAAGATGAGTCATACAGCCCACACATAGCACTTATCAGTTGTGTTTTTTGATGTTTTAATGCCAACTGCATTTTGGCTTAAGTTTGTATTTTATTAGACAAAACTATTTCACCCCAATTTCCTTTATTAAATCAATTTTACACTAGGTACACACAGTAGTTCCTCTAAGGTTCTTAAGGACAAAAATGTCCCCATTGAAACCCAGTTTTAATCCTAGGGGCATTTGACAACAAAATAATGCAATCTTTGTTAAAAAGCTTTCATTCTTTCATTAAATGTTTTACTATTTTTTACTAGATGATGCCAATTTCTCAGGTTAGGCCTATAAAGTAAATACTTGCTTTATTCTGCTTTTGCATAGTAAATTGAGTAATTTACATGGGTAAATTGGATAGATTATAATTGTACGGGTGTGTTGGTGTGTGGTTTGTATGTGTGCAATAAAAAAAAAATGTGTGTTTGTGTGTGTAATATTTGAGAGCGAACAACTACTGCAAATCTGTTTGGACCAGTGGAGCTTTACTGGCATCTAATGGGGAAAATCTGGTATTGCGCCCAAACGAAATTTTCTAGGAGCTCTAGAGGTCAACATGTTTCATATAATATATATTGTATGTAAAATAATATTCATAAGTTATTTGCATACCTTAAACCTCTATAACTTTTTTTGTTTCATTTTTTTATTTAAAAAAAAAGATCTCTTCAAAAATATTTTGCCAAGGGTCTTTCTTTAAAATGAGAGCAGACTTAAGTCTGTACTCACAAACTTCAAACTTTTTAATGACACTTTTTGACACAGACATTTCTGTCCTCTATAAGGCCCTCAGAGTAACTATTTTAAATTGGGTTTATTCAATTGAGGAAAGCTTTTCCACACAATTAAAGTTCATATAAGAAGACTAGAATTTAAACAAATGGACATTTTGTTAAAATAATTTAATTAATCAAAGTTTTCAATTATTTTATTTTATCTACATACTAGCAACATTATTTTTGACTGAATGTAAAGGGATGAACACTTATGAAAAGACTCGTCATTTCACAGGTTTTAGCAGCTATTGCTCATTTCATAAAGCGTCATGGTGTTAGTAAAGCCAAACACAACACAACCACAAGAGTCACTCTTCTACACAATGAAAACCACAAACAAATAAATAAATAAAGTTTATTTCACACAGCTGCATTGCACTCAAAAGGTCATTTAGCAGTCAATAATCTATCGCTGACAGTTTGTTAGATAGAAAGCACTAAAATTGTTCTGTAATATGATGCAAAAAGATATAAATATACATTAAGAAATGAGATGCATATAAAATCAGAGTCCACTGAATTGGGTCACTTAAAATAACTTTATTTCATGTTGTTGAAATTAAACAAATTGTGTTTTCTAACAAATAACTGATTGTTATAATATTGCTGGACCTCACGATGCAGAAAAACACCAGGTTTTTTTGTGTGAAGATATTAATGGAATAACACAATTGTTAGACTCCAAAGACATCAGTGAAACAGGTTTTTTTAATGATGATTATAAATCCATCAACAGGTAACCATCATCACCTGATCTCATTTCACTTTAGTTTTCTTTGCTGCTGCAAATGTGTTTGACAAACACTGTCAGAGCAGCCAAAGAAGACATTAATAAGAGTTAAGAGCCCAACTAATGGAAACACTATTCACTATTATGGTGACTTCAAATTAAACACATTAGAGTTAAACCTCTGTTAATTCTCAATAATTACCAATTATTAATAATTACCCTGTGTTACTGCAGCATGAGAAACAGCAATATTATAACAATCAGTTTAAAGTTTTTAACAAACATTAGATCAAATTATTAGCTTTTGCTGACACACACAGACATCAACAATCAGCGTATGAATCTCAACAATGGTGACAATCAAAAGTACTTTGCTGCAATGCATGCTGGGTACCAGCATAGTACAAAATTCCCAGCATGCATTGCAACATTAATAAATGATGCTGCTGAATTGTCCTATAATTTTGTTTGATTCTAAATATTTGCTTTTATTTTTTGCTGTTGTTTTTGTTGTGAATTAGTAGCTTTTCAGTGATGTTCTGAATTAATCTATCAAAATATTTGTGATTGTCACCATTGTTGAGATTCATACGCTGTTTGTTGATATCTGTGTGTGTCAACATGAGCTAATATTTTGATCTAATGTTTGTTAAAAGCTTTAAACTAATTGTTATAATATTGGTGGTTCTCATGCTGCAGTAACAGTGTTTGTGATGTGAAAATATTAATGGATCAACACAATTGTTAGATTCCAAAGACATCAGTGAATGAGGTTATTTCATGATGATTATAAAACCATCAACAGGAAACCATCACCACCTGATCTCATTGCACTTTAGCTTTCTTTGCTGCTGCAAATGTGTTTGACAAACGCATTGTCACAGCAGCCAAAAAAGACTAAGAGTTAAGCTATATTAAGAGTTAAGAGCCTAACTAATGGAAACACCAATCACTATTATGGTGACTTCAAATGAAACACATTAGAGTTAAACCTCTGTTAATTCTCAATAAAAACTTTTGTAGACGTCTGACAGAAATGGAAGCTTTAGCTAAGTTCTGCCAGGAAGACTCAATCACTACGTCACTTATTACCTTCATCTCTATCCAATCACGTCTTTATACCTTCTGTATAAAAGATAGGTACTTACTCATGTTTGAGTTCGCAGATGCCGACGCGACAACAACCTCCATCCTCCCCACCACCACCAGGATGGTCCTGTCCATACCTTCTAGGGGGGTCAGCTGCGCCCCTGCCTTCGTCTTCAGGCAGGAGATGCAGATCCGCCTACGCCAAAGAACTTTACAATGCTTGCCGGGCTGCCAATAAATATATGCTTTGTTACATCACTTTATCTTCCGAGTCTTTCTGGTAGAAATAAAGTCAGTCTGGTTAGTAATAAGTGAAGCTGGTAATGCTGTTTGTGGAGTTGTTTAATCCTCCTCTGCTGAGATCTTCACAGATTTAATGTCTTTTTTTCTCTTCAGTTGATTTCATCTAAGACTGTGTCTGAAGTCAGTTGTAGTTCTTGTGTTTCTGCTCGTCTCTTTTTCTGTTTTCTTCTTTCCTTCAGTGATTCTGCTTGTTAACAGGCTTATTAAGGCTGATATGACTCCATATTTAATATACACAGGTTTTGTGGCTCAGATAAGGTCCAGTTCTGGTTTATTTATTTGCTCTTGGCTGACATGTGGCATTGCTATGGCCTGCTTCTGGCCCAGATCTGGCAAACAGTAGTGGGCCACACAAGTGCCGTCATTCCACGCTGCATGTGGGCCAGATCCGTATTCCACAAGTGCCGGATGTGGGCCGGATCCGGGCCGAAATAATGTTGCTATCTGGGAAGTGACGGGATCCGAACACCCCGCTCCACACACTAAACAACTCATTGGACAGAAGAACGCACAGCCCGAGCGAGCTCAAAACCGCACGCTCAGCAAGACAATATGATTGCAGTGTCAGAGTTCTGTCACCAAAACCAAGAATAAACAGGAGTGACAGAACCCTGAAACTGAGTTTAAAAAAAATATAAAATAAGAAAGTTGTAAATATATGCATTATACTCAACTCATATGAAGTTCTTCCTGTCCTCTGTAACCAGTCAATGAACTCAATCTGACATACCATAAAAGTGATAAATATTAGTAAGGTGTATCATTACAATGCTTCACAGACAAAAGTGGTGATGAAAACATTGTTTTTCTCTCTCTGCAGTTTGAACATCTGAGTTAAAACTTGTAAAGACTGATTTTCATTCAGAATTAATCAATGTTATAATTAAGTTCAAGCAACTAGAATGATGAATGATAATTCATAGTTTGGCCCAGTCTTATTTCTCTGATTTATTTTAATAATAAACATCTCTCATGGAATCAGCAGTTTTCAGGAAGGCTTCAAGAAATATTTCATTAGTCACAAGGAACATTTCCAAAACCTTCTTCTACTTTAGAGTTGTGGTGGGACAACAAAGTACGTTTTTCACATTCAGAAATATATTTGAGTCACTGTGAGATCATTATAGATAAAAAATAATCATGGAGCAACAGGCTCATCTGATAATGCAACACTTTTGAAGACCTGTGGTTTCATGCAGGACAAACTCTGAGTTTCTCTCTGCTTAAGATGAGTCATAATCTTGCATACATTTCACAAGCTACTCATTTCATAAAGCGTCATGGTGTTAGTAAAGCCAAGCACAACAAAACCACAAGCGTCTCTTCTGCACAATGAAAACCACGAACATTAATAAGGTAAAAAATATTAACTTAAGTTTAAATAATAATAAATAAAAAAATCGAAGTTAATTGAAACCAATAAAATTCAACAAGAAGCAAAAACTTTTTAGCATATTGATAATATTGAAATATAGAAAATATTGCTGCATTGCACTTAGAAAGTCATTCAGTCAATAAGCTACTGCTGACAATGCTGTAAATGTTCAGTAATGTGATGCAAAAAGATGCAAGCATGTATGAAGAAATTAATTCAAGACACATATAAAATCACTTTGAGGCCACTGAACTGGGTCACTTAAAAATAACTTTATTTAATTTTGTTGAAATTATGTTAATTGTGTTTTTCGACAAAGTATAAATGAACTAAACCAAAAGGGAACAGTGTTTGAGCTGATGTGCTGATGATTCTTAGTACTTTGTTATGGTTTATTAAATGCCACTGCACAGTTCAGGTCACTTCTTGTTCTAGAGCTTTTCAAAGTGAACACAGTCTCACACCAGAGATCTTTCTGATCTCTTCTTGTCTTGACGGCAGTGACTTTAAACTTCTCATATGGAGGAATCAGCACCTCTTTCTCATGACGAAGCTTAGAATATTTTGTCAGATCAGCACCTTTACAAGTTTTGATTACAAAACAAGATTTATTTCCAAAAAACCTTGTTCTGTTACGATTAAAAGAGGAAGAAGCAAATGAACCGAAACGAACCTCTTTGTTCAGAACATTCTTATTAAATTCAATATTTGTACCACGATAAGTTGAATAGCATCCTTTTTGTTTTTTCTTCAGAATCTGTAATGCATCTGTTAACAAAAAGTAAAGTGAATACCATTCGAATGTTTTGTTTTTGTATTTTTTCTTATCATTACGAACAGCACCATTGAAATGCTCATATAGCTTTAAAATGGAGTTTGTATACACATAAATAGCAATTGAGTGATTCTTTGTCAAGTCATCTCCTGGTGGCGTGTATTTCTTTTCAGCATGTTTCCAAGCTATTGCAAATTCAGATTCTGAGTCAGACATTTCCTCCTTCAGATATTTTGTCTTCACCAGATTCGCCATGTTCTCTCTACAACCGTCATACTGGTCATCAACAGAATTCAGAGCCATATCCAATGGATATATCTTTCCTTCAACAGCAGCAGCAGCTCTGTGATCCTGCAGCAACAGACATCACAATGATCACATCATCAGTATTCATGTCTGTAATATTCATACTAGAACACAAGCTTACCTGTCCTAGAGCAGCTAAAATGAGAAGAAGAGCTTCAATGATCAGCAGCATCTTGATTCAGTCAAATCCCTCAGATGATCTAGTAGATCTAGTGAAGAACAGATGATGAAAGACAACAGCGTTTCACTAAATCCATTACTCAAAATGTCCCATAAAATTACCTGAGAATATTGTGGTCTATTATTCTTCTCTTTTTTAGGATCTCAATGAGGAGAGGAGAAGATCAGAAAAGTCAGTCCCTCACAGCCAGACGACAACGACTCTTCAAACCAAGAGATGAGGAAGGTGGCTTTTTTATATCGCTGAAAATGTCTGCGCTTGAGTACTGGAACATATAGCAACTGTGCAACAGGTCATCTGAATAGTTTAACTCTCCATAATGCAACACCTGTGAAAGTCTGGTGTATGTGTGGTTTAAAAAGAACAAACTCGCTCCTGTCATGTCAGTGCCAGCAGAAAGAGGTTTTTTTTTTTGTGAGCACATTTTTTTTTTTTTTTTTTTTTTTAGAAAGACAATACATACAGGTATATACAAGCCAAAATAAAAATAGAGTATTTGTGGTTTCCTCCTCCTATATATATATATATATATATATATATATATATATTCACATACATACCTATACATAAGCATATATAATGAAGCATATGATTAACATATATAAAAAAATATATATAAAAAAGAGGAAAAAACAAAATGAAGAAAAATTAAAATAAAAATGAAACCCCAGGTATGACCCACCCACCCCCTGGATCCAGATCTCCAAATCTCAGTTACAAATTAAATCTGAAGCCCGCGAAGAGTGGTTAGCAGCAGTGAATGCCAAGCCTCTATTGCTGACTCTTTTGCCCAGCAGAAAGAGGGTTGACACCAGATTATGATCATGGAAATGTGCATCATTCATGTCATTCATATTAAGCACAAAACTAAATAATGTTTTGTTTTTTTAAGATACATCTACTGATGTACAAATTAAAGGTCCCGTTCTTCGTGATCCCATGTTTCAGACTTTAGTTAGTGTGTAATGTTGTTGTTAGAGTATAAATAATATCTGTAAAATTATAAAGCTCAAAGTTCAGTGCCAAGCGAGATATTTTATTTAACAGAAGTTGACTACATCGAACGGCTCGTTTGGACTACATCCCTCTACTTCCTTCTTTAATGACGTCATTAGAACCGTTCTTTGACTAACCTCCGCCCACAGGAATGCTCCTTCAACTCTACCGAAATTCGTTTATGTACTTGCGCACTTCTAATCACTGTGTTTACTCAGCTCTTACAGTGATTTTCTGAAGTAAAACTGACGCTTCATCTTTTGTGTGATGTACAATAAACTTTATTAAACTCATCAGTATATGCTTGATCATCATTCAGACAGCAGACTTGTAGGCTATTAATACATAATGTATACATAAAAGCAGATGACAAATACGTTATAATAACCGTAATTAAACTACTAAACTATACCTGTTTCATCTCTATACAGCACTCTGACTCTGTAGGCATTATTGTCCGACTCGAACTGAACACCGTTACTGAGAGTTTCTGATATTATCATCATTCCGTGAGATGAAATTGTCCTGAGAGACTGAGCGCGAGCTCATGAAGCTCCGCCCCCTGGGTCATCCAGCAGCAGCTTATTTGCATTTAAAGGGCACACACTAACAGCGCGTTTTTCTGAGCCCCAAAAAATGACAATTTAAACATGCTGTAAAAAATGATCTGTTGGGTATTTTGAGCTAAAACTTCACATACACACTCTGGGGACATATTTAATTCAAGTTGTCAGTCGTCATAATTGCATGCTGAGAAGAAAAGACACGACACTTCCAGTAGGTTTTGATAGTGTGATAACCAAACTTGTGTGGTTTTGTTTCTCTGTTCACTGTGGCAATGACACTTACAATGGGGTTTTTGTGAGAACGGTGTTGAAACGGTGTCAGAGTAAAAGTGAAAAATGGTATGTGATTCAGTTTAAATATGCAGAAAGGTGTGTTTCTTAATGTGTTGTCTGTAAGGAATGAATAGTGACTTTTGCATTATAAATCAATAGTTCTTTTTTTGTCTATAGTTGATGGCACTGTATTCAGAAGTGCACTTAAAGCTAAATAGGAACACATTTTATATTAATGGAAAGTGTTCTACATACTTTATCAATTTAAGCATGTTTTGGAGACATTTAAAGGGCTCATGAAATGATAATTTAAATTTTCCTCAATCTTTTGACATATAAGAGGTCAAAGACCATTAAAACATGCTGCAAGTTTTATAGCTTAAAACATCCTCCTCATTATAAACAAAGCATTTATTTAATCAAGCTCCAAAAATGTCTCCTTTGTCTTTTGTGGGATCTGTGAGGTCACACGGGCAAATATATTTGCATAAGACTGCCTCCAAGACTTCGATAAATAGTTCAACATCATTGCATCACAGGCCCCGCCCACTGGAGTTCAGATGCTTAAGGCTGACATTTGCCAACACTGGATGTGAGCGTTGTGTCTAAAGCAAATAAACTAATTAAAATCACTGACGCTGTCTACACTGGATACAGTATACAGATGTGTGTTCAGTTTGAGCTTCTGCAAGAACCAGTGAGGTTCATTCTCGTGTTACACAGCACGTTTGAGCTTCAGTAAGAATCAATGAGGTTCATTCTCATTCCCTCCTTCAGGGAACAGGGGTTACATTAGTAACCTAGAGGTTTATTGTATAAAGCGATCGAGTCTCTTCAGAAAATTTGGACTAAAGTGCTCAATTAATATAGATTATATTTACGATCTCTTTATGAACTTTTTAACCCTCAGGGGTCTGAGATCACGCCGGCGTGATCTGCTCGATTTTTTTCCTTATGAGTTGATTGAGACCCGAAATTCTCTTTTGACTTTGATTTTACAAAACAAGTTTCATACATCAATCGATTCTGTTAAATGTGTATTATTTTTGTGTATACTCACAATAAAAACAAAGTGTTGTGCTTTTTGCCAAATAAAGAAAAATAAACACGAAGCGAGTTCTGCCTTCTCTCTGTCCGTGTAGTCCATTCTGAAACGCGTCCGAAAATGAACTGTAGCTTAGCGAATACTCAGTCAAACAGGCATTCAGACACACAGGCATGAAGCTTGAATTCTCTACTTTTTAATGAAGTAATTTATATAAAAAACAAATATTCTCATCTTGTGAAATCTGTATTAAAAGAGAGCGATTCCAGTCGACCTCATTAGAGCTAATTCAAATGTAATGTGACTCCGCCCACAGAGAGCGCGTGCTATTCAAACGCAAATGGCTGAGGTAATCCGCGCAATCCTGTGAACGCCCCTATCATCAGCACAAGAAAACCAAAACACCAGTTTATTCAGAACACTACTTGTTTACAACGCAGCGCTGTGAGGAATAATGACGAATACGAGGAATACGAGCTGAGGAATACTACACAGCAAAAACTCCAGTGTTAAATTAACACTCCTGGGAGTGTATATGAGTCCACACTCAAAAGTGTAAAGTGTTAAAATATGAGTGTTAAATTAACACTCAAGAGTGTTAAAGTTAATGAGATAATTAAGTGATTAATTTAGTGATGATTGAGCATTATTGAAGACACCTGATGTTAACAAGCAGAATCACTGAAGGAGGAAATCACTAATTGTAAGTTACCATTAAGGTGATGGGTGTTTGCTTTAGTCGGGCTCTTGACACTTATATGTTTACTTTAAATTTTGCTTGTCTGCTGTTATTGATTTATAACAGTCAGATGAACAAAGAGACAATGTGATCTGATGGTGTTGGTTATGTTTTGACATAATCATGTTGTGATCTGTAAAACAAAACTTATTGAGATGGCTTAACTTGTTAGTTACAGCAGCTCTGTGATTCTACAGCACATGATTTTCAGTATTTTTCATATAATCCAAAAATATTTCATAACCATTGTTCTGATCAAAAGACTTTCAAATGAATTTATTTAGAAACACAGACATCAATAATCAGCCTGTGAATCTCAACAATGGTGACAATAATAAAGCATGTTGCAGTCGCTGCCACCAATCACAACTCATTAATGGCTCCCATCATGCATTGCGGTATGAATAAATTATGATCTGAATTGTCTGTGTAATTTACTTTTCCTAATTAAATATTCTGCTCGTCACCATTGTTGAGATGCATAGACTGAATCTTGACGTCTGTGTGTGCCTAAAAGAAAGATTTTTTTTTTAAACAACTTTTAAGAAATCCTTTGTATTATATCTAAAATTCTGGATATTTATGCAGATTCACAGTTATGCTGTAATCAACAACATAAATCTAAGTCAGAAATAAGGATCTTAATGAGTTAAGTGATCAAGTTCAAATGATGATTGTCATAATATAACCAACACCAGCAGATCACTTTTTCTCTTTGTTCATCGGGCAGTTATAAGATACATAAGCCAAACAAAATCAAAAGTAAATGTATAAGTGTCAAGAGCCCGACTAAAGCAAACACCCATCACCATATCGGTGGCTTACAATTTGTGATTTTCTCCTTCAGTGATTCTGCTTGTTAACATCAGGTGTCTTCAATAATGATCAATCATTACTAAATTAATCACTTAATTAGCTCATTAACTTTAACACTCTTGAGTGTTAATTTAACACTCATATTTTAACACTTTACACTCTTGAGTGTGGACTCATATACACTCCCAGGAGTGTTAATTTAACACTGGAGTTTTTGCTGTGTAGTAAGTTTTTCCTTCTCAGGTTTCTGTTTATGAATGAATGAACGGCATAGATGCGCTGTTTACCACAGCTGGCAAAAAACAATATTACGTGACAGTTGACTTTCAAACATTCACAGATACCTCAAAACAGAAAGTACAAATCCTTTCTTTAAAACGAATTTCGTTTTGTATCAATTGTATCTTAATTTTAATATTTTTTTCATTGACAAATTTCCTGGATTTAAAGTAAATATAGGCTAGCAATCACAACATAAGGTGCTTGAACTGGAGATCATCAACCAGACCATAGCCTACTCGCCTCACATGTCTAAAAAATGTGAAATATATTTACATTTACAGCTGGTTCTAAACAAAACCATCCAAAACAAAAAAACTATGTAGCCTAATAAATGTGCGTTTCTCCGGTGCGTTCACTAGCCTACTGCGAAGATCGCGAGTCAATAGCCTATCGTATTTTTTTATATTTTTATTTATTTATTGCACAAGTCATACATAAATTCATTCATTCATTCATTCATTCATTATTACATGTGAACGAATAAAAGAATAGAAAAAAAGGAACATGGAGAAGAAAATCTTATGATACCTGTCGCTTATTTGTGCACATCAGAAAAATAAATAAAAAACAGCTACTTTATAAATGTATCAACCCCAATCCTCACCCCAAACACCAAATATTTTCAGTAATACCTATCTTTACACTTAATTATCATCATTTTAAGCGTGTGTAAGCGTATTTCATGAAAACAACGTTACAGTCAGGTGAAATATGAAAGACAACATTTTGTTTAGTAGATTTGGGTACAGTTTTTACTGTAGAATATACTGCCTCGTCAAATAAGCTTTTGTTTAGCAATTTCTATATATAAAATAGCCTACTATTTTTGTCAAAAATAAAGTCATCAACTAAGATGTTAGCTGTTCCAATGTTGGCTATATTCAAAGTAATGAATACATAGATAAAATGTAGGCCTATAATCTTTTTTTACAAAGAAAGAGTACACTTGAAATATTGTTGAAATTGTAATTATTGTTGTAATTGTAACCTTTTTAATAAAATAGCAAAACATATTTACAAGATAGATGTAAGCAAAATCTTAAATGGTCCTTGCATTGTGGCTCAGTCAGTTGTCACACCTGAGTGAATGGCTCATCATTATGCAGAGTGGGTGGTAATTCAGGTGAAAACCACTCCTCGTTCACGCCCCCCTCGCATATTGGCTTTCCAAGCAAAACCTGTTTTACATCAATTTAAATCAATGTATGGTTTTATGTGAACGATAAAGCAAGACTATTTTCACATAATTTAGAAGAAAAAACTATAGGCGATGATATCCTTTAGTCAAAAGTCTTATTGCCACATATTTAGTATGTGTTTTGTGGCCTTATTTCTGCAACTTTCATTTTTATTTTTTCCAATAACCACGCATAAACATTATTCTTTTAAAAATTCAAACATATACATGCATGTTGATCAGATATTTTGGTAGCCCTGTTTGTGCTATATAGAGTGAATTTACACCTTTGCCATTAACATGTTTATAAATAACTGAAAAAAGCACAAATGTCAGAGCATGTCAGAACACCTCTAGGGCCCAGAAAACAGCTCAGACTCCAGAGGGTTAATGCACTGGTGCCTTCACGTGCTATGGTAATTATGGTAAATACCAAAAGCCGACTTGGAAACTGCACATGAACACCCCCTCATGTGGTATTTTCTACTGGGCAGCTCATAGAATATTTTGATGCACGAGTTGCCGAGATGAGATAACCTTTGACCTTTTCAAAATGGCGGAGAGCAATGCAAGAGTCATGAATACTGTTAGCGGATAGTTTTTGTAGCCTTTACAATGTTGTGTCATTAACAATTGTAATATAATGCGTTAACACTCAATTTTCAACTTCGCCGCAATTTCCTTGGTTCATATTTAATCATTTTATGTCGTTTTATTATTTTTATTATTATTAATTGTTTTAATCATCAGAAAGCACAACATTTACATTTTTTTTTTTTTTTTTTGTAAAGATAAACAAGATACTCTACTGACACAGTAGTAATGATGAGTTTGCCAGGGATTTAGAGACCCAAAATGTCCGGGATTCGGCTTTTGCGTTCTACAGTCGCCACACAGCAAAAACTCCAGTGTTAAATTAACACTCCTGGGAGTGTATATGAGTCCACACTCAAGAGTGTAAAGTGTTAAAATATGAGTGTTAAATTAACACTCAAGAGTGTTAAAGTTAATGAGCTAATTAAGTGATTAATTTAGTAATGATTGATAATTATTGAAGACACCTGATGTTAACAAGCAGAATCACTGAAGGAGAAAATCACAAATTGTAAGCCACCGTTATGGTGATGGGTGTTTGCTTTAGTCGGGCTCTTGACCCTTATACATTTACTTTAGATTTTGTTTGGCTGTTGTATCTTATAACTGCCCGATGAACAAAGAGAAAAAGTGATCTGCTGGTGTTGGTTATATTATGACAATCATCATTTGAACTTGATCACTGAACTCATTAAGATCCTTATTTCTGACTTAGATTTATGTTGTTGATTACAGCATAACTGTGAATCTGCATAAATATCCAGAATTTTAGATATAATACAAAGGATTTCTTAAAAGTTGTTTAAAAAAAAAAATCTTTCTTTTAGGCACACACAGACGTCAAGATTCAGTCTATGCATCTCAACAATGGTGACGAGCAGAATATTTAATTAGGAAAAGTAAATTACACAGACAATTCAGATCATAATTTATTCATACCGCAATGCATGATGGGAGCCATTAATGAGTTGTGATTGGTGGCAGCGACTGCAACATGCTTTATTATTGTCACCATTGTTGAGATTCACAGGCTGATTATTGATGTCTGTGTTTCTAAATAAATTCATTTGAAAGTCTTTTGATCAGAACAATGGTTATGAAATATTTTTGGATTATATGAAAAATACTGAAAATCATGTGCTGTAGAATCACAGAGCTGCTGTAACTAACAAGTTAAGCCATCTCAATAAGTTTTGTTTTACAGATCACAACATGATTATGTCAAAACATAACCAACACCATCAGATCACATTGTCTCTTTGTTCATCTGACTGTTATAAATCAATAACAGCAGACAAGCAAAATTTAAAGTAAACATATAAGTGTCAAGAGCCCGACTAAAGCAAACACCCATCACCTTAATGGTAACTTACAATTAGTGATTTCCTCCTTCAGTGATTCTGCTTGTTAACATCAGGTGTCTTCAATAATGCTCAATCATCACTAAATTAATCACTTAATTATCTCATTAACTTTAACACTCTTGAGTGTTAATTTAACACTCATATTTTAACACTTTACACTTTTGAGTGTGGACTCATATACACTCCCAGGAGTGTTAATTTAACACTGGAGTTTTTGCTGTGCATTCATCATGTTTACTGTGGCGAGCAGGACGAGGCTGACGGCCGCGGGAGAACGGCGCGAGGCCGGTGGCTTCATTACTGAGACGCGCCGGGTCTCGCATCTCTCACGGAGGAGCGGGAATTTTCTTAGCAATGTTAAAACGCACATCAACCGATCACTTGTTTAGCGTTCATGTAAACACTACAGTCAGATTCACCGATCGGAATTAATTCAGTTAGATTGAAACGAGAGGTGTGCATGTAAACAATGAATGGCGACCGCAGAACGCAAAAGCCGAATCCCGGACATTTTTAACAGTCTCGCCCGCCGGACAAGTCCGGGAAAAGGAAGATGGTAACCCCTACTTACTCAGCTTTCTCCTATTATTCAGCTTTCTCCACAGAACAAGAGCATGCTAGCTTAGCTTCCAAAGAAAGACGGCTGATACTGTGTACATTCTGTGAGTGAGATCCCACCCTGTATGGGCGGGTTGAAAACATGCGGAACAACGCCATCTACTGGCTGTAGTCTTTAGCCTCTGGACAGAAAATCCTCCGATGACGCAAAATGACAATTTTTTGCGTCATCGGACGATTTTTTCCAGACAAAAATACATAAATCTCTCCTCTCAGGGGGATATGAGGGGGGAAAGCATGGTAATTTGAAAATACTACAGGTTTTCTACTAATACAAAGCTTAATGCTAAATCCTGAAAGATAATGCAATATTAAATAAAGCAACATGCAGAGTATCATCAAAGTTTAGATCTTCTCCTGGACTGAAGCACAGGCTCTACTCTTCTGCACAATGGTGACCCAAAAAACAAGATTTTACAGTAAACTACTGGCAACAGTGTTGCCAGTATAAACCTGTTTTATAACTTAGTTTATTACTGTTAAAATACATTTTGTGGGTGTGTCTTTTTATCTTACACTGTTAACCCTTTCATCCCCACAGGAAAATCCACAATACAAAGAGTAAAAGTAACATTGAGACAGTGTTGCAGTGAGATAATTAAGAGAATATGTAAGTGATTGTTGAGCATTAGTTATGAACATATGCTGTTAACAAGCAGAATCACTGAAGGAAAGAGGAACAACAAGAACAGAAAATAGAGAAACACAAGAAATACAACTGACTTCCAGCCATTACACATTATTACACTTATTATTAACTAGCATGACTTTATTTCTGTCATACATCTACAGAAGTTCTTATTGAGATATTGAGATATATATGAATTGAAAATGTTTGGTTTGAAGTTACCATTATAGAGATCAGTGCTTGCTTTAGTTGGGATGCTGATGCTAAAACATTAATGTTTCTTTTGCTGCTTGAGCTGTTTTTGTGCAAGTCATACTTGTGCACACACACAGTTTATGAATGATTGCGGTTATAATAATTATGATGACAAAATAATCATAATCATTGCCTAAGGAATTCATTATCATTCATTCAGAGTTTAATTCTCAATCAAAAGTGTTACATTAGCACCATTGTGTAACCACAGCAACAAATTACAATGACATTGTTTTTTAACACATCAGGCATAAACCAAAGAAACAGAGCTACACAGTCTTTTAGAAACACAGAGATATCACAATTTAGCACATGAATCTCAACAATGGTGGCACTATATGTTTTTATTTTTTATTCATGCAGCAGTGCATGCTGGGAGTTTTATATTATCCTAGAACCCAGAATGCATTGCGACATGAAACTTTTGATTGTCACCATTGTTGAGATTCATTTGCTGATTGTTGATGTCTGTGTGTGTCTAAGTCAAGCAGGAGTTAAAAATGTTTTAATGCACTATATGATTACGATGTTCTTCATATTGATTTCATGTTGTAAATTCACAGATATATGCTTAATGTGAAATACCCATTAATTCAAAGAATATATACAGGAAAGATCATAGAATCAGACATGTCCAGAATGATTGTGACATCATCATAAAATCCAAAAACACTTGATCATCTTCCTCTTGGCTCTTTCTTGCCATAACAAATGTGCTTTATAAACTCACTGTTATAATAGCCAAAGAGAGATAAATGGTAAGAAGTCAAGGGACAAGAGACCAACTAAAGCAAATACTGATCTCCATTATGGTGACAACAAACTTTATTATTAACTAAATCTCTGTTAATTCTCAACAAGAACTTTTGTAAAAAAAAAAAAATAATGTTAAACTGGTTTGTAAACTGGTTTCACACTCAGTGGCTGGAAGTCAGTTGTAGTTTTTGTGTTTCTCTTTTTTCTGTTCTTGTTTGTCTCTCCTTCAGTAATTCTACTTATCAGGTGTTCATCAGTGTCTCAATTCACTCACTTATTTTCATTAAAGTGGACTATATTAGTGAACTAATGTAGGGAATAGTGAATGAGGGTATATGGTGTGATTATGAAAACAGCCTCTGAGTGTCGACTTTGAGCATTGTTAATTCACAGTATATTCTTGTAGGCTAATTTTGTTTTCTACGGTTTATTACTGTTTTAATGGAAAATGGTATGATATTGTCAGAATTTGGCCTTTTTTTACAGTAAGTCAGTTGCATAGCTGTCAATGGAAGGACAGAAAGCTCTAAGGTTACCTCAAAAAGATCTTCATTTGTGTTCCGAAGATGAATGAAGGTCTTATCAGGTTTGGATTGACATGTGGGTGAGTAATTAATGACAGAATTTTCTTTTTTGGGGTGAACTATCCCTTTAAGATTTATAATTCAGGCCAGTTTTCACAGACAGCGCTTAGATTAAGCCAGGATTAGGGTTTAGTTCAATTAGGATATTTAAGTTGCTTTTATAAACGTGCCTTAGAAAAAAAATTACTAGTGTGCATCTTGAGACAAAACAATGGCGCTGACATATATGCCAGTGCAAGTTGCTTTCAGATAAAACAGCTCAAACAAACAGATTATTAAGTCGACCACAAGGGGATTTAGCATATTCGAGGTTCATTGGCATCAAACGTTTATAAACCTGTGCTCTAAGATGTTGAGCGGTGAAAAAGACAAAAGGCATATGTTCAAAACATCCTTTTTGAAATTGAAATGTGTTACGATGGAGAAAATATTCATTATCAGATATTTAGCTTGCTGTGAGGAATATAGGCCTATGTAACTGTAGTGTGATGGTGAGGCTTCCAGCTCATGTTTGGCTGTAGGAAAGTGTTCAGCTCATCTGAAAATGCAACACCTCTGAAGCCCTGGTGTATTTGTGGTTTCACACACACAAGCACAAATTCTTCCTGTCTATCAATACAGTCTATCAGTCAACAATGAAAGTTTGTGTAACGAGACAAGTATGTTTAAAAAAAAAAAAAAAAAAAAATTGGTGAATTGCTATCCTGTATTAGTGTATGTTAGCATGCTAAAAAAAATAAACAGAATTTTAATGTATGAGATGAAAGTACCAGCAGTCAGAAAGAACTGAGTCAGCAGTTCTGACTCTGTGAAAGTTACAGTTAAACAAAGTCTGTTAACTTGATTTAGTGAAATCCCTCAGATGCTCTAGATCAGGGATGGGCAACTTCGGTCCTGGAGGGCCACTGTCCACAGTTTAGCTTCAACCCTAATCAAACACACCTGAACAAGCTAATCAAGGTCCTCAGGATTACGAGAAATTTTTTCAGGGTTGGAGCTAAACTCTGTAGGACAGTGGCCCTCCAGGACCGAAGTTGCCCATCCCTGCTCTAGATCTAGTGAAGAACAGATGCTGAAAGACAACTAGAAACAGCGTCTCACAAATACTAAATAAATGACTCCAGTAGCGATGTGCATAGAGGGGCGGCACGGTGACTCAGTGGGTAGCACTGTCGACTCGCAGCAAGAAGGTCCCCGGTTCAAGTCCTGACTCCACCCTTTCTGTGTGGAGTTCTCCCCGTGTCAGCATGGGTTTCCCCCACAGTACAAAGACATTCAGGTCGGGTGCATTGGATATGACAAATTGTTATAGAGTGTAAATGTGTGTCAGGAAGGGGATCTGATGTAAAAAAACAAAAACAAAAAACAGAGAGAGTAGCAATGTGCATAGTATTGCACAATAAGCTTCCCCTTGTACTTTACCTCCCAAATATATTGTCTTTTTTGTATCACTAGTAATGTGTGTGTGTGTGTGTGTGTGTGTGTGCGTGCGTGTGTGTGTGTGTGTGTGTGTTTTCTGAGGTATAACAGCTGAAGTGTGATATTGATGTGAACTGAACTGTTGAGCTCATCATAATGGAGAACTTGTGAAGGTCTATTGCTTTTCACTGGACAAACTGGACACAAAGTAAAAAAAAAAGAAAAAAAAAAAGCTTTACACATCTAAGTGTTTTATTCCATATCAGTTGCAGTGTTGTGTGTAACGCGTTACAAAGTAACGCGTTACAGTAACGTAACTACTTTTTCGGGTAAAAAGTAGTGTAACGCGTTACTACTAAAAATTTGGTAACGAAACGTAGTTCCTTTTTCAATTCGGCGCAACGTTACTTTTCCCATGGATATATTTGACAGCGACACTGCCTCAGCTGCGCGCTTGAGAGAAGAGAACGGTTGAGATCTGAAGAGAACGATTTGGTTTCATATTTATGTTTAAATAAAATAAATAAATAAATAATTTAATCTATGTTGATTATATGAAAAGTGAAAAGCATGAGTAAGATCATAATTTTGTGCAATATATCGGGAGATAAATGGAGTGGGCAGACATGATTTAGACCACTTTATTAAGTTTGTTTTTGTAGAAAGACTTTCTTTAAAACGAATTTCGTTGTGTATTAATTGTATCTTAATTTTAATCAATGTTTTACCAACCAATTAATTGCTTGAATCTAATAAATAAGTAAATATGGCATGGAAAATAATCATGACGGCACCAGCGCGTGAACTGGAGCTCGTCTCCATACTGTAAATGAACCGAAACTTAGATAAGCTATACTTGTCTCACAGACCTGAGAAATATATAGAAAGCTTGAATATGTGTACTTTTAAACAAAATATATATTTTTTTCTCAAAATCTCTTTTTTTTCTC
The DNA here is from genome assembly GCF_964197995.2 of Scardinius erythrophthalmus. Classification (NCBI taxonomy): domain Eukaryota; kingdom Metazoa; phylum Chordata; class Actinopteri; order Cypriniformes; family Leuciscidae; genus Scardinius; species Scardinius erythrophthalmus. The sequence goes on from NC_138221.1 coordinate 30,730,929, forward strand.
CTACTCCCTTAGAGTGAGTAGTATGTCTGAAAACTAAGCTTATGTCTTCTATATCATTTTGTCCTATGCTATCAAGACGCGATTCACACCGGTGTTAGAGAGCAGGAGCGCTTTATTGGCTGTTGCCGAAATTTAAAGTTCGGTGGATGGGGGAGCGGAGCGGAGAGAAGTGGTGCGGGCGCGCTGCTCATCGCGGAGTGTCGCACTCTACCCCATGATGCAGAGCCGGCTGAGAATAAAAGTTGCCGCATACAGCAGCACCAATGAGAAGGACTTTTTTTTGATACTATTGATACTATTTTTTTATAATAAAGAGCACAAAATAATTACCTGTTATGTCCTCCATTGTATAACTTTATGTCTACATATTTAGGAACAGATATTGGGTTCTGCCCAAAGTCAAGCAACATAAAAGTAACGTAATAGTAACGAGTAACGTAAAAAGTTACTTTCCAAATGGGGTAACTAAGTAAAGTAACGGATTACTTTTTTAAAAAGTAACGAGTAACGAGCAAACACTACTTTTTAAAAGTAACTTCCCCAACACTGATCAGTTGTACATTGAGCTGTTCTGACTGCAAAACAAAATTATGTTCTAACAATGTTTCGCTAAATATGATGCATACACTTTGACCAGTGGGTGGTGCTGTAACCAAAGGACAACTAAATTATATACAGTTGAAACTGCAGAAGTATCATGATAAATGGTTATTTTAGGCTCAGTTAACAACCTGCTTTTTGACAAATTATGAATTTTGTCAATGTGATTTTGATGCTAACAAATTCAGGGTTGTACACAGTATTTAGGCAGTTTAAAGTTCACCCCAAAATGAAAATTTCCTAATAATTTACTCACCCCAATGCCATCCAAGATATCCATGTCTTTCTTTCCTCAGTGGGAAAAAAATTATGTTTTTTGAGGAAAATATTTCTGGATTTTTCGTCATACAATGGACTTCATTGGTTACCATCGTTTTTAAGTCCAAATCAATGCAGTTTCAAAAGTCTTTGAAGAGTTTAACGGCTGTACGTGTTTAATCACAGCTGAAGAAGAGGTCGTTATCTAGCGAAACGATAGGTCGTATTCAATTTTTTTTTTAATAATTTATAGATTTTTTACCTTCAATAGTTCGGATAGAGCTGATCAACAAACGGACAGGGAACTACGTGATCACGTTGAAAGTAGGGCTGTCAATCGATAAATTTTTTTAATCGCGATTAATCGCATATTGTCATGAGTTAACTCGTGATTAATCGCATTTAATCACATTTTTTTTTATTGTTCTAAATGTACCTTAAATTAATACTTTTCAAGTTTGTAATACTCTAATCAACGTGGGCATGGATAAATATAGATGCTTTATGCAAATGTATGTTTATTATTGAAACCATAGTCAATATAGAGCATAAGGAGGAGACATGTTTCAAAGGTCACAGATGTTTTTCAAAGAACTTGTTCATGTCTATTAGACACGTAGAAAGAACAAAAAAAATGCCAGGTTACCATTACTTCTCTTTCTTTGCACTGAGCAATTTACTAACACAAACATGTTTAGATTTTTGCATGACAGGGCAGCTCTTCTGAAAATACTAAATGTACATTTAGGATTTATTATTAGGCTACATTGTAGTTTGTCTATCTCTGCGCCCATTTTGATGAAGCTAAATTCTGAATAAAACTGTTTTCATTGGTATATTTTACTGTTTCTGTTGTCAAACAACGGAATGAATTTGAAATGGTGACTGAAACGCGACCCATTAAAGGTGCTGTATGTAACTTTTTTTATAAAATGAATCCTTTTTTTATTGCCCGTCTGTGAAGGGGTTGTAATCACACATTACATTGATCCACTTTTCGTGTTTTGCTATTACCTCTGAAGGCCAGTATTCCTATTTTTATGTGAAGTCTCCGGGTCGGATTTTCTGCGAAATCCACCGGATGTGACGTGCATGCGCGCTCCCGAGCCTACAGTCTATTGCAACTGCACTGCAGCTAACGACATGGAGTCTGATAACACCAAAAAACGACCTGCCTCCAGCACAACACAGACTCCAACACAAACTCCAAAAAAAAAAAAAATATATATATATATATATATATATATATCTGCTGAAGCTCGTCAGGCCAAACGTCAATCGGATCGACTCAGGACGAAAACACGGATCAACATCGGCAGAGCGTTTGAATTGTGGAGAGACCTCCGTTTTGAAATAGCAAGGTAAAATATAACATACATAAGACATGAAATGAATACAAAAGACTGTTCCATGATAACAAAAAGCAGGTGCTTTAGGATGTAACTTTTATTTTATGTTCTAGATCTACAGTACGGTGACCGGGAGGGGACATGTTCGGTTCACTTATTTTTGTCGTGGCCACAACATATAAACTCGTGGGAACGTGATATTAAGTCGTGGGAACGTCATAATATCTCGTGGGAACGTCATATTAAGTCGTGGCCACGAGATCATTTTGTTGAGGTAACGACATCATTATGTCGTGGCCACGCGATGCAAAGTCGTGGCCTCGAGATCATATGTTGAGGGAACGATATATTTTTCTCGTGGCCACGAGATCATTTTGTTGAGGTAACGACATCATTATGTCGTGGCCACGCGTTGAGGGAGCCACAGCGGCCAATACTGTAACCGTACCATAGACTGGGCTACAGCAGAGATGGAGATGACAGAAGAAATAACATTTTACTTTAAATTAGGAATGTCATATAAAGATATAGTGCGGTCTTTGGCATTAAGACATGGGTACGTTATAAAGATAAGCGCATTCTTAGACTTTTTTTGTCGCACGCATATTTAGGGACCGTCTCAAAATTACATGCGACATTGGCATAAACGTTTCTAACTTCAATAGCATTTGAAGACAATGACTTACAGTCATAAAACCAATTGTACATTGTTCACCCAGGTCTCATGTATGATGCACACCTTTTAGATTTTTAATATTTATTACAATAAACTGCTAAACCATATGCAAATATTGTAGGCCTATTTCACATACTGTATGGGATCATACACAAAATATGACAATATTTAAAGCTCAATATCATTTGAAGACAATGACTTAGTCATAAAACCAACTGTATATTGTTCATATAGGTCTCATGTATGATGCACACCTTTAATATTTTTGATATTTATGACAATAAACTGCTAAATCATATGCAAATATTGCTATGAATTTCACTACTGTATGGGATCATATACAGAATATGACAATATTTAAAGCTCAATAACATTTGAAGACAGTGACTTACAGTCATAAAACCAACTGTACATTGTTCATATAGGTCTCATGTATGATGCACACCTTTAATATTTTTGATATGTATGACAGTAAACTGCTAAATCATATGCAAATAATGCTATGTATTGCACTACTGTGTGGGATCATATACAGAATATGACCACATTTAAAGGTCAATAGCATTTGAAGACAATGACTTACAGTCATAAAACCAACTGTACATTGTTCATCTAGGTTTCAGGTATGTGGCAGTAGTGAAATATGCCTACAATATTTGCATATGATTTAGCAGTTTGTTGTCATAAAAATCTAAAAGGTGTGCATCATACATGAGACCTGGGTGAACAGTGTACAGTTGGTTTTATGACTGTAAGTCGTTGTCTTCAAATGCTATTGAAGTTAGAAATGTTTATGCCAATGTCGCATGTAATTTTGAGACGGTCCCTAAATATGCGTGCGGCAAAGTCTAAGAATGCGCTTCATGTGTCTTTCACTTATAACGTACCCATGTCTTAATGCCAAAGACCGCACTATATCTTTATATGACATTCCAAATTTAAAGTAAAATGTTATTTCTTCTGTCATCTCCATCTCTGCTGTAGCCCAGTCTATGGTACGGTTACAGTATTGGCCGCTGTGGCTCCCTCAACGCGTGGCCACGACATAATGATGTCGTTACCTCAACAAAATGATCTCGTGGCCACGAGAAAAATATATCGTTCCCTCAACATATGATCTCGAGGCCACGACTTTGCATCGCGTGGCCACGACATAATGATGTCGTTACCTCAACAAAATGATCTCGTGGCCACGACTTAATATGACGTTCCCACGAGATATTATGACGTTCCCACAACTTAATATCACGTTCCCACGAGTTTATATGTTGTGGCCACGACAAAAATAAGTGAACCGAACATGTCCCCTCCCGGTCACCGTAACTGTCTAACGTCACTCATCCCACTACTATCATATTGTTTATAATACACATTTCCAGACATGTTCAGTACAGTAATATTACTTACTGTCTTATTGTTACACTGAAATTGTCCAGTCTAGTTGACTAACCGTTTTCGTTTTCATTCATTGACCTTATATTGACATTGCTGATTGTGAAAGATACACAAATAGTTAGTAAAATAATGCTAGATAACACCACATGTCGGCAAAATACAGTCAATGTAACGTTATCATGGTACGAGCATGGAGCATTAGTTCTACGTCAAGCTGATAAAAGTAGCCTATTATGGTAATGTTGCAGTGGGAGTTTACATGAGTTTCCAGCATGTTGTGTGATGCTTTCTCCGTTGTGTTGAAAAGTGTGGCCGCCGGTAGTGAGTTCGCGCTCTTGAGTTTGAGCACGCGCACGAGCACTGTTGTTGCAATCTGAAACATCACCGCTAGAGGCCGCTGGATCCTACATACAGCACCTTTAAGACATAACCAGCTCTCCCTTCCAAGACGTTAATCTGCACAAAAATTCTGATAATCGAGCCGTCGTTTGGTGAAATCAAATTCACATAAGATAAAGACAATATCTGTGCTCTGATTTCGGCTATACTTGTAAAAATAGAGAAGCAACATTTTAACTTTAACTGCGTTAAAGCGCTGCTCCTCCGCGCGAGACGCAGAGAGAGAGAGAGAGAGAGCGAGCGAGAGGCGCGCGCGAGTGCTGAGACCAGTACTGGCGGTACCGGTAGATTCTCAGAAACTAAATAAGGTTTGGGCGCTTTGTTTAAGGGAAAAAATCGCTAAAGGGGTCTGCAATGTCGCTAAGTTAGCAATACTGTGTATCTCCATTTCTCCAACTAGGGGTTGGGCCACGGGTCAAACAGAAAATACGCGCTGCGTTAATCGCACGTTAAAAAAATTAGTGCCGTTAATATGATTTTGCGTTAACGCGTTATTAACGCGCTAACTTTGACAGCCCTAGTTGAAAGGTCACGCCGGCGCCTATTTACGAATAGTAAAAGGTTACGAATTGCAACCAATAAAAGTTAGTCTGCGTCTCTTTTTCTGTTCTCTTCTTTCCTTCAGTGATTCTGCTTGTTAACAGGCTTATTAAGGCTGAAATGACTCCATATTTAATATACACAGACTTTGTGGCTCAGATAAGGTCCAGTTCTGGTTTATTTCTTTGCTCTTGGCTGACATGTGGCATTGCTATGGCCTGCTTGTGGCCCAGATCTGGCAAACAGTCATTCCACGCTGCATGTGGGCCAGATCATCATTCCACACGTGCCAGATGTGGGCCGGATCTGGGCCGAAACAATGTTGCTGTCTGGGCTGGGTTTTAGGCCCTATAAAAGTGTTTTGGCTTTAAGCGGTGTTCATCAACATTGTAACTAACGCTCCATGGCTAACATCAAAGCCTGATTGGATTGGTTTGGTTTTGTCAACTCAAACTAATACCATAGCCCTGAGTTTGATCAACTACCATCATGGTGCAAGCCACAGGTTTATACTTTCATCTCATACATTAACATACTGTTTCAGTTTTTTAGCATGCTATACATCAATACAGGCTAGCAGTTTACAAAAAAAAAATATTCTTTGTTTTAATGTACTTGTTCTAGTCTTGTTACACAAACTTTAACTGTTTAATGACACTGACTGGAAGAATTTGTGCTTGTGTGTGTGAAACCACAAACACTCCAAGCCTTCAGAGGTGTTGCACTTTCAGATTAGCTGAACACTTTCCTACAGCCAAACATGAGCTGGATGCATCATCATCACACTTCAGCTATATTTAGATTCCTCACAGCAAATACCTGAGAATTAATATTTGCTTCATCGTAACACATTTGAATTTCGATAAGGATGTTCTGAACATATGCATTTTGTCTGCTATTTCTATTGTCTGTTTCACCACTCAACCTCTTAGAGCACAGGTTTTTAAACGTTTGATACCAATGAACCTTGAATATGCTAAATCCCCTGTGATCGACCTAATGATCTTTCCCCTGGTTTCACAGACAAGCTAGCTTAAGCTAGTTCCAGACTAAAATGCATAATGCATAAAGCACGGCGTGAGGACGGTGGCGTGATTGATAATAAGGGGAGGAGCGGAAGCATAAATGGAGGAGCGACGACAGAGGAGATCAAGAGAGGAACAGGCCTGAATTTATGTTGTGTTTTGTTTTATAATGTGTGGCGGTAGTCGACCGTGAGGAAAAGTTCTTGAATATTCGCCGGTTCCCGTCTCCTTCTTCCCATAACATCTGAACCTCGTTACACTTTGCAAAATGTCATGAAATTTGGTACAGTTGTATAGCAGGTTCTGAAATATCATCTGATCAAATCTGGGGTCAGGCTCTCAAACCGATTTTTTAAATTTCACATTGACATGTGACTGGGAACGAGTGGGTGGAGCTGAAGGTGACAGACTCCGTGAAACAGGAAATGATATCATTTTTTCCTTTTCCACCTGTACACAGCAAAATCCCCAGAGTTAAATTAACTGTGTTCAGAGAACATTTGGTCCCTCTCTACAGAGAGTTAAAATAACTCTGAATCAGAGTTAAAGTTAATGAGATACTTAATAGGGCTGGGCGATTTAAATCGCGGTATTGTTATGCGCATCTCGTCAGTAAAGCCGGTTCCTTGATTAGTAGTAAATCACCATCACCTGCTTTCAGATGAAGCGGCATTTAGGGCTGAGGAGATAATTAAGTGATGAATTTAGTGATGATTGAGCATTATTGAAGACACCTGATGTTAACAAGCAGAATCACTGAAGAAGAAAATCACAAATTGTAAGTTACCGTTAAGGTGATGGGTGTTTGCTTTAGTTGGGCTCTAGACCATTATATGTTTACTTTAATATTTACTGTTGTTTCTCTGCTGTTATTGATTTATAACAGTTAAATGAACAAAGTAAATGTTATCTTATAGTATTGATATGTTTGCATTGAGATAGTTTGGTTTAATTTGTTAGCAGCAGTTAAGTGATTCTTCAGCCTATCATTATCAGTACTTTACTCATAATTCAAAATATTTAATAAACATTGTTCTGATCAAAAGACATGCAGATAAATTCATTTAACCCTCAGAGGTCGGAGATCACGCCGGCGTGATCTGCTCGCTTTTTTCCTTGTGAGTTGAATTGAGACCCGAAATACTCTTTTGACTTTGATTTTACAAAACAACTTTCATACATCAATCGATTCTGTTAAATGTGTATTATTTTTGTGTATACTCACAATAAAAACAAAGTGTTGTGCTTTTTGCCAAATAAAGACACGAGGCGAGTTCTGCCTTCTCTCTGCCAGTGTAGTCCATTCTGAAACGCGTCCGAAAATGAACAATAACTCAGCGAATACTCAGTCAAACAGGCATGAAGCTTGAATTCTCTTCTTTTTAATGAAGTAATTTATATAAAAAACAAATATTCTCATCTTGTGAAATCTGTATTAAAAGAGAGCGATTCCAGTCGAGCTAATTACATCTGATTCAGATGTAATGTGACTCCGCCCACGGAGAGCGCACGCTATTCAAACAAATGACTGAGGCAATCCACGCAATCCTGTTAATGCCCCCATATCAGCTCGAGAAACACAAGTTTATTCAGATCATTACTTGTTTACACCGTCTTGCAGCTGTGAGGAATAATAATGGAAAATGTCCCCCAGAAGTGCGGGTATATCGAGGAGCGAGCTGAGGAATACTAGTAAGTTTTTTCCTTCTCACGTGAATTTCTTCACGTGGGTTTCTGTTTATGAATGAATGAACGGCAGAGATGCGCGCTGTTTACCACAGCTGGCAAAGACAGTTTAAATTTAAATCGCGTGTGTGAATGAATGATGATGTTTCAGCAAACTGTATTGCTATACTGAGATGAGTAAAAATCGACTGAAATATGCTGAAATAAAATGTAGGCTATTTGTATAAGCAACGTATTAAACTGCAAATTAACAATATGCCCTAATATTTCATGAAAACAACGTTACAGTCAGGCGAAATATGAAAGTAATGAATACATAGATAAAATGTAGGCCTATAATCATTTTTTTTTACAAAGAAAGAGTACACTTGAAATATTGTTGAAATTGTAATATTGTTGTAATTGTAACCTTTTTAATAAAATGGCAAAACATATTTACAAGATAGATGTAAGCAAAATCTTAAATGGTCAATATAAGTCTTCTTCTAAATATATCTTTTGTCCTTGCATTGTGGCTCAGTCAGTGTCACACTTGAATGAATGGCTAATTATGCAGAGTCATTATGCAGAGTGGGTGTTCTAAGTTGTAAACCACTCCTCGTTCACGCCTCCTCGCACAAAACCTGTTTTACATCAATTTAAATCAATGTATTGTTTTATGTGGACGATAAAGCAAGACTATTTTCACATAATTTTGAAGAAAAAACACTAGGCGAGGACATCCATTATTCAAAAGTCTTATTGACACATATTTACTATGTGTTTTGTGGCCTTATTTCAGAAATTTTATTTTTTATTTTTTTTCAATAAGCATGCATAAACATTATTCTCTCAAAAATGAAAACATGTACATACACGTGGCTCACATATTATGGTAGCCCTGTTTGTGCTTTATAGAGTGAATTTACACCTTTGCCATTAATATGTTTATAAGCAACTGAAAAAAGCACAAATGTCAGGGCATGTCAGAACATCTCAAGGGCCTCAAAAACAGCCCAGACCCCAGAGGGTTAAAACACAGACATCAATAATCAGCCTGTGAATCTCAACAATGGTGACAATAATAAAGCATGTTGCAGTGGCTGCCACCAATCACAACTCATTAATGGCTCCCATCATGCATTGCGGTATGAATACATTATGATCTGAATTGTCTATGTAATTTACTTTTCCTAATTGAATATTCTGCTCCTCACCATTGTTGAGATGCATAGACTGAATCTTGACATCTGTATGTGCCTAAACAAATGTTTTTTTTTTTTTAAACAACTTTTATGAAATCCTTTATATTATATCAACAATTCTGGGCATTTTTGCAAATTCACTAACCAACAACATAAATCGAAGTCAGAAAGAAGGATTTTAATGAGTTCAGTGATCAAGTTCAAATGATGATTGTCATAACATAACCAACACAATCAGATCACTTTTTTCTTTGTTCAACTGGTGATTATAATTCAGAAACAACAGACAAACAAAATCTAATGTTAATAATATATGGGTCAAGAGTCCAACTAAAGCAACCATTGATCCTCATAACGGTAACTTACAATTTGTGATTTTCTCCTTCAGTGATTCTGCTTGTTAACATCAGATGTCTTCAATAATGTTCAATCATCACTTAATTAATCACTTAATTATCTCATTAACTTAACCCTCTGAGGTCGACAAACGCGCTGGCGCGTTTTGCTGGATTTTCTCCACATTGTAGCACTATAAACTTAAATTTCTCCGTCATTTATGGTCATACAGAAAAAATAAATATAAAAAAAGAATCTGTGGTATTTCTACTTTTGTATGTGTCCACTTCCAATCAAATCAAAACATTGTGCTTTTGTAAAATAAAGAAAATAAACAGTGTGTGCGTTCTGCCTCTCCGTCGCGGTGAACTTTTTTTTCTTGAGCACGTCTATAAACTGAAACAAAACTCAGCGAATACTTGTCACACATTTATGAGCCATACACCTTTATAAACATTTAAGTGTGTACTTTTAAATGATCGGATTCAAAACGAAAACAAATATTCTCTGTTTAAGTAATTTGTATAAAACCAACAAGATTTCCAGCTTCTCAAACGCTTCCTAATTATTTTTAATTCGGCCACGCCCACTCGCGCAAAAGATATTCACATGCAAATCTCCACATGGAACGCGATCGCCCTCATTACCTCAACAACAAAACACTTCACTTCACTTTTCGTCGAGTTTGAAAGACGTGCCTGAGCTTACATTGGATTTACATCAGAAGAAGAAGAACGATATTTGAAGACAAGAAAGATAAGGTAAGTAATTCTTACATATTAGTTTGCTATTGTTGCATAAATTTAACATTGCAGTTGAACTGTTGCTAGATATATGGTGAATATTATAATATTTAGACCCGTGTTTACTGTTACTGTGTTTGTGGATATCTGCTCAAACGTAGATAGGCTATGTATATGGTAGGCCTAACCATAATGTTTTATATTTGATCGCAATCGCGTTTTAATGTATCATATTTTTGATCGCGATCGCGTTTGAATGTATCATATTTTGGAAAAGCAAAACGCTCCAAACGGCTTCATGTTTTTACTATTATCTCATTTCATATCATCATAACGAATGGAAACATTTGAAGTAACATGATAATCAATATATTTTTCTCTAGCTTAGTTGTTACTGAAATCTTTTTGAAAATATATATAGGCTGCTATATTGTTATTATTTTATGCAGCACTGCGCATAGCCTATACCTACAAGGCACAACAAACCTGGTGTTCATTATATATTGTTGGAAACATTTGTGTGAGTGTGTGTGTGTATTCTGTGAATTTTAAAAAGCAATTTTAACAAGAAAAATCTAAAATGTATTCCCAAAATCGTGCAGGCCTTTCTCTTGATATCAGTATGTTCACTTTTTTTTTTTTTCAGGGCCCAGATGCCACTGAGTCCTGCTGACTTCAACATTCACAGTACATGTCTCTGTACATGAACATGGTAAAGTGAAAATCAAACACCTTAGAAAATGAAAGGTATGTACAATGTTTTTAGGAATGGCACAAAGGTCTCTTTCTTCAATAAGTGCTTTTTTGTTGTGTATCTTTGGATTATGTTGTGTTGTAAATAAATCCAAACAATTTTAAAAGCCATTCTTTTTTAAATCTCCTCATTCTTTGTGCAAGGGTGGTCAGAATGATGGGCCCTGATAAGCTCCTAATAGGGCCATTAGGGAGGTTCTTTGTCTTTCTCAGGTGTGGAAAGCTTTCATATTAATGAGGTGATCCGCCTCTTCGCATATTGCTTTCTAACACAAAACACGTCGTAAAATTTTTAAATCAATATATTGTCTTCTCTGAATGAGCAGTCAGGGTGATTCTCACATAGTTTTAGAGCAAATTTTCTAGGCTACGTGATACAATTTTCAAAAGTCTTGTGAAGAAATAATCAGTATGGGTTTCATGACCTTATTTCAGTGAGCAAATTTTCAAAAGTCTTGTGAAGAAATAATCAGTATGGGTTTCATGACCTTATTTCAGTGTGAAAATACAAAAATAAAATTTATTTTTGTATTTTCACAAACCACGCATAAATGTCATTATCTCAAAACTACAAACTTTTACATACATTCTGCTGATATATTATTGTAGCAGAGTTTGTGCTGAATACAGTGTAATTAGACTTTAGCCATGAAAATGTCACAAGTAACAGAAATAACCACAAATGTCAGAGCATGTCAGAACACCTCCAGGGCCCAGAAAACAGCTCAGACCTCAGAGGGTTAAACACTCTTGAGTGTGGACTCATACACTCCCAGGAGTGTTAATTTAACACTGGAGTTTTTGCTGTGTACAAAGAGCCGTAGTTAACTGACAAGCTGAGCCATATCGCATTAATTATCGCTGGCGATACGTCCGCGATATTAATGCGATATGGCTCAGCTTGTCAGTTAACTACGGCTCTTTGTAGTAAATGCCGCTCCATCTGAAAGCAGGTGATGGCGATTTACTACTAATCAAGGAACCGGCTTTACTGACAAGATGCGCATAACAATATCGTGATTTAAATCGTCCAGCCCTAATTATTATTACACTGATGGAAGTGCTATATTGACCTTTTACTTTAACCCTAAACTTACCTGAAAATACTTGTCTCTTTTGTCAGATTCTGTTTTCTTTGCGTTATTTTTCAGGAGTTCAGCAATGATGAGAGGAGAATATCAGAAAAGTCAGTCTCTCGCAGTCAGAAGACAATGGGCCCTATCTTGCACCCAGCGCAATTGACTTTGTACACTGATGCATGTATCATTCCTATTTTGCACCCCCGCAAAGCGCGCTTTTCCCTCCACAGAAGCACGTCGCTAAACTAGGGAATGAACTTGCGCTCCCTGGGCGGTTCAGCGCAAAAAAGGAGGCGTGTTCCGGCGCAAACGTTCCCTCATGCTATTTTGCAGGTTTAGAAAACAATTGCGCCACTAACCAGGAAAAAATAGTTTAAAGTCAGTGGCGCGTTGCGCATGTTATTCATATGCTATTTTAAGGGCGCATGCTTGGCCATAATCAATGTAGCGTGTGCACAACGCGCATACACGTTGATTCTCTCATCTACACAGAAGCAGCAGTTTTCATTTTTGCAAATCATACATTATTACGATAGATAGATAGATAGATAGATAGATAGATAGATAGATAGACAATTTATTATAAAAGCATACATCTAGCTTACACATTTACCCAAATTATCATACGCCTTTTTAACCGAAGTTAATTTGGGTGGGTTTCTCCATCCCCAACGTCCCTGACGAGAGTGTTGCTCTCCTCGGCTGTGAACCGCTCCTGGCGCGCGCCTGGCAAATCCGACGTTATAATAGGAATCCGCTTTAGAACAAGCGCGTCCGCTCTTAAAGGGAATGTGAGATGACGCTCTGATCGGTTAATTTCACGTTACGCCCAAAACACACCTATGAATAATGAAGCTACTTCAGACCAACCCCTTTTAGATTTGCGCCTGGCGCAAGAGTCATTTATCCCGCCGGGAAAATAGCAACAGCGCCAAGACCCGCCCACAAAGTTACTTGCGCTTTGCGCTTTGACACTTGCGTTTCAGATCGTTAAAATAGGGCCCAATGACTCTTCAGACTATAACAGATGAGGAGGGTGCCTTATTCTCGTCGACATTATACTGCATGCTACTATATTTAAGAACTCTGTAGTTGCTGATGCAGTGACATAATTATATTAATTCATGCACGACTTAATTACCGTAAAACTTCAAATAATAGCCGAGTCCCAAATAGACGCCTGTCTCTTTTACACATGCCTGGTGTGGCTGCAGGTTTGGATAAATAAAGGCCAGTCTCAAATAGAGGCCCGGTCTGTTTTTTTAGTTTCGGGTTGTATTTAATCTTCTAAAACCCGTCAGATCGTCTGTTTAAGCCAGTTCTATGGTGCAGATTGCGCACGCAAGAGAGCCCTGCGCATCTGGGCGGGAGCTGTTAGCGCAAGCAAGACAGGCAGAGTTAGCGGAGGCCGGAGAGGGAGAAGTAGAGGAGAGCGACGAGGAGGAGGAATTCGCCAATAAACTTGTAGTTGAGGATCGCGGTGATGATGATAGTGATGAATAGGGTCCTTTTGTATCACATGATTGCAGTTGTTTTGGGTAGCCTTCATTCTTTCTTGTTGATGTGTTTCGGGGCAACTAATAATTCATAGGCTTGATGGATATTACTGGTAACTTATGTTCAGCCCATGGCTGTCACATCGTTTCTGCTTTTTAGGATATAAATATTAAAAATATTGTAACGGAAAGCAGATGATCAGGTCTGCCTTTTTGTTGATTAATCAAATCTAATCAACAAACAAAAGGTACTGATTAACCCCTCAAAACAAAACAACAGTGTTAGCAGATGCTCGGTCAGGTCCCCTGAGTTAATCTCATCAACTCAAGAAGATATTCACCCTGAAAAGGAAGGACAAAGTTCGCCACGCAGTTCCACGTGTGCACGACTCTGCATACACACACACAAAACACAGACTCCTTATCATGTCCGACCACTTGTGGTCAAAAGTACCTGTTTAAAACGTTTAAAATGTATTTCTTGCTGTGCTTATGATCCTTATACCCGAAATACGATATCTATAAGCTTTATTGATATGTAATCAGTTTAATATGCATGTAATCACGAGAAATCCTGTTTCTTTGTGTTGTTGACTAACAGAATTGTCATTCGTGGTATTGTTTTGTTCAGAAGAACACAACGGTGTTGAATATTTAGCACAGAATATTAGAGGATGCATTATTTGATTAATACCAGTTTTATAAATGTTTATGAACGAAGTTTATTCCGCCAGCATTAGTTAGAAGAGGCGTGTACCTTTCCAAATGAAATTGTGTAATGCGATTGGGTCACGCACGCAAGTGGGCGTGACTTTAGCTCCTTCAAAACACAGCGGGCTCTCTCACCTCACTCTCTCACCTCGCTCTCATCCTTCCTCCTCTTCTCCCGGCGCGACGCTTCCCTGAGGAACATCCCGGAAGGCCTCGGACAAACACATGTTCGAGTCGTAGCAGCCGTTCTTTTGCAACTAAGTTATATTTGCCTCTTCCTTTCACGGGAGATGAATCTTATTTTCTGGTAACGTTACATCCAGTGAGACCTTCTTAAGCTTCCCACGACGCCGGAAGACGCAGCACAAACAGGACAGAGGACACGCTTCCTGCCTTTAAGCATCACTCGAAAGAGAACAAACTTACAAGTAACGTATATCTCTCTAAAAGCTGATTCCTGGTGCCTCGTGAAATTAGGTTTTCTGTCTACAATAATTACCAGCTACTCTCTCTCTCTCTCTCTCTCTCTCTCTCTCCATATTTTCTCTTTTTCATTTCATTTATTTCTGATCACGTTATTTCTTCATGTTCTTGATTGTTTAAATGTTTGTTTTATTTGTATGCATTTTTACGTACGTTTATATTCGTAGCTCATAATCTCTAGTTTTACATTTTATTAAAATCCATAAAATACTTTTCACTGTCTCTGTGTTTGAAAATTCACCTTATAAGTCAATGAATCTAAAAGATCCAATTATAAGCTACAAAGCTCGATCTAGACTACCTTGAGTAGTTATTAATTCATAAACTCAGAAAGTTTGATGTTCGTGGCCAGAAGACAAAACTTTAGTGGAGTTTGTGAATACCCCCTTCTTAACTGTACTGACCTTACATCTACTCGCTGGACGAGTTAAAGGTTGGTCAGACCAGTTACAGAACAAGGTAATCTCGATAATTGATAAAATAAATGTACATTCGACTTATGAATTATGACCATGAGTCATAAATATTAATATTCCCAGAATTCCCCATATTCTTGAGCTAATTCATATTTACCCAGAGTCGTATTCGTTACAATATTAAAATTTATATTTTTACATTCAACCAAACCAAATAATCCAGTTAACTGGATTATTTGGTTTGGTTGAATGTAAAAATATGAATTTAAGGATAATTGAACTTAATTAACTTTATTGTTTTGGACAAAATTAAGACTGTTAACCTTATTCAACTAAACGGCATTGGATAGACCTTATTTAATTAACTTAAGTTAATTGAAATAAATAATGTTACATAAAACCAACGTAACCTAGTTACGTGGAACCTGTTGACATAAAAAAGTTAATTAAAGCCAACACAGCATTTTTAGAGTGCAGATCTGTGCCACTCCAGGGCAGTCAACAAACAGATGAGGAAGGTGCCTTTTTATGTCACTGATAATTAGTGTGTGTTTGTGATGCATCTAGGTCATCTAAATGGTTTAGATCACCTGATTGTCACTTGTGGCCTGTGGTTTCATGCACTATAGAGATAAAATAATCATGAAGCATCAGGCTCATCTGATAATGCCACACTTTTGAAGACCTGTGGTTTCATGCAGGACAAACTTTGAGTTTCTCTCTGCTTAAGATGAGTCATTATCTTGCATATATTTCACAAGCTTATTATTATTATTTTTTAAATTCAATGAACTTAATTAAGTGCACTTCTGAATACAGTGCCATCAACTCAAAAAATAAATAAAAATTAACTATTGTTTAATAATGCAAAAGTTATTATGAATCATTCCTTACAGATAACACATTAAGAAACATACCTTTCTGTATTTAAACTGAATCACTTTTACTCTGACACATCATTTTTCACTTTAACTCTGAAAAAGCTTCAACACCGTTCTCACGAAAACCCCATCGTAAGTGTCATTGCCACAGTGAACAGAGAAACAACCCACAAAAGTTTGGTTATCACACTATCAAAACCTACTGGAGGTGTTGTGTCTTTTCTTCTCAGCATGCAATTATGACGACTGACAACTTGAAATAAAATAAAACTGTTTGCTGAAGTTCTGAGCAGTATTAAACAGGGATTCAATTGTTTCTGCAGCGCACACATATTGAATCACATTCTTAGTTCTCTGCCCTGTTTCTCACAGCTCTTACTCTCTCCAAAGCATTATGGGAAGTGCCTTTTTTAAAGATGAACAACCTAATATCAAGGCAGTTTACCCTGTTTCTGTTATTATTCAGCACTATTATGAACGTTCAAAACTATTATTATTCTAAATGATTCACAACAGGGGTGCATGTCATGTGTTTGTCTCTGTAATTGCTGCAGGCAGCTGTACTTACTCTTCAGATCTTAATTTCTTCATCAGTAGATGTATCTTAAAAAAACAACATTATTTAGTTTTGTGCTTAATATGAATGACCTGAATGATGCACATTTCCATGATCATAATCTGGTGTCAACCCTCTTTCTGCTGGCACTGACATGACAGGAACTAGTTTGTCCTTTGTAAACCACAAATACACCACGCTTTCACAGGTGTTGCATTATGGAGAGTTAAACTATTCAGATGAACTGTTGCACAGTTGCTATATGTTCCAGCACTCAAGCACAGACATTTTCAGTGATATAAAAAAGCCACCTTCCTCATCTCTTGGTTTGAAGAGTCGTTGTCGTCTGGCTGTGAGGGACTGACTTTTCTGATCTTCTCCTCTCCTCATTGAGCTCCTAAAAAGAGAGAAGAAGAATAGACCACGATATTCTCAGGTAATTTTAGGGGAGACATTTTGCCATTGGAGTAATGGATTTAGTGAAACGCTGTTGTCTTTCATCATCTGTTCTTCGCTAGATCTACTAGATCATCAGAGGGATTTGACTGAATCAAGATGCTGCTGATCATTGAAGCTCTTCTTCTCATTTTAGCTGCTCTAGGACAGGTAAGCTTGTGTTCTAGTATGAATATTACAGACATGAATACTGATGATGTGATCATATGATTCCTGTTTCTGCAGGATCACAGAGCTGCTGCTGCTGTTGTTGAAGGAAATATATATCCATTGGATATGGCACTGAATTCTGTTGATGACAAATATGATGGTTGTAGAGACAACATGGCGAATCTGGTGAAGACAAAATATCTGGAGGAGGAAATGTCTGACTCAGAATCTGAATTTGCAATAGCTTGGAAATATGCTGAAAAGAAATACACGCCACCAGGAGATGACTTGACAAAGAATCACTCAATTGCTATTTATGTGTACACAAACTCCACTTTAATGCTATATAAGCATTTCAATGGTGCTGTTCGTAATGATAAGAAAAAATACAAAAACAAAACATTCGAATGGTATTCACTTTACTTTTTGTTAACAGATGCATTACAGATTCTGAAGAAAAAACAAAAAGGATGCTATTCAACTTATCGTGGTACAAATAGTGAATTTAATAAGAATGTTCTGAACAAAGAGGTTCGTTTCGGTTCATTTGCTTCTTCCTCTTTTAATCGTAACATAACAAGGTCTTATGGAAATAAATCTTGTTTTGTAATCAAAACTTGTAAAGGTGCTGATCTGACAAAATATTCCAAGTATCCTGATGAGAAAGAGATGCTGATTCCTCCATATGAGAAGTTTAAAGTCACTGCTGTCAAGACAAGAAGAGATCAGAAAGATCTCTGGTGTGAGACTGTGTTCACTTTGAAAAGCTCTGGAACAAGAAGTGACCTGAACTGTGCAGTGGCATTTAATAAACCATAACAAAGTACTATACTAATAGTTCTATTCTAAATGTCATAATCATTTGTTAAAAAACAAGTATTTCATTACTTCAATGAGCTCATTGTTTCTGCCTTTAATTATTCAAATTTAAAAAAAAATGTTTATCTAACTATGATTTTGTATTTGTACATTTCTGAAATGATTTGTATTGTGAAAAGCGCTATACAAATAAATGTGAAATGAATTGAATTACTATGAATACTGAAAGTTCTGAACAAAGTGTTTTGAATTTATTTGATTTAATCATGCACATCAGCTCCAACAGTTCCATTTTGGTTTAGTTCATTAATACTTTGTCAGACAACACAATTAACATTATTTTAACAAAATTAAAAAAGTTATTTTTAAGTGACCCAGTTCAGTGGCCTCAAAGTGATTTTATATGTGTCTCTAATTCATTTCTTAATTTATACTTGCATCTTTTTGCATCACATTGCTGAACACTGTCAGCAATAGCTTATTGACTGAATAACTTTCTAAGTGCAATGCAGCTTGCAGCTATATTTCAATATGTCAATATTATCAATATGCTAAAAAGTTTTTGCTTCTTGTTGAATTTAATTGGTTTCAATTAACTTAGTTTTTTTTTTTAAAGTTAATATTTTTTATCTTAGTGATGTTGGAGTTTTGTGGTTTTCATTGTGCAGAAGAGTGACGCTTGTGGTTTTGTTGTGTTTGGCTTTACTAACACCATGACGCTTTATGAAATGAGCAATAGCTGCTAAAACCTGTGAAATGACGAGTCTCTTCTTAAGTGTTTAGTCTCTTCTTAAGAATTATTCTATTCATTTTATACATTAAATGGGTGGAAATATTTTCCTCAATTTAAAGCTAAATAGCAACACATTTTGTATTAATGGAAAGTGTTCTACATATACTTTATCAATTTAAGCATGTTTTGGACACATTTAAAGGGGTCATGAAACAGAGATGGGGACTCGAGTTTGAGACTCGGACTTAAGTCGCACACACAGTGACTTCAGACTCGACTTGAGACTCGTCCTCGAAAGACTTCAGACTCGACTTGGACTCGAGCTGCGGTACTCGTGAACAATGTTTATTTTTAGGAAACGTCTGATGAGCTCGCTG
Source organism: Scardinius erythrophthalmus (assembly GCF_964197995.2). NCBI lineage: Eukaryota > Metazoa > Chordata > Actinopteri > Cypriniformes > Leuciscidae > Scardinius > Scardinius erythrophthalmus. The sequence continues at coordinate 30,750,030 of NC_138221.1, forward strand.
TTATTCCCCTCCCTCCGTTACCTATAACCTGCCTACGTAACACGTGAAGTACTATCTGCTGCGCGCGGCCACACATGAGAGGACAACAAACATGTCGACTGCACCGGCCGCTGGCTGCTGTGCCATTCATCGTAAGCTTTGGGTTTAAAAACTTCAACAGAGCTGCCAACTGTCACACATGCATTCACCGTGAGACTCACGCGATTGACACTTTTCACACGCTCTCACACGCCACACATCCATTTTCTCACGCACAGAAAAATCACGAAGCAAGAGGACACAGAGACCGACAGACTAGACAGAGTAGGTTACTTACTCAGGTTGTTACTTGCTTCATTACTCAGCTCTCAAATTCTGTCAATTCTATTACGAAATTCAAACAATAAATACAGTTTTGGCGCTTGTAACAGATCCCTAACGGCACGTGCGAACCGACCCTTTCTACTAGTAAATAAACACAAACACTGTTGAAAGATACAGTACAACTTACCGAAATGTATATTCCATCCTCATACATAATATCGATCAAGCGGTGTTTTTCATCCGCGGAAAGGGGTCAATAAAACAGCTGGAGAACAATGTCACATAACATTTACCTCAGAAAAGCCATTTGATGACCATAATATGGGCTATAGCACGTTAGTGGCTAGAAAAAAAAGAGCTATAGAGAGTATTTTGCTAAATATGTGTACTATGTAGCGTTTGCGACTCTGGGTAAATATGAATTAGCTCAAGAATATGGGGAATTTTGGAAATATTAATAATTATGACTCATGGTCATAATTCATAAGTCGCATGTACATTTATTTTATCAATTATAGAGATTAACTGGTTCTGTAACTGATCTAATCATTATCCGTCCAGCGAATAAAGGTGAGATTATCACAGTTAAGAAGGGTTATCTCTTTACAAACTCCAAGAAAGTTTGATCTCCTGGCCACGGACATCAAACCCTTCTGAGTTTATTAATTAAAACTACTGAATGTAGTCTAATATCGAGCTTGTAGCTTAAGATCTTTTTAGATTCATTGACTTAAAAAGTGGATGTTTCAAACACAGAGGCAGTGAAAAGTATTTATGAATTTTAATAAATGCAAAACTATGATTATATGATCTACGAACATAAACGTACGTAAAAATGCACACAATAAACAAACAAACAAACAGATAACCAAACAATAAAAATACGTGATCAGAAGTAACATGAAATGAAAGAAAGATAGAAAGAAAGGCAGAGAATGGGGAAGCTAGTAATTATTACATACAAATAGAACCTAAGTTCACGAGACAACCTGGAAAGCAGTTTTATCAGAATAATGTTTTACTTGCACGTTTGTTCTCTGTTCGGCGTGAGGCGGAGGCAGGGCAGCGTGACAATGTCGATCCTGTTTCTGCGGTGTCTTCAGGTGCCGCGAAGTTTAAAGGCTCACGAGAAAGTTAGATCGTTTCCCTTTTTGAGGGGAAAGGCACGGATGAGCTTAGTTGCAAAGAACGGCAGGCTTTTTCATGGTGCGGGCCATGTGTCCCAGAGGCCAAGGCAAGGCCCGTTCATCTGGAGCAGCGCTGCACGTGGAGGAGGAGGAGGTCAGCGGGATCGATGGGAGAAGAGGTGAGCGAAGAGAGAAGAGCGGAAGATAAGAGAGAGTGGAAGATAAGAGATAAGAGTAAACTGAAGGCTTGGACTTTATCAATGTCCCGCCCCCTTTCTTGTGCAGGACGAATCGGCTGTCGAGGTTTTCCAGCGGGAAGATCCCTTTGTGTGTTAATGCAGCTCGACCCACGTGTGGAATCACGAGGGGGCAAAATATGATATTATGCTCGGGGAATTAAAATGCATGGAACCATAACGTTTATCACAGTCCCTTACCAAAAATCTCCTTCGTCTCGCGACGAGGATTAGAACAACACCAAAAACGAATAGTGACATAGATAGCAACATAGAGATACATTTATATGCATCATTATACACAAATAAAGTTTGATTAAACACACAATGAAATGGTCAGTATTTCCGTTATGGCATGTGAAGACACTTGAGAAACATAGGAATACATATCAACATTTTGGTAATGTACTATGTGGAAGTCCATATATGGAAATGTGCTTCAGTTGCATCTCGTGGTGGGTTTCTGGTTGAAAGTCCACAAATCTGTGTGTGTGTGTGTGTGTGTGGAATGTCCCGAGGCTGTAAAATCACAGGAAGTCCATGCTGACCTAGGGGGGTTTTACGAAGGGGTTCTTAAAAACAGGGTCCTCTTTATGGCTCTATTGTCCCTCTGGGGGAATCATAAACCAGTCAGTACAAAAGATGATGTGTTCGGAGATCACATGATGCACTTAATTACAAGCAGATGTCGTTGTGGCTACAACTATATTACGTATTTATTATATTTTTACTTGACGTATTTTATTTTACTTTTACTAAAGTTGTTATTATAATAAAAAAACGCATTATTTTTAATTTGAGTTATTTTTAACATTAAAGGGGGGGGGGGTGAAATGCTCATTTTCACTCAATCTCCTGTTAATCTTGAGTACCTATAGAGTAATATTGCATCCTTCATATCTCCAAAAAGTCTTTTGTTTTATTATATTTTTAATTGAAAGATAGGCTGTACCGAGTCTTTCCGGAAAAAAAAAAACGAGCGGCTGGGGCCGGGCCTTGTGGGCGAAGCTTAGCTGTGCTTACCCGCCTAGCTAACAACACACAGAGACATTTGTTCAACAGTTTTACTCACCGTTCCAACGCACGACCGCGAACCTTTATCATTGTGACTGCTCGATCCTTAAGGAGACATTAGGCTGTTAGAAATGCATATTGGTCAAGCTCCAGCACTTTTTATAAATTAACTGCAAGCTGACAGTATACGAGCAAACCATAAAATATGTCCACCCTGTCATGGACAAATTCATAGTAGAATAAATACATTTTCATTGCATAGTGATTATAAAATGTAGATCTGTGGAAAGATAATGTGTCCCTTTCCCAACAAAACATTTTAGTTAATATTAAAAGTATTTTGATAATAATGAAGTTACTGCTTAAATATGTATTGCCCAATAAAATATGCGATAGTTGCACATTCTATTCTAAATAAAATCTAACAACAAAGATATTTAGTCAAACTTTAAAACAATACTAACCTGCCCTCATTTGTTTATTAAGAAACCACACACAAGGTTTTGTTAACTTGTTAAAATAATTAGATAATTTTCATCATAAAAGTTGAAAATGACAGGGTGGACAACAAAGTGACAGGGTGGAACTTGGCATGACAGGGTGGACAAATGCTTTAATGGGTGAACTAGAACGGGGGAACATTAGAAAAACAACAGGAACTTCAAGAAACCCTTAACCAATATAGAAGAAGGAGGGGCCTGGCTCAGGCTGATTTTCAGGAGTTGCAAATGTCCACCCTGTCATGAACCATGTCCACCCTGTCATGGAACAGGGTGGACATTTTTTGGCTAAAGTTAGTATTTAATGAGCACGTGGTGTACAGCAGTTAGCAAAGTGATTCACTGTTGATGCTGACTGTGCACTGTTTAAAATGTATATTTAGAATTTATGAAAAGTTTTTATATTAACTAATATTTCACAATGACAGGGTGGACATGTTAAGCTTGACAACACGCAACTACAAACACAATATGATGAAAATTAGGAAATATAAGTGTAGATTCTTACTGTTTGTGTTGCAGATGTTTTAACATCCACTGAAGAAAGACCAAATGGGGGAGGGGATGTCACTGAGTACATCAGTTGGTTTCTTAAAGGGGCGTTTACCCCATAATGACAGGGTGGACAGCAATTTCAGGGACACATGCAAACTGCTTAATATTATTATGAACATAAAATATAAATAATCAAAATGACTTGTTTTATTAAATAGCTTGCTGAAAACAATAAGTACATTAAAAAAGTATTTTAATTTTATGTAATTTAACCACTTTTTACACTCACTAAATTTAGCTGAGCAGCGTGTGGGACATGCCAAAATCGCACACATCCAATCAAAGAAAATGGTATAAAATCAGAAAAACACATTTCAAGAGACGTATCATTGTTCTTGTATGTGTGTAAGTGTTTGGCCATTTATAATACAACCTCAGAATTTCATTATTTTGCATTATGTTCATGATGACTGAGCGATTCTGATGAGGACACCAAAGGCACTTTATAGTGATATTGACCCGTCTATGATCAGCGTAGCGTTTTTAACATCTTGGAACATCATCAGAGAATGCCCTTTTAATTGGTCGTTTCAGTCATTGTGAGTCACGTATCGTAGCAACGATGACGACAAGTGACAACAGCGGGAAATGTAAAAAATGACTTCCTCCGAGCAGCCGGCGAAAAAGAAAAGAGCACAAAAATATAGAATTGAATGGGAAAATGACTACCCGTGGCTGGAATGCGTGAGGGACAATGAATACACGGCCGAGCGATGTCACGGTTCCTTGTCCGTCAGACGTCTCCAGCTGATATGGTAGGCTATGTAATTTTAAAACTCAAATTAGTTCATAAGAAAGTGATTATATTAAAAGAGATAGTACAGGTTTAGCCTAACATTGTAAAGAAATCAAAAAAGTACACATGGAAAAAATAGCTGCACAATGTGCTTAGTCTGGAGGTTTATTTATTTCTGTGAGATTTTCCATGTGCATACAGGTGTTGTATTGCTTGAATGCAGTATTTGAGTGCAATATTTTAGATTTTCTTTATTAGCTTTTTTATTTATGTTTTTATATTATTGTTTTGCACTGGAAAGAAAGTTAACTGGAAGTATAATTATATAAATATATTTGCACTACACCTCCTTAAAATGTTGTCTAATTAAATTAAAAATATTTTTTTTTTGCACTGGAAAGAACATTCTAGAAGTCAAATTCTATTGAATAAGTTTGCACAAGGCTACAGAAGTTTTGAATGTTAGATGTTGTATTTGTTTAAGTTAAAAATAACTTTAAGTTAAAAATAAATTATAAACTAAACAAATCCATGGTTCATTGTTGGCAAATGATCATGATAGGCTTTATATTTCACATCTAACTTATGTGGTTCAGTCTTGTATATTGATTAGGCCTACTTTGCTATTCTATAGGCCTATAAGTTGTATTATAATATACTACAATGTATTAAATATATTTATCTAAATATATCAATTAGTTTCCACAATATTCACCAGAAGTCATCATTTCAGGAGTTATTTTTTTTTAATTATTCCTTGGGGGCGTGTCCGGGGGCGTGTCACGGGGGCGTGTCCCCCGTTCCTTATTTTCATTTCAGAGAGTTGGTTTTCTTATAAGTTGTATTTAAGACTGCAAGCTATAGTTCGCCGTGAGTGTTGTCGTCAGTGATGCGCGGGTCAATGTATAAACAAACCGCACCCGACCGACGTTTTCAACTAACCCGCCCGCAACTCGGACCGCAAAAAACGAAAAAGAAAATATTGTACCCAACCCGCTTCCTGACCCGCATTTTTTTTAAAGTAGCTATAATGCTCATCGTAGCTATTAATATAACTTAATATTCTAATTTTGTCAAGAATTATAAAAAATCGTCAATATAAGCTCATAATTTGAACTAAAATAGTCTAAATGTTTAGTTTTAAAAACAATTTTAAAAAGCTGGCTATGTCTATTTTGATGTTTCTGCGCAAGTTCAGCAGACAGTGAGGTTCGGGTTTGTTCCGATCAGAGCTCGTGAGCGGAGAGCGCATTTCTGAATATTCCGCTCCGCTCATGGTCGCTCGCCCAACCCAGATGGCCTGCTGGTTCGAAAATATGTGGAATAAGGGCTGCCTCCGACTATTTTTTTTTTCTTGTCGACTAGTTGTTCATTTAAGCCATTCGTGGACAAATCGCCCCTTTATATTAAATTAATTACTTAAAGGCTAGCCTACAGGAATACGCGTAATGACCGCACGCTTAAAGCTTGCCACAAAGAACCGGTTGAAGTAATGATTATGAATGTGTCTAAATTAGCAAGGAGACATTTAATTGTTTACTAATAAACTGGTGTTTTCTGTGTCGCTGCAAAGATGAAGTTGACAATGCGGAGATTGCGGACTCGTCAAAATCATGTTTTACCAAAAACAGCGCCGTTGCTAGGAGGGCGCCAGCGCCTCTGCCTCTCAGCGCCTCTGCCTCACGAGTGGATGATAGCCCTGAAGACGCCTAGCAATGATATACCTTTAGTGGTAGTATACCTTTAGTCAAGTTATCGCAGCGCGCTAAGAGACAATGTTATCGGAAAATGCAGCCCAGGTATATTCATAATGGAGATTCCAAAGCTCTCTTCTTTGGTCAGAACCATGGAGAGCGATCGCGGATTTACTTTTACAATGCAACACAATATTTAAAGAGCATCAAGCTATTACAATCTATATTATGTATACGCACAGATAATATAACAGTAGGCTATATTAGTAAATATTTTTTTTATTAGGTTAAGCAGTGATTGGATAACGTTTTTTTTTTATTTTATTTTTTTTATTTAACGTTTTTAATTTAAGGCCCACCCACAATTGGTCTGGCTTATCCAAAACTGGAATCCTGGCGCCGTGCCTGGTTGGTCGTGCCAGTTTTGTGGTTATCAAATGTGTAAATAGCATCGCAAGAAGTAGCCTACACATGACAAAGCCAGCACTTTGGTCATCATCTTTCATTATTTCGGCAAATGTCTCCCACACTTTGCTCTTTCTATTTGTGTATTTGCGGAGCTTCCACTCCCCAGTCTTCACCTTTTCTCTTGCCGCCTCCATCTCTACCTGCAGACTGAGCTCGTGCGTCATCTTCGCGCCAGTTAAGTGTAAATTAAATTTAAAACGTATTCATAGAAAATTGTGTCTAGAACTATATCAATTACAAAGGTTTAATTGGCATCTTTATTTCAAACGATCCGAACGACCGCGACCCGAATATCATTAAAAAATATTTTTGGATGACTCGTAACCGCAGGCACCCACTCATTTCGGATCAACCCGCGCATCACTGGTTGTTGTTGATGAGAACAGTAACGTTAGCCACGAAAGAATGTTGGTAAGTGGAGCAGAAAAGCTAGGTCTATAACGGTATGCTGCTTAGGCTAATCCAAAATAATCATTCGGTACATACACAAACTAAGCAAAGAGTATTCAAATACGGGATTATTACGGGAAAAATTTTAAACGGGAAGACAGCAGGAAATAAGTCTGACTAAGGGAGAATCACGAGGTAAACGGGAGGGTATGTCGAGGTTGGTTACAGCAAGCTACCTAGGCTACAAGTAAGCTAGACTAATTATCAGCTAAAAAGAGTGCTAACCAAAATAAAGAATGATTTCAAATCAACTTTATAGTGGTAGTCATGGAGTTATTTAAGCCAATTATGGTTTATTGTCACAGTTTATACAATGACACAATTCTGTGCATGGTACATCTGTCAGTGGTTGGGCTTCACCTACACAACAGAACAGGTATAAGATGGAATATGGTGGAAAAATATTTTAGTTAAAGATGGCTGTTTTTGATCTATTTAACAAAATTATTTGTGGTCAGAACTGCAGTAGTCTTAATACAAATGTCAAGATGAAAAATGTGATTGAATATTATCTAGTAATGTGCGCTTTCTGTGTTTATTTATCTGAATATAATTCAGTTGTTTATCTAACACGGACAGGACAACATCATATCTCTCCACACCCAAATGACTACAGAGGTGATCGTTGACAATCATCACATCAACAGCACCATGATGGAGCAGGTCAAGATCACAGAGTTGCTTAGTATCCACATCACAGATGACCCATCTCGATCTATCGACACCACCAACAGAACCTGGCCAAGAAATTCCAAAAGCCTCTGCACTTCCTCCCACAGTTGAGGAAGGCTCATCTCCCAAAAATCCATCCTCTTAACTTTCTATAGGGGAATCATAGAGAGCCTCTTCCTTCCACCCCCACCCTCCAGTAACCTAAGGGCAGCTGATTGACTCTTGCACAAATATACTGGTAGTTTACACTATGATGCTGCTACATTGTTTTATTTTTAAATTTGCTATGAACATTTGACCCCACTTACACTGCCTTTGCTACTTGTCATGTCATCCACTTACACAATAATACTATATTAATTAGGGATAAGGCACGATTTTCAAATATTCGATTAGCTGATTTTATTATAGAATAGGATGTGCGGGATGATTGTCTTTAAAAAATCCCCATGTTTTAGTTGTGGTTATAAGTTGCAATCCTAAATTCACATAAAATTTTTATACATTTAATAAATATATTCTTAATATTTGTTGTTTTTGTTTGTGTTTAAGCGTATATATATCAATATTAATTTTGAGACTTGAAATGTAAACTCTCAAGGGTTGGATTTCTAAATATATGTTGGTTATGTGTCTATTCAGAATGACTTCTGAGCAACAACCTTTTTTTTTTTTGGGGGGGGGGTATGTCATATGCATCCTTTGCATATCATTATTCATTCACGTGAAAACATGTTTAACAGTACCAGACATTAGGAAAATATGACATACGGATGTGCCGTTACAGTCAAGTCAAGTTTATTAATATAGCGCTTTTCACAATAGAGATTGTATCAAAGCAGCTTCACAGTATTAAATTAAAATAATACATCAATGTTTGTTTCTAGTGGAAAACGTCCACGTTTGGTAATGCTGATCAATAGTATTGTTGATTGATTAATTAAATTAAATATCCCCAACTGAGCAAGCCATAGGCAACAGTCTATTGCATTAATAAAAATAATTTGTGTGTAGGCTACATTGAACAGACTTTGCCCAACTTGTCTGGGAAAGGAGTTACAGGGCTTTTTACATTTGAGGCTAAACGGATAAAACACCTAATTTTTACCTCAGTATTACTGAACTACATTACTAAAATTACATTTTTTAAGATTAAAGCAAAATTAAAATTTCAAGAACGCAGCTTCTTGGTCACTGACAAAGATTACTTTGCCTCCGCCGTACAATCTGTGTTCATTATTTATTGGTTGTCAAGGAAACGGGAGGTTTTCTAACGTTATGATTGGTACTCCTGCTTACTTGCCGGTTTAAAAAAGTAAGAGTTTGTAAGGACATTTTGCGTCAAATGTGCAAACAACAAAGTTGGAAACAATGTCTGCAGTACTTATACGATTTTATTACATGGCCTCAGCAAAAAAAAAAAAAAAAACGGACACAGCTGAGAGGTAATTAAATACGTAATAAGTATTTATAGGTATTAAATTCGTAATTTCGAGGTCCGGCCCACCGCCTCAACCTTAGACTGTAAAAAATGGTCTCAACCAACTGGCAGAACTCCACCCACCTCGCTCTAGCGCTGCGCCCACACTTCATGTGATTGGCTTACAAGTAAACAATCCCCCACGTGGGGTGCGTTCTTGTGATTGGCTAAAACAAGGGAGGTATCTGATTGGTCACAGGTCATTCCCTGTTTAAAAAAAGGCATTTGTGTGTCGAGCCAAGTCAGGGGAGTCTCAAAATTCACACACAAATGCAGTGAAGTTCACAGACCGCAAGCAGTTTGTAAATCAAGATATATTTGTGTGTGCATCAGAAATACATTTCTGAATCTTGTCCTGAGCATTTGTGAATCTTGTGTGCATTTGTAAATTTTGTTTTCATTTCTGAATTGTGTGTGTATTTATGAATTTTGTGTGCATTTCTGAAATTTGTATGCATTTGTGAATCTTCTGTGCTTTTTAAATTCTGTGTGTGCATTTGTGAATTTTGTGCGCATTTGTGTATCCTGTGTGTGTATTTATGAATCATGTGTGTGCATTTGTGTATCCTGTGTGTGCATATGTGAATGCAGTTTGTGCATTTATCTTTATTGAGACTCTTCTAGCTCCATATAACAAAGACATTCAGGTTGGGTGCATTGGATATGACAAACTGTCATAGAGTGTAAATGTGTGTCAGGGGGTGGGCATCTGATGTAAAATACAAAACAAACAAAAAAACAGAGAGAGTAGCAATGTGCATAGTATTGCACAGTAAGCTTCACCTTGTACTTTACCTCCTAAATATATTGTCTTTATGTAAAATTGTTCTTTTTTTATGTTTTCAGGAGATTTTATGTTTGTTGTTCGACAACAACTCTTCAAACTAAGATAAGGAGGTTGAGGTTGCATTTTGTATCACTAGTAGTGTGTGTGTGTGTGTGTGTGTGTGTGTGTGTGTGTGTGTGTGTGTGTGTGTGTGTGTGTGTGTGTGTGTGTGTGTATGTGTGTATGTGTGTACCTGTTTTTCTATCCCGGTGGGGACTTCAACCTCAATGCACACAGACTCGTGGGGACTCTTGTCACAGTGGGGACCTAAATTGAGGTCCCCATGGGTAAACAAGCCTATAAATCATACAGAATGAGGTTTTTTTTTAAAATGTAAAAATGCAGAAAGTTGTGTGTGATAGGTAGGTTTAGGGGTAGGGTTAGTGTAAGGAGATAGAATATACCGTTTGTACAGTATAAAAACCATTACGTCTATGGAGAGTCCCCACAAAGATAGTAAACCAGACATGTGTGTGTGTGTGTGTGTGTGTGTGCGTGCGTGCGTGCGTGCGTGCGTGCGTGCGTGCGTGCGTGCGTGCGTGCGTGTGTGTGTGTGTGTGTGTGTGTGTTTTCTGAGGTATAACAGTTGAAGTGTGATAACTGAACTGGTGAGCTCATCATGATGGGGAACTTGTGAAGGTCTATGGTTTCTCACTGGACAAACTGAGTTCCTGGCCAAAAAGTAAAAACAACAACAACAAAAAGCTTTACACATCTAAGTGTTTTACTCCATATCAATTGTACTTTGAGCAGTTCTGACTCTGTGAACTGACAACAATTATGTACTAACAATGTTTTGCTAAATATGATGCATACACTTTGACCAGTGGGTGGTGCTGTAACCAAAGGACAACTAAATTATATACAGTTGAAACTGCGGAAGTAACATGATAAATGGTTATTTAGGCTCAGTTTACAACCTGCTTTTTTGCCAATTTAATTTTGATGCTAACAAATTCAGGGTTGTACACAGTTTTTAGGCAGTTTAAGTGAACATAGAATTAATCAGCTCATATAATATTAAATTTAACCCTCTGAGATTGAACATTTTTTGAAGTACCTCTCTTCTTTTACTGGTTTTGTTTTGTTTTGTTTGGAAACGAACAAAAAAAGCAGCAGGTATACCAGCTCTCACAATTCAGCTTGAGACTCAATTGATGCAACTGACACTGTTCTTACCCCAAATCCATTTGATCACACAGTGAAAAAACATTGTGGAGCAAAAAGGACATTGACAAGCCGCCGACAGACAAGACAATTTACCTTTAATATGAAACAAATTCTCAGCTTTTAAATTCTCTAAGTTTTACTATGAAGTTCAACCAAAATAAATACTAGGGCTGCCAACTTTTGAGTTCAGAGTAATAATTATTCCTGCGGGCGGTGAGTGATTGAGTTTTTTGAAGAACAAAACACAAAACCTTGCATCACAAGAACTGTATTGTGTTTGTCAAAACATTTGTAACTGAACAGAATTTCATTATAGGTTTCCTGAAAACACATTACAATGTTTACATGGTACAATGACTGATAGGCCTAATGTGTTTTTATCAGGGCTGGGCATTGACACAAATTTCAGGATTTGATTTGATTTTGATTCATAAGCTTATGATTCAGTTTCATTTTAATGTCGATTTATTTCAATATATATCAGATACAGTACATGTTAATTTTTCTCAAGGAAAAAAAAAAATATACACAGGGAACCCTGTCAGCTGGTACATTATTATTAACATGTAAAGCTTTTGCCTATTCACTTTATCCTTGCACAACACACAGAGTTACATGTGAAAACAGAAACTAGATCAAAAGTTGACAAAGCAGAGGAATTCATTGTTGATTTACTTAAAACTTGTAAAGACGATTATAATTCGGAATTAATGAAGCCATCAAACATTATAATGAAAGCAGCGTCAGACTTGAAGATACACAATGAGTGAAGATTTAAAGTTTGGCCCTGTCCTGTACCAGTTTTGCATCAGCACCACAGTTCAGGTAACTTATTTTCCCAGAGCTTTTCAACTTGAACACAGTGTCACACCAGGCACCATCCTGACCTTTTGTCTTGACATCAGTGACCATAAACTTCTCATATGGAGGAATCAGCACCTCTTGCTGGTCAGGATATTTGGAGTATTTGATCACATCAGCACCTTCACAAGTTTCAATTTCAAAACAAGATTTTGGTCCAAAATCATTTGCTACCTTACGCTCAAGAGAGGAGGATGTAAATGAGCCAAACCGAACCTCTTTCTTCAGAACATCCTTATCAAACTCAACTGTAGTGCCACGATAAGTTTTATGGCATTTGCTTTGTGTTTTCTTCAGAATCTGTATTGCATCTGTTACCAGAAAGTGAAGTGAATACCATTTGAATGTCTTGTCTTTGTATTTTTGTTTCTCACTGCGGACAGCATTATTGAATTCACGATATACATTCGAATTGTTCTTAGTGTACACATAAATGGCGACTGAATGAATCTGTTCCAAATTATCCTGTGGTTTCTTGGCATTCTTTACACCGTCGTGCCAAGTATCACTAAATTCAGGAGACTTTTTGATTTCCTCGTTCAGATATTTTGTCATCACCAGGTTTGTCATGTTCTCTCTACAACCGTCATATTGGTCATCAACAGAATTCAGTGCCATATCCAATGGATATATCTTTCCTTCAACAGCAGCAGCTCTGTGATCCTGCAGAAACAGGAATCATAATGATCACATTTTTACCAGCTGTCCTGTAGCTCAAACAGTAGAGCGTTGCCGCTTGCAACGCCAAGGTCATGGGTTTGATTCCCAGGGAAAGCAAGAACTGATAAGAATGTAAATGTGCAACTTGAAATGCAATGTAAGTTGCTTTGGATAAATGTGTCTGCCAAATGCATAAATGGAAATGTAAATGTAGATGTACCTGTCCTAGAACAGCTAAAATGAGAAGAGCTTCAATGATCAGCAGCATCTGGTCCCTCTGATGATCTAGTAGATCTATTGAAGAACTGATGCTGAAACACAACAACAGCTCACATATATTAAATCTATCATTGCAATAGCAGTACTTTATGTTAAACTGTTCACCAACTTCTTATAAAACACAATTTAAAATTTGTTTGTATTTTCTGTTGGATTCAAAAAAACTTCAAATATGCAACTAAACCTGTGATCTATATCAATATATTGACTTTTACTTTACTTCCAAATTTACCTGAGAATATTCTTGTCTGTTTATTTTTTTTTTCAGGAGCTCAATGATGAGAGGAGAAGATCGGAAAAGTCAGTCGCTCACAGCAAGACGACAACGACGTTTGAAAGCGATGAGGAAGGTGGCTTTTTTATATCGCTGATAATGTGTGTGTTGTGGGATATAACAGCTGACGTAGGATCGCGATGTTGAGCTCATCATGATGCAGCACATGTGAAGTCTGTGTGGTTTCACACTGGACAAACCGAGTTCCTGCAGACGTGCAAATAAAGCTTGACACTCCTTATCACTTTGAGCAGTTCTGACTCTGTGAAAGTTACGGATGCAGTAACTTTAAACAAACAAAATAAATATAAATGAAATTATATGTATGCTGCCATAGAACCAATGCTTTTAAATGATGTTTTATTAACAAAGTTCGGGAGGAGCACGTTCAGATAATTAACACAAGTGGAGAGCACTCAGCAATCAATGGTAAGAGGTATATATACACTCAGCAGTCTCACCTCTTTCCATTGACAGTTTTGCAGCATCCCTCCACCACCCCTTCTCCACGCTTCTAGTCCTAAGCACTTACATAGGGGGGAGTACTCTGGGTTCGAGCTCGGAGCCCTCCCCTCGGACAGCACGCCAAATACGCATTAAACTTTACCCCCTCAAATTATATGTAAGTGTGAACTCGTGAAAATCTGTAAGACAGTCTAACAAAATGATGGCGCATGCGTACACGTGAGACTGGCAGTGAGAGAGTTGGCGTCCGATTTGTTTGTTTTGTAAGCGTCATTAAGTGTGTCAAGTTTTGTCTAAAAATTTGTATAAAGTTTGTCTGAGATTTCCTACCGAGCAGCTAGTCTCCAAACGAAGGTGTCAACCTAAAAATGGAACTTTTCTACCTGGTTGTGACATGGATTCTATCATGTCTGCTGCTTGCCCAGGATTCAAAGCAGGCAGCTACCCAAGGAAGAACACAGTACAGCAGATACCAATTGCTTCATCTTAGCTCTGGGAACCTGCCTAGTGTATCAGATATAACCTTACACTTACCAGACTGTATACGAAAGGATTATAGGTCCGGTTCCTCGACATGGCAGAGAAAAAAGAGGAAGCGGGGGAAAACGCGGAGGCGTCAGACTACGCCTGAGAAAGCAGGGAATGAGACGGATCCCCCTGCCCACGATGATAATGGGGAATGTGCAATCCCTTAGGAACAAGGCGGACGAACTCCAGTGAAATGTCCGGAAGGATTTCAGGGAATGCTGCGCCCTGGCCTTCACGGAGACCTGGTTGTCTAACCGGGATCAAGACCAAGACCTGTGGATTGACGGCTTTGGATCACCTGTTCGGATGGACCGGGAGGCCAGTGCAACGTGAAAGACACTGGGTGGCGGAGTATGTGTGTACTTTAATAGACGGTATTGTACCTCTTTTAGAGAAAAAAATATGCTTGCCTGATATCGAACTCATGTCTGTGTCATTATGCCACCACCACTTGCACTGTGATTTCTGACGTAGTGCAGAAACTACAGTCACTCTCCCCAGACGCGCCAAATTTTATTCTAGGCGACTTTAACCATGTCACCATGAAAAAGACTTTGAGAGATTTTTACCAGTATGTCACCTGTCCTACCAGGCGGGGAAAGACACTGGATCTCTGCTATGGCACAATAAAGGACGCTTATAAATCGATGCCACTCCCCCCACTGGGCTCCGCAGACCATAATTGTATACAGCTCCTCCCCACTTATCGTACTGTCCTGAGAAAGGGAAAAGTGCAAACCAAGGCAGTATCAGTTATGTGCTTCCAGGAGTGTTACAATTGCACAGACTGGGATATTTTTAAAGAATCCTGCAAGGACTTGGATGAAATGACTGATGCTGTTTGTTCATATGTGGCCTTTTGTAGAGATTTTATTATACCCTGCAAACAAGTAAATGTATACCCTAATAATAAACCATGGGTGAATAGGTCTATAAAAGATAGTAGCCTATACAGAAAAAAAGACATGCTTATAAGCAGGGAAATGAAGCTAGCGCAAGTTCTGCCAGGAAGACTCAATCGTTCGCGTCACTAATTACCTCCTCATCTATCCAATCATATCATTTACTGTAGCTTAAAAGGGTAGCGCTTACACATGTCTGAGTTCGCAGATGCTGTCGCTACAGTACCTCCATCCTCCCCGCCTCCACCAAGATGGGATCTTTCCTCCAACTCCTCTACTCCACCAAGCTGGGTCCTCCCTCTATCAACCACAACACCATCAGTCAGGCTATCCCCTCCATCCTGAAGACTTCAGAATGTTCTTTTCCTCCATCCACCCCACCACCACCAGATGGCCCCTTTCCTTACTCCGCCGGGGGTGAGCGGCGCCCCCGCCGTCATCTTCAGGCGGGACTCGCAGATTCCGTACCCTCTGAATGCGAGTTACGAACGGGGCCTACGCCAAAGAACCTGATTGCTTGCTGAGCTTCTAAATAAATGTTATTGTTACAGTATCATTTCTCCCGAGTCTTTCTGGTAGAACTGCCTCTGATCTACATGTAGCCACTAAAGAGCTTAAAGGTGAGATATATAAAGCAAAACAAAGATATAAGTCTAAACTTGAAAAAAGTATGGCTGAAAATAACCTTGGCTCTGCTTGGTCCTGTGTGAAAACGATAGCAGATACCCAGAAGCACAGTAATAGTAGCCATGTCTTTCCAGAGGGTTTTGGATCTGATGCGGAGCTTGCCAATGCTTTTAACTCTTTTTATACATGTTTCGACAAGTCTGATTTTAGCCATCCCAGCCAGCACAGCCATGTGGGGCCCAAATGGGTTTGACCTGGGCTATCTAACTGGGACCCAGCCAGTTTTGCCCCCAGTTTCAATGTAGGCCCCACATGGGTTTGCCCAGATGAAATGAACACTGCTTAGTGTGCACACTACAGGCTGTTTAATGTAACACTTAATCAGTGTTAGAGGTAATGAGATAATTAAGTGATTGAATAATGATTGTGCATTAATGATGAACACCTTCTGTTAACAAGCAGAATAACTGAAGGAAAGAGAAACACAAGAACTACTTCCAGCCACTGCCTTGGATGAAATCAACTGAAGATAAAATACATTGTCATTTCAAACTATGAGTGAAGAACATCTCACCACTTTTCCCTGGCCTATAGGAAAGCCACTACAGGGTATTATGACATATCAGCAGACACTTTGACCAGTAGGTGGTGCTGTGACCAAACTGTACAAGTACACTCAGGGCTGTATTGCAATTACAAAGGCCTTTTTAAATTTTTATGCTTATGTAATGTATATGGCTAGGGGAAAAACTGGGTTCTAAACTGTTTTTGATGTTTCAAATTTTGGGTTGCAAAATTGTCAAACCTTATATAAAATGCACAGAAAACAGCTCATAGTATTACGTTTGACCAGATTCAACACACAATTTCACTGACATTTGTTTAAAAACAAAAAAAACAACAACAACAACATTAACAACAACAACATTTTAAGAGACATTTTAAGAGACATTTTAAGAGAGCCCTTTGTTTTGTCATGTCAGTTAAGAAAGATCTGTATTTATTTGTGCTTCAGTTCTGCTATAAATAAAGGTGACTTGACACGACTTGACTTGGTTGTTGAAGTTGTCTTTTATATCACTAATAATGTGTATATGTTTTCTGAAGTATAACAGCTGAAGTGTGATCTTGATGCATTCATCATAACGGAGAACTTGTGAAGGTCTTTGTGTGGTTTCACACTGGACAAAGGCTAAAAAAAACTTTACACACCTAAGTTGTATTTTGAGCTGTTCTGACTCGATAAAAAAAGTTAGTGTGTTAGCATTTAACTCCACTTTTAACTCTTTCGTGCCAGCATTTTTGAAAAAAGTTGCAAGCCAGCGCCAGCATTTTTGATAATTTTCACAAAAGTTTCATGAACATGCAATATATCAAAAGAAAGAACAGTCCCTCTGCTTAAAATTATAATAATATAATAGATTCAGAAAGATGATCAAATATCAAAAAAAGTTATAAACAAATAAATGTTTTTCTCCAAAACACGTTGGCCACAATTATTGGCACCCCTAGAATATTTTATGAGTAAAATATTTCAGAAGTATATTTTGATCATTTTTAGACCATCAGGGCAAGAATTAAGAAGTTCCAATCAACTTAACATAATGAGAGGATGTGTGTCTATTATTGTCTTAATGCACGGTCAGGAGGAAAGATTGAGTTGCCAAAGACTCTTCAAGGATCACAGATGGAGAATTTCAGAGATTAGTTAAGTCTTGTGGTCAGAACTTCCCCTCAGGGAATCCCCACCACCATTTTGAAGTGTTCAACTTTGTCAAGTGGACGAGGGAAGTTTATTTGAACAGACCCTCGACTTCTCGATTTTGACTGAGGATGCAAGTCTACTCAACATGCTAAATGCGGCATGCTAAAACCTGCTAACAACATGCTAAATCATGCTAACAACAGGCTAATTTATGTCAGCAACATGCTAATTCATGTTTGCAATGTGATGGAACATGTTAAAAACATGTTAATTTATGTTAGTAACCAGCTAAAACATGCTAGTTAAACATATGTTTCATTCATTTCATTCATGTGTTAAATGTGTTAAAACATGTTAATTCATGTTAACAATGTCTTTCTTCCTTCTCTTTCCACTTCGCTTATTTTGAAGCGTATAAAACTTTAAAACGTTCATATGGCTTTATCAAGCCAATATCGAAGTTTGTCCCAATAAACTTTGCTCATTTAGTTCTTACTCTAGTTATTCATTTAACAAAATTAATTTTAGATATCATTTACTGTACTTTCATTTTACTTTTAAAGAAAAATATTTTAAAAATGTAAAATATAAATGTATGTTTTTACATCCACCACAAGGTTTCATCACAGGATAATGCTGTGAAGCATCATTTTCTATAATTTTTCCAGTTAAAGTGATCTTTTTCTCGGGTGATCACTTTGATTTATTTTCCCATATAACATGCAATTACAAAATGTTTTGTTTATCAAAGAAAATTATGATAGAAATTAAGATGCTTTGAGAGATTTATTTAGTTGACAGAAGTTGAATCTGAATCTTAAAATATAAATAATAATAATAATTCAGCACTCTAATTTTATAATGTTTACCTTGTGAAATTGTACAATCAGACAAATGCCATGATTCAATAAAACAAGACAATCAATGTTCAATAACAACAAGAAACATGCAGTAAACAGATTAACTGGTAAACTGGTTAACAAATTACAAAATAATGTTAAAATTAGTAAACTTTGAAGAAATAGTCTTGATTTCCACTGTTGGATGATCCTGAAGAGTTCAGGTAACTTGTTTTTTTTCAGAGCCTTTCCAGATATGTTTTTTTCCAGATATGTTTATTCCAGAGATGTTTATATTTGGTAAAAAAAAAAACAAAAAAAACAAACAAAAATGATGTACTGATGTAAATTCAAAGTACTCTGTTCAGCACATAGTACTTTGTTTTGGTCTTGGATGTTTTTTTCAATAGAGCACAGTTCAGGTCACTTCTTATTCCAGAGCTTTTCAAAGTGAACACAGTTTCACACCAGAGATCTTTCTGCTCACCTCTTGTCTTGACATCAGTGACTGTAAACTTATCATATGGAGGAATCAGCACCTCTTTCTCATAAGGAAGCCTTGAGTATTTTGTCACGTTAGCACCTTCACAAGTTTTGATTTAAAAACAAGATACATCTCCAAATCCTTTTGCTATTAAACGATAAATGGAGGACGATGTAAATGAGCCAAAACGAATGTCCGTAGAAACATTCCCATAATCCCATTAAATGTAACATTTGTACTGCAGAAAGTATCAAAACATCTATTTAGTTTTTTTCTTTAGACTATGTATCGCATCTGTTAACAAAAATTAAAGTGAATACCATTTAGTTTTGTCTGTGTAGTTTTGTTTGCCATTACGAGTGTCATTGTTGAATTTAGAATATATATTAAAAGTTGGGTGAGTGTACACATAGATGGCAATTTTATGCTCTTTTTAATTTGCTGTTAATGTTCCAAAATGAAAGATTTTTTTTTTTACAAAATTTCCAAGCATTTCTAAAATCATTTGAGTTAGCAAGTTCCTCCTTCAGATATTTGGTCTTCACCAAACGTTCCATTTTTCCTGTGCAGCCCTTATATTGATAATCAACAGAATTCAGTGCCATATCCAATGAAAATATCTGTCCTTCATCATCATCATCAGCTCTGTGATCCTGCAGAAACAGGAGTCATAATGATCACATCATCAGTATTCATGTCTGTAATATTCATACTAGAACACAAGCTTACCTGTCCTAGAGCAGCTAAAATAAGAAGAAGAGCTTCAATGATCAGCAGCATCTTGCTCAGTCAAATCCCTCTGATGATCTAGTAGATCTAGTGAAGAACAGATGATGAAAGACATCCCGAACACAACAACCTTTCACAAATACTGAATATATATATACATATATCTCTTCAATAGCAATGTGAATATGACCTTGACCTTGTACTTTACCCCCAAACTTACCTGAAAATACTGTTGTCTGGTTTTGTCAAATTCTGAGTTTTCTTTTTGTTGTTTTTCAGGAACTCGATGAGAGGAGAAGTTCAGAAAAGTCAGCCACTCACAGCCAGACGAAAACAACTCTTCAAACAAACAGATGAGGTGCTTGGAGTTACTTTTTAAGTTGTTTATAATGTTATGTTTATAATTGTTTATATTGTGTGTGTGTGTGTGTGTGTGTGTGTGTGTGTATGTGTGTGTGTGTGTGTGTGTGTGTGTGTGTGTGTGTGTGTGTGTGTGTGTGTGTGTGTGTGTTAGGGCTGGGCGATTTAAATCGCGATATTGTTATGCGCATCTCATCAGTAAAGCCGGTTCCTTGATTAGTAGTAAATCACCATCACCTGCTTTCAGATGGAGCGGCATTTACTACAAAGAGCCGTAGTTAACTGACAAGCTGAGCCAAATCACATGAATATCGCGGACGTATCGCCAGCGATATTTAATGCGATATGGCTCAGCTTGTCAGTTAACTACGGCTCTTTGTACACAGCAAAACCTCCAGTAAATTAGCGGTGTTAAATTAACACTCCTGGGAGTGTATGGGTCCACACTCAAGAGTGTTTAAGTTAATGAGATAACTAAGTGATTAATTTAGTGATGATTGAACATTATTGAAGACACCTGATGTTAACAAGTAGAATCGCTGAAGGAGAAAATCGCAAATTGTAAGTTACCATTATTGTGATGGGTAGTTGCTTTAGTTGGGCTCTGACCCTTTTTTATGTACTTTAGATTTTTTTTGGCGGTTGTATCTGAGTTAAAACTGGCCGTTGAACAAAGAATAAAAAGTGATCTGATAGTGTTGGTTATATTATGACAATCATCATTTGAAGTTGATCACTGAACTCATTAAAATCCTTCTTTCTGACTTCGATTTATGTTGTTGGTTACTGCATAACTGTGAATCTGAATAAATGGCCAGAATTTTTGTTATCATATAAAAGATTTCTTAAAACTTGTTTAAAAAAATCATTCTTTTAGGCACACACAGATGTCAAGATTCAGTCTATGCATCTCAACAATGGTGAGGAGCAGAATATTCAATGAGGAAAAGTAAATTACATAGACAATTCAGATCATAATGTATTCATACCGCAATGCATGATGGGAGCCATTAATGAGTTGTGATTGGTGGCAGCCACTGCAACATGCTTTATTATTGTCACCATTGTTGAGATTCACAGGCTGATTATTGATATCTGTGTTTTAAATGAATATGTCTGAATGTCTTTTTGATCAGAACAATGTTTATTAAATATTTTGAATTATAAGTAAAGTACTGATAATCATAGGCTGAAGAATCACTAAACTGCAGCTAACAAGTTAAACCAAACTATTTTAATATGTTTCATTTTTCAGATCACAGCATGATTATGTCAAAACATAACCAACACTAGGCTATATGATATCACTTTACTTTGTTCATTTAACTGTTATAAATCAATAACAGCAGACAAACAACAATAAAATTTTAAGTAAACACATAATGGTCTAGAGCCCAACTAAAGCAAACACCCATCACCCCAATGGTAACTTACAATTTGTGATTTTCTTCTTCAGTGATTCTGCTTGTTAACATCAGGTGTCTTCAATAATGCTCAATCATCACTAAATTAATCACTTAATTATCTCCTCAGCCCTAAATGCCGCTTCATCTGAAAGCAGGTTATGGCGATTTACTACTAATCAAGGAACCGGCTTTACTGACGAGATGCGCATAACAATATCGCGATTTAAATCGCCCAGCCCTAGTGTGTGTGTAAGCAAACGCAAGGTCCCCTATGCTGCAGATGGAGAACCGGGTTTCCTCGGCTTCAGAAAGAAACGTAGCGGAAAGCTGGATACAGGGCTACAGGATTTGGAATACATTCGGATTGGCCCGATCTGAATGACTTGTGTAGTAACAATAATATACAGTTGAACTGGGCACATACAGGCGGGGAGCAGGTAAATATCAGCGAGGGGCAGATTATGGATCTAAACGTGCGTGCTGAGGCGACAATACTTCACATTGGAACCAGTAAGAAGCTGAACAGCTGGACATGCAGGTATGAAGTCCTCCAATATTTTCAAGCACAACAGCGCGATTATTGGGTTAACCTGCGCCTTCAAGGTAAACTTGCATGCCTGCAGTGCACGGGTCGTACAGTCTCACACTCTGCATTACAAAATTCAGTCGTTAAAGGTGCTCTAAGTGATGTTGGCTGACGTCACTTCGTGTTGACATTTAAAGTATTGTCCAACAAAACGGAGGCTAACTAGACCCTCCCTCCTCCTCATCCGCACACTAACCCCCCAAACCCCACCCCAAATCCTTCTTGTCGGTTATTGGCTGGTACAGTTTGTTATGTTTCGTGGTGTGAGTTAGCCCAGTTTGTTTTTCTTGCTATTTGTGGAGCCTAAGGCTGTCTACAGAGACTGCGGTTTTTCACAGTGTGTGTTCAGGGGACAGACAGCTAGCGGATGGTGAGGAGATGTTTGCTGTATGCAGAGGTGGGTAGTAACGAAGTACATTTACTTCGTTACATTTACTTGAGTACTTTTTTGGAAAAATTGTACTTTTAAGAGTAGATTTGAATGTGGGTACTTATTACTTTTACTCGAGTACATTTCTAATGAAAAAATTGTACTTTTACTTCGTTACGTTGGGCGACGTTCCTCTCGTTACTTTTTAATGCAATGTGTTGTTAAATGCGTAGTTTAATCCAAGCGTGCTGTATCTTTTTTTCTGGGCTTGAGCGATGCTCAATTCACAAATGAATCACTCTTTTGAGTCGATTCTGTCCAAAGACTTCATCAAACAAGTTGGCAGATCTGTCTAAATCGGTTCGCGAATCAGTTTGAATGATTCAGTTCCTGATTCTGTTCAGTTCCCTGCACGCTCTGAATCATCTGATGCGATTTCAATTCACACAATTCATTCGGAGTCGTAACAGGAAGATTTAAGCACATCAAGAGTGTTAGATGAAGTGGCAGTGGACCTACAGTACAGTCAAGTGAGAGCAAATCTTCAAATGCATCATATATTTTTGCCAGCGATGAAGATCTTTATTAGTTGATCATCTTCGTATGCTGTCTGTGAAGGAATGATTCCACAGGACGATATATTCGATTTAATTTCACTCAGGTAATATAGCCTACATTTTACCACCAAACAGATTATTACGCCACGATACTAGAAAGTATGACATTACCCGTTTTTTGGACATATACATTAATTTACATTAAATAAAGCTACCATTGTTAACAGTTTATGAACACCCGCCCGCGGTAGTTTGTGTGTAAGTTATTGTTGCGCAGTGGCGTGCGAACTCGACTTGAAAACGAATGCCTTCGCCTGCCGTAGACACAGTTAACATAGACACATGCTTGCAGAAATATACATTTGATTATATTTTGGAGAACAGTCAGAAGAAGATCCGTCGATGTACTTTTATTTGTTTTTTTGTGTTCAGATGTTCAGTAGCACTCATGTGAAGAGTTTTAACTCATGCCTTTGAATACAGATTCACTTTATTTCGACATTGTCTAATAATACAAATGTAGTTGTATAAGTTACTATTATACAAACCAGAGGACAGGCAATGATTTTCGGGCTATACAGATGGCAGAAATAATGCTAGTCTCTCTTCTGTTTTTGTTGCAAAGATAGCCAATCTACTTATGATAGTCTAATAATAGTCATTTAAATAAACAAAATCTAAATAATATCATTTTATATATGACGACTTCAGAGGCAAAAGCCTCTAAGTACCATCTGAAATTTTCTTCTAAAAGAGCATTTTTATCAAGCTTGTATGTTTATGTTCAATTATTTCATTTAAATGGCAATGAAAAGTAGCCTACCTATTAATTGTCATTAAAGTGAAATTACTGAACAAGCTTGATAAAAATGCTTGTTTTAGAAGAAAATTTCAGATGGCTTTTGCATCATGAAGTCTTCATATATATATATATATATATATATATATATATATATATATATAGGCCTATATGATCCGAAGTAAGTTACTCGCTACTTGAGTAGTTTTTTCATTGGATACTTTTTTACTCTTACTCAAGTAACTATTAAGATTATTACTTTTACTTTTACTTTGAGTAAATATTTCTATAAGTACTTGTACTTTTACTTGAGTACAGTTTTTGGATACTCTACCCACCTCTGGCTGTATGTGACAAAAAATGTTTTGGCCTAAAAAATGTGTGACATTGCTTAGAGCAAAAATACGTAAAAATAAAAATGCGCAAAAAATATCATAAAATGTGTTATCAAAGCTCGGCTGCAAACTCTCCCGACCAAATACAACCTCTCTCTGTGGTTTCCAAAACACCACGAACCATTCTGTCTATTACACAGCGATAAAACAATGGAATCTACAGCACACATAATGAACGGGTGCCCTGCGTTTAAAGGCCTTTTCATCGTGCGTGCCATGATCGCATCGTAAACATAACAGTTCAAGAACTGCGCATAGTTTCTGGACAAAGTGCAATACACACAAATAAGACTGTTCAAACTGGCTGGTTTTCAAATCTGAATGATAACATAACTCTCTAGGAAGTGCACAATCTACAGCACAATTGTAGTTTTTGAATTGTAGACTCAGTTTCCTGTTCTTATCTGTCTCGGTTTGGTCTTCTGCCCATTTGCTTCAAGGTTGGATATGTTGTGCGTTCAGTTATTTGAGTTACTGCCTTTCTATCGGCTGAACCAGTCTGGTCATTTTCTTCTCTGGCATCAACAAGGCATTTTCTCCAACAAAAACTGCAGCTCACTGGATATTTCCTCTTCTTCAGACCACTCTCTGTAAACCCAAGTGATAGTTGTGTGTGAAAATCCCAGTAGAACAGCAGTTTTTGAAATACTCAGACCAGCCCACATGGCACCAACAACCATGCCACATTCAAAGTCACTTAAATGATATTTCTTCTCCATTCTGATGCTCAGTTTGAACTTCAGCAGATGATCTTGACCATGTCTACTTGCCAACATGCATTGAGTTTCTGCCATGTGATTGGCTGATTAGCTACTTGCGTTAACGAGCAGTTTAACAGGTGAGTTGTATGTATACTGGTGAGTGTATACTATATGTGTGCACACTTGGAACTAATTTCACTGAATCAAGACAGCTGCCAGGGCATCACCAAACTCCTCGCTTAAATGAACATGTTTTAAAAAAAAAAAACGGGTTTCCACGCGATTTGCGAGTAAAGTTAACTAATTCGGGTTAAGAAACAGAATAACGAAAGTAAATAAATAAAGAAAGAGCAGATCACAGAATGGCAAAATATCACAAACAGTTATCCTTTGAGAGCCAGGAAAGAATCAAATCACCTTAAAGCAGGTGCAGACAATCTTAAACGCATTTAAATCTCGATAGAAATAATACTTGCATGGATCTTTGGTGCTGAACAAGAATGCGTGTGTGTGAGTGTCCGTCCTTGGTGTGTCCGTTAGTTTGAAGCATTCTTTTGGTTCTTCCGGAGCGCGTGTCACCACACCAACACCACAATCGATTAGATGCCATTCTGCTCATAGACAGTGCTCCAGCGTAACACAACAATGGACTATGATGACAGACAGCTCGCTCATGAGCGAGGGCGGGTCTGTGTTGAAACACTGCTGTCAATCAACAATCGTGGGAGGGGCGTCTGACTGTGTGACGTCACTAGGTCGAACGGCTTGATTTGAGAGAGGGGAAAACATAAGGAGATTTAAAAAAAAGATTAAAAAAAAGGAGATTATCATTTTATGATAGGCGCTGCCAACACACATTTCAGTACAATCAACTTGTAAAAGTGCATGTACCATTATATGACCCCTTAAAGGAAATCGTAGTCCACACCTTTTTTGGGTGATCAGACCAATCAAACCCCGAAAACTTTGAGCGGGAGAGAGTCTCTTTTTCTCCTCTTGACAGCCTAATTTGCATGGTTTATGATGGTGTTAGAATTCGTCATTTCTACTCCAAAGGATGGTAAAACATAGTATAATACATTTATATGTAACCTATATATATATATAGCTTAGGCAAACCGAGAGGTTTAATTTGGTAGGCTACCAAGATAGATATGTCTGGAAGATACAAAGATAGAGATATATTCTTATTCTTGGAAATAATCACTTAACACAACTAGAAAGTTATAACTAGGCTAATATGAGGTGGAAGACATACATACATACAAACATACATACATACATACAGGAATATATCGTATACATTTTGGAATTACTTATATTCTGAGTTAAATGCAAAGAATGTTTGTGTATGTGTATTGTGGCGTCTCGGAGAGGTCTCTCCTTTCCACCTGGACGTCTTGCTTGCCGTGAGAGGGGAGTTGGGGTGATTACGACCTGTTTGAAGCTCACGAGCTAGGGGTTCGGAGGTGTTTCTGTTTAATCTCTATCATGCCACCACAAACGTGTCAAAGGGAGCAATTTGATCCAGACTCATTGGCGCTAAGCTGTGATTTACATGAAATGAGTCAATATGTTAAAAGCTTTCTGAATCTTAGAATGAGTAAGACATCGTGATTTCGTCCAGACGCATTCATTCCTGTCTGTCTGTCTTCTGGGTTGTGTGTGTTCATTTACTTACCTGCACTGTTTTAGCTGACTTTCAGTTTTTACTACTGATATAAATCAATGCTTTTGACACAATATTTTAGTTTTGTCTTGTTTTTATTATTATTATTAGATTAGAATATGTTTTAAACATTCAAACAAAATATACAATGACCACGTGTAAATTTAATAAAAAGATAATTTTTTGCACCCAAAGTAGATTTACACAAATAAAAAAAAATAAAAAAAGTTGAGAAATGCTTCTTTTTCCCCATCATTACATAATTATTATTAGTATCAAAATGTTCACATTTAAGCATGATAAGAAATACAAAGATCAGGAACAACGAAACATGTATAATCTACAAGTTAACTGATTAGCAGGTAAACACAAAATAAAATTTGCAAAATTAGTAAACCGTTAAAGAAAGAAGCATGGTTTCCACTGTTAAACAATGCACAGTTCAGGTTACTTGTTTTTCCAGTGCTATTCAACACGAACACAGTCTCACACCAGAGATCTGGCTGATCTGTTCTGTTCTTGACAGCAGTGACTTTAAACTTCTCATATGGAGGAATCAGCACCTCTTTCTCATCAGGATACTTTGAATATTTTGTCAAATTAGCACCTTCACAAGTGTAGATTTCAAAACAAGATTTATTTCCAAAACCCTGTATTACTTTACGATCAAGAGAGGAGGATGAAAATGAGCTCAAACGAACCTCTTTGCTCTGAACATCAAATTCAATATTTGTACCACGATAAGTTACATAGCATCTATTGTGTGTTTTCTTCAGAATCTGTATCGCTTCTGTTAACAGAAAGTGAAGTGAATACCACTTGAATGTCCCCTCTTTATATTTCTGTTTGTCAGTACGAGTGGCACTAGTGAAATTACTATATACTTTAGAGTCTTTGTTAGTGTACACATGAATGGCAACAGAGTGAATTTGTTGCAAGTTATCCTCTGCTTTCCTGGCTTTCTCTTCACCTTCTTGCCAAGTCTTATTAAATTCAGCTGAGGTCGATTTTTCCTTCTCTAGATATGTTGTGTTCACCAGGTCTGCCATTTTCACAGTACAACCATCATATTGATCATCAACTGAATTCGGTGCGAAATCCAATGGATATATCGTTCCTTCAACAGCAGCTCTGTGATCCTGCAGCAACAGAAATCATAATGATCACATCATCAGTATTCATGTCTGTAATATTCATACTAGAACACAAGCTTACCTGTCCTAGAGCAGCTAAAATGAGAAGAAGAGCTTCAATGATCAGCAGCATCTTGATTCAGTCAAATCCCTCAGATGATCTAGTAGATCTAGTGAAGAACAGATGATGAAAGACAACTATAAACACAACAGTGGCTAACAAATACCAAATCTATCATTGCATTAAGAATATGTGCATACACAGCAAAAACTCCAGTGTTAAATTAACACTCCTGGGAGTGTATATGAGTCCACACTCAAAAGTGTAAAGTGTTAAAATATGAGTGTTAAATTAACACTCAAGAGTGTTAAAGTTAATGAGATAATTAGGTGATTAGTTTAGTGATGATTGAGCATTATTGAAGACACCTGATGTTAACAAGCAGAATCACTGAAGGAGGAAAATCACTATTTGTAAGTTACCATTAAGGTGATGGGTGTTTGCTTTAGTTGGGCTCTTGACACTTATATGTTTACTTTAAATTTTGCTTGTCTGCTGTTATTGATTTATAACAGTCAGATGAACAAAGTGACAATGTGATCTGATGGTGTTGGTTATGTTTTGACATAATCATGTTGTGATCCGTAAAACAAAACTTATTGAGATGGCTTAAATTGTTAATTACAGCAGCTCTGTGATTCTACAGCACATGATTTTCAGTATTTTTCATATAATCCAAAAATATTTCTTAACCATTGTTCTGATCAAAAGACTTTCAAATGAATTTATTTAGAAACACAGACATCAATAATCAGCCTGTGAATCTCAACAATGGTGACAATAATAAAGCATGTTGCAGTGGCTGCCACCAATCACAACTCATTAATGGCTCCCATCATGCATTGCGGTATGAATAAATTATGATCTGAATTGTCTGTGTAATTTACTTTTCCTAATTGAATATTCTGCTCGTCACCATTGTTGAGATGCATAGACTGAATCCTTGACGTCTGTGTGTGCCTAAAAGAAAGATTTTTGTTTGTTTTCAAAACAACTTTTAAGAAATCCTTTGTATTATATCTAAAATTCTGGATATTTATGCAGATTCACAGTTATGCTGTAATCAACAACATAAATCTAAGTCAGAAATAAGGATCTTAATGAGTTCAGTGATCAATTTCAAATGATGATTGTCATAATATAACCAACACCATCAAATCCCTTTTTCTCTTTGTTCATCAGGCAGTTATAAGATACAACAGCCAAATAAAATCTAAAGTAAACATATAAGGGTCAAGAGCCCGACTAAAGCAAACACCCATCACCATAACGGTGGCTTACAATTTGTGATTTTCTCCTTCAGTGATTCGGCTTGTTAACATCAGGTGTCTTCAATAATGATCAATCATTACTAAATTAATCACTTAATTAGCTCATTAACTTTAACACTCTTGAGTGTTAATTTAACACTCATATTTTAACACTTTACACTCTTGAGTGTGGACTCATATACACTCCCAGGAGTGTTAATTTAACACTGGAGTTTTTGCTGTGTAGTTTTACACATCAAAACTGTTCACCAACATATATTGACCATTAACCACAAACTTACCTGAGAAAACTTGTTTCTTGTTGTCAGATCCCGTTTCGTGATTTCGTGAAGAACAGATGCTGAAAGACAAACAGAAACACAACAGTGTCTCACAAATAGTAAATCTATCACTGCAATACAATGCACAATTAAACTGTGTTCAGCAACATAAGACAGTTTTAAATTCATGGAAATGGCAGAACTGTTTAAAATAATCACTTAAGCCTGTGATGTTCACTGATATTTTGACCTTTTACTTTAACCCAAAACTTACCTGAAAATACTGTTGTCTCTTTTTGTCAGATACTGTTTTCTTTTCGTTATTTTTCAGGAGCGAAGAACAGAAAAGTCATTTGCTCACAGCCAGACCGCAATGATACAACAACACAGCACCATGTATTTATACGCAAATAATCTCTGTCATCATATAATGCATCTAGTTTAGCTTATCTGATCTCTGCCCAACTCCAAGGAATCTCCTAAGGTCAGAAAACCTGCCTGGCAAGATAGCTATCTATATGCAAACTGTGAAATTGTTCAGGAATGTGATGCAAAAAGATAACATACATCAAAACCTATACAACTGCAGATTTCATAACAGGATACAGTTCCAAAAAACCTGAATTATGTAACAGAACCTAAACCAACCTCCTTGTTCAAAACGCTAATTCAAGTTTACTACCACAGTAAGTTGACAGCATTCATTTTGTTTTCTTCTGAATCTGTATCACTTCTGTGTTCTGTTAACAAAAAGTTAGTTGAATACCATGTATATGCAAATTTATTTATTTATTTATTTTATTTTTTATTTTATTTTTTACTTTTTTTTTAATCACCATAGACTTTAATATCAGTACATAAATGGTGACTGAATTATTTACTGTAAGATTTAGTTGATATCTTGGCATTCTTTTAACTTTCTTGAAAAGATGTAACATGTTTGATGACCTGTATGAAGAGTGTGCAAAGAACATTAGGCAAAAAAGTCAGTTTCTCACGTGTGTGTGTGTGTGTGTGTGTGTGTGTGTGTGTGTGTGTGTGTGTGAGAGAGTGTGTGTGTGTGTGTGTGTGTGTGTGTGTTTGGTTTATTCCCTACTTTGTGGAGACATATTTTGGTCCCCTTGAAGGAAACAGCCTATAAATCATACTAAATTATATAAAAATCTAGAAAGTTTGTGCTGGGGTTAGGGGATAGAACATACAGTTTGTACGGTATAAAAATCATTATATCTATGGAATGTCCCCATACCATATGGAAACCCAACATATGTGTTACGTGTGTGCGCGTATGTGTGTGTTCTGAGACATAATAGCTGAAGTGTGACTTTGATGCTGTATCTCATGTGGCTTCACATGGGACAGGTTTGCAACCGTATCAAAACAGAATTTTTTTTTCAATAAATCAATACTATTGGGCACCCTTTACGTCTGTCTGTTTTACAAATATTTAGCCAATGAAAGTTATTAAAAAGAGCTTGTGTAAACTTGTTAGATCCTCAAACTGTCAGTAAACCTGATAACTCAGCCCCCTCTATCTTGACTGAATGAACTGAAGTTCCGCAGCAGCCGCACAAAAGACAGCAGCTGAACAAAGTTTTGCAAGGGTAAACAAAGATCTTGTTGTTTGAATAAGTACTGAACACTATGAATAAAGGCTCATATTTTATTTATTTGATGTCTGACTGACATGTGGGACCTGACCTGAGAGAGAGGTCTAGCATTTGCCATTTAGTCATCATAGCCAACATAGCCTATACTTAAAGCCTGTGCATACAGTACACAGCAAAAACTCCAGTGTTAAATTAACACTCCTGGGAGTGTATATGAGTCCACACTCAAGAGTGTAAAGTGTTAAAATATTAGTGTTAAATTAACACTCAAGAGTGTTAAAGTTAATGAGATAATTAAGTGATTAATTTAGTGATGATTGAGCATTATTGAAGACACCTGATGATAACAAGCAGAATCACTGAAGGAGAAAATCACAAATTGTAAGCCACCGTTATGGTGATATGGTGATGATTTCAACATTCAAGATGACTTTGGGAAATGAGTAAATGCAAACAGAGAAAAATAACTGCAGAAGTGGAGGAAATGAGTGAAAAGTCCATTAAGATTTTCCCCGCCTCAAAAAACACACTCAAACCAATCAATTAATCTTAACTTGGGTTTTCTTAGTAAATAAAACATAGTATGTGAATAGTACAGATTACTAGATTTTTACAATTAAGTTAAGACATTAAGTAAAATTAAGACATAAAGTAAAGTTAATTAAAAAGTGTTAGTTAAAATCACTGTTGGATTTTAGGGTAAAGTTAAATTTGAATTTCAGACAGTGACCATTAGATGATGCTATAATCACACTGCAGAGGTGTGATTAAGGGCTTCACATCGACCTGTATGAGGTCCACTCCATTATTCATTCATTGGGCCCTATCATACACACAGCGCCAGGCTCACAAGTGTTTTTTGCTAGTTTCAGCCCGACACAGTGATCATTTTCACGTCCTGTGCCACGTTGTTTAAATAGCAAATGTATATGCGCTCATCTGTGCGCCATGCTGGTCTGAAAACGAGGTGTGTTCAGGTGCATTATTATATTGCGTTAATATGATTTACAACTGTAATTTCCTTTGGAGTGTGATAAGAGTGATTTTTTTATGTTTGGGAACAAAGAGCTTGGGAATGGTCTGGCTGGAAATTATATTGTCCAACAATATGCATAGTTATGTGAAGAACCTTGGAGTATTTTTCGATTCTGAAATACGCTTTGGTCGTCAAGTTAACAGCGTTGTGAAATCATCTTTTTTTCAGTTAAGAAAATTGTCTCCAAGGAATTGGAGATTGTTTTGCATGCCTTTGTTTCAACCCGGTTAGACTACTGTAATGCTCTAGGCATAAGTGAATCACTGGTTACTCGTCTTCAGTGTGTCCAAAATGCTTTAGCGAGATTCTTAAGAAATACCAGAAAATGGAATCACATAACACTTCACTGTTAAATACAGAATACAATACAAGGTTTGTTTTTAAAGCATTCCATGAGTATATAAAGGACATGTTAATCCCTTGTCAGTCTCAACCTCACCTATGCTCCTCTCATAACATGCTCCTAACCGTCCCACGGTCTCTCTTGAGGCGTAGTGGAGATCGTGCCTTTCCTGTTGTGGCTCCTACACTTTGGAATGCGTTGCCATTATCTTTGAAATCCTCGTCAAGCATGGATATATTTAAAAAGGACTTGAAGACTTATTTATTTGATCAAGCTTTTGGCGTTTGATTAGGTCTGAGAACTGAGTGATTTGTTGTTTGATTTTCTTTGTGTCATGTTTTGATGTTATTTTATGTTTCTATGTATTTTAGAGTTATTTACTACTTATGGACAGCACTTTGGTCCATTCTAATGGTTTTGAAAGTGCTTTATAAATAAAAGTTGAGTTGAGTTGAGTTGAGTTGCTATTTTGAGGCAACTGAAATAGACTGTGCCATTGACCAACAAAAATTGGTCGCAGTATTTTTTTGTTATTTAAAGAGTGCATTAGTAATGTGCGCCTATAGGCGGGTCCACGATGCGCGTACACTTTGTCCCGTAGATGGTCCGTTTGCTCGCTAGAGAAGCGTACAGTTTTTTCACTTGCAAATTCCTTCATGTAAATAGCAAATCCGCCATGGTGCGAGCACAACTGGCTTTTAAAGGAAATGGGAGATGAGACTCTGACCGGTTTATTGCATGTTACGCCAAAAACACACCCATTTCTCATTAAGAGAATAGAGACAACCCTTTTAGACCATGCGCCAGGAGCGCTGACCATTTTTCCCGTTGTGCATTTGCGTCATGCGCTTTAGACCATGCACTTAGATCCTTAAAATATGGCCCGAATTATCTAAGTTTGACAAAGAAAAAAAAAGTTGTGTTAACAAATCATGAAAATAATGTTTTACAATGTATATAAAAATAATAATAATCACACATGTTTTACCTAATCAAAGAATTTATGTTGGCAAAAGTCTGCACTGTAAAAAAAAGTATTAAAAATGGTAATGCATAAAAGCCAAAATTTCAATTCAACATGTTCTTTATTATCACGTCACTTTGTTAACTTTATTCATATTTGTTGAAAATACCTTATTTAAAAAATAAAAACACTTTTTTTTACATACAAATTCAAGGTCTCTGCACATTTTTAAAATTGAATTATAGCTTTGCAATTGAATTGTATCCTTCTTACAAAACTGTAAGTTCATTCAACTTCACCTTACACTTTAAACATTATATATAAAACCACATTAATAAATTTCCCTCAAAAGTGGAAACTCACATTTCTTATAAAAAATTTACTTACATTTGGAATAACTTGGCCCTGAGATTTTGTAGTCTTCTGGTGCTCTCGCTCTCTCTCTCTCTCTCTCTCTCTCTCTCTCACTCTCTCTCTCTCTCTCTCTCTCTCTCTCTCTATATATATATATATATATATGTATATATTTACTCCTTATTGTTCTCCAAGTTTAGTGAATACAACAAGACAAAACGGACAATGAATACATCTGTAAAGTCTCCCACATTTTCCAACACAACCTCCTCTTCCAGGACAATGAGAACATTGAACATGCTGCAGAGCAATCTCAAGAATTCTCCTTTTCATTTTACTTGACACCCCCATGCCTCTGTAATCCATAAAAGCATAAAATAACAGTATTAACACTGAGTATATAATGAATAAACCAAGAGTACTGAACATCCTCGCTGCCCCTTTAGGAAAAAGTTCCACTTTTTAATTCTCTCTGAAAATGTGTTTTTGTCTCAGTGGTTTCAGACCTTCACATTCAAAAAACAATATCAAGCAAGGCTAGCCATCAATTCCAAGTAAATAGTTTTGTATTTATGAATAGGATACTGTAAATATCTAAGTAAACTTAGCTGCTGCTTTCTCTGTATTTCTCAGTGTTTATTTAGGGTTAAATGTGGTCAGACCGTTTATTCAAAAAAATTGTTAGCTAAAAACTAAATAAAATATGAACTGTTGGTGGCGCTAGGCTAGTGGGTTTGAGCGACTGATAAATTTGGTCAAATTATTTTTCAGAAACTGCCCTTATAACTGCCAAATTTCATTACATGTCAACGTAAAGTTCTGCCTGTCAGTGGCAAAGAGAGCAGAAGAATAATAAGAAAACGTACAGATACAATATATGTCAATGCAACTTTGGTGAATGACCTCTAATACTGTAAACCAACTCTAAAGGATATGATATGTGTTTATTGCTTTGTTTATTGATATTGTTTTTGCTGACTTTGTTGTGTTGTTTGTTCATTGTCATGCTTAATTCATTTTTTAACAACTACAGTAAATAAATTTTACCAAGGATAAAAAGAGGTGTGCCTATAGGATAAAAAAGAATCGTTTAGGATTCACAAAAGTTGCCCAAATATTATAGACCAAGTTATAATAAAAATGAGCATTTATTGTGTTTATTGAATAATCTTCATCTGACTAGCACAGATTCAACATCTGTTATTCAAGCAAAGCAAAAGCAATAGAAACTGCTTCACAACATTGTCATTCGCTTTTATCTAACTAACTTACTTGTGAAGACAATACAGCACACAACATAAGATTACAGTAATAGAAAAATCAATACAGATCTTTAAATCATTTATGTCACAATTACATAATCTAATTATTTTCGAAGAATAAAATAAAAAATGTGGGTAATAAAGTGTGGAAGTGAAGTAAACAATGTAAGGATGCAAATTCAAAGCACTCAGCATACATTTTGAAGTATTACTTTAGTTCAAGCAGTACAGCAAGGCTTTAGTAATGCCAAGATCATGGGATCAAATAACAGGGAATACAAAAAGTAATGGCAGTGCCGTCCTGACCAATTTTCTGCCTAATGTGAATTTCTCCTTCAGTGGGATTGAGTTCGCTCAATAGAAAAAGCCCTCATACTGAATGCTTGGATACATTATTGTCACCTTTATGTATATAGTACTTTTATATATTTATTTATACAATACAGATTGTAGTTTCAAAGTAGTTTTACCGTGATATTCTACACAGCAAAAACTCCAGTGTTAAATTAACACTCCTGGGAGTGTATATGAGTCCACACTCAAAAGTGTGAAGTGTTAAAATATGAGTGTTAAATTAACACTCAAGAGTGTTAAAGTTAATGAGATAATTAAGTGATTAATTTAGTGATGATTGAGCATTATTGAAGACACCTGATGTTAACAAGCAGAATCACTGAAGGAGGAAATCACTAATTGTAAGTTACCATTAAGGTGATGGGTGTTTGCTTTAGTCGGGCTCTTGACACTTATATGTTTACTTTAAATTTTGCTTGTCTGCTGTTATTGATTTATAACAGTCAGATGAACAAAGAGACAATGTGATCTGATGGTGTTGGTTATGTTTTGACATAATCATGTTGTGATCTGTAAAACAAAACTTATTGAGATGGTTTAACTTGTTAGTTACAGCAGCTCTGTGATTCTACAGCACATGATTTTCAGTATTTTTCATATAATCCAAAAATATTTCATAACCATTGTTCTGATCAAAAGACTTTCAAATGAATTTATTTAGAAACACAGACATCAATAATCAGCCTGTGAATCTCAACAATGGTGACAATAATAAAGCATGTTGCAGTCGCTGCCACCAATCACAACTCATTAATGGCTCCCATCATGCATTGCGGTATGAATAAATTATGATCTGAATTGTCTGTGTAATTTACTTTTCCTAATTAAATATTCTGCTCGTCACCATTGTTGAGATGCATAGACTGAATCTTGACGTCTGTGTGTGCCTAAAAGAAAGATTTTTTTTTAAACAACTTTTAAGAAATCCTTTGTATTATATCTAAAATTCTGGATATTTATGCAGATTCACAGTTATGCTGTAATCAACAACATAAATCTAAGTCAGAAATAAGGATCTTAATGAGTTAAGTGATCAAGTTCAAATGATGATTGTCATAATATAACCAACACCAGCAGATCACTTTTTCTCTTTGTTCATCGGGCAGTTATAAGATACATAAGCCAAACAAAATCAAAAGTAAATGTATAAGTGTCAAGAGCCCGACTAAAGCAAACACCCATCACCATAACGGTGGCTTACAATTTGTGATTTTCTCCTTCAGTGATTCTGCTTGTTAACATCAGGTGTCTTCAATAATGATCAATCATTACTAAATTAATCACTTAATTAGCTCATTAACTTTAACACTCTTGAGTGTTAATTTAACACTCATATTTTAACACTTTACACTCTTGAGTGTGGACTCATATACACTCCCAGGAGTGTTAATTTAACACTGGAGTTTTTGCTGTGTATGCACTGTGCAACGGCCCTTTGAGCAACTGCATTTCAATTTAACTGATTTCTCGAAAGCCACTGAACAATTTAGGTCACTTCTTTTTCCAGAGCTTTCCAACTTGTACACAGTCTCACACCAGAGATTTTTCTGGTCTTTTCTTGTCTTGACAGCAGTGACTTTAAACGTCTCATTTGGAGGAATCAGCACCTCTTTCTGTTCAGGATACTTAGAATATTTGATCACATTAACACCGTTGCAAGTTTTGATTTCAAAACAAGACTTAGTTCCAAAACCCTGTGCTACTTTACAATCAAGAGAGGATGAAGCAAATGAGCTGAAACGAACCTCTGTGACTGTGACGTTCTTATAAAATTCAGCTTTTGTACCACGATATGTTGACTTGCATTTCTTTTGTTTTTTAGTCAATATCTGTATTGCATCTGTTAACAAAAATTGAAGTGAATATAAATTGAATGTCTGGTTTCTGTAGTTTTGTTTACCATTATAAACAGTCATATCAAAATTGCTATGAATTAAGGTTAGTGTACACATACAAGGCAATAGAATGATTCTTTGTCAATTTATCTTCTGGCGCTCTGGCATTCTTTTCACCTTCTTGACAAACCTTTTTTTTTTTATTCAGCTGAGTTATTGATTTCCTTCTTTAGATATTTATTCCTCACCTTTTTTTTTCTACAGGCCATATATTGATCATCAACTGAATTCAGAGCCATATCCAATGGATATATCTGTCCTTCATATATATATATATAACATTGCTACATGTACTGAAACTGAGACTGAATGTCCTACTGTTAGTTTGATTGCTTATATTGCTCTTCTCATGTGTAAGTCGATTTGGATAAAAGTGTCTGCTTA
The DNA here is from genome assembly GCF_964197995.2 of Scardinius erythrophthalmus. Classification (NCBI taxonomy): domain Eukaryota; kingdom Metazoa; phylum Chordata; class Actinopteri; order Cypriniformes; family Leuciscidae; genus Scardinius; species Scardinius erythrophthalmus. The sequence goes on from NC_138221.1 coordinate 30,787,384, forward strand.
ATGATTAAATGTAAAATTTAAATGTAAATGTAAATTACCTTGGAATATGGTAATTTTTTTTAAGGTTCTTCAGTTGCTCAGGAACATTGATGAGAGAAGATCAGAAAAGTCATCCACTCAGGCCACAACAGCAGTATTTAAACCATAAAATAAGGAAGCTTGCTTTTTTGTTACAACATGTAGTTTGACCAATGTTTGTGTTACATACATGACCGACCGACCAATGGTGGTGTGCGAGAAGGCGGGACCTAAAGCAATGCAAAAACACACATCAACCCGATCACTTGTTTAGCGCTCATGTAAACACTACATTCAGCTTCATCAATCAGAATGAATTCAGTCCGATTGAAACAAAAGTCGTGCATGTAAACATATGGAATGGCGACTGTAGAAAGCAAAAGCTGAATCACAGACATTTTGGGTGATCTAGAAATCCCAGCTGGAGGCATTTTTTAGGTTCAAAAAGAGGACATGTCTGGGAAAAAGAGGACGTATCGTTACCCTAAGTAAAAGGTTTTCAGAGAATCTTGCATCAGGATGTGAAACTGCACTAAAGCATATTCTTAAATAAGGAAGCCTTTGTTTCCCTTCAGGCTCTTTACTCATGATGTTAATCCCAGCAAGCACAGGATATAGACTACAATGTCGGTCAGACGTTGGATTTTGGTTGAAAATGAAAGTCGGGTTGATGATTAAATCCAATGTTTGTTTTACGTCCAGCTCCAACGTTGGACACTGTTGAATTTTGGTTGGAATAAACCAAACAAAAAGGTGAAATGCATGGCTGTACACTTATTACCAGCTTCACTTAAAACTAACCAGATTTACATTATTTAATTTCCGGTTTAAAGAAATCATATTTTGCATTTTAAAGTCACAATGGTGGTTAGCGTTTGCTTTAGTTGTGCTCTTGACCCTTGACTTTTTAACATAAAATTTTCTCTGGTTGCTATAATTGTGTGTTTATAAAGCACAATAATTTGTAGCTAGTTTGAACTACAGAACTTAAAGATCTCCCTTGTGCGATATAGTCACAAAGAGTGACCAAAATTTCTAACATGTCAGAAATTTGTTCGATTGCCGGTCGGGAAAGGTTCATCGACTCTTGTTTTTTCCTGAACACTGCACGACAAACGACAACAACAAACAACGCACGACAAAGCTGAAAATCTGTCCGACCTGAAAAAAGAGTCGCACGAGTCAGAATTTGGCTCAAAATCGGATGGAAATTGCACAGTCATGCCCGCCTTTAAAGTTAATGAGATAATTAAGTGGTTAATTGAGTGATTGAGCATTATTGAAGACACCTGATATTAACAAGCAGAATCACTAAAGGAGAAAACCGTCATTGGTTTGTTACCATTATGGTGATCAGTGTTTGCTTTAGTTGGGCCGTTGACCCTTAAGTCATTAACTTTAGATTTAGTTTGGCTGCTGTACCTGAATTATAACAGCCATATGAACAAAGAGAAAAAGTGGTCTGATTGTGTTGGTTGTGTTTTAAAATAATCATTATTTCACAATCATTTTACCTGAATCATTGAACTCATATAGAGCCCAATTTCTGAGTTAGATTTACTTTATTAATTATAGGAGCACTGTCTTTGAAAAGCATAATATTTTTAACTTTTACAATGTAATCAAATAATTTCTTAAAAGATGTTCACGTCCGAAAAAAAAAAAAATCTTTTTTTTTCTTGTTTTTTTTTAACAGAGACATCAAGCATCAGCCTGTGAATCTCAACAATAGTGACAATTATAAAACATGTTACAGTGCATTCTGGGTGCCACCAATCAAAACTCATTCAAGGCTCCCATCATGCATTGCTGCATGAATAAATAATGAGCTTATGTTCAGAGCTGATCTGTTTGTCACCATTGTTGAGATTCATACGCTAATTCTTGATGTCTGTGTGTGCCTACCTAAAATACTATTTAAAAATGTTTTTTTTTTTTTTTTTTTGTAGTTAATTTGATCATTTGGATTTCATTGAAAAGGCTAAAAATGGCATGCTCTACAAGGACAGTGCTGCTATAATCCATAAGGGTAAACTTTACTGAGAAATTTTGCTCTCAATGAGTTCAGTGATTCAGGCCAACTAATGTTTATGTTAAAGAGATACTCCACTTTTTTTGGAAATAGGCTCATTTTACAACTCCCCCAGAGTTAAACAGTTGAGTTTTACCGTTTTTTAATCCATTCAGCCGATCTCCGGTTCTGGCGGTACCACTTTTAGCATAGTTTAGCATACATCATTGAAGTGGACAAGACCATTAGCATTTCTCTCCCAAAAAAAATGACCAAAGAGTTTCGATATTTGTCCTATTTAAAACATGACTCTTCTGTAGTTACATCGTGTACTAAGACCGACGGAAAATGAAAAGTTGCGATTTTCTAGGCTGATATGACTAGGAACTATACTCTCATTTCTGCGTAATAATCAAGAAACTTTATTGCCGTACCATGAGTGCAGCAGGCGTAATGATATGACGCAGCGCCTGAAAATAGTCCCCAGCTCGGTAACTTCCAACGCTCCCTGTGCAAGCAGGTTGTCACGTTGGTTATGTTGATGGAAGGTAGCCTATTTTCAGGCGCTGTGTCATATCATTACGCCTGCTGCACTCATGGTACGGCAGTAAAGTTTCTTGATTATTACGCAGGAATGAGAGTGGGCTATAGTTCCTAGCCAAATCAACCTAGAAAATCGCAACTTTACATTTTCCGTCAGTCTTAGTGCACGATGTAACTACAGAAGAGTCAAGTTTTAAATAGGAAAAATATCGAAATTCTTTGGTCATTTTTTTTTTTGAGAGAAATGCTAATGGTCTTGTCCACTTCAATGATGTATGCTAAGCTATGCTAAAAGTGGTACCGCCAGAACCGGAAATCAGCTGAATGGATTAAAAAACGGTAAAACTCAACTGTTTAACTCTGGGGGTGTTGTAAAATGAGCCTATTTCCAAAAAAAAGTGGAGTATCCCTTTAAAACACAATCAACACCATCAGATCACCTTTCCTCTTTGTTCATCTGGCTGTTATAACTCAGATACAGCAGCCAAACAAAATTTGAAGTTAAAAAAGTAAGGGTCAAGAGCCCAACTAAACCAAACACCGATCACCATAACGGTGACCATTTTACATTACTTTTCTCCTTCAGTGATTCTGCTTGTTAACATCAGGTGTCTTCAATAATGCTGAATCATCAATCAATCACTTAATTATCTCATTAACTTTAACACTGCTTCAGTGTTACTTATAACACTCTGAGTGTGGACTCATATAAACACTGAGCAGTGTTAATTTAACACTGGAGATTTTGCTGTGTGCCAACACTGGAAACTTTGACTGCAAAGCAAAGGTGGAAAGTCCACGGGTCAGAAAGTAAAAGTCCTGCCATATGTTTATTCCAACCATGAACTCACACAGCAAAAACTCCAGTGTTAAATGAACTCTCCGGGGAGTTTATTTGGCTCCAGACTCAAGAGTGTTAAAGTTAATGTGATAATTTAGTGATTGATTGAGTGATGACTGAGCATCTTTGAAGACACCTGATGTTAACAAGCAGAATCACTGAAGGAGAAAATCTCTTTTTTTAAGTTACCATTATTGTGATCAGTATTGTATTTAGTTGTGCTCTTGACCCTTAAACTAATAACATTAGATTTTGTTTGGCTGTTGTATCTGAGTTATAACTCTCAGATGAACCAAGAGAAAAGTTGGTCAGATGGTGTTGGTTATGTTTTGACATAATCTCAATTAAAGAGGTAGATTTAACTTGTTGATCAAAAAAATCACAGCCTGTGATTCTACAGTGTACTATTTTCAGCATTTTCAATATAATAAAAAAGATTTTTTAAAGTTGTTCTGATCAAAAGACTATAAAAAAGAAGAGTTTTATTTGGACACACAGACATCAAGAATCAGCCTGTAATTCTCAACAATGGTTACAATAATAAAGCATGTTGCAGTGCATTCTGGGTGCCACCAATCAAAACTCATTCATGGTTCCCATCATGCATTGCGGTATGAATAAATTATGATCTGAATTGTCTTAGTAATTTCCTTTTCCTAATTGAATATTCTTTTTGTCACCAGTGTTGAGATTCATACACTGAATCGTGATGTCTGTGTGTGCCTTAAAAGAAGATTGTCATTTCTCTAAGATTGTCATCTCTCCCTCTCCCTCTCCCTCTCCCTCTCCCTCTCTCTCTTCCTCTTCCTCTTCACACACACACACACATATACATGAAATCATTTGGATTATATTGTAAAATCTGGATCTTATTCTGTAGAATCACTGTGATGCTGTAATGACCAAGTATACATTTAAGTCAGAGATTAGGCTCTAAATGAGATCAGTGATTCAGATCAAATGATGATTATGTTGAAATCAGAGGTGGAAAGTCCAGGGGCCAAAGAGTAGAAGTCCTGCCATATGTTTATTCCACCCATAAACTCAGTCAGCTGATTTCACTAATTAGTTCTGTCTCCTGTCTGAATTAGCAAATTCAGGTGATTGGAATAAAATACTGAGGAGGACTTTTACTTTCTGAACCTGGACTTTACACCTCTGCATAGCAATGCCACATGTCAGCCAAGAGCAAAGAAATAAACCAGAACAGGACATTATCATAGCCACAAAATCTGTGTATATTAAATATGGAGTAATTTCAGCCACAGCCTTAGATGAAATCAACTGAAGAGAAAATAAGACATTACATCTACTTCTACTCTTTGACCCCTGGATTACCCACCTCTGATGTTTAGCTTGTTATTTTGTGACTATGAAGTAGCTGTTTATCTTATCTCAAATGTGTTCAGTTACCAGTAATGCTATAAGGGCGCCATCTTGTGAGCATAAGCTTAAAATGACTGTTCTATTTATTTGCTTAGAAATCATAATTGGGTGTTTTATTTATTAATTCATACCTTTGAAGATAGATTTTTGCATATTAATTGTGTCTGTAAAATGTCCGTGTAAATTCTTTACTCACTCATGTTTATTTCTGTATTGTGTTCCAGAATCACACCTATTTACATTTAAATTGTCATCAGTAACTCATTGAAAGACATTCTGGAGTCTGCAGAATCTATTTCGTTGATGTCTTTACACAGTTCGGACCGACTGTCTGCAGCAGTAACAACGAGGCCACCATTTACACAATTAGTAGGCCTATTTCAGTAGAGATAACATGTTTTCATTGTGTAGAGCCACTGCCCATGACTGAATCAATTTAAGACAATTTCTAACACATTGCATACTGCAATATAGTAGGAGTTGTATTGGATCAAAGTTGTATCAAACACAACCGCTGAGTGGCAACCCCTATACACAGCAAAATCCCCAGTGTTAAATTAACACTGCTCAGTGTTTATATAATCCACACTCTCGGAGTGTTATAAGTAACACTGAAGCAGTGTTAAAGTTAATGAGATAATTGAGTGATGATTGAACATTATTGAAGACACCTGATGTTAACAAGAAGAATCACTGAAGAAGAAAATTACTAATTTTAAGTCACCATTATGGATATCAGTGTCTGCTTTAGTTGGGCTCTTGATCCCTTATATTTTTAACTTTAGATTTAGTTTGACTGCAATAATTTATTTATGCTTTAGTCAAAGATGCGCAGAGAAATACTGATGTTATGCTGCCTGTTGCTTTATTTAAAAGCAGTAACTGTGTAGTTGCTGATGCAGTGACAATCTCCTTCCTAAGTATTTTATCAAATGCATGTGTGGTATTGTTCGCTAAATACGATCTGCAAAGATTTTGTTGCTTTATTTAAAAGCAGTAACTGTGTAGTTGCTGATGCAGTGACAATATCCTTCCTAAGTATTTTATCAAATGCATTTGTGGTATTGTTCGCTAAATACGATCTGCAAAGATTTTATTAAAGTCATGTTTTTAACGGATTCACTATTACACATTAGGTGTTTGCAGTTTTATATTAAATGCTGTGTTCTTCAACCCTGCTCCTGAAGGACCCCCAACACTGCACGTTTTCTTTGTCTCCCTAATCAAACACACCTGATTCAATTCATCAGCTCATTATCACATGGGTTAATTAGAAAAGTTAAATCATACTCCCTTTAATGTAAGCATAACTAATACAATTAACATTTTCAGCTCTACTTTCAGACGAGGGAGCAAAATAAAATTACAAAGTTAAAATCATATAATTCAATAAATCATATTTTAACCTTATATATCGTTTTTCCTTTACATCATTATTGTGTTGAATATAGAAATATGCAAGCAAAAATACAATGCTTGTCCCCAAAACACTGCTTGCATACAGACAGCTGGTCTACTCACTCTCAAACCAGCAAGACCATGCTGGTGAACCAGCTTAATGAATATGCTGGCCCACCAGGTAGACCAGCATAAATCAGTCTGGACCAGCATGGAATCAGCAAGGAACATCTCATATGGAGGAATCAGCACATATTTCACATCAGGATACTTAGAATATTTTAGCACAGAAAGTGAAGTGAATAATAGGTCACCATTTGAAAGTCAGAGAAGCAGCACACCCAAACTTATTTGTTAGTTGTCATTCTAAATGTTTAAAGGATGTTCCAAGAATGTTGTTCTAAGAACATTTTTCTCCAAACATTATGAGGAACATTTTAAAAACCTTCTACAAACAATGTATTAATACATTTTGGAATGTATTACTTCATTTTCAAGTATGTTTGTTCATAACTTTGAGAGAACCTTGCCAGAACGTTAGCCAAAGTTATGAGAATGTTCCCTGTCAACTGGGCCCCTCAAATAGAGGACAAACCATTGGCATATTAGCAGTTAAAATGACTTCTATACGGCAAACTAATAGGTAGATCAGAGTAGTTTGGAGAACAGCACTTAAAAGCAACTAAATATACAGTATCATATACCAAGCAGGACCAACCTTCTTGAAAAAGTATTCTTGAAAGTGAACGTCACAGCTGGTCATATGAGGGAGAATCATGGATAATATTCACTCCATTCATAGAGACCTCAGCACAGAGTCGTGCCCGTCGTGCCAGTACCAGCAGAAAACAAGAGCGATATTGTGTTGAGCAGATTGTAACCATGGAATTGTTAATCTTTAACTCCAGATTTCTGCAGGAAACACAAACACATTGTGCATCAGTTCAGTCTTATTAAGTGACAGTCAATGATTCAGTAAAGTGTTAACCCTTGCTGTAAAAAAAAGGCCAAATTTTGACAGTATCATTAAAACAGTAATATCCTGTAGAAAACAATGCATTCTGGGTTATATTTGTTGTTTTCGAAAAGCCTACAGGAATATACTGTGAATTAACAGCGCTCAAAATCGACACTCAGAGACTGTGTTCCAAATCACACCCTATACCCTCATTCACTATTCCTTACATTAGTTCACTAATATAGTCCACTTGAATAAAAAGAAGTTGAACCTGAATTCAGACACTGATGAACAATGATAAGCAGAATCACTGAAGGACAGAGAAACAAGAACAGAAAAAAAGAAACACAACTACAACTGACTTCCAGCCACACTGAGTGTGAAACCAGTTTACAAACCAGTTTAACATTATTTCTTTCATACATGTACAAAAGTTCTTGTTGATAATTAACAGATATTTATTTGTTGATGTTTTATTGAATATAATTGTAGTCACCATGATGGAGATCAGCATTTGCTTTAGTTGGTCTCTTGACCCTTGACCATTGTTTTATCTCTGGCTGCTGTCTCTATGAGGTTATAAAACATATTTATTATGACAAGAAAAAGTCAAGAGGAAGTTTATCAAGTGTTTTGAGCTGTTGTGATGATGCCATAATAATTATGGACATGTCTGATTCTCTGATCTCATTCTGTGTATAAGCTTTGAATTTATGGTTATTTTATATTTACCATATATCTGTGTTTCATACACTGATTCTTGATGTCTAAGTGAGTTTAATAGAAGCATATAATGCAACATAATGTTCAAAGTGTTTAGTGTACAATGTGTTTTCAAAATGCTTGATACTATCTGAATAAAACACTGCAGAACCTTATGCTGCAGAGTCACAAATCAAATAATAATAATTAAAAAATAAATCAATAACACATCACCCATAAGATCAAAGTTCAGACACTGGATGAGGTCAGACTGCTTCCCAATTATATTTTTGCTTGGCTTTTTCAACATTAAGAATGTGTCTTTTAAAGAGAGTCCAACTAAAGTACACACTGATTGCCATAATGGTGACTTCAAGTCAAACATTTTAGTAAAACATCAACATCTTAACCTCTTGTAGACGTATAACAGAAAGTGAAGCTGGTAATGCTGTTCATGATGTTGTCCATGTCGAGTACCCTCTGGGAAACTTTCTGTTAAAAACTTTATAAGAATGTTAAGGGATAATGTTGTAACATGTTTTGGCAAGCAAGGCGGGGCCGAGAGCTGTGGGAACGGAGGGAGGCCGGTGGCGCAAGTGTGAATGTGCGTAACCTGCGCGCCACATCGGTCTCAAGTCTCACGGAGGAACTCCGGAAGGATAAAACAAGAAGCGATGACAGTGAAGGATGAGAGAGAGATGAGACTTGCAGCTGTGTCTATAAACATCTAAACCTCTGTTAATTCTCAACAAGAACGAATGTGTGCTCACGATCACAAACTAGACAGTTCTGAAATAGTCAGAGGGTGCAGTGCAACTATTTTACCCTAAGCAGCCACTCACTGCTGACTCATAACAAAGGTGTATTTATTTTTTTTAATAGTTGCGAGCTTGCAACGTGCTAAGTCAGTGATAGTCAGAAATCGGAAGGTCTCCTCAATTATGTGCCCCATGCTCCATTCATTAGTGCCTTCAGTTTGATCTATCCTGGACAGAGATTTGCGGAAACACCAGACTGCACATTAATCTACTAGGAAGAATAATCTCAGAATACTTAAGAATAAATCAAGATGTAACATTTATTTGTCAGGTAAAAAGGTATCATGACATTTACACAAGTGATTAAAAGCCAATTCAGAAATAATAAATACATGACATCAATTACTCAAAGATGACTCTAAAAGTAAGCAATGCATTCCTGACAGAAACATGCAGTGTGTGAATGTGTTTCAAGTGTAAGACTTGAGAAAACACTAAAACAGCACTGCATGGGGGTTTTCCTGGTTACAGATTACCAGAGTCTGCTCTGTCACCTACCCTTAAATACCCAGACCAGAACAAAAGGGTTGTACCAATATTTTTTGGTATTTTTTTAATACATAGACATTCTTAGTGAACTTTTGGTGACTTGACCCAGGGGGAGAGGAAGGGAGGAGGGAGAGGGGGATGCAGAGATAAGGAAAGTTTGGACAGGACAATGTCCTGTGCACTTTCTTTGCGATCTTCTGTCCAGGGTGCGTTTTATTGCTTTATTAACTGATTTTAACCTGCTTTATTGCAGGGTGAGTTTTGTCTTAGCAGGAAAATCAGTTCTTACATATTCCTGTAGGCTACTTTCTTGAAAATCAAAAAAATACCCAGAATGCATTGTTTTATAATGGTGCATTACTGTTTTAATGGAAAATGGTTTGTTACTGTCAGAATTTTGCTGGGGTTTTTTTTACAGCAAGGTTTTACAGTGTAGGCATTTTCTAACATATCATGCAAAATATGCAGTGTTCATGAAACAAGACCAAATCAGTGTAATATTAAAAAAAATATATATACTTTGAAATGAAGCAACACATTGAGAAAAACAATTATTTCTAAGTTAAAAAAATTCTCCCATTACTACTAAATCTTATCAAACTGTCCCTTTTTAAGCATGACAAGCACTTCAAAGTTCAGTAACAATGAGAAACATGTCAATTTAACTGATTAGTGGGAATAATAATTGCAAAATTAGTAAAACGTTAAAGAAAGAAGCATGGTTTCCACTGTTAAACAATACACAGTTCAGGTCACTTCTTGTTCCAGTGCTATTCAACACAAACACAGTCTCACACCAGAGATCTGGCTGATCTGTTCTGTTCTTGACAGCAGTGACTTTAAACTTCTCATATGGAGGAATCAGGACCTCTTTCTCATCAGGATACTTTGAGTATTTGATCACATCAGCACCCTCACAAGTGTAGATTTCAAAACAAGATTTATTTCCAAAACCCTGTATTACTTTACGATCAAGAGAGGAGGATGAAAATGAGCTCAAACGAACCTCTTTGCTATGAACATCAAATTCAACGTTTGTACCACGATAAGTTACATAGCATCTATTGTGTGTTTTCTTCAGAATCTGTATCGCTTCTGTTAACAGAAAGTGAAGTGAATACCATTTGAATGTCCCCTCTTTATATTTCTGTTTGTCAGTACGTGTGGCACTAGTGAAATTACTATATACTTTATAGTCTTTGTTAGTGTACACATGAATGGCGACAGAGTGAATTCGTTGCAAGTTATCCTCTGCTTTCCTGGCTTTCTCTTCACCTTCTTGCCAAGTCTTTTTAAATTCAGCTGAGGTCGATTTTTCCTTCTCTAGATATGTTGTGTTCACCAGGTCTGCCATTTTCACAGTACAACCGTCATATTGATCATCAACTGAATTCAGTGCGAAATCCAATGGAAATATCTGTCCTTCAACAGCAGCTCTGTGATCCTGCAGCAACAGGAATCATAATGATCACATCATCAGTATTAATATCTGTAATATTGATACTAGAACACAAGCTTACCTGTCCTAGAGCAGCTAAAATGAGAAGAAGAGCTTCAATGATCAACAGCATCTTGATTCAGTCAAATCCCTCTGATGTTCTAGTAGATCTAGTGAAGAACAGATGATGAAAGACAACTATAAACACAACAGCGGCTCACAAATACCAAATCTATCATTGCAATAAGAATATGTGCATAGTTTTACACATCAAAATTGTTCACCAACATAAACAGTTAAAAAATTAACATTTATTCAAATGGTAAAACTATTTGAATAATTACTTAAACCTGTGATGTTCACTGATGGAAGTGTTATATTGACCATTAACCACAAACTTACCTGAGAAAACTTGTTTCTTGTTGTCAGATCCCGTTTCGTTATTTTTCAGGAGCAACAGTGAGAGAAGATCAGAAAAGTCTGTCGCTCTCAGCCAGATGACAACGACTCTTCAAACTAAGAGAAGAGGAATGTGGCTTTTGTATATTGCAAATCATCCATGTCCATGTCTTCTGGGTGTGTGTGTCTGTGTGTGTGTGTGAGAGATTGCATTGAAATGATGCATTACAGTACACTGTAAAAAAACATGTATGTATGTATGTCATAATTTTTTCCCTCTGTGAACCAAGTGCAAATATATTACTTTAATATTAGGCAAATATATTAGTACCACGCTATCTCACTGCAGTGTATACTGGTATACTTAGTGTAAAACTGTTTGTCCAGATTACTCTGTTTGGAAAGTTGGGACAATGTTTGGACAAGTTTAGTATTTCAGGAATGTCAACACAATGGTCTTTAGCAACATGTTTAGATTATACTTTTTCAGTTTACACAAAATAATAAATTCCTCCTGCAACAACAAACATTGTTCAAGCTATTTATTAACATAAAAATCTCTTAAGTTCAAAAAACCGGCCCGGAAAATAGGTAGTGAACAAGATAGCAAATAACCCATGTAAAATTTTGTTTTCTGCTGAATCTGTATCACTTCTGTTAACCAAAAATTGAAGTGAATTCCATATGTAAGCCTTTTTGTATGAAATCACCATAGACTTTTACATGTCAGACATCAAACATTTGTCCTCACTTGCTTTATGGAGTCTACACCAGTGTTCTTTAACCCTGCTCCTGAAGGACCCCCAACACTGCACGTTTTCTTTGTCTCCCCTAATCAAACACACCTGATTCAACTCATCAGCTCATTATCACATGGGTTAATGAGCTGATGAGTTGAATCAGGTGTGTTTGATTAGGGAGACAAAGAAACCGTGCAGTGTTGGTTGTCCTTCAGGAGCAGGTTTGAAGAACACTGGTCTACACCATCATTCATTCATTGTGTCACATGGGAACGGTTGACAATATCACAAATATCTTTTTGACTGTTATTGTCTGAAGAACATCTCCCCCAAATTGAAGTTGATCTGTTGAAAGCTCTAGGACAAGTTTGAACAAGAAGCCTTATAAAACATTTCTCTTCGTGCTCTGTGAGCTCTCTCTTTATGCTACTTCTCAATTGAAAATGACCTCTTAGCAAAGGTTTTGCCATAGTACTTTGAAAGTGACAGCGACAGAGGAGAATGTGTCTGAGATAGACGATAATGTTGAGGAGGACCCTGATTATGAGGCATCCTCCTCGGATGAGCATGAGACTCCTAGTGTTGACCCTCATGTTGTCTAGCAGATAAATTACCTTCAAAAAATGGAACGTTATTATGGTCCCACTTCCCACTTGAATGACAGGGTACAACTGTGGCCAAATTTGAAAAAGTTGCTGCTTCAGTTGTTATGATGCTGAATCACATTTTTCTAGATTATTGTGCAGAGTGATCAGAGGCATTTTACATATTTGCAAAAAGCTTTATCACAAAACCCCAAATTTCACTGTTTTTGTTCTGGGCACCAAATGACCAGCTAACATCATTTTACTAACCATATCATCAGCACATGATTGCTATAAAAGGAAGGAAGAAGTGCTTCCAATCATGGTGTTCTTCTGTTAGCAATGGTTTCCTCCAAAGAATATTGGTAGCAGGTGCAGTGTAAGTGCGATCTGCACACACAGCGAGGCCAAGACTTTTGGACAACGACCTGGTGTCAAGAAGGGCAGCAAAGAGGGGAATCACATTCTGGGGGTTTAAATTGCTGGGTAAGAAATTTTGGTAGATTTGAGGGTAACAGGAGGGTTAAATGTGGTTAGACTGTTTATTCAAAAAGATAAATATTCTAAAAACGAAATAAAATATGAACTGTTGGTGGCGCTAGTGGGTTTGAGCAACTGATAAATTTGGTCAAATTATTTTTCAGAAACTGCCCTTATAACTGCCAAATTTCATTACATGTTATCGTAAAGTTCTGTCCGTCAGTGGCAAAGAGAGTAGAAAAATATATAAAACGTACAGACACTGTAAAATATATGTCAATGCAACTTTGGTGAATGACCTCTAATACTGTAAACGTACTCGGTTACTAACGTAACCTCGGTTCTCTTTAGAGAGAGGAACGAGTACTGCGTAGAATACGCTAGGGGAAAATCCTTTTCCACGAGAATACTGAAGCCAACAAAATTATCCTTTAATTTTGCATTAATGTAAAACGCGTTGCGGCAGCATACAGACATAGGCGAGGCAGCTCGCGCGCCTATTGGCTGGTCTGCTGGCAACTGCTTAAGCCTATCGAGCGAGACCTAGAGTGACGTCAGACCCAATGAGGGCGCTTCGCGCCCTCTGCGTCACGTCCCGCCGAAACGGGCGTGGCTTAGGTCTATAAATACCGCTCGCAGGCATTAATTCTCTGGTTTTTCATAGTCGAAGCAACCAGAGCGCGTGCAGGCACGGCAGGATACGCAGTACTCGTTCCTCTCTCAAGAGAGAACCGAGGTTACGTTAGTAACCGAGTACGTTCTCTTACGAGAGATACTCTCGTACTGCGTAGAATACGCTAGGGGAACCTAATGTAAAACGCCGTGCGTGCTGGGATCTGATACCATAGACTCAAGGGCGACAGCCCGGAGTTCATACAGTACATAATCACCCAGGGGACCCACAGGGAGTCCTGGAAGAAAAAAGGGGGGTTAGCCACTATCTTCCTTATAGCAGCATAGAGCAAGGATTGCAGTACTCAATAGCTGCATAACTGGCAACGCCAGCTATGAGATTTTGGCCATACTAGACCGACAGTAGTCTGGCCTGTAGTGCGGGAACCTCTAGGTTGTAAAACCTTATAAATGTAGACGGAGAGGCCCAGCCTGCCGCCATACAAATATCTTGCAAGGCAATCCCACTTGACCATGCCCACGATGAAGCCATGCTTCTCGTGGAGTGCGCTTTGACACCCAGCGGGCACTGCATGCCCTTGGTTGTGTAAGCTAGCGCTATCGCGTCCACTACCCATCTGGATAGGGTCTGTTTCGAAGCGGCTTGTCCCTTAGAACGTCCGCTGAACGAAACAAATAGCTGCTCCGTCTGTCTGAAAACAGACGAGCGAGACACATAAGCTCTTAACGCCCTGACTGGGCAAAGGGAGCTTTCATCCATATTTCCTTCAGTGACCGGCAGGGCAGACAGGGAAATGACCTGTGCTCTGAACGGTGTATTGAGGGATTTAGGAACATAACCGTGCTTAGGTTTGAGTATAACTCTAGAGTCATTCGGCCCAAATTCCATGCACGTCGCGCTTACTGAGAGCGCGTGTAAGTCCCCTATGCGCTTCACTGAAGCGAGAGCCAGAAGAAACGCCGTCTTGAAAGACAGGTGTTTAAGATCAATCTCCTGCAAGGGCTCAAATGGATGACCTTTCATGGCTTCCAGTACCGTAGAAAGGTCCCATATAGGGACTGTGGGAGGTCTGGGAGGATTCAGTCTCTTAGCTCCACGAAGGAAGCGAATAACTAAATCATTCCTTCCAATAGACTGGCCGAGCGTGGTCGAAGAGAACACTGCTATGGCCGCTACATAGACTTTGAGCGTGGAAGGGGACCTGCCCTTATCCAACAGCTCCTGTAGGAAGGAAAGAACCTCCGTCACACCGCAATGCAGGGGTGACACACCACGAGCTGTGCACCAGCTAGAGAACACTGACCATTTTGAGGCATAGAGACGTCGCGTAGACGGAGCTCTGGCCTGTGTGATAGTGTTTAGCACTCCCTGTGGGAGGTCAGCGGGTACCCGTTGATGGCCCACACATGGAGGGACCACAGCTCTGGGTGAGGATGCCAAATCGAGCCGTTGGCTTGAGAGAGGAGATCCCTCCTCAGAGGCACTGGCCACGGGGCGGTGCTTGCTAACTGCATCACGATTGGGAACCAAGGTTGGCTCATCCAAAGTGGGGCTACAAGCAGCACTGAGCATCCTTCTTCCCTGACCCGTTCTATCACCTGAGTCAGGAGGGAGACGGGGGGAAAAGCGTAGAGAGGACGGCGAGGCCACTCGTGGGTCAGCGCGTCCTTGCTCTTCGAGAAAAATTCTGGACAGTGAGCGTTTTCCTGAGACGCGAACAGGTCTACTTCCGCTCTGCCGAATTTCTTCCACAGCAGCTGGACTGTCTGTGGGTGCAAAGACCATTCCCCTGTCGGAACTTGGTTCCTGGACAGTCTGTCTGGTCCTATGTTTAGGAGCCCTGGCACGTGCGCTGCTCTCAGCGAGAGCAGGTTGCTGCGGGCCCATATCAGGAGGCGCTTGGTTAGCCTGTACAGAGTCAGGGACCTGAGGCCGCCCTGGCGATTTATGTAGGACACCACTGAGACGTTGTCTGAACGTATTAGCACGTGGTGTCCCTGTATGAGGGGACAAAAGCGCGTGAGCGCTTTGCTCACTGCCAACATTTCGAGGCAGTTGATATGTAAGAGCTTCTCCCGCTTTGACCATAGGCCAAAAAACGGTCTGCCCTCGAGCAGCGCTCCCCATCCCGAGGTGGATGCGTCCGTGGACACCACCATCACTCTCGAGGAAGTCCCCAGGCTTACACCTGATTGGTACCAGTCTTTTGCCACCCAAGGTTTCAAAGCTGCAATGCATGCTCGATTGACCTTGACGCGAAGCCGACCGGAGGCCCACGCTGAGCGTGGTACTCTCTTTCTGAGCCAGAACTGCAGTGGGCGCATGCGCAGAAGGCCCAACTGGAGAACTGAAGATGCTGAGGCCATCAGGCCGAGCATCCTTTGAAAAGCTCTGAGAGGGACTATCGCGCCGCAGCGGAACGCGCCGGCTGCGCGACGAATGTCTAGTGTGCGCTGAGATGACAGGCGTGCTGTCATTAGCAGCGAGTTCAGCTCTATTCCCAGAAAAGATATAATCTGTCTGGGGAAAAGTGAGCTCTTCTCCCAATTCACTGTGAGACCGAGATTCTCGAGGTGATCGAGTAAAATGGTCCTGTGCTCTACGAGCTCTGAGCGAGATTGGGCTAGAATCAGCCAGTCGTCCAGATAGTTCAGCACTCGTATGCCTTGAATCTGAGGGGTGCGAGCGCTGCATCCATGCACTTCGTAAATGTACGGGGTGCCAGGGACAAGCCGAAAGGCAGGACTGTGTACTGATATGCCTGGCCCTCGAAGGCGAATCTCAAAAATCGCCTGTGACGTGACGCTATCTGTATTTGAAAATACGCGTCTTTTAGATCTATTGACACAAACCAGTCCCCCTGGCGGACGTGCGCGAGGATTTTTCTGGTTGTGAGCATCCTGAACTGGCGCTTCATAAGCGCTCTGTTCAACTGCCGCAGATCTAGTATGGGTCTGAGACCCCCGTCTTTCTTGGGCACCAGGAAGTATCTGCTGTACAACCCCCCTTCGCTTTGAGCTTGAGATAGGGGTTCTATAGCCCCTTTGCTCAACAGTTTCAAAATCTCGGTTCGAAGTAGATGGGCTACTTTCGATTCTACCGTGGTCTCGACGCGCGCCGTGAAGCGGCGGGGGCGTCGGCGAAACTGCAGCGAATAGCCTCCTTTTATGACGTTCAGCACCCATCTCGAAACCCCGGGAAGCTTTTCCCACGCAGGTGCGCGAGTAGCTAGGGGCCGGATGCGAAGCGCGCTCTGATCGGCTCGCGATGCAGCGGCTTTTGTGTGCTGTGACATAAGCGTCGCGCTCATGTCGTCTGAGGCAGGGGGCGCGCTGATAACAGCGGGCAGAATGCCCGCGCTCGACTCCTCCGCAGTGTTTAGCTGAGAGGAGGAGGGCTGGGCTAGTTTCATGTCTGTGTGTGGGCGTGGGCGCGGAGCGGCGGGCACGTACACCACCTTTGCAGCATTGCTCGCGTGAGCAGAGCATATGCATACGGGTCCTGTATTCACAGGGACCGTGAGACATGTGGGAAGTAGCGTTAGTGGGCACTGGGTAGTGGGCACTTTTGCTACATTTGAAGCGCAATCGATCTGAGTCGATTTTATGTGCGCGCGCCCTGTGTGAAGGGCTGTGCTTGTGTGTAGGAATGGGCGCTGAGTAGCGGGCATTTTTTCTACACATGAAACACCGTCGGCCGTGGCCGGGACACCAGAAAATACACTCTTTAAGGGATTTATCTGGGTAGCCGTAAAAACGGCTTTTGTGTGCAGGCAAGCGGGTAATGGAACCGGCTTGTTGGCTGCTAAATACGCTGGACCAGTCACATTTCCTGGAACTGGACGAGCGGCAAGCTTTGGTGGAAGTCCGGCCGCAGCGGGACTTGGACACCGTCGCTTTCCTAGGCGTGCTAGGATGATTTCGGGGCCTCTGGCTTCAACACAACCTTCTGCCGCGGGCCACGCGGGGCGGGGCGGCGGCCGGATGAGCGAGAGCGCGGTCTCGAGCTCTGGGCTTGGCGGTGTTGAGAAGAGGAGGCGGCGGGCGGAGGCTTAGGCTGTGAGCTCTGAGCAGACGGTTTCGCACGGCCTGCTGCAGAACTGGAGCGCTTCGGGAGGAAGTGCTTCATGGCCTGGGTCGCTTTCTGCACCTCAGCGAACCTATCGGCGAAATCTTTGACCGAGGTTCCGAAGAGGCCGGCAGGGGAAAGCGGCGCGTCGAGGAACGCGGTGCGCTCCGACTCAGACATGTCAGAGAGCGTAAGCCACAGATGTCTCTCAGACACGGTGAGCGAGGCCATGCTCCGTCCGATGGCCTGTGCTGCTGACTTGGTGGCGCGAAGAGCGAGGTCTGTAGCGCTCCTCAAGTCCGGCACACAGATTGCGTCAGGTCCTTTCTCGTCCATCTGGCGGAGGAGATCGGCCTGGTATATCTGAAGCGTGGCCATGGTGTGCAACGCTGACGCGGCCTGCCCGGCGGCGGAGAAAGCGCGGCGGAGCAGAGTCGACGTCGTGCGGCAGGCTTTTGAGGGCAGCGCCATCTTAGCACGCCGTCCAGCGGAGGGCGGGCATAAGTGCGCTGCGATAGCCTCTTCAACCGGCGGCAGGGAGTGGTAGCCTCTGTTCTTTGCGTCATCGACAGCGGAGAACGCCAAAGAGACAGAGGACCGAGTCCTGGTTGAAAAAGGGGAGTTCCAAGATTTAGCGACTTCTTCATGAAGCTCAGGAAGAAAGGGCGCTGGCTTGGATGCAGGTGAAACGCGCTCCCCAGGCAGGAAGAAGCCGTCCAGCCGGTTATGAGCAGGCTGCTCAGGCGTGGTCCACTCGAGGCCGAGGCTCGCCGTGGCCTGAGTGAGCACGCGCATGAGCTCCGCCTCAATGCTCGCTCTCTTTCCCGTAGAAGCACGGGCAGGAGGGGTGGGGTCCTCAGAGCCCGCCCAATCCTCACTGCCTGATGCTATGAGAGAGCAGGAATCCTCCTCTCGAAGCAGCGCATCGATCTCATCAGCGTCATCGACAGAAGCGGCGGCAGACCGCGGCCGCTGTCCGTCCGTGAGCGAAGCTGATGAAACCGGAGAAGCAGGCGGGCGCACCGGCGAGCTTTGACGGCTGAGAGAGGGCTCCGGGATCCGCTGAGCGCGGCGCTTTTTACGGCGCGGCACAACAGCAGGTGTGGGCGCAGTCTCGGTGAACAGTGCCAAGCGAGTCCTCAGAGTCGCTAAAGGCAACAGCTCGCAGTGATGGCAGCCGCCATCAGCGAGCGCGAGAGCTGCGTGTTCTTGACCCAGGCAGGAAGCGCAGATGACATGGCGGTCCCCGTCGCTGAGTGGGGCTCTGCACGAGCCACAAGCAGGCATCTTGAAAAAGACGCAGCTCTTTTAGATAGTGTGAGTCGCGCCGGCGAACACACACACACAGAGTAAGAAAAAGGATATGGGCGCTGGATAGCGCAGCAGGAAGGCGATGAAGGCGGCGCGGCCAGCAGCTTCTCCACTCGTCCCGCTGAGGTGCTCCTTCGACAGCGCGGCTTCTTCTCGGATCCAGCGATGTGAGTTGCTTCGCTGAAGGATGAAAAATCAGAGAATTAATGCCTGCGAGCGGTATTTATAGACCTAAGCCACGCCCGTTTCGGCGGGACGTGACGCAGAGGGCGCGAAGCGCCCTCATTGGGTCTGACGTCACTCTAGGTCTCGCTCGATAGGCTTAAGCAGTTGCCAGCAGACCAGCCAATAGGCGCGCGAGCTGCCTCGCCTATGTCTGTATGCTGCCGCAACGCGTTTTACATTAATGCAAAATTAAAGGATAATTTTGTTGGCTTCAGTATTCTCGTGGAAAAGGATTTTCCCCTAGCGTATTCTACGCAGTACGAGAGTATCTCTCGTAAGAGAACCAACTCTACAGGATATGATATGTGTTTGTTGCTTTGTTTATTGATATTGTTTTTGCTGACTTTGTTGTGTTGTTTGTTCATTCTCATGCTTAATTCATTTTTTAACAACTACAGTAAATAAATTTTACCAAGGATAAAAAGAGTTGTGCCTATAGGATAAAAAGAATCGTTTAGGATTCACAAAAGTTGCCCAAATATTATAGACCAAGTTATAATAAAAATGAGCATTTATTGTGTTTATTGAATAATCTTCATCTGACTAGCACAGATTCAACATCTGTTATTCAAGTAAAGCAAAAACAATGGAAACTGCTACACAACATTGTCATTCGCTTATATCTAACTAACTTACTTGTGAAGACAATACAGCACACAACATAAGATTACAGTAATAGAAAAATCAATACAGATCTTTAAATCATTTATGTCACAATTACATAATCAAATTATTTTCGAAGAATAAAATAAAAAATGTGGGTAATTAAGTGTGGAAGTGAAGTAAACAATGTAAGGATGTAAATTCAAAGCACTAAGCATACATTTTGAAGTATTACTTTAGTTCAAGCAGTACAGCAAGGCTTTAGTAATGCCAAGATCATGGGATCAAATAACAGGGAATACAAAAAGTAATGGCAGTGCCGTCCTGACCAATTTTCTGCCTAATGTGAATTTCTCCTTCAGTGGGATTGAGTTCGCTCAATTGTTATCCTGTCAGTTTTGTTCCGCCCTATAAAAGCCCTCATACTGAATGCTTGGATACATTATTGTCACTTTTATGTATATAGTACTTTTATATATTTATTTATACAATACAGATTTGCAGCATATACGACTCTGGGTAAATGTGAATTAGCTCAAGGATATAGGGAATTTTGGAAATATTAATAATTATAACTCATGGTCATAATAATTCAGAAATCGCATGTACATTTATTTTATCAATTATCAAGATTACCTGGTTCTGTAACTGGTCTGGTCATCCATCATTCGTCCAGCGAATAAATGTAAGATTATCACAGTTAAGAAGGGGTATCTATTTACAAACTCCACGAAAGTTTATGTTCTGGCCACGAACATCAAACTTTCTGAGTTTATTAATTAAAACTACTGAATGTAGTCTGTAATATCGAGCTTGTAGCTAGATCTTTTGTTTCATTGACTTTATAAAAGCGGGCTTTCAAATACAGAGACAGTGAAAAGTATTCCATGGATTTTAATAAATGTAAGACTAGAGATTATATGAGCTACAAATATAAACGTACGTAAAAATGCAAACAATAAACAAACAAACACTTAACCGAACCAAAACATAAAACATAGCATGATCAGAATGAAATGAAAGAAAGAAAGAAATAGAGAGAGGGGAAAATTAGTAATTATTACATACAGAAACCTTTGTTCACGAGACCCCTGGAAACAGCTTTTATCAGCTCAATATACTTGCAGAATTCTGTGCTCTTTCGGGTGAGGCTGAGGCTGAGGCAGGAAGCGGACAGCGCGGACGGTGTCCTGTTTCTGCTGGGTCTTCCTGGTGCCGCGGGAAGTTTAAAAAGGCTCACTGAATGTAATATTACCGAGAAAGTTCAGGTGCGTCTCCCGGGACGGGAGAGGTTGCAAATCTTGGTTGCAAAGACGGCAGGCTTTTACATGACGCGGGCCATGTGTCCCAGAGGCCAAGGCAAGGCCTGTCCAGCTGGAGCAGCGCTGCACGTGGAGAAGGAGGAGGAGGTCAGGGACCGGAGAAGCGAGGAAGTGGGATCCACGGGATAGATGAGAGAAGAGAGCGAGATGAGGGGGTTTCTGCCTTTTTACAGACATCTGTTTACGCCTTCTCTTTGGAACGACAGCGAATCAGATCTTCTGATCTGACGCGGGAGAAGTCTCTTTGTGTAAAGGAAAACACGCCCCCTTTTACCATATGTCTTATGAGCGAAATAATTCATATTTCCTCTTAAGATTATACACACAGAACAATACATCTTACTGTAATATTCTATGTGGGACTGGTTGAATTAAAACAGGACGGTCAGACAGATACCAAGAATTACAGGTAGATATTGGACACACATAACATTACGTTCATATGCATCATTACACACAAATAAAGCTTGATTAAACACACAATAAAATTGTCAGTGTTTCCGTTATGGCAAACGATGACACTTTGAGAAACATAGGAATACATGTCAACATTTAGTGGCTTGTTATGTGGGGGAATATCTGTTTCAAAGTCCAGAGTGTGTATGTGTGTGTGTTCTGGAATGTCTTTGAGGCTTGTCACGCAGCTATAAAATCCCTAGGGGTCCACGCTGAGCTGGGGGGTTTAGAGGGGATTCTTAAAAACAGGGTTTCCTTTGTGACTCAAATGTCCCTCTGGGGGGGCAACAAGGTTGCACTTTTGACATATCCAAGCAGACTTAAAGACGCCATGGACAGACCCGTTGTCTGAAAAGACAACGAAGGATGTGTTTGGAGACAAGGATTTACTAATTGGAACAGCATGTGACCGCATGTCAGGCATTGTCGCTACAGATTGTAGTTTCAAAGTAGCTTTACCGTGATATTCTATAACTTGCGCAACGGCCCTTTGAGCATCTGCATTTAAACATAACTGATTTCTTGAAAGCCACTGAACAATTCAGGTCACTTATGTTTCCAGAGCTTTCCAACTTGTACACAGTCTCACACCAGATATTTTTCTGGTCTTTTCTTGTCTTGACAGCAGTGACTTTAAACGTCTCATTTGGAGGAATCAGCACCTCTTTCTGTTCAGGATACTTTGAATATTTGATCACATTAACACCGTTGCAAGTTTTGATTTCAAAACAAGACTTAGTTCCAAAACCCTGTGCTACTTTACAATCAAGAGAGGATGAAGCAAATGAGCCAAAACGATTCTCTGTGCCCTTGACATTCTTATAAAATTCAGCTTTTGTACCATGATATATTGACTTGCATTTCTTTTGTTTTTTAGTCAATATCTGTATTGCATCTGTTAACAAAAACTGAAGTGAATGCCATTTGAATGTCTGGTTTCTGTAGTTTTGTTTACCATTATAAGCAGCCATATCAAAATTGCTATATATGCTAGAATTAAGGTTAGTGTACACATACAAGGCAATATAATGATTCTTTGTCAATTTATCTTCTGGCGCTCTGGCATTCTTTTCACCTTCTTGACAAACCTTTTTAAATTCAGCTGAGTTATTGATTTCCTTCTTTAAATATTTATTCCTCACCAAATATGCCATTTTTTTTCCACAGGGCATATATTGATCATCAACTGAATTCAGTGCCATATCTAATGGATATATCTATCCGTCATCATCAGCTGCAGCTCTGTGATCCTGCAGCAACATGAATGATAATGATCACATCATCAGTATTCATGTCTGCACTGTAAAACCCAACAAGTTAAGCTAACTCATTTTATTTGAGGAAACCGATTGCCTCAATTCAATTAAGTTTATAAAAACAATAGTTATGAGTACTCTGAACTTATTTTAATCGAGTTCACTAAAACAATAATATTTCTTAATACACAATTAAACTTTACACAGCATTTAAATACTTTATATAGCTGAAACGTCACTTTATTGAGTAAAAACAGTGAAATGACAAACTTTAAATGAACTCAGAGCACTTGCAGTTACTGTTAGCTCACAATGTCACACACAAAGTCAAATTCAATAAGTTAAGCTAACTTATTACATTTGAGGACACCAATTGCCTTAATTCACTGTAAAACCCAACAAGTTAACACTAGAAGTGCCAGAATTCCATAACTACTAGAACTGCTGCAAGCGGTCATTTTGACCGCTAGATTCCAAATTCTATATCTTTAATGGTAAATACACAATTGAGAGATTAATGCATTTATTGTATTATGATATCTGGTAACACTTTACGGTAAGGGTACATGAATTATCATGAATTCATGTATAAATTCATGCATGAAATATGCATTCATTCATGCATTAATATCTCATGAATCATCAGGAACTAACACGAGTTCAACGTTTTTCATTCATGACTTCATGGATGAACAATACCTTAATTAAAACATTAACTAAGATGAGTACATCATCATGAATTATGATTTATTACGCATGATCATGATGTTTTCTTTGTTCATACAAAAAATTGGTCTTTACCACCCATTGTGGATAAAGCTATGGTTATGGTACATAAATCATGAATTCATGCATTAGAAAAAAGTATTATTTCATGCATGCAAGACTACTCTTCGAATTATTAAAGGAATGTACAAAAATCCACATTATCTAATGCATGCATACAGGCTAGAACAGTATATCAATTAACGTGAGAACTTTTTTTCTGAATTATGATCTGAGTTATCCACACAGCAAAAACTCCAGTGTTAAATTAACACTCCTGGGAGTGTATATGAGTCCACACTCAAGAGTGTAAAGTGTTAAAATATGAGTGTTAAATTAACACTCAAGAGTGTTAAAGTTAATGAGCTAATTAAGTGATTAATTTAGTAATGATTGATAATTATTGAAGACACCTGATGTTAACAAGCAGAATCACTGAAGGAGAAAATCACAAATTGTAAGCCACCGTTATGGTGATGGGTGTTTGCTTTAGTCGGGCTCTTGACCCTTATACATTTACTTTAGATTTTGTTTGGCTGTTGTATCTTATAACTGCCCGATGAACAAAGAGAAAAAGTGATCTGCTGGTGTTGGTTATATTATGACAATCATCATTTGAACTTGATCACTGAACTCATTAAGATCCTTATTTCTGACTTAGATTTATGTTGTTGATTACAGCATAACTGTGAATCTGCATAAATATCCAGAATTTTAGATATAATACAAAGGATTTCTTAAAAGTTGTTTAAAAAAAAAAATCTTTCTTTTAGGCACACACAGACGTCAAGATTCAGTCTATGCATCTCAACAATGGTGACGAGCAGAATATTTAATTAGGAAAAGTAAATTACACAGACAATTCAGATCATAATTTATTCATACCGCAATGCATGATGGGAGCCATTAATGAGTTGTGATTGGTGGCAGCGACTGCAACATGCTTTATTATTGTCACCATTGTTGAGATTCACAGGCTGATTATTGATGTCTGTGTTTCTAAATAAATTCATTTGAAAGTCTTTTGATCAGAACAATGGTTATGAAATATTTTTGGATTATATGAAAAATACTGAAAATCATGTGCTGTAGAATCACAGAGCTGCTGTAACTAACAAGTTAAGCCATCTCAATAAGTTTTGTTTTACAGATCACAACATGATTATGTCAAAACATAACCAACACCATCAGATCACATTGTCTCTTTGTTCATCTGACTGTTATAAATCAATAACAGCAGACAAGCAAAATTTAAAGTAAACATATAAGTGTCAAGAGCCCGACTAAAGCAAACACCCATCACCTTAATGGTAACTTACAATTAGTGATTTCCTCCTTCAGTGATTCTGCTTGTTAACATCAGGTGTCTTCAATAATGCTCAATCATCACTAAATTAATCACTTAATTATCTCATTAACTTTAACACTCTTGAGTGTTAATTTAACACTCATATTTTAACACTTTACACTTTTGAGTGTGGACTCATATACACTCCCAGGAGTGTTAATTTAACACTGGAGTTTTTGCTGTGCAGCATGTTCATGTCTTCTTCATAGCCTGCAGGTAAATGGACAGACCCCAAAATTGGCCAATCACAGCACATAACATACGAATTCTGTTGGCGTTCAAATACAGTAGTCATCATTAACTAAGCATTATTTATCAATAATTTCATCATGTTTGTGGCCCCTCAACTAAAGTGGTGACTTGGTGCTTTGAAACACTGATGAACAATGTGTTTTCATTATGATCTTAGTTATCCAGCATGTTTATGTCTTCTTCATAGCCTGCAGGTAAATGGACAGACCCCCAAATTGGCCAATCACAGCACATAACATACGAATTCTGTTGGCATTCAAATACAGTAGTCATCATTAACTAAGCATTGTTTATCTATGACTTCATCATGTTTGTGGCCCCTCAACTAAAGTGGTGACTTGGTGCTTTGAAACACTGATGAACAATGTGGCATAACTGTGTCTGTGAAATGACATGAATATGAACATGAAAGTTCAAGCCTTTGCAAACAATGTACTGTGGACAGAAATGGACTTTGATCTTAACTGTACTGCTTTATTCTTAAACGGTAAACCAGTTAAAAACCATAAAGCTGTTTTAAAAAATTGTTTCACAAACAGCTTGATCTCTTTTTGGGTAAAGAGTAATGTATAAAGCTACTGATGTGTCTCCTCCACATCATGAAATTGTAAAACAGCTTTATGGTTTTGTAAAGAGTTTTCAGATATACAGACACTTAAAATAAAGTTCATGGTGTATGTAGGCTACTGAATTCCTTCTCAGCTCTTTCCAGCTGTTGATTTAACTGGTTTATACCGTTTGGTTTCAGAATAAAGCAGTAAAGTTGCATAACATTATTACAATTTTACAGCTAAAAACGTACGTGAAAGTATTTACGAATATTTCATATCATAGATATCTGTATAATTTCCCTTTTACCATTTAATAGATTATAAATGTATGATCCCTTAACCCTAACTCCACACCTAAACATACCCATTTTATAGATAATATTAAAAGGATAAAACGTAATGGACAGATATGTGTAGGGAAATGGCAGCTTTATTAACAATGTAGCATTAAAAGATAGTTTGAGCCACTTATCCTACCCCTACCCCTAACCATTTCTTAAAACTACGTACCTACAATTATAAATTAAAACAGCAGACAGACAATCACAATCATTTATTTATTGAGAAAATGTTAAAACCGGTACCAAAAGTCGTTCACATGACTTTTTACAGAAATTAATAACTTAAATTCACAGAATTTAAGTTATTAATCCATGAAAATGTTAATCCGGTTTCGGTTTGCTGTTCGCTCTGTGAAAGCGCGCGCGCTTCTCCATTTCAAATGTAGTAAACAACTTAAACACGGCATGTCGCAATCTGTTACGAAGCATGCGAGAGCCAATGAGCGTTTGATATCACTGCCGTAAAACATGTCGTAACGCTTCGGGCGCAATTTTTGAATTTGAATTCACCACGAACGCGGGATTTGACGTTGACGGTCTCTGCTGAGAAATGGAGATGATCACTGGATAAAGGGCATATTTGGATCTATTTCTTGCAAACAACGTATGGATTCTAAAGATTTAGATCACATTAAGCTAATAAAATTGATTTCTTTTGTGAATTTATGTTGTGTTTTAGTGTATTATGTGTCAAAACATTAATGCCACGATTTTAATATGCATAAGTTAAATAGGAATATGCCCAAATTTGTACATCGTTGTTTGTAAGTTGTTTATAAGTAAATAAATTACGTTTTTGTGCTGTCCACTGTCAGTATTATACATTTCTCTGTGTATAAAACATTAATAAATGTACGTATGGTAGAACTACACTTTACGTAAAAATACACGTATTCTCATGAGATCACGTTGCAAGTTAAGATCAAAGTCCATTTCTGTCCACAGTACATTGTTTGCAAAGGCTTGAACTTTCATGTTCATGTCATTTCACAGTTATGCCACATTGTTCATCAGTGTTTCAAAGCACCAAGTCACCACTTTAGTTGAGGGGCCACAAACATGATGAAGTCATAGATAAACAATGCTTAGTTAATGATGCACAGCAAAAACTCCAGTGTTAAATTAACACTCCTGGGAGTGTATATGAGTCCACACTCAAAAGTGTAAAGTGTTAAAATATGAGTGTTAAATTAACACTCAAGAGTGTTAAAGTTAATGAGATAATTAAGTGATTAATTTAGTGATGATTGAGCATTATTGAAGACACCTGATGTTAACAAGCAGAATCACTGAAGGAGGAAATCACTAATTGTAAGTTACCATTAAGGTGATGGGTGTTTGCTTTAGTCGGGCTCTTGACACTTATATGTTTACTTTAAATTTTGCTTGTCTGCTGTTATTGATTTATAACAGTCAGATGAACAAAGAGACAATGTGATCTGATGGTGTTGGTTATGTTTTGACATAATCATGTTGTGATCTGTAAAACAAAACTTATTGAGATGGCTTAACTTGTTAGTTACAGCAGCTCTGTGATTCTACAGCACATGATTTTCAGTATTTTTCATATAATCCAAAAATATTTCATAACCATTGTTCTGATCAAAAGACTTTCAAATGAATTTATTTAGAAACACAGACATCAATAATCAGCCTGTGAATCTCAACAATGGTGACAATAATAAAGCATGTTGCAGTCGCTGCCACCAATCACAACTCATTAATGGCTCCCATCATGCATTGCGGTATGAATAAATTATGATCTGAATTGTCTGTGTAATTTACTTTTCCTAATTAAATATTCTGCTCGTCACCATTGTTGAGATGCATAGACTGAATCTTGACGTCTGTGTGTGCCTAAAAGAAAGATTTTTTTTTTAAACAACTTTTAAGAAATCCTTTGTATTATATCTAAAATTCTGGATATTTATGCAGATTCACAGTTATGCTGTAATCAACAACATAAATCTAAGTCAGAAATAAGGATCTTAATGAGTTCAGTGATCAAGTTCAAATGATGATTGTCATAATATAACCAACACCAGCAGATCACTTTTTCTCTTTGTTCATCGGGCAGTTATAAGATACAACAGCCAAACAAAATCTAAAGTAAATGTATAAGGGTCAAGAGCCCGACTAAAGCAAACACCCATCACCATAACGGTGGCTTACAATTTGTGATTTTCTCCTTCAGTGATTCTGCTTGTTAACATCAGGTGTCTTCAATAATTATCAATCATTACTAAATTAATCACTTAATTAGCTCATTAACTTTAACACTCTTGAGTGTTAATTTAACACTCATATTTTAACACTTTACACTCTTGAGTGTGGACTCATATACACTCCCAGGAGTGTTAATTTAACACTGGAGTTTTTGCTGTGTGACTACTGTATTTGAACGCCAACAGAATTCGTATGTTATGTGCTGTGATTGGCCAATTTTGGGGTCTGTCCATTTACCTGCAGGCTATGAAGAAGACATGAACATGCTGGATAACTCAGATCATAATTCAGAAAAAAAGTTCTCACGTTAATTGATATACTGTTCTAGCCTGTATGCATGCATTAGATAATGTGGATTTTTGTACATTCCTTTAATAATTCGAAGGGTAGTCTTGCATGCATGAATTAATACTTTTTTATGCATGAATTCATGATTCATGTACCATAACCATAGCTTTATCCACAATGGGTGGTAAAGACCAATTTTTTGTGTGAACAAAGAAAACATCATGATCATGCGTAATAAATCATAATTCATGATGATGTACTCATCTTAGTTAATGTTTTAATTAAGGTGTTGTTCATCCATGAAGTCATGAATGAAAAACGTTGAACTCGTGTAAGTTCCTGATGATTCATGAGATATTAATGCATGAATGAATGCATATTTCATGCATGAATTTATACATGAATTCATGAAAATTCATGTACCCTTACCGTAAAGTGTTACCGGATATCTTTTAAAAACAAAACAACAAGTTTAATTATACATCTATAAATAATAATATCCGTAGATGTCCTGAACAAAATGACGGAGTAGCCTGTTTTCATGTTTACACTTTTCGATCGCACCCGCGCCTTACACACACACACACACACACACACACACACACGCACGCACGCACACACACACCATATTCCAGCATTGCAATCTTGACATCGCAGCCTGTTCATTATAGCCATAATAAAATATAATAATAAAATAGTCAACCTAACATATAAAAATTCCAATGCTCTGTTTATATAGTCAGTAGCCTACAATTCGTATCATTTTGCGCATGTGAAGAGGATGATTTTTTTTTCCGGCGATATTGGAACATGAGTGAAGTACAAAGCCTATAATAAAGAATAGTTTACCATCCAAATACATCGCAAATGTTGAAACATTTTGATTCTAATTAGAGAGTTACGTGAGCCTAACGCCGCTTTCTTTCACTTTCACTTGAAAGTAGCCTATTTCATTTTGGCTTGTTTATAGTTATTTTTTCATTCTTGTTCTGTTCTGAATATCATTACATTTAAATGATTTGTTGTGGAATATGTTTTGTATATTTTTTACCACATTTTATTGTTGTTTATATTGGTATATGTATAATAATACCGCGAAATTCAGTACGGTCAATCTGACCGTCTATGGCCGAAATAGGTAAATATGTTAATTTGTTTTTTTTTTTGCCTTATGTGTAATTTATATGAAAAACATTTTAAATGAAATACAGACACTTTTAGGAAAAGTCAGGTACCAGCAGGATTTTATTTATTTTTTCAACAAAGTTATTGCAGATATAAAATTAAAAACGGTCAAAATGACCGCCATGGCAGTTCTAGTGTTAAGCTAACTCATTTCATTTGAGGAAACCAATTGCCTCAATTCAATCAAAGTTTATAAAAAACAATAGTTATGAGTACTCTGAACTTATTTCAGTTGAGTTTACTAAAGGTATATACATTGCAGTCAATAAACTAAGTGATTAATTAAGTGATTATTGAGCATTAGTGATTAACACCTGCTATTAACAAACAGAATCAATGAAGGAAAGAGAAACAAAAGAACTACAACTGACTTCCAGCCACAGCCTTAGATGAAATCAACTCAAGATAAAAGACGTTTAAATCTCTAATGATCTCAGCAGAGGAGGATTAAACCACTACACCAGGGGTGTCCAAACTCAGTCCTGGAGGGCCACTGTCCTGCAGAGTTTAGCTCCAACCCCAATTAAACACACTTGAACCAGATAATCAGACCTTGATTATCTGGTTCAGGTGTGTTTAATTGGGGTTGGAGCTAAACTCTGCAGGACAGTGGCCCTCCAGGACTGAGTTTGGACACCCCTGCACTACACAAACAGCATTACCAGCTTCACTTATTACTAAACAGTTTGACTTTTGTCATGCGTCTACAGAAGTTGTTATTGAGAATGAACAGAGGGTTAGATGCTAATGATTTATTGAGTTTCATTTAAAGACACCATGATAGTGATCAGTGTTTGCTTTAGTTGGGCTCTTGACCCTTGCTTTTATAACACCAGTTTTTCCTCTGGCTGCTGTAACTGAGTGTTTATAAAACACATTTGTTATAGCACATGCGCCAAAAGAAAATATGAGCATGTGGTTGTGTTAAGATGATAAAAATCATTATTTAGTGACTTGATTCTCTGATCTTTTCCAGAGCCTAATCTCTGATCAGACAGGTGATGTATTACTTGTATTATTCATTATAATAGAACTGATTCTGCTGTAAGGCCCATTGTTGTGACAATCAGATTTTAAAAACCTCTATGATATCATGCTGACATCATAATTTTGCATTATGCTAGTACCCAGCATGCATTGCAGCATGAATCATTTTTTAATGGTCACCATTGTTGAGATTCATATGCTGATTATTGATGTCTGTGTGAGTCTTAGTAATGCAATACCTTTTCTGTGAAACTTTTTTGTGCACTACTATTTGTAAAATCCTTCATATTATCTGACAGTCATAACATGGCTAGCTCTTATGCTGTAGAATCACAGTTTTGAGTAAAACTAACAAGTTGCCCTTTTAATCAGAGATCAGACTCTGAATGAAACCAGTGAATCAAGTCATTAAATGATGGTTGTCATTAGTGATGGCCAAATGAAGCGTTTCGAAGCATTATTGCTTTCTGATACAATTGTGTCGAAAATGGTTCATTACTCGAAGCTTCATTCAGATATAAATTGCAGCACCATCTCCTGGTGAAGTAAATGTAATGCAACAAAGCTGACAACCATAAAATGCAAGTAACGCCCTGTTTATTACGTGTTCACCGAGGCGATCAAAGCTGAAACATTGTTAGTGCTACTCATTTATGTAGGTGAATTTTACAGATACTGATGAATTTCATGTGTTCACCTTGATAATAAAACATTAAGCATGATGTGTGTGTGTGTAATTATTTCTTTAGACAAGGACAGAAGATCAGACCAGCTTAAAAAAAAAGTTGGAAACCATCACAGAAATTCTAATGGGTTTATATTAAAATAGGAACCATTGGCTTTTACCATTTAAACCACTACATAATTATTTTTTGTAACTGTGTGTTTGGGACATATTCCATTAGGATTTAATGCCCCCACCAATACAACCCAACACATATCATAGACCCACAGAGACCACTATAATTCCCATTACAACCAATAAAATTCCCATGAAAACCATTAAATCCAATTGAATTTCTGTAATGGTTTCTATGTTGTTTTTTTTACCTTCACTTTTATAAAAAATACAGCCGCCAGGTTTCAAACCTGTCAACACTGGATTGGGCTGTCAAAGCAGTCAGGTGGTTCACTACAGGAGTGAACCAGTGTGTTTGCTTCAGAAGTCATTTTCACGTGACTAGTGACGTAATGATACAAGCTCCGAAGCAGTGGTTCATTGCAAGGACCGTTCGAGTTCGAAGCAAGCTTCGGAGCGTCAGTGTCAGACGTAACATCACTAGTTGTCATCATCAGTCCTTCACCATCAACACCCGATCAGACTTTACCTTGGCTTTTGTGCCATAACAAATATGTTTTATAAACACTCAATTATAGCAGCCAAAGAAAATCTTAAGTGCAAAAGTCAAGGGTCAAGAGCCCAACTAAAGCAAACACTGATCTCCATCATGGTGACCTTAAATTAAACTCAAATCATCAACTTCTAAACCTTTGTTAATTCTAATAAGAACTTCTGTAGACGAATGGCAGTAATAAAGTCAAAGTGGTTAATAATAAGTGAAGCTTGTAATGCTGTTCGTGGGGTTGTTTAATCCTCCTCTGCTGAGATCTTGAGATATTTAATGTCTTCTTTTATCTCCAGTTGATTTTGCTGTGGCTGGAAGTCAGTTGAAGTTGTTGTGTTTCTCTTTCCTTCAGTGATTCTGCTTGTTAACAGCAGGTGTTCATCACTAATTAGGGCTGGGCGATATATCGCATCACATTGTTATGCGCATCTTGTCAGTAAAGCCGGTTCCTTGATTAGTAGTAAATCGCCATCACCTGCTTTCAGATGGAGCGACATTTACTACAAAGAGCCGTAGTTAACTGACAAGCTGAGCCATATCGCATTAATATCGCGGTTGTATCGCCAGCGATAATTAAAGGGTTAGTTCACCCAAAAATTAACATTCTGTCAGTAATTACTCACCCTCATGTTGTTCCAACCCCGTAAGACTTTCGTTCATCTTCGGAACACAAATTAAGATATTTTTGATGAAATCTGAGAGCTGGATCACTCCTCCTGCAGGCTTATGAACACCTTAACTTGCTGGCCCAGAAAATGTATTAAAGACATTGCTAATATAGTCCAAGTGACTCCAGTGGCTCAATCTTAAGTTTATAAAACAACGAGAATACTTTTTATGCGCAAAAACAAACAAAAATAACGACTTTATTCCACTTTTCATTTCCTTCTCTCTGGACCTCGAGTTTTTTTTACGTAGTGTAATAGCGTAGCTCGTCTGTGTTTCACGTCACAACGTATCACACATGAGCAGAGTCGCCCAATAGTGAGCCTATGTGGTGACGTGCAACATAGACGCGCTATGCTTAAACACTAAGTAAAAAGAAAACATTAAAGAGTATATTTTATGTGATGAACTGCTCTGTCATTTATCAGATTTACCAATTGTTAATTTCAATTTGTGCTGGTTAATTATGAACAATGGGTAAAATTGGGGGGCGGGGACAGGCGGGGACAGGCGGGGCAGGGGCGGGGCTCCATTAGGGCTCCTCCCCTAACCGCATGTGATCTCACTCCAAGCTTTTGATAAAACTTGAGAACCCTGCTTACTATTTCTGCAGTATCCAGTAGGCCTATGTGCACGCAGTATGAAACATTTCTGTATGCATGGAATACCGAGATATATTTGCCAGCATCTGCTTAATACAACTCAAGAACACTGAGATCAGTGTGAAAGCTGTGTTCGGAATGACATACTCCCATACAACTCCTACTATATTGCAGTATTCAATGTGTGTACTGTGAATATTATGCCCACAAGATGGCGCCCTTATAGCATTACTGGTAACTGAACACATTTGAGATAAGATAAATAGCTACTTCATAGTCACAAAATAACAAGCTAAACATTGATATATTTCATAGTAAATCTTATGTATTACTTGCAGTAGCTATAGTGAAAATTAAAAGAAAGCTTAAAAGTGCAGCAGAATTAACCAAGTAATGCAGCGAAAACACATTTGAATGGCTAATGGCGAAATGTGTGTCTTCATCACCTTATAAAACTATCAGAATAAGTAAGGACTGACAAAATACAATTTGCATGTACGCACAGCTGTCCCAGCTAACGTTCTGTCAAGACGTTAGGCCTCAGTTTTCAAGAATTTTCTCAAAAGGTAAGCACAAAAACTTTATTCAAACATTGTTAGAGTTTAAATGTCTCCTCATAATGTTAGCAGAAAACATTCTTTGAACAACATTCATGAATATCCTTTAAATATTAAGGATTACTAACTTTCAGGTTTAAAAATGTCTTAAGGTTGGATGTTACACAGAAAAATCAGTGTTTCACGAACACCACTCAGAGTTTAAATGTGGCTCAGCGTGTTAAAATAACACTGAACAGTGCTGGAGGTTATTACACAGCAAAATCCCCAGTGTTAAATTAACACTCCTCAGTGTTTATATGTGTCCACACTACAGGGTGTTAAAAATTAACACTGAAGCAGTGTTGAAGTTAATGAGATAATTAAGTTAACACTGAAGCAGTGTTGAAGTTAATGCAATAATTAAGTGATTAATTAAGTGATGATTGGCTATTAGAGGTGACACCTGATGTTAATAAGCAGAATCATCGACGGAAAGAGAAAAAACAATAACAGAAAAAAGAGAAACACAAGAACTACTGACTTCGAGTCTTTACACATTGTTGCACTTATTATTACCAGTTTGACTTTATTTCTGTCATACATCGACAAAAGTTCTTGAGAGTCAACAGAAGTTTACACGGTAATATTTTATGGGATTTTTCTTTTCAAGTTACCATTTTGGTGGTCAGTGTTTGCTTTAGTTGGGCTCTTGACAATTTTCATTTTTTAATATTAGTTTTTCTCTGGTTGCTACAACTCTGTGTTTATAAAGCATGTAGGATTGAGTGCGAAACAAACACAAATGAATCTTCCAGGTGAATTGTTCAAACATAATTTCTCACAGAACTGAACATTCCAGACACCAAATCACCAACCCCAGAGCCATAAAAGAAGGCTCCAGCCAGCCAGTCTCCGTTGACCAACGAAAACCCCCAGCTAAGAACTTTATGGCCATGCAAGCTTCAAAGAAGATGAGCCTAACTAAAGAAAGAACTGGTCAATGTAAGATAGCTTGGAAAAGAATGATTTGCTCAGAGATAGCACAATTCAGCCCGATCAAGATAACAGCAGAAGCTGCTCGAGCCCACAACATTCCAGACTACCCCCTCCGTAAGGACATCTGATAGACCTCAGGGTGTAAAATCGTTTCAAACCACAGAGCTGAGATTTTACCTATAACATAAATAAAATCATTCAAGAACAATTTTCAATGGACTTATAGATCAAGCATCATGCAACGACATGATTCTATATTGTTCCTACAATAGATGGGTGTATCTGATATGCTTAGATGCCATACAATTCATGTAATTGTTATAATTGTTAGATTTTTGAATGAAAATGTGTTGTGTTTCATATCGATATTATCATATGTTCTTAATTCAAAGGATGGCTTGATTGAAATCTGTGGAAAATGTTTCGGATTCTTATAATAGTAATAATGTCTTAGCTGTGGCCTCTGTACTCTTTGCTAGAGCTTAGAGAGTAAGGAGAGCACAGATAAGCTTGATTTATGATAAGAAGTGAAGAGAACGCCACCTCCTAAACAAAGACAGTGTCTAATTGGTTAGAACTGATCCAGGAGGCTGGGCGGACATTTGAGTTTAAAATCTTAACACCAGAACAAAGTTGAGAGTTTTCAGTGCAGAACCAAAAATGCAGCGGGAGATGAAGATCTAAGACAGACAAGTAACCATGTAAAACGCGCAGACGAAATAACCCAAATCAAGATCTGAAGAACATGGGTTAAACAGCTTCATTCAAGCCATCATCTACTCTTCTCAATTTCCTTTCTTTTCTTAGTTTCCTTTCTTTTCCGTTGTGAGTCTCGGTTCTAAGTTAAGTTTTGCGACAAGATTTCGAGCCACGTTTCTTCTGCAAAGCCAGCTTCAAACGAAGACTTTCATTCCGCCAGCACGCCACGTGACTGACCACGTGACCCAGACATCAGGCACGGAGACCAGCCAACGAACGGACCGGGAAAACCCTTTACACGCAACAAAAAGGGAATCCCCAAAAGCAAAGACAAGCAAGTACTGCCTCCAGACTCTTAAACTGAACTGGTGTATTTGATACTGATTTAATAACCTAGGAAACGATAAAAGGGTTAAACTAATGATTGATGGTTCATTCAGGTTGTGTTTTATAAGTGCATAGAAACTTGGGACTACATCATCTCACTCTTAAACTCACTCTTAAAACTTAATCTTTCCTTACTCTCTTTCTTTCTGCAACGCGTATGAATGTGTGTGTCTGTGTTAGATATTAGTTGTATGTGTTAGAATAATCAATAAAGTCTTGTTTGTATTTTAAAGAGAAATATTACTTGTGTTATTGTGCTTACAAATTTAATGTCTTAAACTTCTGATCTAAGTTACCTTGCTAACTATATAGTGTTTCACTATAGTTCGGATATTTATATCCGTTGCAGAGTTGATAATTGCAGCCAGTTCAAATGAACCGCGAACGAGTCATTTGCTCGGTTGTAATAAGTGACTCTTTTGAATTCCCTATAAATTAATTAATAATTCCTTTGAGCTAAATTGTAATCACTACAAATTACAAATATCTTACATATTGGTGGAGAATGCGGGCAGTTTAACCTAAAATTGTAAGCATATACGAAGTAATTATATTTTCATAGTAGCCTATGCGGAGAGATCCGAACCTCCGAGTCTGTGTGTATGAGGTATGCAGCGCGCGCCGCGCGCTCTGAATGAATGACCTGCTGCTTGAACTGTTACTCTAGTCTAGTCTGCCTCCCCATTTTATTCTTTTTATGTTATTTTATTCAAACTGCAGTAAAATAACCCAAGATATAAGATCCCACGCAACGATAAGGTAACAATTGAGCGTGTCCCTCGATTCTGAAATACTTTAATTATAGCTTAAGACATCTGCGTGTTCCAGAGTCTTTCAAATAGCTATAACGTTATGTGTGTTTGTATCAGTCAGAGAGATGAATTAAATTAAAACTGCAGTAATTAAAATAACCATGTAAAGGACGAACGAGCGTGTCCCTCGTCTAACGTGAACGTTAGTCCTTATTTATCTGATCGTCACTCAGTGCGTGTTCCACTGGGACGAATATTCTCCTCACAGATTAGTCTTTGTTTCTCAGGTTGTCTGTGCGTGTCCCACGGCAATCCCGTGATAAACTATAAACTTATCTGTGTCTGTTCAATTAATTCTCGTGTAAACACTGCGTATGTCCGAGTATAGTTGAATAGGAATTATTTAAAGTTGTGTTCAAGTAAAGCTTGACGTTGAAACTCAACCAACAGTAAAAAAACCCTGTTGTTTTTGTGTGCTCAGATAGCACAGAGACGATCCACTGAGATCGTTATTCCATCTATTATACAGCGAAAAGCTGCTGTTGCTTCCTTTAAAGTTAAAACTCACTCTAAAAAAAAAAAAGGAAAAACTGAGTGAAGCCCCACGTCGTAAAACAGCTACGAGTGGCGTCCCATTTGTAGCCTACAGGTTGAAATGCGCCGACATTTCACGTAATATTATCAACTGTACGTGCATATTTCTTTGAACATTGTTGAAATGCGCCGACATTTCATGTAACATGCATTACT
Organism: Scardinius erythrophthalmus; assembly: GCF_964197995.2. Taxonomy (NCBI): domain Eukaryota; kingdom Metazoa; phylum Chordata; class Actinopteri; order Cypriniformes; family Leuciscidae; genus Scardinius; species Scardinius erythrophthalmus. The sequence goes on from NC_138221.1 coordinate 30,824,744, forward strand.
GTTACAAACTGTAATTCACATGTTTGCCACTAGAGTTTGTTTTGTCGCCATAGTTACAATCGTGACACGGAAGTCTTAACCAACGCTTCCGGAAGAACTCTGAACCCAACAAACTTCTTTGGTGGCTAGGCTAGCTAAGCTAAAGCTAAGCTAAGTAGCTGTTTACCATTGAGGCCTAAACTATGCTAAAGCCTCGAGCATTATTTACGGTTATCATTAATATTAACATCTGTGGTTAATGTGTCTGTTTGAACAACGTTAAAGTGATTTAACCATTTAAACACCTCGACTGTTACACCTGTTGGTCTTTTCTCTTCTTTCCTATTTTACCTGTCTCATACTTTACCCATATTTTTTTTTCTGTGAAAAGGAAATTTCGGTTCACAATTATTAATTTCATTTACCTGCATTTTACTTGAAAAGAAAATACTGGTTTATGATTATTAATTGCCAAATTCTAATTTGATTTAAAAAAGGAAATATTAAATCAAGATTGAAGTTTTATTTTTCTAAACAGGTAATTTCTAACAATTTCTAGATTTATTTTTAATAAATCTGATTTCATAATTTTCATAATTTCTAAATTTCTCTTTTGATTCCTAGCTTGGGAGTGAAACACCTGAGCCTCAATAGGAGACATTGGCATCTCACTACAAGTTTCAAATAAATCAGAGATAAACCTCTCTTACAAAGTTTTATTTTTGAATGTTTAGTTGTTGGCAACTATCAATTCTATACTCGTAGTTCGACAAAGGCTCCAGAGCCATTTGTGGATCCAATCTCCTTCCCTCCTTTCCGTCTTACATCCTTCCTGTTCTGTCCTGCGCTCCCATCCTTCACATTTGTGGGAAACAAACCTGGAAGAGAACCATCAATCGAGTCTAAAGAAAGAGAAAGATAATTTTTCCAAAGAAAACAATTATTAGGTATTTGATTGGTAATCAAACCCTCTCTTGTTCTCCATACTCTCTCTGTCTTTGTAAACACAATTTACAATTTAACATCTTATCCAAGATTAATTAACAGAGACAAGTGTTGAGCAATCGCTTCATAGCATCCCGGCTGTAAGCGGTCCAACTGACGGTGTGTGGTGTCAATCCTGTAAAACTCGGAAAAGGTATCCGCATTATTATTGTATTATTTTTCCTTGTAAACATAAACAATAATATTGTTTACCTTTCTGGAAATAGATTCTCACCGATAGGAAGCATTTACGAGAAAAATAATATTTCTCCTACTTAAGAATTTTCTTTCTTGTTTTATGGAAATTGGTTTTAACCTCTCTCTCTTTTCCCCTTTTCTCAGTGACACATCACAAGTTTAAACCAGCTTTTCATTGATAGAAAATATTTATAAAAATATTTCTCCCATTGAAAAAAAAAAAAAATCCTTTCAAATGAGATTTGTTTTAACCTTTTTCTCTCTTTTTCCCTCACTCAGTTGAGTGACGAAGTTTCCACATCACTAACCTACCTGTCTACACTGAGACCAACACTTAGACATTACAACACTTCACTATTTGTTGTACAGTCACTTAAACGACACTTAGCTGTTCAACCACATAGGCTTACACCCCACACAGATCTGTCTCAGTCTCTTCACCCCAGCGTGCCAACATGTCGTGGACGACGAACCCCACTGACGTGGATGCCATGCTCAGAGGCATTACAGACTGCCTCACACCAAAGACAATTGAACTGTTATTATTTTTAATAATAATCATAATTCTGAGAAGACTCCTGACACATGATTCAAGCCAGAATCAGAACCACAACCACGTGGAACTAACCAAGATGATCTGTTCCCTAAGCAATGCCTTCACAGCCCAGCTGACACTAAGCGACAAGCACATCACCCACCTTCAGGAGGAGCTGACACGTGCCCAGAGCCGCATGTACAAGCTGGAAGTGAAAGTCCAGGACGACTTCAAGCGTCAGACCACTGAGTTCCTGAGAGAGCTGATGCACACTCAACGCTGCACAGACCAGCTCAAAGTGAAAGCTCAAGTGCCTGACAAAGTGGAGCAAGAAACAAAGAAACAGGTTGACAAGCTCCAAGAAGCCCTTGCAGTCACTGAACGTGACAAACAAGAATTAAAGACTGTCCAGAAGCACCTGGTAAACCAACTCCAGTCTGCTGAACATCAGCTAGAGAAAGCTAAAGCTGATATTAAAGATAAGAACTCTGAAATTAATGCTCTGAAAGACCACCTGGAAAGGTGCAGTGCTGACATTGACCATCTGACCCAACAGCGAGATGACGTCAACGACGAGCTCTACGCGGTCAGAGATGAACTCCAGCACATTTTCCAACAGAAACCAGAGCCAAGAAGGGAGAGACCTCCCTCAGCATCACCACTGCTGAACAGAACAGAGTCCTCCGTCCAAGAACTGCCATACAACAGAAAAGGTGAATGGCCGCAACCCAAAACATCACCAGCCTTCACCACAGAACTGTTCACTGCCAACAAACAAAGGGAGCTCATCCAGGCAGACTCCAAAGCTGCACAGGGGATGACCTTTAAAGATCTCAACCAGCTGGTTAAGAATATCACTCAGTTCAACCCGAACTCCACGGAGGGCCAAGACATTGAAGCCTACATCCGAGATATCAACTTCCATCTAGAGGTGAGACCACATGTGACTGACAGAGACAGGTTATACCTCCTCCGATCCACATCCGGTCCAGAGGTACGAAGCTTCCTAGACCGACAACCTGCTCATGTAAAGTCAAACTTCCAGCTACTATGTGAGACACTGATAAAAGAATTCACAGGCCCAGAGTCGGAACACGGTGTGTTAATCGCCTTGGAAACCAAACAAGGTCGACACGAGACTCCCCAAGCCTACTACCAGCGTTTTCGACAAGCCTTCTTTGGTGCACATAACTCACCTGAACATGAAGAGGATGTGAATTTCAAAACCCTTTTTCTGAGGAACCTGCATCCCGGATTGAGTCATCATCTTCATGTCATGGCCAGCGCAGACACAATGACAATTCAACAGCTACGTGACCTGACGCACAAAGCCTACATCAAACAAAAGATGTCCTCAAAGAAAGGTTTGAAAACATCCACAGTGTCAAACTCCTTCAGCCAAGACACAAGCTATGCACTGGAAGACACCCAGTGGCATGACAACACCACAGTCCTTCGCAAGGTGCACAGAGAACGAGACCCCCAGGCCAATGACGGCTACCACACCAACCACATGGAAAAGCCATGGGACCAGCCACGCTTCTCAATGAACCCACAAGACGGAAACAACTGGAATCCTAACTGGATATCCAAAGGCTGTCAACCAACGCATCCAAAAGCATTCAATGTGAGTAATCGACGACGAAACTCACCTCGGCACCACTCAGTCAAACACAACACTGAGTGTGCCCAAGAACAAGACAGTTTACCCTCAGAAGACATGGAGCAACTAATGAGGCAAATGAAAGTGTTCATAGAAAACAAGCTGAACACGAATGACCAACAAGATGAGTCAAATTCACTATGACTAGCGATGGAACGGAAGACCAATGATCATCTGGTACACCTTCATAATGAAGATGACGACCACCTGTTCTACAACAACACAGAACAGAGGGGTCTCTCACAGCCAACCACTGACAAACACCCAGAGGTACCAGAAAACACCACACTGGCTTCCCATCACTCACAAAGAAACCATCACACAAGCTCCAAACTCAAGAACCACGTGTGTGCTACAGTAACCACAGTAAGCACAGAAGGTCAGAAAGTCTGTCACAACCAGAAGGCATCACAAGAGGAGTGCAACAACGGAGACAAAGTTTTGCACCACAGCTTCACGCATCCATGCCAAACTGCCTCCCAATGTCTGCCAGAGAACTTCCTGCCTTACTGGACTGACCCCCAGCAGATCATAGAAGATCCCTTTCCTAAGGCAAAGATGCAACAAGCCAATCTTCATCTAAGCTCATCAAAGCTAAGCCAAGAAGCACGTGGGCAAGCCTTCAAGAAAAGGGGGAAGCCAAACAGACTGAGACAGATCTGACCATACATACATACATACATACATGCATTACCCTATGCCACTAACATGCTCACTAACACGTAGAGGTTAACCACATCTACCATGGAAAACATTCAACAAACATGTTTTCCCCACAGGTAGAAAACTAACTTCAGAAACTAGCTTAACGACTTAGCTACACTTACCATAGGAAACATACTAGCTATCCATCCAACAAGTAGAACACCTCTCATTACCCTGTGATACCTGACACCTTAGCTGCACAACAGTAGTTATAAGCCATACTAGGAACACTCAGTTGTTTTGTTATACCTCTTCCTTAACTTTCCTTCTTCTTGTATTAGGTAAAATGCATGTCTACCCCCCTAAGGGTCAAGGTCATGGTAGTAGGATTGACGCACCACGCCTGACACTTGTAAGCCGCCTTAAAACGAATGTGAGCCAGAGAGCTCCATGCATGATGGGTCACATAATTGTTACCACAAATTATGTCACCAGAAAATAAAAGGTAAAACGTCTTAACGTAAAACAACTTAGAAGAGAAGATAACAAACAAACGTAATCACAGAATTTGATCAAAGAATCACCGTACTGAAACAAATTAGAATCACAATCCCAAAATTTAAACTCTATTCAATATAATAGACCATATTGAGAGAATGAACTTGAACTTTTAATACTTAAGTAATCTAATGCCCTGCACCAGTACAGTGACCAGTCATGGAGGTGTTGTCTTGTTGTTTGCTTTGTATGTGTCTGTTTCTTCTACCCGTGTTTCTCCAGCGTTCACCGATGTCTTCATCTTAACACATCGCCGTACGAAGAGGGGATATGTAGGATTGAGTGCGAAACAAACACAAATGAATCTTCCAGGTGAATTGTTCAAACATAATTTCTCACAGAACTGAACATTCCAGACACCAAATCACCAACCCCAGAGCCATAAAAGAAGGCTCCAGCCAGCCAGTCTCCGTTGACCAACGAAAACCCCCAGCTAAGAACTTTATGGCCATGCAAGCTTCAAAGAAGATGAGCCTAACTAAAGAAAGAACTGGTCAATGTAAGATAGCTTGGAAAAGAATGATTTGCTCAGAGATAGCACAATTCAGCCCGATCAAGATAACAGCAGAAGCTGCTCGAGCCCACAACATTCCAGACTACCCCCTCCGTAAGGACCTCTGATAGACCTCAGGGTGTAAAATCGTTTCAAACCACAGAGCTGAGATTTTACCTATAACATAAATAAAATCATTCAAGAACAATTTTCAATGGACTTATAGATCAAGCATCATGCAACGACATGATTCTATATTGTTCCTACAATAGATGGGTGTATCTGATATGCTTAGATGCCATACAATTCATGTAATTGTTATAATTGTTAGATTTTTGAATGAAAATGTGTTGTGTTTCATATCGATATTATCATATGTTCTTAATTCAAAGGATGGCTTGATTGAAATCTGTGGAAAATGTTTCGGATTCTTATAATAGTAATAATGTCTTAGCTGTGGCCTCTGTACTCTTTGCTAGAGCTTAGAGAGTAAGGAGAGCACAGATAAGCTTGATTTATGATAAGAAGTGAAGAGAACGCCACCTCCTAAACAAAGACAGTGTCTAATTGGTTAGAACTGATCCAGGAGGCTGGGCGGACATTTGAGTTTAAAATCTTAACACCAGAACAAAGTTGAGAGTTTTCAGTGCAGAACCAAAAATGCAGCGGGAGATGAAGATCTAAGACAGACAAGTAACCATGTAAAACGCGCAGACGAAATAACCCAAATCAAGATCTGAAGAACATGGGTTAAACAGCTTTATTCAAGCCATCATCTACTCTTCTCAATTTCCTTTCTTTTCTTAGTTTCCTTTCTTTTCCGTTGTGAGTCTCGGTTCTAAGTTAAGTTTTGCGACAAGATTTCGAGCCACGTTTCTTCTGCAAAGCCAGCTTCAAACGAAGACTTTCATTCCGCCAGCACGCCACGTGACTGACCACGTGACCCAGACATCAGGCACGGAGACCAGCCAACGAACGGACCGGGAAAACCCTTTACACGCAACAAAAAGGGAATCCCCAAAAGCAAAGACAAGCAAGTACTGCCTCCAGACTCTTAAACTGAACTGGTGTATTTGATACTGATTTAATATCCTAGGAAACGATAAAAGGGTTAAACTAATGATTGATGGTTCATTCAGGTTGTGTTTTATAAGTGCATAGAAACTTGGGACTACATCATCTCACTCTTAAACTCACTCTTAAAACTTAATCTTTCCTTACTCTCTTTCTTTCTGCAACGCGTATGAATGTGTGTGTCTGTGTTAGATATTAGTTGTATGTGTTAGAATAATCAATAAAGTCTTGTTTGTATTTTAAAGAGAAATATTACTTGTGTTATTGTGCTTACAAATTTAATGTCTTAAACTTCTGATCTAAGTTACCTTGCTAACTATATAGTGTTTCACTATAGTTCGGATATTTATATCCGTTGCAGAGTTGATAATTGCAGCCAGTTCAAATGAACCGCGAACGAGTCATTTGCTCGGTTGTAATAAGTGACTCTTTTGAATTCCCTATAAATTAATTAATAATTCCTTTGAGCTAAATTGTAATCACTACAAATTACAAATATCTTACATATTGGTGGAGAATGCGGGCAGTTTAACCTAAAATTGTAAGCATATACGAAGTAATTATATTTTCATAGTAGCCTATGCGGAGAGATCCGAACCTCCGAGTCTGTGTGTATGAGGTATGCAGCGCGCGCCGCGCGCTCTGAATGAATGACCTGCTGCTTGAACTGTTACTCTAGTCTAGTCTGCCTCCCCATTTTATTCTTTTTATGTTATTTTATTCAAACTGCAGTAAAATAACCCAAGATATAAGATCCCACGCAACGATAAGGTAACAATTGAGCGTGTCCCTCGATTCTGAAATACTTTAATTATAGCTTAAGACATCTGCGTGTTCCAGAGTCTTTCAAATAGCTATAACGTTATGTGTGTTTGTATCAGTCAGAGAGATGAATTAAATTAAAACTGCAGTAATTAAAATAACCATGTAAAGGACGAACGAGCGTGTCCCTCGTCTAACGTGAACGTTAGTCCTTATTTATCTGATCGTCACTCAGTGCGTGTTCCACTGGGACGAATATTCTCCTCACAGATTAGTCTTTGTTTCTCAGGTTGTCTGTGCGTGTCCCACGGCAATCCCGTGATAAACTATAAACTTATCTGTGTCTGTTCAATTAATTCTCGTGTAAACACTGCGTATGTCCGAGTATAGTTGAATAGGAATTATTTAAAGTTGTGTTCAAGTAAAGCTTGACGTTGAAACTCAACCAACAGTAAAAAAACCCTGTTGTTTTTGTGTGCTCAGATAGCACAGAGACGATCCACTGAGATCGTTATTCCATCTATTATACAGCGAAAAGCTGCTGTTGCTTCCTTTAAAGTTAAAACTCACTCTAAAAAAAAAAAGGAAAAACTGAGTGAAGCCCCACGTCGTAAAACAGCTACGAGTGGCGTCCCATTTGTAGCCTACAGGTTGAAATGCGCCGACATTTCACGTAATATTATCAACTGTACGTGCATATTTCTTTGAACATTGTTGAAATGCGCCGACATTTCATGTAACATGCATTACTGTTACAAACTGTAATTCACATGTTTGCCACTAGAGTTTGTTTTGTCGCCATAGTTACAATCGTGACACGGAAGTCTTAACCAACGCTTCCGGAAGAACTCTGAACCCAACAAACTTCTTTGGTGGCTAGGCTAGCTAAGCTAAAGCTAAGCTAAGTAGCTGTTTACCATTGAGGCCTAAACTATGCTAAAGCCTCGAGCATTATTTACGGTTATCATTAATATTAACATCTGTGGTTAATGTGTCTGTTTGAACAACGTTAAAGTGATTTAACCATTTAAACACCTCGACTGTTACACCTGTTGGTCTTTTCTCTTCTTTCCTATTTTACCTGTCTCATACTTTACCCATTTTTTTTTTTCTGTGAAAAGGAAATTTCGGTTCACAATTATTAATTTCATTTACCTGCATTTTACTTGAAAAGAAAATACTGGTTTATGATTATTAATTGCCAAATTCTAATTTGATTTAAAAAAGGAAATATTAAATCAAGATTGAAGTTTTATTTTTCTAAACAGGTAATTTCTAACAATTTCTAGATTTATTTTTAATAAATCTGATTTCATAATTTTCATAATTTCTAAATTTCTCTTTTGATTCCTAGCTTGGGAGTGAAACACCTGAGCCTCAATAGGAGACATTGGCATCTCACTACAAGTTTCAAATAAATCAGAGATAAACCTCTCTTACAAAGTTTTATTTTTGAATGTTTAGTTGTTGGCAACTATCAATTCTATACTCGTAGTTCGACAAAGGCTCCAGAGCCATTTGTGGATCCAATCTCCTTCCCTCCTTTCCGTCTTACATCCTTCCTGTTCTGTCCTGCGTTCCCATCCTTCACATTTGTGGGAAACAAACCTGGAAGAGAACCATCAATCGAGTCTAAAGAAAGAGAAAGATAATTTTTCCAAAGAAAACAATTATTAGGTATTTGATTGGTAATCAAACCCTCTCTTGTTCTCCATACTCTCTCTGTCTTTGTAAACACAATTTACAATTTAACATCTTATCCAAGATTAATTAACAGAGACAAGTGTTGAGCAATCGCTTCATAGCATCCCGGCTGTAAGCGGTCCAACTGACGGTGTGTGGTGTCAATCCTGTAAAACTCGGAAAAGGTATCCGCATTATTATTGTATTATTTTTCCTTGTAAACATAAACAATAATATTGTTTACCTTTCTGGAAATAGATTCTCACCGATAGGAAGCATTTACGAGAAAAATAATATTTCTCCTACTTAAGAATTTTCTTTCTTGTTTTATGGAAATTGGTTTTAACCTCTCTCTCTTTTCCCCTTTTCTCAGTGACACATCACAAGTTTAAACCAGCTTTTCATTGATAGAAAATATTTATAAAAATATTTCTCCCATTGAAAAAAAAAAAAAATCCTTTCAAATGAGATTTGTTTTAACCTTTTTCTCTCTTTTTCCCTCACTCAGTTGAGTGACGAAGTTTCCACATCACTAACCTACCTGTCTACACTGAGACCAACACTTAGACATTACAACACTTCACTATTTGTTGTACAGTCACTTAAACGACACTTAGCTGTTCAACCACATAGGCTTACACCCCACACAGATCTGTCTCAGTCTCTTCACCCCAGCGTGCCAACATGTCGTGGACGACGAACCCCACTGACGTGGATGCCATGCTCAGAGGCATTACAGACTGCCTCACACCAAAGACAATTGAACTGTTATTATTTTTAATAATAATCATAATTCTGAGAAGACTCCTGACACATGATTCAAGCCAGAATCAGAACCACAACCACGTGGAACTAACCAAGATGATCTGTTCCCTAAGCAATGCCTTCACAGCCCAGCTGACACTAAGCGACAAGCACATCACCCACCTTCAGGAGGAGCTGACATGTGCCCAGAGCCGCATGTACAAGCTGGAAGTGAAAGTCCAGGACGACTTCAAGCGTCAGACCACTGAGTTCCTGAGAGAGCTGATGCACACTCAACGCTGCACAGACCAGCTCAAAGTGAAAGCTCAAGTGCCTGACAAAGTGGAGCAAGAAACAAAGAAACAGGTTGACAAGCTCCAAGAAGCCCTTGCAGTCACTGAACGTGACAAACAAGAATTAAAGACTGTCCAGAAGCACCTGGTAAACCAACTCCAGTCTGCTGAACATCAGCTAGAGAAAGCTAAAGCTGATATTAAAGATAAGAACTCTGAAATTAATGCTCTGAAAGACCACCTGGAAAGGTGCAGTGCTGACATTGACCATCTGACCCAACAGCGAGATGACGTCAACGACGAGCTCTACGCGGTCAGAGATGAACTCCAGCACATTTTCCAACAGAAACCAGAGCCAAGAAGGGAGAGACCTCCCTCAGCATCACCACTGCTGAACAGAACAGAGTCCTCCGTCCAAGAACTGCCATACAACAGAAAAGGTGAATGGCCGCAACCCAAAACATCACCAGCCTTCACCACAGAACTGTTCACTGCCAACAAACAAAGGGAGCTCATCCAGGCAGACTCCAAAGCTGCACAGGGGATGACCTTTAAAGATCTCAACCAGCTGGTTAAGAATATCACTCAGTTCAACCCGAACTCCACGGAGGGCCAAGACATTGAAGCCTACATCCGAGATATCAACTTCCATCTAGAGGTGAGACCACATGTGACTGACAGAGACAGGTTATACCTCCTCCGATCCACATCCGGTCCAGAGGTACGAAGCTTCCTAGACCGACAACCTGCTCATGTAAAGTCAAACTTCCAGCTACTATGTGAGACACTGATAAAAGAATTCACAGGCCCAGAGTCGGAACACGGTGTGTTAATCGCCTTGGAAACCAAACAAGGTCGACACGAGACTCCCCAAGCCTACTACCAGCGTTTTCGACAAGCCTTCTTTGGTGCACATAACTCACCTGAACATGAAGAGGATGTGAATTTCAAAACCCTTTTTCTGAGGAACCTGCATCCCGGATTGAGTCATCATCTTCATGTCATGGCCAGCGCAGACACAATGACAATTCAACAGCTACGTGACCTGACGCACAAAGCCTACATCAAACAAAAGATGTCCTCAAAGAAAGGTTTGAAAACATCCACAGTGTCAAACTCCTTCAGCCAAGACACAAGCTATGCACTGGAAGACACCCAGTGGCATGACAACACCACAGTCCTTCGCAAGGTGCACAGAGAACGAGACCCCCAGGCCAATGACGGCTACCACACCAACCACATGGAAAAGCCATGGGACCAGCCACGCTTCTCAATGAACCCACAAGACGGAAACAACTGGAATCCTAACTGGATATCCAAAGGCTGTCAACCAACGCATCCAAAAGCATTCAATGTGAGTAATCGACGACGAAACTCACCTCGGCACCACTCAGTCAAACACAACACTGAGTGTGCCCAAGAACAAGACAGTTTACCCTCAGAAGACATGGAGCAACTAATGAGGCAAATGAAAGTGTTCATAGAAAACAAGCTGAACACGAATGACCAACAAGATGAGTCAAATTCACTATGACTAGCGATGGAACGGAAGACCAATGATCATCTGGTACACCTTCATAATGAAGATGACGACCACCTGTTCTACAACAACACAGAACAGAGGGGTCTCTCACAGCCAACCACTGACAAACACCCAGAGGTACCAGAAAACACCACACTGGCTTCCCATCACTCACAAAGAAACCATCACACAAGCTCCAAACTCAAGAACCACGTGTGTGCTACAGTAACCACAGTAAGCACAGAAGGTCAGAAAGTCTGTCACAACCAGAAGGCATCACAAGAGGAGTGCAACAACGGAGACAAAGTTTTGCACCACAGCTTCACGCATCCATGCCAAACTGCCTCCCAATGTCTGCCAGAGAACTTCCTGCCTTACTGGACTGACCCCCAGCAGATCATAGAAGATCCCTTTCCTAAGGCAAAGATGCAACAAGCCAATCTTCATCTAAGCTCATCAAAGCTAAGCCAAGAAGCACGTGGGCAAGCCTTCAAGAAAAGGGGGAAGCCAAACAGACTGAGACAGATCTGACCATACATACATACATACATACATGCATTACCCTATGCCACTAACATGCTCACTAACACGTAGAGGTTAACCACATCTACCATGGAAAACATTCAACAAACATGTTTTCCCCACAGGTAGAAAACTAACTTCAGAAACTAGCTTAACGACTTAGCTACACTTACCATAGGAAACATACTAGCTATCCATCCAACAAGTAGAACACCTCTCATTACCCTGTGATACCTGACACCTTAGCTGCACAACAGTAGTTATAAGCCATACTAGGAACACTCAGTTGTTTTGTTATACCTCTTCCTTAACTTTCCTTCTTCTTGTATTAGGTAAAATGCATGTCTACCCCCCTAAGGGTCAAGGTCATGGTAGTAGGATTGACGCACCACGCCTGACACTTGTAAGCCGCCTTAAAACGAATGTGAGCCAGAGAGCTCCATGCATGATGGGTCACATAATTGTTACCACAAATTATGTCACCAGAAAATAAAAGGTAAAACGTCTTAACGTAAAACAACTTAGAAGAGAAGATAACAAACAAACGTAATCACAGAATTTGATCAAAGAATCACCGTACTGAAACAAATTAGAATCACAATCCCAAAATTTAAACTCTATTCAATATAATAGACCATATTGAGAGAATGAACTTGAACTTTTAATACTTAAGTAATCTAATGCCCTGCACCAGTACAGTGACCAGTCATGGAGGTGTTGTCTTGTTGTTTGCTTTGTATGTGTCTGTTTCTTCTACCCGTGTTTCTCCAGCGTTCACCGATGTCTTCATCTTAACACATCGCCGTACGAAGAGGGGATATGTAGGATTGAGTGCGAAACAAACACAAATGAATCTTCCAGGTGAATTGTTCAAACATAATTTCTCACAGAACTGAACATTCCAGACACCAAATCACCAACCCCAGAGCCATAAAAGAAGGCTCCAGCCAGCCAGTCTCCGTTGACCAACGAAAACCCCCAGCTAAGAACTTTATGGCCATGCAAGCTTCAAAGAAGATGAGCCTAACTAAAGAAAGAACTGGTCAATGTAAGATAGCTTGGAAAAGAATGATTTGCTCAGAGATAGCACAATTCAGCCCGATCAAGATAACAGCAGAAGCTGCTCGAGCCCACAACATTCCAGACTACCCCCTCCGTAAGGACCTCTGATAGACCTCAGGGTGTAAAATCGTTTCAAACCACAGAGCTGAGATTTTACCTATAACATAAATAAAATCATTCAAGAACAATTTTCAATGGACTTATAGATCAAGCATCATGCAACGACATGATTCTATATTGTTCCTACAATAGATGGGTGTATCTGATATGCTTAGATGCCATACAATTCATGTAATTGTTATAATTGTTAGATTTTTGAATGAAAATGTGTTGTGTTTCATATCGATATTATCATATGTTCTTAATTCAAAGGATGGCTTGATTGAAATCTGTGGAAAATGTTTCGGATTCTTATAATAGTAATAATGTCTTAGCTGTGGCCTCTGTACTCTTTGCTAGAGCTTAGAGAGTAAGGAGAGCACAGATAAGCTTGATTTATGATAAGAAGTGAAGAGAACGCCACCTCCTAAACAAAGACAGTGTCTAATTGGTTAGAACTGATCCAGGAGGCTGGGCGGACATTTGAGTTTAAAATCTTAACACCAGAACAAAGTTGAGAGTTTTCAGTGCAGAACCAAAAATGCAGCGGGAGATGAAGATCTAAGACAGACAAGTAACCATGTAAAACGCGCAGACGAAATAACCCAAATCAAGATCTGAAGAACATGGGTTAAACAGCTTTATTCAAGCCATCATCTACTCTTCTCAATTTCCTTTCTTTTCTTAGTTTCCTTTCTTTTCCGTTGTGAGTCTCGGTTCTAAGTTAAGTTTTGCGACAAGATTTCGAGCCACGTTTCTTCTGCAAAGCCAGCTTCAAACGAAGACTTTCATTCCGCCAGCACGCCACGTGACTGACCACGTGACCCAGACATCAGGCACGGAGACCAGCCAACGAACGGACCGGGAAAACCCTTTACACGCAACAAAAAGGGAATCCCCAAAAGCAAAGACAAGCAAGTACTGCCTCCAGACTCTTAAACTGAACTGGTGTATTTGATACTGATTTAATATCCTAGGAAACGATAAAAGGGTTAAACTAATGATTGATGGTTCATTCAGGTTGTGTTTTATAAGTGCATAGAAACTTGGGACTACATCATCTCACTCTTAAACTCACTCTTAAAACTTAATCTTTCCTTACTCTCTTTCTTTCTGCAACGCGTATGAATGTGTGTGTCTGTGTTAGATATTAGTTGTATGTGTTAGAATAATCAATAAAGTCTTGTTTGTATTTTAAAGAGAAATATTACTTGTGTTATTGTGCTTACAAATTTAATGTCTTAAACTTCTGATCTAAGTTACCTTGCTAACTATATAGTGTTTCACTATAGTTCGGATATTTATATCCGTTGCAGAGTTGATAATTGCAGCCAGTTCAAATGAACCGCGAACGAGTCATTTGCTCGGTTGTAATAAGTGACTCTTTTGAATTCCCTATAAATTAATTAATAATTCCTTTGAGCTAAATTGTAATCACTACAAATTACAAATATCTTACATATTGGTGGAGAATGCGGGCAGTTTAACCTAAAATTGTAAGCATATACGAAGTAATTATATTTTCATAGTAGCCTATGCGGAGAGATCCGAACCTCCGAGTCTGTGTGTATGAGGTATGCAGCGCGCGCCGCGCGCTCTGAATGAATGACCTGCTGCTTGAACTGTTACTCTAGTCTAGTCTGCCTCCCCATTTTATTCTTTTTATGTTATTTTATTCAAACTGCAGTAAAATAACCCAAGATATAAGATCCCACGCAACGATAAGGTAACAATTGAGCGTGTCCCTCGATTCTGAAATACTTTAATTATAGCTTAAGACATCTGCGTGTTCCAGAGTCTTTCAAATAGCTATAACGTTATGTGTGTTTGTATCAGTCAGAGAGATGAATTAAATTAAAACTGCAGTAATTAAAATAACCATGTAAAGGACGAACGAGCGTGTCCCTCGTCTAACGTGAACGTTAGTCCTTATTTATCTGATCGTCACTCAGTGCGTGTTCCACTGGGACGAATATTCTCCTCACAGATTAGTCTTTGTTTCTCAGGTTGTCTGTGCGTGTCCCACGGCAATCCCGTGATAAACTATAAACTTATCTGTGTCTGTTCAATTAATTCTCGTGTAAACACTGCGTATGTCCGAGTATAGTTGAATAGGAATTATTTAAAGTTGTGTTCAAGTAAAGCTTGACGTTGAAACTCAACCAACAGTAAAAAAACCCTGTTGTTTTTGTGTGCTCAGATAGCACAGAGACGATCCACTGAGATCGTTATTCCATCTATTATACAGCGAAAAGCTGCTGTTGCTTCCTTTAAAGTTAAAACTCACTCTAAAAAAAAAAAGGAAAAACTGAGTGAAGCCCCACGTCGTAAAACAGCTACGAGTGGCGTCCCATTTGTAGCCTACAGGTTGAAATGCGCCGACATTTCACGTAATATTATCAACTGTACGTGCATATTTCTTTGAACATTGTTGAAATGCGCCGACATTTCATGTAACATGCATTACTGTTACAAACTGTAATTCACATGTTTGCCACTAGAGTTTGTTTTGTCGCCATAGTTACAATCGTGACACGGAAGTCTTAACCAACGCTTCCGGAAGAACTCTGAACCCAACAAACTTCTTTGGTGGCTAGGCTAGCTAAGCTAAAGCTAAGCTAAGTAGCTGTTTACCATTGAGGCCTAAACTATGCTAAAGCCTCGAGCATTATTTACGGTTATCATTAATATTAACATCTGTGGTTAATGTGTCTGTTTGAACAACGTTAAAGTGATTTAACCATTTAAACACCTCGACTGTTACACCTGTTGGTCTTTTCTCTTCTTTCCTATTTTACCTGTCTCATACTTTACCCATATTTTTTTTTCTGTGAAAAGGAAATTTCGGTTCACAATTATTAATTTCATTTACCTGCATTTTACTTGAAAAGAAAATACTGGTTTATGATTATTAATTGCCAAATTCTAATTTGATTTAAAAAAGGAAATATTAAATCAAGATTGAAGTTTTATTTTTCTAAACAGGTAATTTCTAACAATTTCTAGATTTATTTTTAATAAATCTGATTTCATAATTTTCATAATTTCTAAATTTCTCTTTTGATTCCTAGCTTGGGAGTGAAACACCTGAGCCTCAATAGGAGACATTGGCATCTCACTACAAGTTTCAAATAAATCAGAGATAAACCTCTCTTACAAAGTTTTATTTTTGAATGTTTAGTTGTTGGCAACTATCAATTCTATACTCGTAGTTCGACAAAGGCTCCAGAGCCATTTGTGGATCCAATCTCCTTCCCTCCTTTCCGTCTTACATCCTTCCTGTTCTGTCCTGCGCTCCCATCCTTCACATTTGTGGGAAACAAACCTGGAAGAGAACCATCAATCGAGTCTAAAGAAAGAGAAAGATAATTTTTCCAAAGAAAACAATTATTAGGTATTTGATTGGTAATCAAACCCTCTCTTGTTCTCCATACTCTCTCTGTCTTTGTAAACACAATTTACAATTTAACATCTTATCCAAGATTAATTAACAGAGACAAGTGTTGAGCAATCGCTTCATAGCATCCCGGCTGTAAGCGGTCCAACTGACGGTGTGTGGTGTCAATCCTGTAAAACTCGGAAAAGGTATCCGCATTATTATTGTATTATTTTTCCTTGTAAACATAAACAATAATATTGTTTACCTTTCTGGAAATAGATTCTCACCGATAGGAAGCATTTACGAGAAAAATAATATTTCTCCTACTTAAGAATTTTCTTTCTTGTTTTATGGAAATTGGTTTTAACCTCTCTCTCTTTTCCCCTTTTCTCAGTGACACATCACAAGTTTAAACCAGCTTTTCATTGATAGAAAATATTTATAAAAATATTTCTCCCATTGAAAAAAAAAAAAAATCCTTTCAAATGAGATTTGTTTTAACCTTTTTCTCTCTTTTTCCCTCACTCAGTTGAGTGACGAAGTTTCCACATCACTAACCTACCTGTCTACACTGAGACCAACACTTAGACATTACAACACTTCACTATTTGTTGTACAGTCACTTAAACGACACTTAGCTGTTCAACCACATAGGCTTACACCCCACACAGATCTGTCTCAGTCTCTTCACCCCAGCGTGCCAACATGTCGTGGACGACGAACCCCACTGACGTGGATGCCATGCTCAGAGGCATTACAGACTGCCTCACACCAAAGACAATTGAACTGTTATTATTTTTAATAATAATCATAATTCTGAGAAGACTCCTGACACATGATTCAAGCCAGAATCAGAACCACAACCACGTGGAACTAACCAAGATGATCTGTTCCCTAAGCAATGCCTTCACAGCCCAGCTGACACTAAGCGACAAGCACATCACCCACCTTCAGGAGGAGCTGACACGTGCCCAGAGCCGCATGTACAAGCTGGAAGTGAAAGTCCAGGACGACTTCAAGCGTCAGACCACTGAGTTCCTGAGAGAGCTGATGCACACTCAACGCTGCACAGACCAGCTCAAAGTGAAAGCTCAAGTGCCTGACAAAGTGGAGCAAGAAACAAAGAAACAGGTTGACAAGCTCCAAGAAGCCCTTGCAGTCACTGAACGTGACAAACAAGAATTAAAGACTGTCCAGAAGCACCTGGTAAACCAACTCCAGTCTGCTGAACATCAGCTAGAGAAAGCTAAAGCTGATATTAAAGATAAGAACTCTGAAATTAATGCTCTGAAAGACCACCTGGAAAGGTGCAGTGCTGACATTGACCATCTGACCCAACAGCGAGATGACGTCAACGACGAGCTCTACGCGGTCAGAGATGAACTCCAGCACATTTTCCAACAGAAACCAGAGCCAAGAAGGGAGAGACCTCCCTCAGCATCACCACTGCTGAACAGAACAGAGTCCTCCGTCCAAGAACTGCCATACAACAGAAAAGGTGAATGGCCGCAACCCAAAACATCACCAGCCTTCACCACAGAACTGTTCACTGCCAACAAACAAAGGGAGCTCATCCAGGCAGACTCCAAAGCTGCACAGGGGATGACCTTTAAAGATCTCAACCAGCTGGTTAAGAATATCACTCAGTTCAACCCGAACTCCACGGAGGGCCAAGACATTGAAGCCTACATCCGAGATATCAACTTCCATCTAGAGGTGAGACCACATGTGACTGACAGAGACAGGTTATACCTCCTCCGATCCACATCCGGTCCAGAGGTACGAAGCTTCCTAGACCGACAACCTGCTCATGTAAAGTCAAACTTCCAGCTACTATGTGAGACACTGATAAAAGAATTCACAGGCCCAGAGTCGGAACACGGTGTGTTAATCGCCTTGGAAACCAAACAAGGTCGACACGAGACTCCCCAAGCCTACTACCAGCGTTTTCGACAAGCCTTCTTTGGTGCACATAACTCACCTGAACATGAAGAGGATGTGAATTTCAAAACCCTTTTTCTGAGGAACCTGCATCCCGGATTGAGTCATCATCTTCATGTCATGGCCAGCGCAGACACAATGACAATTCAACAGCTACGTGACCTGACGCACAAAGCCTACATCAAACAAAAGATGTCCTCAAAGAAAGGTTTGAAAACATCCACAGTGTCAAACTCCTTCAGCCAAGACACAAGCTATGCACTGGAAGACACCCAGTGGCATGACAACACCACAGTCCTTCGCAAGGTGCACAGAGAACGAGACCCCCAGGCCAATGACGGCTACCACACCAACCACATGGAAAAGCCATGGGACCAGCCACGCTTCTCAATGAACCCACAAGACGGAAACAACTGGAATCCTAACTGGATATCCAAAGGCTGTCAACCAACGCATCCAAAAGCATTCAATGTGAGTAATCGACGACGAAACTCACCTCGGCACCACTCAGTCAAACACAACACTGAGTGTGCCCAAGAACAAGACAGTTTACCCTCAGAAGACATGGAGCAACTAATGAGGCAAATGAAAGTGTTCATAGAAAACAAGCTGAACACGAATGACCAACAAGATGAGTCAAATTCACTATGACTAGCGATGGAACGGAAGACCAATGATCATCTGGTACACCTTCATAATGAAGATGACGACCACCTGTTCTACAACAACACAGAACAGAGGGGTCTCTCACAGCCAACCACTGACAAACACCCAGAGGTACCAGAAAACACCACACTGGCTTCCCATCACTCACAAAGAAACCATCACACAAGCTCCAAACTCAAGAACCACGTGTGTGCTACAGTAACCACAGTAAGCACAGAAGGTCAGAAAGTCTGTCACAACCAGAAGGCATCACAAGAGGAGTGCAACAACGGAGACAAAGTTTTGCACCACAGCTTCACGCATCCATGCCAAACTGCCTCCCAATGTCTGCCAGAGAACTTCCTGCCTTACTGGACTGACCCCCAGCAGATCATAGAAGATCCCTTTCCTAAGGCAAAGATGCAACAAGCCAATCTTCATCTAAGCTCATCAAAGCTAAGCCAAGAAGCACGTGGGCAAGCCTTCAAGAAAAGGGGGAAGCCAAACAGACTGAGACAGATCTGACCATACATACATACATACATACATGCATTACCCTATGCCACTAACATGCTCACTAACACGTAGAGGTTAACCACATCTACCATGGAAAACATTCAACAAACATGTTTTCCCCACAGGTAGAAAACTAACTTCAGAAACTAGCTTAACGACTTAGCTACACTTACCATAGGAAACATACTAGCTATCCATCCAACAAGTAGAACACCTCTCATTACCCTGTGATACCTGACACCTTAGCTGCACAACAGTAGTTATAAGCCATACTAGGAACACTCAGTTGTTTTGTTATACCTCTTCCTTAACTTTCCTTCTTCTTGTATTAGGTAAAATGCATGTCTACCCCCCTAAGGGTCAAGGTCATGGTAGTAGGATTGACGCACCACGCCTGACACTTGTAAGCCGCCTTAAAACGAATGTGAGCCAGAGAGCTCCATGCATGATGGGTCACATAATTGTTACCACAAATTATGTCACCAGAAAATAAAAGGTAAAACGTCTTAACGTAAAACAACTTAGAAGAGAAGATAACAAACAAACGTAATCACAGAATTTGATCAAAGAATCACCGTACTGAAACAAATTAGAATCACAATCCCAAAATTTAAACTCTATTCAATATAATAGACCATATTGAGAGAATGAACTTGAACTTTTAATACTTAAGTAATCTAATGCCCTGCACCAGTACAGTGACCAGTCATGGAGGTGTTGTCTTGTTGTTTGCTTTGTATGTGTCTGTTTCTTCTACCCGTGTTTCTCCAGCGTTCACCGATGTCTTCATCTTAACACATCGCCGTACGAAGAGGGGATATGTAGGATTGAGTGCGAAACAAACACAAATGAATCTTCCAGGTGAATTGTTCAAACATAATTTCTCACAGAACTGAACATTCCAGACACCAAATCACCAACCCCAGAGCCATAAAAGAAGGCTCCAGCCAGCCAGTCTCCGTTGACCAACGAAAACCCCCAGCTAAGAACTTTATGGCCATGCAAGCTTCAAAGAAGATGAGCCTAACTAAAGAAAGAACTGGTCAATGTAAGATAGCTTGGAAAAGAATGATTTGCTCAGAGATAGCACAATTCAGCCCGATCAAGATAACAGCAGAAGCTGCTCGAGCCCACAACATTCCAGACTACCCCCTCCGTAAGGACCTCTGATAGACCTCAGGGTGTAAAATCGTTTCAAACCACAGAGCTGAGATTTTACCTATAACATAAATAAAATCATTCAAGAACAATTTTCAATGGACTTATAGATCAAGCATCATGCAACGACATGATTCTATATTGTTCCTACAATAGATGGGTGTATCTGATATGCTTAGATGCCATACAATTCATGTAATTGTTATAATTGTTAGATTTTTGAATGAAAATGTGTTGTGTTTCATATCGATATTATCATATGTTCTTAATTCAAAGGATGGCTTGATTGAAATCTGTGGAAAATGTTTCGGATTCTTATAATAGTAATAATGTCTTAGCTGTGGCCTCTGTACTCTTTGCTAGAGCTTAGAGAGTAAGGAGAGCACAGATAAGCTTGATTTATGATAAGAAGTGAAGAGAACGCCACCTCCTAAACAAAGACAGTGTCTAATTGGTTAGAACTGATCCAGGAGGCTGGGCGGACATTTGAGTTTAAAATCTTAACACCAGAACAAAGTTGAGAGTTTTCAGTGCAGAACCAAAAATGCAGCGGGAGATGAAGATCTAAGACAGACAAGTAACCATGTAAAACGCGCAGACGAAATAACCCAAATCAAGATCTGAAGAACATGGGTTAAACAGCTTTATTCAAGCCATCATCTACTCTTCTCAATTTCCTTTCTTTTCTTAGTTTCCTTTCTTTTCCGTTGTGAGTCTCGGTTCTAAGTTAAGTTTTGCGACAAGATTTCGAGCCACGTTTCTTCTGCAAAGCCAGCTTCAAACGAAGACTTTCATTCCGCCAGCACGCCACGTGACTGACCACGTGACCCAGACATCAGGCACGGAGACCAGCCAACGAACGGACCGGGAAAACCCTTTACACGCAACAAAAAGGGAATCCCCAAAAGCAAAGACAAGCAAGTACTGCCTCCAGACTCTTAAACTGAACTGGTGTATTTGATACTGATTTAATATCCTAGGAAACGATAAAAGGGTTAAACTAATGATTGATGGTTCATTCAGGTTGTGTTTTATAAGTGCATAGAAACTTGGGACTACATCATCTCACTCTTAAACTCACTCTTAAAACTTAATCTTTCCTTACTCTCTTTCTTTCTGCAACGCGTATGAATGTGTGTGTCTGTGTTAGATATTAGTTGTATGTGTTAGAATAATCAATAAAGTCTTGTTTGTATTTTAAAGAGAAATATTACTTGTGTTATTGTGCTTACAAATTTAATGTCTTAAACTTCTGATCTAAGTTACCTTGCTAACTATATAGTGTTTCACTATAGTTCGGATATTTATATCCGTTGCAGAGTTGATAATTGCAGCCAGTTCAAATGAACCGCGAACGAGTCATTTGCTCGGTTGTAATAAGTGACTCTTTTGAATTCCCTATAAATTAATTAATAATTCCTTTGAGCTAAATTGTAATCACTACAAATTACAAATATCTTACATATTGGTGGAGAATGCGGGCAGTTTAACCTAAAATTGTAAGCATATACGAAGTAATTATATTTTCATAGTAGCCTATGCGGAGAGATCCGAACCTCCGAGTCTGTGTGTATGAGGTATGCAGCGCGCGCCGCGCGCTCTGAATGAATGACCTGCTGCTTGAACTGTTACTCTAGTCTAGTCTGCCTCCCCATTTTATTCTTTTTATGTTATTTTATTCAAACTGCAGTAAAATAACCCAAGATATAAGATCCCACGCAACGATAAGGTAACAATTGAGCGTGTCCCTCGATTCTGAAATACTTTAATTATAGCTTAAGACATCTGCGTGTTCCAGAGTCTTTCAAATAGCTATAACGTTATGTGTGTTTGTATCAGTCAGAGAGATGAATTAAATTAAAACTGCAGTAATTAAAATAACCATGTAAAGGACGAACGAGCGTGTCCCTCGTCTAACGTGAACGTTAGTCCTTATTTATCTGATCGTCACTCAGTGCGTGTTCCACTGGGACGAATATTCTCCTCACAGATTAGTCTTTGTTTCTCAGGTTGTCTGTGCGTGTCCCACGGCAATCCCGTGATAAACTATAAACTTATCTGTGTCTGTTCAATTAATTCTCGTGTAAACACTGCGTATGTCCGAGTATAGTTGAATAGGAATTATTTAAAGTTGTGTTCAAGTAAAGCTTGACGTTGAAACTCAACCAACAGTAAAAAAACCCTGTTGTTTTTGTGTGCTCAGATAGCACAGAGACGATCCACTGAGATCGTTATTCCATCTATTATACAGCGAAAAGCTGCTGTTGCTTCCTTTAAAGTTAAAACTCACTCTAAAAAAAAAAAGGAAAAACTGAGTGAAGCCCCACGTCGTAAAACAGCTACGAGTGGCGTCCCATTTGTAGCCTACAGGTTGAAATGCGCCGACATTTCACGTAATATTATCAACTGTACGTGCATATTTCTTTGAACATTGTTGAAATGCGCCGACATTTCATGTAACATGCATTACTGTTACAAACTGTAATTCACATGTTTGCCACTAGAGTTTGTTTTGTCGCCATAGTTACAATCGTGACACGGAAGTCTTAACCAACGCTTCCGGAAGAACTCTGAACCCAACAAACTTCTTTGGTGGCTAGGCTAGCTAAGCTAAAGCTAAGCTAAGTAGCTGTTTACCATTGAGGCCTAAACTATGCTAAAGCCTCGAGCATTATTTACGGTTATCATTAATATTAACATCTGTGGTTAATGTGTCTGTTTGAACAACGTTAAAGTGATTTAACCATTTAAACACCTCGACTGTTACACCTGTTGGTCTTTTCTCTTCTTTCCTATTTTACCTGTCTCATACTTTACCCATTTTTTTTTTTCTGTGAAAAGGAAATTTCGGTTCACAATTATTAATTTCATTTACCTGCATTTTACTTGAAAAGAAAATACTGGTTTATGATTATTAATTGCCAAATTCTAATTTGATTTAAAAAAGGAAATATTAAATCAAGATTGAAGTTTTATTTTTCTAAACAGGTAATTTCTAACAATTTCTAGATTTATTTTTAATAAATCTGATTTCATAATTTTCATAATTTCTAAATTTCTCTTTTGATTCCTAGCTTGGGAGTGAAACACCTGAGCCTCAATAGGAGACATTGGCATCTCACTACAAGTTTCAAATAAATCAGAGATAAACCTCTCTTACAAAGTTTTATTTTTGAATGTTTAGTTGTTGGCAACTATCAATTCTATACTCGTAGTTCGACAAAGGCTCCAGAGCCATTTGTGGATCCAATCTCCTTCCCTCCTTTCCGTCTTACATCCTTCCTGTTCTGTCCTGCGTTCCCATCCTTCACATTTGTGGGAAACAAACCTGGAAGAGAACCATCAATCGAGTCTAAAGAAAGAGAAAGATAATTTTTCCAAAGAAAACAATTATTAGGTATTTGATTGGTAATCAAACCCTCTCTTGTTCTCCATACTCTCTCTGTCTTTGTAAACACAATTTACAATTTAACATCTTATCCAAGATTAATTAACAGAGACA
Source organism: Scardinius erythrophthalmus (assembly GCF_964197995.2). Lineage (NCBI taxonomy): Eukaryota > Metazoa > Chordata > Actinopteri > Cypriniformes > Leuciscidae > Scardinius > Scardinius erythrophthalmus. Next base: position 30,848,701 of record NC_138221.1, read on the forward strand.
AGTGTTGAGCAATCGCTTCATAGCATCCCGGCTGTAAGCGGTCCAACTGACGGTGTGTGGTGTCAATCCTGTAAAACTCGGAAAAGGTATCCGCATTATTATTGTATTATTTTTCCTTGTAAACATAAACAATAATATTGTTTACCTTTCTGGAAATAGATTCTCACCGATAGGAAGCATTTACGAGAAAAATAATATTTCTCCTACTTAAGAATTTTCTTTCTTGTTTTATGGAAATTGGTTTTAACCTCTCTCTCTTTTCCCCTTTTCTCAGTGACACATCACAAGTTTAAACCAGCTTTTCATTGATAGAAAATATTTATAAAAATATTTCTCCCATTGAAAAAAAAAAAAAATCCTTTCAAATGAGATTTGTTTTAACCTTTTTCTCTCTTTTTCCCTCACTCAGTTGAGTGACGAAGTTTCCACATCACTAACCTACCTGTCTACACTGAGACCAACACTTAGACATTACAACACTTCACTATTTGTTGTACAGTCACTTAAACGACACTTAGCTGTTCAACCACATAGGCTTACACCCCACACAGATCTGTCTCAGTCTCTTCACCCCAGCGTGCCAACATGTCGTGGACGACGAACCCCACTGACGTGGATGCCATGCTCAGAGGCATTACAGACTGCCTCACACCAAAGACAATTGAACTGTTATTATTTTTAATAATAATCATAATTCTGAGAAGACTCCTGACACATGATTCAAGCCAGAATCAGAACCACAACCACGTGGAACTAACCAAGATGATCTGTTCCCTAAGCAATGCCTTCACAGCCCAGCTGACACTAAGCGACAAGCACATCACCCACCTTCAGGAGGAGCTGACATGTGCCCAGAGCCGCATGTACAAGCTGGAAGTGAAAGTCCAGGACGACTTCAAGCGTCAGACCACTGAGTTCCTGAGAGAGCTGATGCACACTCAACGCTGCACAGACCAGCTCAAAGTGAAAGCTCAAGTGCCTGACAAAGTGGAGCAAGAAACAAAGAAACAGGTTGACAAGCTCCAAGAAGCCCTTGCAGTCACTGAACGTGACAAACAAGAATTAAAGACTGTCCAGAAGCACCTGGTAAACCAACTCCAGTCTGCTGAACATCAGCTAGAGAAAGCTAAAGCTGATATTAAAGATAAGAACTCTGAAATTAATGCTCTGAAAGACCACCTGGAAAGGTGCAGTGCTGACATTGACCATCTGACCCAACAGCGAGATGACGTCAACGACGAGCTCTACGCGGTCAGAGATGAACTCCAGCACATTTTCCAACAGAAACCAGAGCCAAGAAGGGAGAGACCTCCCTCAGCATCACCACTGCTGAACAGAACAGAGTCCTCCGTCCAAGAACTGCCATACAACAGAAAAGGTGAATGGCCGCAACCCAAAACATCACCAGCCTTCACCACAGAACTGTTCACTGCCAACAAACAAAGGGAGCTCATCCAGGCAGACTCCAAAGCTGCACAGGGGATGACCTTTAAAGATCTCAACCAGCTGGTTAAGAATATCACTCAGTTCAACCCGAACTCCACGGAGGGCCAAGACATTGAAGCCTACATCCGAGATATCAACTTCCATCTAGAGGTGAGACCACATGTGACTGACAGAGACAGGTTATACCTCCTCCGATCCACATCCGGTCCAGAGGTACGAAGCTTCCTAGACCGACAACCTGCTCATGTAAAGTCAAACTTCCAGCTACTATGTGAGACACTGATAAAAGAATTCACAGGCCCAGAGTCGGAACACGGTGTGTTAATCGCCTTGGAAACCAAACAAGGTCGACACGAGACTCCCCAAGCCTACTACCAGCGTTTTCGACAAGCCTTCTTTGGTGCACATAACTCACCTGAACATGAAGAGGATGTGAATTTCAAAACCCTTTTTCTGAGGAACCTGCATCCCGGATTGAGTCATCATCTTCATGTCATGGCCAGCGCAGACACAATGACAATTCAACAGCTACGTGACCTGACGCACAAAGCCTACATCAAACAAAAGATGTCCTCAAAGAAAGGTTTGAAAACATCCACAGTGTCAAACTCCTTCAGCCAAGACACAAGCTATGCACTGGAAGACACCCAGTGGCATGACAACACCACAGTCCTTCGCAAGGTGCACAGAGAACGAGACCCCCAGGCCAATGACGGCTACCACACCAACCACATGGAAAAGCCATGGGACCAGCCACGCTTCTCAATGAACCCACAAGACGGAAACAACTGGAATCCTAACTGGATATCCAAAGGCTGTCAACCAACGCATCCAAAAGCATTCAATGTGAGTAATCGACGACGAAACTCACCTCGGCACCACTCAGTCAAACACAACACTGAGTGTGCCCAAGAACAAGACAGTTTACCCTCAGAAGACATGGAGCAACTAATGAGGCAAATGAAAGTGTTCATAGAAAACAAGCTGAACACGAATGACCAACAAGATGAGTCAAATTCACTATGACTAGCGATGGAACGGAAGACCAATGATCATCTGGTACACCTTCATAATGAAGATGACGACCACCTGTTCTACAACAACACAGAACAGAGGGGTCTCTCACAGCCAACCACTGACAAACACCCAGAGGTACCAGAAAACACCACACTGGCTTCCCATCACTCACAAAGAAACCATCACACAAGCTCCAAACTCAAGAACCACGTGTGTGCTACAGTAACCACAGTAAGCACAGAAGGTCAGAAAGTCTGTCACAACCAGAAGGCATCACAAGAGGAGTGCAACAACGGAGACAAAGTTTTGCACCACAGCTTCACGCATCCATGCCAAACTGCCTCCCAATGTCTGCCAGAGAACTTCCTGCCTTACTGGACTGACCCCCAGCAGATCATAGAAGATCCCTTTCCTAAGGCAAAGATGCAACAAGCCAATCTTCATCTAAGCTCATCAAAGCTAAGCCAAGAAGCACGTGGGCAAGCCTTCAAGAAAAGGGGGAAGCCAAACAGACTGAGACAGATCTGACCATACATACATACATACATACATGCATTACCCTATGCCACTAACATGCTCACTAACACGTAGAGGTTAACCACATCTACCATGGAAACATTCAACAAACATGTTTTCCCCACAGGTAGAAAACTAACTTCAGAAACTAGCTTAACGACTTAGCTACACTTACCATAGGAAACATACTAGCTATCCATCCAACAAGTAGAACACCTCTCATTACCCTGTGATACCTGACACCTTAGCTGCACAACAGTAGTTATAAGCCATACTAGGAACACTCAGTTGTTTTGTTATACCTCTTCCTTAACTTTCCTTCTTCTTGTATTAGGTAAAATGCATGTCTACCCCCCTAAGGGTCAAGGTCATGGTAGTAGGATTGACGCACCACGCCTGACACTTGTAAGCCGCCTTAAAACGAATGTGAGCCAGAGAGCTCCATGCATGATGGGTCACATAATTGTTACCACAAATTATGTCACCAGAAAATAAAAGGTAAAACGTCTTAACGTAAAACAACTTAGAAGAGAAGATAACAAACAAACGTAATCACAGAATTTGATCAAAGAATCACCGTACTGAAACAAATTAGAATCACAATCCCAAAATTTAAACTCTATTCAATATAATAGACCATATTGAGAGAATGAACTTGAACTTTTAATACTTAAGTAATCTAATGCCCTGCACCAGTACAGTGACCAGTCATGGAGGTGTTGTCTTGTTGTTTGCTTTGTATGTGTCTGTTTCTTCTACCCGTGTTTCTCCAGCGTTCACCGATGTCTTCATCTTAACACATCGCCGTACGAAGAGGGGATATGTAGGATTGAGTGCGAAACAAACACAAATGAATCTTCCAGGTGAATTGTTCAAACATAATTTCTCACAGAACTGAACATTCCAGACACCAAATCACCAACCCCAGAGCCATAAAAGAAGGCTCCAGCCAGCCAGTCTCCGTTGACCAACGAAAACCCCCAGCTAAGAACTTTATGGCCATGCAAGCTTCAAAGAAGATGAGCCTAACTAAAGAAAGAACTGGTCAATGTAAGATAGCTTGGAAAAGAATGATTTGCTCAGAGATAGCACAATTCAGCCCGATCAAGATAACAGCAGAAGCTGCTCGAGCCCACAACATTCCAGACTACCCCCTCCGTAAGGACCTCTGATAGACCTCAGGGTGTAAAATCGTTTCAAACCACAGAGCTGAGATTTTACCTATAACATAAATAAAATCATTCAAGAACAATTTTCAATGGACTTATAGATCAAGCATCATGCAACGACATGATTCTATATTGTTCCTACAATAGATGGGTGTATCTGATATGCTTAGATGCCATACAATTCATGTAATTGTTATAATTGTTAGATTTTTGAATGAAAATGTGTTGTGTTTCATATCGATATTATCATATGTTCTTAATTCAAAGGATGGCTTGATTGAAATCTGTGGAAAATGTTTCGGATTCTTATAATAGTAATAATGTCTTAGCTGTGGCCTCTGTACTCTTTGCTAGAGCTTAGAGAGTAAGGAGAGCACAGATAAGCTTGATTTATGATAAGAAGTGAAGAGAACGCCACCTCCTAAACAAAGACAGTGTCTAATTGGTTAGAACTGATCCAGGAGGCTGGGCGGACATTTGAGTTTAAAATCTTAACACCAGAACAAAGTTGAGAGTTTTCAGTGCAGAACCAAAAATGCAGCGGGAGATGAAGATCTAAGACAGACAAGTAACCATGTAAAACGCGCAGACGAAATAACCCAAATCAAGATCTGAAGAACATGGGTTAAACAGCTTCATTCAAGCCATCATCTACTCTTCTCAATTTCCTTTCTTTTCTTAGTTTCCTTTCTTTTCCGTTGTGAGTCTCGGTTCTAAGTTAAGTTTTGCGACAAGATTTCGAGCCACGTTTCTTCTGCAAAGCCAGCTTCAAACGAAGACTTTCATTCTGCCAGCACGCCACGTGACTGACCACGTGACCCAGACATCAGGCACGGAGACCAGCCAACGAACGGACCGGGAAAACCCTTTACACGCAACAAAAAGGGAATCCCCAAAAGCAAAGACAAGCAAGTACTGCCTCCAGACTCTTAAACTGAACTGGTGTATTTGATACTGATTTAATAACCTAGGAAACGATAAAAGGGTTAAACTAATGATTGATGGTTCATTCAGGTTGTGTTTTATAAGTGCATAGAAACTTGGGACTACATCATCTCACTCTTAAACTCACTCTTAAAACTTAATCTTTCCTTACTCTCTTTCTTTCTGCAACGCGTATGAATGTGTGTGTCTGTGTTAGATATTAGTTGTATGTGTTAGAATAATCAATAAAGTCTTGTTTGTATTTTAAAGAGAAATATTACTTGTGTTATTGTGCTTACAAATTTAATGTCTTAAACTTCTGATCTAAGTTACCTTGCTAACTATATAGTGTTTCACTATAGTTCGGATATTTATATCCGTTGCAGAGTTGATAATTGCAGCCAGTTCAAATGAACCGCGAACGAGTCATTTGCTCGGTTGTAATAAGTGACTCTTTTGAATTCCCTATAAATTAATTAATAATTCCTTTGAGCTAAATTGTAATCACTACAAATTACAAATATCTTACATAAAGCACATTTGTTACTGCAAGAGAAAACATGACCTGCTCACAATATGTTTTGATGATAAAAACATTATCATGTAATGACCTGATTCACTGATGTGAGAGTCTAAATTTTTGACTATATGCTTGATGTCTTGTTTTAGTATTGGTGGTTGTAGCTCTGAGATTCTACAGTTTGAGATCCAACAGCAATATCAAAAATTTTGAAAATACTTTGAGCAAAGATGTAATTGTGTTTAAACGCACAGACATCAAGAATCAGCATATGAGTCTCAACAATGGTGACAATAAACAAACTAGTGACGAACAGATCAACTCTGAACATCACAAAACAAGCTACTAAAGTCAGAACAAAACAATAGCAAAATAAAAGCCAACAGAAAAAACAATGAAAATTACAGGACAATTCAGCTGCATAATTTATTCATGCTGCAATGCATGATGTCAGCCATTGATGCATTCTGATTGGTGGCTCCCATCATGCATTGCAACATTAAGCATTTGTTTGATTGTCACCATTGTTGAGATTCATATGTAGATTCTTGATGTCAGTGTGTAATTTTAAATCCTTCAGATCTTTAAAACATTGCTGGAAGTAACTACTGTAGTGAAAAATTAATAAAACAATTAGATAACCAGTTTATAATGCTGGGTAACATCATTGAATCAGGTCACTAGTAATTTCATCATTGAAACATAACCAGGTCTGAATTTCCAAAAGCATCTTTAGCCTAACTTGATTGCAGACTAACGGCAACAAATGGTCTATACGATCAAATTAGGCTTGCAATGCTTTCAGGAAACACAGCCCAAATCATAGTTTCTCTTACCACAACACATATGCTCTATAAGCACAGAGTTGGAGCAGCCAGAGAAATACTAATGTTAAAAAGTAAAGGGTCAAGAGCCCAACTAAAGCAACCACTGGTCACCATAATGGTGACATGAAACGAAACATTCCATAAAACATTACCATCTAAACTTCTGTTAAATCTCAATAAGACAGTGTGTAGATGTATGATAATAAGTGCAATAATGGTTCAAAGTCAGTAGTTATTGTGTTTCTCTTTTTTCTGTTCTTGTTTCTCTTTCCTTCAGTGAGTCTGCTTGTTATCATCAGGTGTCACCACTAATGGCCAATCATCACTTAATTAATCACTTAATTATCTCATTAACTTCAACACTGCTTCAGTGTTAACTTAATTAACTCATTACCTTCAACACTGCTTCAGTGTTAATTTTTAACACCCTGTAGTGTGGACACATATAAACACTGAGGAGTGTTAATTTAACACTGGGGATTTTGCTGTGTACATTGTTAACAAACATGTATTTATTACTTCATTACTTCAATGAACTCATTGTTTCTGCCTTAAATTATTACATTGTTTACATTAATACAGTTTTAGCTTTTTTCATTTTTTTTTTTTTTTTTTTTTTTTACTGTGTGATTTGTATATAGGGCTGGGCGATTTAAATCGCGATATTGTTATGCGCATCTCATCAGTAAAGCCGGTTCCTTGATTAGTAGTAAATCACCATCACCTGCTTTCAGATGGAGCGGCATTTACTACAAAGAGCCGTAGTTAACTGACAAGCTGAGCCAAATCACATGAATATCGCGGACGTATCGCCAGCGATATTTAATGCGATATGGCTCAGCTTGTCAGTTAACTACGGCTCTTTGTACACAGCAAAACCTCCAGTAAATTAGCGGTGTTAAATTAACACTCCTGGGAGTGTATGAGTCCACACTCAAGAGTGTTTAAGTTAATGAGATAACTAAGTGATTAATTTAGTGATGATTGAACATTATTGAAGACACCTGATGTTAACAAGTAGAATCGCTGAAGGAGAAAATCGCAAATTGTAAGTTATCATTATTGTGATGGGTAGTTGCTTTAGTTGGGCTCTGACCCTTATATATGTACTTTAGATTTTGTTTGGCGATTGTATCTGAGTTAAAACTGCCCGTTGAACAAAGAATAAAAAGTGATCTGATGGTGTTAATCATATTATGACAATCATCATTTGAACTTGATTACTGAACTCATTAAAATCCTTCTTTCTGACTTCGATTTATGTTGTTGGTTACTGCATAACTGTGAATCTGAATAAATGGCCAGAATTTTTGTTATAATATAAAGGATTTCTTAAAAGTTGTTTAAAAAAAAATCATTCTTTTAGGCACACACAGATGTCAAGATTCAGTCAATGCATCTCAACAATGGTGAGGAGCAGAATATTCAATGAGGAAAAGTAAATTACATAGACAATTCAGATCATAATGTATTCATACCGCAATGCATGATGGGAGCCATTAATGAGTTGTGATTGGTGGCAGCCACTGCAACATGCTTTATTATTGTCACCATTGTTGATATTCACAGGCTGATTATTGATATCTGTGTTTTAAATGAATATGTCTGCATGTCTTTTTGATCAGAGCAGTGTTTATTAAATATTTTGAATTATAAGTAAAGTACTGATAATCATAGGCTTAAAAATCACTAAACTGCAGCTAACAAGTTAAACCAAATTATTTTAATATGTTTCATTTTTCAGATCACAGCATGCTTATGTCAAAACAGAATCAACGCTATATGATATCACTTTACTATGTTCAGTTAACTGTTATAAAACATTAACAGCAGACGAACAACAGTAAGTATAAAAGTAATCATATAATGGTCTAGAGCCCAACTAAAACAAACACCCATCACCACAATGGTAACTTACAATTTGTGATTTTCTTCTTCAGTGATTCTGCTTGTTAACATCAGGTGTCTTCAATAATGCTCAATCATCACTAAATTAATCACTTAATTATCTCCTCAGCCCTAAATGCCGCTTCATCTGAAAGCAGGTGATGGTGATTTACTACTAATCAAGGAACCGGCTTTACTGACGAGATGCGCATAACAATATCGCGATTTAAATCGCCCAGCCCTATTTGTATATGTACATTTCTGTAATACGTAACTTGGACACAGTGACCTCTGATAACAGATCACTCTAAAATATAATGTAGACATGCATTTTCTGTAAAGCTACTTTGAAACGATATCTATTGTGAAAACTAAGCGCAATACAAATAAATGTGAATTGAATTGAATTAAGTGATTTTTGAGCATTAGTGATGGAAGACTAAAAGAAAGAAGAACAAACATTTGAAGTCATCATTGTGATGATCAGTGCTTCCATTTAGTTTTTCTCCAGCTGCTACTTTAGTGTTCAGAAAACACTTTTTTTGTGCCAGAAGTAAAAACTCAGAACAAAACTCATTCATGGCTCCCAGCATGCATTGTGGCGTGAATACATTTTGCAGCTGGAGTCTTTAGTATTTATATTTGAATATATTTTCTTTGTTACCATTGTTGAGGTTTGTATGATGTGTGTTGATGTCTAAACAACTTGAGAGGTTCAAGCATTTACACAAATCTCTTCAGATTTACAAGTTATCGTTCTATCACAATGGTTGATTTTATTACTTTTTTAATTCATTAACGTTTTTACTTCAAACACTTAATTTCAACATTTATTCTCTCTTGATGCAAAGCAAGCACCGCCCAGTAGGCTTGGGCGGTATTCGAATTTTGATACCGTCAAACCCCCTCCCTATTTTACCGGGGTATACGGTATTACCGTGACTAATTAAAAATTATGACATAATGGGCCCAGACGGCGTCACCAAACTGTTGGTTTGTGCCTACACAGTTCAGAAACTGAATGCCAGATCGGGCAAAAAAAAAAAAAAAATCAAGCCGTGCACGTTGTGTCTGAGTCCGGTCGACGGCATTAACTGTTATTATGAGCCCCCCGAGCCCACCATTATTCAACATAATACTGTGTGCGTGCAACAAGCAAGAAGTGCCTTTGTAATCCGGTGACGCGTGTCCATTTGATTTTTATTAATAAAACTTTTCTGCAAAGGTGGAAGTTGACGATCGCCATCTCTGTAGTGAGCGCGCATATAGAGAGAAATGCACATCATTGATTAATCAGACTATATTTCTTTTCGTTTTGAATTGTTTCGTTTAAAGAAATTGACGATCACCATCTCCATAGTGAACGATAGAGAGAAATGCACATCATGGATTACAGAGAGTAGGCTAGTCTATATATTTTCGGTTTGTATGGTTTCGTTTGCTGAAATTGATGATTACATCTCCGTATGAACGTGCCTAGAGAGAAATGCACATCAAATAATCAGAGTGGCCTTTGTCTTTTCGTTTTGAGAAATTGACGATCGCCATCTGAACGCCATAGAGAGAAATGCACATCATGGATTAATCAGAGAGTAGGCTACCCTATATTTCTTTTCGTTTTGAATTGTTTTGTTTAAAGAAATTGACGATCGCCATCTCCATGTTTCGGTTAATTTATGAGATTTCAATGCAAGTGACCGCGGCATGCCATCGCCCATCATGTCATGATTATATTAAATATATAGGCAATTGGTTGATGAAAAATGTATTAAAATTAAGATACAATTTATACAAAACGAAATTCGTTTTAAAGAGGCCTTTTACAAAACGAAATTTATTGAAGTGGTCAAATCGTCTGACTCCCGATGCATCCCATCTTATTTGTGCTGTTCACTTTTCATAATCAAGAAAGATGGAAAAAATAACATTATAGTATTTTAACAAATACGAAACTTAATGCGCTTATTTAATGAACTCGAGAACAAAATGCATCCTGGCAGCAGTGAGTGGGTGGTAGTTTCGGAGATGCGACATTAGGTTAGAGGTGTTTACATCTCTCGCGGTCACATTTTTATGGAACAATTTACAAATTGCCTCGTCAGTATTTACCGCCTCTCCCTTCTCATTCGGTTGGAACCAGAAATATTACCAAACTGCAACCACACATAAGCATTTTTTAGGCAATAAATAAATTATATATATTATAGGCTATATAAGTGCCGGTAATGACGGTATTGAAACTGATACCGGTGCTATTTTAAGATCCCGCGGTATCCGATATTACCGTAATACCGCCCAACCCTACCGCCCAGTTTCAATTAAAGCAACACAAATCATTCATGTAATTCTAACACAAACAGATTAAGTAAACTTCAGTTTTACATATATTTAAGCAGATTGAAAACAATCAAATTAAGTTAGGACAGAATGTATAGCAATTGTGTTGCTTAAGCTCATTTTAATTAGGCAATTAGAACAAGCAGCAAAACATTTTTTTTTTCAGTGAATAAACGAGGACTTGATGGGACAAATTTCAGCGTTTTGAGAGTCCACAACACAACGCAGATAACACGCCTCTACACTTGTGAAGTTGAAAATACTAAATATTCAAAGTAAATACAACTTAACTGAATCAGTACAAAAAATTACTCAAAAAGTTGAGTGACCTTCTTCTTCTTTTTTTTTAACAGTGAGTCGTAAAGGACTATGATAAATCATACAGTGTGAACCCAGCTTTAGTTGATTAAAAGGGACACAGTACTTCAGTTCTGAAATTGCACTGCAACTGGATATGCAGGTGGAGAGTATGTATCTTTCCTTAGGGAAAAGCTCCACTCTTCCTCACAATGCTGGGCCACAGAAAAAGTCAGAAATGCTTCTGAATAGACTGGGATTTGGATCATTTTCTTTCTTTTTGAGTTGATAGTTACACTGTAAAACCCAACAAGTTAAGCTAACTCATTTCATTTGAGGAAACCGATTGCCTCAATTCAATTAAGTTTATAAAAACAATAGTTATGAGTACTCTGAACTTATTTCAGTTGAGTTTACTAAAAGTAGATATACATTGCAGTCAAGAAATTAAGTGATTAATTAAGTGATGATTGAGCATTAGTGATAGGGCTGGGCGATATATCGCATGACATTGTTAGGCGCATCTCGTCAGTAAAGCCGGTTCCTTGATTAGTAGTAAATCGCCTTCACCTGCTTTCAGATGGAGCGGCATTTACTACGCAGCAAAAACTCCAGTGTTAAATTAACACTCCTGGGAGTGTATATGAGTCCACACTCAAGAGTGTTAAAGTGTTAAAATATGAGTGTTAAATTAACACTCAAGAGTGTTGAAGTTAATGAGATAATTAAGTGATTAATTTAGTGATGATTGAGCATTACTGAAGACACCTGATGTTAACAAGCAGAATCACTGAAGGAGAAAATCACAAATTGTAAGCCACCGTTATGGTGATCAATGTTTGCTTTAGTTGGACTCTTGACCCTTATACATTCACTTTAAATTTTGTTTGTCTGCTGTTATTGATTTATAACAGTCAAATGAACAAAGAAAAGTGTGATCTGATAGTGTTGGTTATGTTTTGACATAATCATGCTGTGATCTGAAATATGAAACTTATTGAGAGTTTGGTTTAACTTGTTAACAGAATTTATGAATTTATTTAGAAACACAGACATCAATAATCAGCCTATGAATCTCAACAATGGTGACAATAATAAAGCATGTTGCAGTGGCTGCCACCAATCACAACACATTAATGGCTCCCATCATGCATTGCGGTATGAATAAATTATGATCTGAATTGTCCATGTAATTTACTTTTCCTAATTGAATATTCTGCTCGTCACCATTGCTGAGATGCATAGGCTGAATCTTGACGTCTGTGTGTGACTAAAAGAGAGATTTTTTTAAACAACTTTTAAGAAATCCTTTATATTATATAAAAAATTCTGGGCATTTATGCAGATTCACAGTTATGCTGTAACCAACAACATAAATCAAAAACATAAAGTTCAAATGATGATTGTCATAATATAACCAACACCATCAGATCACTTTTTTTCTTTGTTCATCTGGCAGTTATAACTCAGATACAACAGCCAAACAAAATCTTAAGTTAATAATATAAGGGTCAAGAGCCCAACTAAAGCAAACATTGATCGCCATTACGGTGGCTTACAATTTGAGATTTTCTCCTTCAGTGATTCTGCTTGTTAACATCAGGTGTCTTCAATAATGCTCAATCATCACTCAATTAATCACTTAATTATCTCATTAACTTCAACACTCTTGAGTGTGGACTCATATACACTCCCAGGAGTGTTAATTTAACACTGGAGTTTTTGCTGTGTACAAAGAGCCGTAGTTACACAGCAAAATCCCCAGTGTTAAATCAACACTGCTCAGAGCATATATGGTCCCACTCTACAGAGTGTTAAAATTAGGGCTGGGCGATTTAAATCACGATATTGTTATGCGCATCTCGTCAGTAAAGCCGGTTCCTTGATTTAGTAGTAAATCACCATCACCTGCTTTCAGATGGAGCGGCATTTAGGGCTGAAAAGATAATTAAGTGATTCATTTAGTGATGATTGAGCATTATTGAAGACACCTGATGTTAACAAGCAGAATCACTGAAGAAGAAAATCACAAATTGTAAGTTACCATTAAGGTGATGGGTGTTTGCTTTAGTTGGGCTCTAGACCATTATATGTTTACTTTATTATTTACTGTTGTTTGTCTGCTGTTATTGATTTATAACAGTTAAATGAACAAAGTAAAATGTTTTTTTATAGTGTTGGTTATGTTTTGACATAATCATACTGTGATCTGAAAAGTGAAGCATATTAAGATAGTTTGGTTTAACTTGTTGGCAGCAGCTTTGTGATTCTTCAGCCTATGATTATCAGGACTTTACTTATAATTCAAAATTTTTAATAAACATTGCTCTGATCAAAAAGACGTTCAGACATCAATAATCAGCCTGTGAATCTCAACAATGGTGGTGACAATAATAAAGCATGTTGCAGTGGCTGCCACCAATCACAACTCATTAATGACTCCCATCATGCATTGCGGTATGAATAAATTATGATCTGAATTGTCTATGTAATTTACTTTTCCTCATTGAATATTCTGCTCCTTAACATTGTTGAGATGCATAGACTGAATCTTGACATCTGTGTGTGCCTAAAAGAAAGATTTTTTTTTTAAACAAGTTTTAAGAAATCCTTTATATTATATCAAAAATTCTGGCCATTTATTCAGATTCACAGTTATGCTGTAACCAACAACATAAATCAATGTCAGAAAGAAGGATCTTAATGAGCTCAGTGATCAAGTTCAAATGATGATTGTCATAATATAACCAACAATGATCACTTTTTTTTCTTTGTTCAACTGGCAGTTTTGATTCAGATACAACCGCCAAACAAAATCTAAAGTACACATGAAAGGGTCAGAGCCCAACTAAAGCAAACACCCATCACAATAATGGTAACTTACAATTTGCGATTTTCTCCTTCAGCGATTCTACTTGTTAACATCAGGTGTCTTCAATAATGCTCAATCATCACTAAATTAATCACTTAGTTATCTCATTAACGTAAACACTCTTGAGTGTGGACTCATACACTCCCAGGGGTGTTAATTTAACACTGGAGGTTTTGCTGTATACAAAGAGCCGTAGTTAACTGACAAGCTGAGCCATATCGCATTAAATATCGCTGGCGATATGTCCGCGATATTGTTGTGATTTGGCTCAGCTTGTCAGTTAACTACGGCTCTTTGTAGTAAATGCCGCTCCATCTGAAAGCAGGTGATGGTGATTTACTACTAATCAAGGAACCGGCATTACTGATGAGATGCGCATAACAATATCGCGATTTAAATCGCCCAGCCCTAATTAAGGGGGTATGTTTTTTATTTAAAGCTAAATATAACAAGTTTAGAAAATGACAATGAGGTATATTTTACATTAACAAAAATGTCCTGAGGTAGTGCACTTGTTCAAAAGCATAAATGCTGGTTAATACAATAACGTTATTTGATGAAGAGATTTAAACGCAAACGTGTGCATCACACGCAAAAACAATGCTCACCTTTATTTATATAGTGCTTTTAACAATACAGATTGTGTCAAATCACTTAACAGTATCAAATTGGAGGAGAGTGTCAGTAATGTATAATAATAAGATTAAACATTCAATTTTCAGTTAAAGGCATTTCATTATTGAATTCAGAGATGTCATTGTCTAACTCAGTTTAGTTTATTTAGTATCTGTGTAATCAAATTGATGATATTTGCTAATGAAGGCAAATTGCAGAATTAAATAATAATGCTTGAATAAAGTTAAATAAGCACAAGTTAATTTAAATTTGACCACAGTTAAAATGTACTTGTCTAAGATCACACAGAACGAGCAGTGCGTTGCATTTTTTATGTTGCTAGGCAACCACTGAAACAGCTGTCCTGTCAGTCAAGTAAACATCAAATCAGCCTTTTATTAACTTTATTTACTTTCTGTTAACTTTGTGGTAGTTACGGTTTGTGAAGTTGTTAAGCTCCTGGTAACCCGCGAGAGCACCACAAGTTTACCCTCCATCAATCGCACTCTCCGGGCGTTCAAGCAACTAGCTTTCATCACTAAAACGGAAGGCCCGCGAAGCGCATAAACAGCGCGCAGAACGCTCGCTGGAGACCAATTGACTCTCATTGCAAAAAACGCGTCAGATGTGATCGACCCCATTCACTTCACTTTTGCTATTTAACCAGAGCGAATGAGACGAGTGCACGTGTGGTCTTTGTCAACGCGCCTTTGGAGAGAAGTGAAAGTGAAAGCGCGGCTAGTATCGATACTTCGGGAAATTAATATTGGTACCGTTCAGATATTTCAGTATCCATATTTATCGAAATATCGATATTTTTGACAACACTACTTGTTACTAACCAGACTGACTTTACCCAGCTGGCATTCGACTGACCTTAAACGTTTAAATTTGGTTGAAATAATGTCAGTTTATGGAAAAACATTAATTCAACGTCAAAACAACGTTGAACACCAAATGGTTGAAATGGTGTTGTTAACTCACTATGGATTCAACATAGAAATAGAAATAAAATTTGAGTTGTACGTCAAATCAACATTATTTTTACAACCATGACTTTTAAACATTTTGTTGAAATATATCAGTAGAAAAATAACGTTGTTCCAACATCCAAACAATGCTGATCAATTAACTGTTGAAAAAGTGTTGATGCATGAATAATGATACAACGTTGAAAGATCAACTCTGAATTAAACGTTTGTTAAGTAACATTAATTCAACGTCAAAACAACGTTGAACACTAAATGGTTGAAGTGGTGTTGTAAACTCACTACGGATTCAACATAGAAATAAAAATAAATTTTTGAGATGTACGTCAAATCAACATTATCTTATCTTTAAAAAAAATTGATATATATATATATATTTTTTTTTTTATTGCATAACACATTTGTTATAATTTGCTGAAAAAATAAATTGATCTTGTAATACATCATTATTTAGATACAATTCATTTTTTCATAAGGAATAAAAAATAAAAATAAATACACATCAGCCAATAGAGAGCGTCTCCAGTCTGATTGATCATTTTGGAATATCGTTCAATACAAGAGCTTGATTGGAGGACGGCGGTTGTCCATCACACAACTGTGATTCTATTGGCTCTGACGGTTCCAGACAACACCCGATTGCGCATGCGCGAAGTGGGTCTGTTTCGTCATCGTCAGGCAGATTTTGACCTCGACCGGTTCGGAATGAATTTGGGGGTAACAGCTCAAACGGTAAGTCACATTTTATAACTAGAAAATTCCTAAATAAATGTTGTGTGCGCCTGACTCTGTCACATATATTATTGTGTTAATTAATATTGTGTGTATTGGAAGAGACTAGTTTAACCGCGATCCGCCGTTGAGTGCTAGCTAACCGCCAACCGCCGTGCTCTCTCTCTGTGTGTGTGTGTGTGTGTGCGTGCGTGCGTGCAGACTAGTTTAACCGCGAACCGTCGTTGTGTGCTAGGGAGTGTGTGTTTAGGGATGTCTCTGTTGGTCGAACGCGGCACATTGACACACTTTCCATCCTCAAACTTTAAAAATAAGGTTGAGATTTCACATTATTCTTCCTTCTCTTTTCCAGAGATTTGGAAGAACACGACTTGAAAGTCTCCTTCAATGGTGAGTTGTCCCCATAACTTACCTAATCCAACCATCTATTTGAATCTGAAAGTAATTTAACCCTTAAAACAAAAATCATTTACATTTTTGTAAAATTTAAATACAAGTTGATGTGGAAGATATTATTTAAAAACTGATGAGGACAGCCCTCATTTGATTGATTGTTTTTATGACTTATTTTCAAATTAAATTATTTTTTTTATAAAAAATTTAGGCTTAAAAATATTTAGTTTTTATATTTTACACTCCCTGATGTATCACAAAAAAATGGAGACGACAAAATGCAAAATTGAATGAGAATTGAATGTGAAATCTCAACCTTATTTTTCAAGTTTGTGGATGGAAAGTGTGTCAAAGTGCTGTGTTTGATCAACTAGAACAAAATTAAAAATTGCTCCACTGGCAAATTTTTCTATTTATTTTGTGAAAATTTGCATGAAACAAGTGAAAATTGTCTAAACACAAGTTACTTTTTAGTGTATGAGATTATTTTGAATAGAAAATAGACATTTGACTAGAAATATCATAAATATTCTTAGTAAAATTTTGAGTTTTTGCAGTGCATTTTTATTGGGCAAATGAAAAAACTTTTTTTTTGTGGTGTAGGGCGTACTCAATACATTATAAAAATAATAATCAATCGCTTATTTTTTTGGCTAGAATTCCAGAAGAGAGTTCTTCAGCTCCTTGTCGAAATCAAGGATAAAATTCATGTTGCCACCTCATCTGCTGGAACAAGTTATGAAGTGAAGCTGGCAAACACTGAAGAAGAGCTTGAAGCTTTATAGAATCGCTTGGAGGACAAGAATGAGGGAGCAGAACTGGTAAGTTTTAAATAATTAATCTTGTAAAGTGCTGGCAAAGTTTCATTATGACAATTGGCTTGTTCACTTTGGTGACCACTACAAACTCCTCGTCCTCATCATGTGCCTGCTTTGTGGAGGTCTGGACTAGGGCTGGGCGATTTAAATCGCGATATTGTTATGCGCATCTCATCAGTAAAGCCGGTTCCTTGATTAGTAGTAAATCACCATCACCTGCTTTCAGATGGAGCGGCATTTACTACAAAGAGCCGTAGTTAACTGACAAGCTGAGCCAAATCACATGAATATCGCGGACGTATCGCCAGCGATATTTAATGCGATATGGCTCAGCTTGTCAGTTAACTACGGCTCTTTGTACACAGCAAAACCTCCAGTAAATTAGCGGTGTTAAATTAACACTCCTGGGAGTGTATGGGTCCACACTCAAGAGTGTTTAAGTTAATGAGATAATTAAGTGATTAATTTAGTGATGATTGAACATTATTGAAGACACCTGATGTTAACAAGTAGAATCGCTGAAGGAGAAAATCGCAAATTGTAAGTTACCATTATTGTGATGGGTAGTTGCTTTAGTTGGGCTCTGACCCTTTTTTATGTACTTTAGATTTTTTTTGGCGGTTGTATCTGAGTTAAAACTGGCCGTTGAACAAAGAATAAAAAGTGATCTGATAGTGTTGGTTATATTATGACAATCATCATTTGAACTTGATCACTGAACTCATTAAAATCCTTCTTTCTGACTTCGATTTATGTTGTTGGTTACTGCATAACTGTGAATCTGAATAAATGGCCAGAATTTTTGTTATAATATAAAGGATTTCTTAAAACTTGTTTAAAAAAATCATTCTTTTAGGCACACACAGATGTCAAGATTCAGTCTATGCATCTCAACAATGGTGAGGAGCAGAATATTCAATGAGGAAAAGTAAATTACATAGACAATTCAGATCATAATGTATTCATACCGCAATGCATGATGGGAGCCATTAATGAGTTGTGATTGGTGGCAGCCACTGCAACATGCTTTATTATTGTCACCATTGTTGAGATTCACAGGCTGATTATTGATATCTGTGTTTTAAATGAATATGTCTGAATGTCTTTTTGATCAGAACAATGTTTATTAAATATTTTGAATTATAAGTAAAGTACTGATAATCATAGGCTGAAGAATCACTAAACTGCAGCTAACAAGTTAAACCAAACTATTTTAATATGTTTCATTTTTCAGATCACAGCATGATTATGTCAAAACATAACCAACACTAGGCTATATGATAACACTTTACTTTGTTCATTTAACTGTTATAAATCAATAACAGCAGACAAACAACAATAAAATTTTAAGTAAACACATAATGGTCTAGAGCCCAACTAAAGCAAACACCCATCACCCCAATGGTAACTTACAATTTGTGATTTTCTTCTTCAGTGATTCTGCTTGTTAACATCAGGTGTCTTCAATAATGCTCAATCATCACTAAATTAATCACTTAATTATCTCCTCAGCCCTAAATGCCGCTTCATCTGAAAGCAGGTTATGGCGATTTACTACTAATCAAGGAACCGGCTTTACTGACGAGATGCGCATAACAATATCGCGATTTAAATCGCCCAGCCCTACTATGTAATTTACTTTTCCTAATTGAATATTCTGCTCCTCACCATTGTTGAGATGCATAGACTGAATCTTGACATCTGTGTGTGCCTAAAAGAATGATTTTTTTTAAACAACTTTTAAGAAACCCTTTACATTATAACAAAAATTCTGGCCATTTATTCAGATTCACAGTTATGCAGTAACCAACAACATAAATCGAAGTCAGAAAGAAGGATTTTAATGAGTTCAGTGATCAAGTTCAAATGATGATTGTCATAACATAACCAACACCATCAGACCACTTTATATTCATTGTTCAGCGGGCAGTTTTAACTCAGATACAACCACCAAATAAAATCTAAAGTACATATAAAAGGGTCAGAGCCCAACTAAAGCAACTACCCATCACAATAATGGTAACTTACAATTTGCGATTTTCTCCTTCAGCGATTCTACTTGTTAACATCAGGTGTCTTCAATAATGTTCAATCATCACTAAATTAATCACTTAGTTATCTCATTAACTTAAACACTCTTGAGTGTGGACTCATACACTCCCAGGAGTGTTAATTTAACACCGCTAATTTACTGGAGGTTTTGCTGTGTACAAAGAGCCGTAGTTAACTGACAAGCTGAGCCATATCGCATTAAATATCGCTGGCGATACGTCCGCGATATTCATGTGATTTGGCTCAGCTTGTCGGTTAACTACGGCTCTTTGAAGTAAATGCCGCTCCATCTGAAAGCAGGTGATGGTGATTTACTACTAATCAAGGAACCGGCTTTACTGATGAGATGCGCATAACAATATCGCGATTTAAATCGCCCAGCCCTAGTCTGGACTCTACTGACCACTTTTTCTGGTTATATTTTTAATTTCTTGTTTCTTGTTCTTTTCAGAGTAAACATCTGAAGACGTTGGGAGGCGTTGATGCTGCAGACCATGTGAACAAGTCAATGGCTGCGTAAGTAACTTTGTTCCTTTTTTGCATTAGTTTACAGTGATGTTCCCTGTCATATACTGTCATGCACTCCCCCCACACACCCACTTACTCACTCTCTGCTACATTTTCATAATGAACTTGATTGCAATATAATATTCTAATATAAATCTGTTTTACCATGGCAGAACTATGACAAATAAAATGATGGCCATAATGAGCCTCAGAGGAAGAAGTGGGAAGGTTGCCTTCATGAAGACCCGTCTCTACAAGATAATCTGTGGTGAGTTTGCTTTAACATAGTAGTTTTGTAACAGTGTTTTAAAATAATTGAATATAGTAAGCAGAATAATAATTCATAAGAAATGAAGAAATCATTTTAGTTGGAGGACTCTACAGAGCATGCTCTAATATTATATATAACACTCCATTCTGGGCTAGTCTAGACTAACTTCTCTACCGGCAGCACTGGTTACTACCAACTGCCTTTTGTTGCTTGCCCAAGCACATGATTATCAATGACCTTGCACATTGATAAATACTAATTTATATACTTGAAACATTGGCAATTCCACAAAAGTTGATATTTGCAAAATATTTTAATTTGAGAGGTTAAAGTTTGCTAATACTGATCTGTTTTTTCCCCCCTCATCAGACGCTGTCTTGAGCTTATTTGATACAACTACAACAAAAGCAGACGAATACATGGCCAAATACTTGAAATATGCACCAGAGAGGATAGGTGGCGGTGGCAGAAAGAAGTAACAAAAAGGGAAGATTTAACCAGCCGTGTTCAATGTTGCCCAATGTTTGGGCCGTTTTTCTAAAGGTTAAAGTTCGACACGTGTAAAATGATGTTGTGTGAAATGTTGGCACACTTGCAGCCATGCAATAAAGCATGTTTCTTACGTCAGTGAAATGTCTTTATTAATCTTCTTCCTGGTCTTGCTTTGACCAATTGGCTTCTTCCTAGCTGACTGTGCGTGTCCGCAAACTTAGTGTTTATGTATCCATTTCAAGGTGTTTAGTGTTATTGTTGAACACATCAATACTTTAGTGAAAACAGTTTAACAAAATAAACTATGTTGAAAAGCAGGACTTTATAGTGACGTTGAAATTTCAACGTTGATTGGATTTGCAAAATCTAAACCAAAATCAATATTGATTCAATGTTGGCAAATTCACCTATGTTGAGAAACGTGACGTTGGAATGACGTTGCTATTTCAACGTTGATTAGATTTGCAAAATCTAAACTAAAATCAATATTGATTCAACGTTGGCAAATTCACCTATGTTGAGAAACGTTACGTTGGAATTACGTTGCTATTTCAACGTTGATTAGATTGACGTTGGAATTACGTTGCTATTTCAACGTTGATTAGATTTGCAAAATCTAAACAAAATCCAACGGTTATCCAACACTGACACCTGACGTTGATTCAACGCGGATTTCTGTCATATGTCTATGAACAAAGGTTTAGATGTCGATGGTTTAAAATGTTTGGTCACCATTATGGTGATCAGTGCTTCCTTTAGTTGTGCAGTTTGACTCTTGGCATTTTAAGTGGAATTTTGGTCATTGTAACAGTGTTTACCAAAGCACATAATTTGTTACAAAGAAAGCCACAAACAAAGGTGTTAAAGTTTTCAATGTCATAAAGTAGAATGATTCAATAATCTTATCCCTGACAAAAAGTTGTCATTTGTTACTAATAAATAACTTTCACCTTTTTTGACAAAGAGCAAACTTTCTGAATTTTGATTTTTACATTGCAGAATTTTTTTGCAAATCATTCTTATTTTTTAGAGAAGGACATCAAGAATCAGCATATCAACAATGGTGACATGCTTCATACTGCAATGCATGCTGGGAGCCACGAGTTTAATACTATGGTGCCTCCCAGAATGCATTGCGGCAAAAAGCATGTCACCATTGTTGAGATTCATATGTAATGTGGATTCTTGATGTCTGTGTGTGTGTCCAAATATTATTTTTCCAACAATTAAAAAATAAAAACTCAGCTTGATATCTGATCTGTAGAAAAAAAATTGTTGTTGAAAAAAATATATTAATAAGAAATAACCACTTTTGGTCAATGATAACATTCATGAATTTTAGTACTTTACAATGTTGATATCTATAGGCCTTTCATCTGACCATTTTTTTCTGCCTTTCTTTGCAGCAAATTATGTGGTTTGGTAAACACTGTTAAAAGACCATAAACTCAAATAAAAAGTCAAGAATCAAATTGCCCAACTAAAGGCAACACTGTTCACTATAATGGTAATTTTTTAATGGTGATTTTAAAACATCAACATCTAAACCGCTGTTAATTCTCAATAAGACCGTCTGTAGGCGTCTGACAGAAATAAAGTCAGTCTGGTTAGTAATAAGTGAAGCTGGTAATGCTGTTTGTGGAGTTGTTTAATCCTCTGCTGAGATCTTCACAGATTTAATGTCCTCTTTTTTATCTTCTATTTAATCTAAGGCTGTGACTAAAGCCCTATTCGGACGGGACTAGTTTTCCAAACGACGTTTGAGTTACAATTCTTATCAACCTACGTCTGTGATTTCATGTACGGATTCGGACGGGACTAACATCTCCGTGTTTATTACCGAGGTAGGAGTGTCTGTGTTTTACATGTGGGCATTGCAGAAGATCACGTGTTCAGAATGCGTGGATTGCGTATGAAATTTGATCAAATGTATTTTGAAATTAAGTACTTTGAAATATAAAGTAAACCGTCCAAACGTATTTAGTGTCTTGTAAACATTTTATAAAAATTGTAGTATAAAAAAACTAAACATACATTTATCATCATGATTTTATATTAAGAATATGATTTGTAATTAAGTGCAGAAATGAAAGTAATCTTACCTGAAACTGATATTACAGTTGCCAGTCTTAACAGTTTACGTGATTTGGCTCTTCTTGTTGATTTTATTTATTCGCAGTGTAACGTTACCGAACACATCTACATGTCTACATCCATTATCGGTGCGCAAAAAGCAGAAACTTGAATACCCGGCGCGATAGCGAGAGATTGTACGGTAGTTCACGTTGACCAAAAACACAAGAAAAAGCGTTTTGGAAAAAAACATTTTCGGCAATCACAGACATTCGCATTCGGACGGGATTAGATTTCTCTGAGGACCGCCGAGTTTGACGAAAAACAGTAGGTAATTTGCTCTGGAATTTTTACAGAGGTCGTGTGAGAAAAAGACAGACATGGCAGATTCGGACAGGATTAAAATCTCAAAGTACGTCTGTGAAACAGAAATTTCTCTAACGACCCCCTGTGAAACTAGTCCCCTCCGAATAGGGCTTTAAACTCAGTTGTAGGTCTTGTGCTTCTCTCCTTCAGTGATTCTGCTTGTTAACAGCAGGTGTTCATCACTAATGCTCAATCATCAATTAATTAAACAATAAATTATCTCATTAACTTTAACACTGCTTCAGTGTTACTTTAACACTCTGTAGAGTGGGACCATATGTGCTCTAAGCAGTGTTGAATTAACACTGGGGATTTTGCTGTGTAGTGTGCCATTTCAAACAGAACCGCTGAGTGGCAACCCCTTTGCTTTGTTACTTTGTCAAGTAATGTTATCTGTAACCACATTTGGTGAGCACCATGTCCATGTTCATGCTTTTGTTTTGGGTATAATGCCACGCCACACCATGCCTTTGTTTTATGTTTGATCTTGCTTTTGAAGAGTATTGATAAACTGTACTTGGGTTCTTCTACAACTTGCCTCCAGTGGACTCCATGTTACACATTATCACAGTTTATTCACTATAGTTTAGAAAATGGTAATAAAATATGACAAGAACTCACTTATTCTCACTTACATAAATTAACTATAGTGTCCTGGTTTGACTGTAGTTTCCTAGTATGTGCCAGATTGTTCCCTTATGCTTAGCAAAATAGCCGGTGTTAAATTAACACTGCTCTGTGTTTAAATGGGAACCACCAGGGTGTTAAAAGTAACACTGAATCAGTGTAAGGGTACGTTTACACGACAACAATGTGCTAAAAACAGAAAAGTTTTTTCTTTGTTCAGATTACAACGTTATAAAAACGATCCCCGTTCATACGGATCCGTGAAAACAACTGATAACGCTGAAATTTGCATGCCAGACAAGTAGTTGGCGATGTCACTTTGTTAAGAAAAACTACGTGCCTGCGCACATACGCATTATTTTACAAAGGCTTTGACATCATATCATCATTGAGTCTGTTGTAAGGAACCTTAAATTTTTCATGATGACAAAATGTTATAATGTGTTGATTTGTGTAATTCTTATAACCACTTGTGATGATGTCCGTATTACAAGTTTACATTTTCAGGTCACCAAAATGCCATTGTCGTGTAAATTAACTGCCAAAACACATAAAACGTATTTGTAGTTGTACGTGTCCTGTAAACAGCCCTTTAGTGTTACTTAGATTTCGTTACTTGGCATTTTTGAAGACACCTGATGAAAACAAGCAAAATCACTGCAGAAATAGAAAGACGAGAACTACAACTGACTTCAGCCACAGTCTTAGATGAAATCAACTGAAGATAAAATACATTAAATCTCTCAAGATCTCAGCATAGGATTAAAAAAAAAAAACCTCTAAAACAGTTTTACAAGCTTCACTAATAAACAGTAAAGAATTATTGAGAATTTACAGAGGTTTAGATGTTGATGTTTTTTTGAAAAAAAATAGTTCCCTATCGTTCGGGCACTACGACGTACGTCGTGGTGAACGACGAATAGGAATCTCGCTAGAGAGGCCAATCTACTTCGAGTGAAACTAAACGAGCCAATGCATATTGGCGTGCAATCAATGGCATCAGCTGTGCAGCCTCGCAGCGCGGGTATTTAACAAGCAGCTGGTGTGACTGCACTTCAGCTTTTTGCCTCGGAGCCGAGCGTTTCGATGCTGTCTAATCTACTGAGTGATCAAACAACGAGCAAGCTCTTCAAGATGATCTCTCGTGTCTGGTGCGGGCGATACAGTGCAGCAGCGGGGTCGACTTTCTTTTTCTCTCTCTTTTGTTTTTGTGTTTCTGACTGAGCAAAACAACTGGTAACGTTTTCACGGCTGGTAACGGTGCGCCAAGAGCGCTGAATAGCCGTTCTTATGGCTGGTAAGACCGCCGGAAAATTGAGTCCCCTCTGTTGTTGGCCAGCCGCTGCTGTGTGTAAAAGCACAGCTGCAGGTCTGCTCAACACTCTGGGGGACCATGAGCGAGAGCTTCCGCGGGGAAAACCCGACGGATCTCTCGCTCCTCAGCGTGTCGTGTGCTGTCGAGCTGCCGGGCTGCAGCGCGGGTTGTCACGGCAACCCAGCGCTCGCTCGGCGCTCTAGGTGCGCGGTCTCCTTGTCTATTCTCTGTTGTAGCGCCCTCCCTGGTGGACACCAGGAGAGGTCTACTTCAGTAGAATGGCTTGGGTGATCTGAGAATCTGAAGTTGTGAGCTTCTGGATGGGATTGCTGGTCCTTCAAAATTGGAACAGCCAAAAGTGACAAATTCTGTATAAGTTTTCACCTCTCTCGCTACCCTCAATGGTGGGGTTGCTGTGCCTCTGGCGAGCCACCTCTGCCCTGCATGCGAGGCCGAGGCACTCTTATTGCACGAGGGTAGTTCTGAGCCAGGGTTGAGCTGCACTTGTCGACTGACCGTGTTCAAGTCACAGCGCAGGCCCTCGGCCAGACGATGTCCACCTTGGTGGTCCAGAAGCGCCCCTGGCTATCCTTCCAGAGGTGTGAGACGTCGTCAAAGTACGCTTTCTCGATGCTCCCATCTCACAAGGTGGCCTTTTCGGCGACACTGTTGAGAATTGGCCCAGCAGTTCTCCGCAGTCAGCAGCAGACTGAAGCGCTTCCCCGACGTACCACCAGAGTGCCTCGTGGGCTGCCCCTCAGTCTACTCGTCGCCAAGGTTGTCTTCCCCTGCAAAAAAAAAAAAAAAAAACACTCCGACACAGCCTGCTCTACTGTGTCCGCTGCAGGAGGATGACACCGCCCTTCTCAGCCACTGTTTAAGTGGTCGAACGAATCTTTTGAGTGTTCCACCACTGGAGTCACAGTGGTACCCAAATTCTCAAAAAAAGAGCAGTTCTTCTGCCCTGGGTCTGAAGAGGGCCAGGAGAGCAGTGGGAGGAGAGAATCCTCACCACTCTCATCCGCCTCTTCTATCGCCAGCAGGCAACAGTGTGCGGTTCGAGAACGCAACCAAGCCGCCTCCTGCACCTCCTGCCTCGTGGAACCAGGTAAGTGTTGCACAGCACACTCAGACTCCGCTACGGGCTGCCTCCCAGAGAGAGCCTTCCGAGCCGAGCCCCTGTGTTCCACCTCGTTGCCCCACTCCGGGTACACCTACGGTCCCTTTGGTCCCGCTTGTATGGTCTCTGCGAGCCTGGCTAGCGCTCCACAGTCCGTCTCGCTGGCTCATTCGGACCATCAGGCTCGGCTATGCGATTCAGTTCGCCCGGCGTCCCCCCAAGTTTCGGGCCATCCACTCCACTACAGTAAGAGCAGCCGATGCCCATGTCTTGTGCGCGGAGATCGCAGTCCTACTGGCGAAGGACGCGATAGAGCCGATCCCTCCAGCCGATATGAGGTCAGGGCACTACAGCCTTATTCATTGTACCCAAGAAAGGTGGTGGGTTACGACCGATCTTGGACCAGTGAGTTTTGAATCGGAGCCTTCACAAGCTACCGTTCAAAATGCTCATGCAGAAACGCATTTTCGAATGCATCCGTCCCCGAGATTGGTTTGCAGCGATCGACCTGAAGGCCAAGTACTTTCATGTCTCGATTCGTCCTCGACACAGGCCGTTTCTGCACTTTGCGTTCAAGGGTCGAGCATATCAGTACAAGGTCCTGCCCTTCGGGCTGTCCCTGTCTACTCGTGTCTTCACGAAAGTCGCAGAGGGGGCCCTTGTTCCCATGAGAGAACAGGGCGTTCGCTCCCTCAACTATCTCGACGACTGGCTCATATTGGCACACTCTCGAGATCAGTTATGCGAACACAGGGACCTCGTGCTCAGGCACCTCAGCCAGCTGGGCCTTCAGGTCAACTGGGAAAAGAGCAAACTCGCCCCCGTGCAGAGGATCTCTTTTCTCGGTATGGAGTTGGATTCGGTCGTTCAGACAGCGCGCCTCACAGAGCAGCGCGCTTAGTCGGTGTTGAACTGCTTGAACACGTTCAAAGGCAGGACAGCGGTCCCACTGAAATTCTTTCAGAGGCTCCTGGGGCATATGGCAGCAGCAGCAACCGCTGCTCGGCCTGCTCCATATGAGACCGCTCAGCACTGGCTTCACGACCGAGTCCCGAGGTGGGCGTGGCATCACGGCACTCACCGGGTGGCAATCACACCGGAGTGCCGCCAGACCTTCAGTCCGTGGTCAGACCCTTCATTCCTCCGGGCAGGAGTCCCCTTGGAACAGGTGTCCAGGCATGCTGTGGTTTTCACAGATGCCTCTGCCACCGGCTGGGGTGCCACGTACAACGGGCATGCAGTGTCAGGGGTGTGGACGGGCCCCCAACTGCACTGGCACATCAACTGCCTCGAGTTGCTAGCAGTACATCTCGCTCTGAGCCACCTAAAGAGGCCGCTACAGGGCAGAGACGTGCTGGTCCGTACAGACAACACTGCGACCGTTGCGTACATCAACCGTCAAGGTGGTCTACGCTCCTGTCGTATGTCGCAACTCGCCCGTCATCTCCTCCTTTGGAGTCTGAAGCATCTGAGGTCGCTTCGAGCCATGTATGTCCCCGGTGTGCTCAACCGTGTGGCCGACGAGCTATCACGAGCTGGGCTCCCGGGAAAATGGCGACTCCATCCCCAGGCGGTTCAGTTGATCTGGAGAGAGTTCGGAGAGGCTCAGGTAGACCTGTTTGCCTCCTCAGAACCTCCCACAGCCGGTTGTTTTACTCCCTGACCGAGGGAACACTCGGCACGGATGCACTGGCACACAGCTGGCCCCGGGGCCTCCGCAAATATGCATTCCCCCAGTGAGCCTTTCCCCCAGAGGTACTTAACACCATCACTTCTGCGCTAGCGCCGTCTACGAGACGTGCGTACGCCTTGAAGTGGAACCTGTTCGTCGAGTGGTGTTCCTCCCGCAGAGAGGACCCCCGAAGATGTTCGATAGGGTCAGTGCTTTCCTTCTTGCAGCAAGGGTTGGAGCGAAGGCTGTCTCCCTCCACCCTTAAAGTACATGCTGCTGCTATTTCAGCATATCATGACCACTTAGATGGCAAAACAGTTGGGAAGCACGACCTGATCGTCAGGTTCCTTAGGGGGGCGAGACGATTAAATCCTCCTCGTCCCCCCTCCATACCCTCTTGGGACGCTTCCCTGGTGCTCCGAGCACTTCAGGATGCTCCCTTTGAGCCTTTGCAGTCAGCAGACTTAAAGCTTCTCTCCTTGAAGACTTTGCTGCTGGTTGCACTGGCCTCGATCAAGAGGGTAGGGGACCTGTAAGCATTTTCGGT
The DNA here is from genome assembly GCF_964197995.2 of Scardinius erythrophthalmus. Lineage (NCBI taxonomy): Eukaryota > Metazoa > Chordata > Actinopteri > Cypriniformes > Leuciscidae > Scardinius > Scardinius erythrophthalmus. The sequence continues at coordinate 30,877,102 of NC_138221.1, forward strand.
CGACGAATCGTGCCTAGAGTTCGGGCCGGGTGACAACCATGTTGTACTGAGACCCCGGCCTGGCTATGTGCCCAAGGTTCCTACCACTCCCTTTAGAGATCAGGTAGTGAACCTGCAAGCGCTGCCCCTGGAGGAGGCAGACCCAGCCCTGGCTTTGCTCTGTCCCGTTCGCGCTCTGCGTATGTACGTGGACAGAACCCAAAGCGTCAGGACCTCAGACCAGCTCTCTTGTCTGTTACGGAGGCCAGCAGAAGGGAAAGGCTGTCTCCAAGCAGAGGATGGCCCACTAGATAGTGGATGCCATCACCTGGGCTTACGAAGCTCAAGGCGTGCCCTGCCCGCTCAGGTTGCATGCACACTCCACGAGAGGCGTTGCATCCTCCTGGGCGCTGGCACGTGGCGCCTCGCTAACAGATATCTGTAGAGCTGCGGGCTGGGCGACACCTAACACGTTCGCTAGATACTTAGCCTACGTGTAGAGCCCGTGTCCTCCCGTGTTCTCACCCTAAACGGGTAGAAGCACTGTGAGTACCGGCTCTGTCGGCTTGCTGCACCCTACTGTGCACCCTTATTGCTCCAGAGTCAAAGCCTGTCGAGTCCTCCAAACACCCTCGGCCCGGACGTGGCAGAGCGTCCGGTGCCAGGTCTTTATCCGCTGAATCCTTGAAAACCGAGTCTAGGCTGGGTCCCATATGTGTGACCCTACAGGGATCCCATATGTGTATATCTTCCACGGCTGCTCCTAAACGGAAGCCCGTGTCTTTCCCTTGGGCTAAGTCACCCATTATTTATATGCAGTACAACCCTTGGGTTAGTCCATATGTGTATTCCCACATAACTCTTCTTAAGAATGTGGCTCCCGCAGCGTTCCCCTCCCTCAGTTCGGGCACGCTTCCCAGTGTTATCCAATAATCTCACTGTATGGGTTATCACGGAACAACAGTGAAGGATACTCTCGGTGTAAGCCCTCTCCTATCGTCCTTCCAGGCAAGAAGATGTAGAGGCATGCTCAGGGCGCTGGATGGGGTGCAGCAGCTGTGGCACTTTGGTAGGGATTCCTATTCGTCGTTCTCCACGACGTACGTCGTAGTGACCGAACGATAGGGAACGTCTTGGTTACATATGGTAACCCTCGTTCCCTGAGGGAGGGAACGGAGACGTACGTCCCGTCGCCACATCTTCTGCTACCTGCCGGGGCAGCCAGCTCACCAGCTCGGCTCCTCAGCAAAAAACTGAAGTGCAATCACACCAGCTGCTCGTTAAATACCCGCGCTGCGAGGCTGCACAGCTGATGCAAATGATTGCACGCCAATATGCATTGGCTCGTTTAGTTTCACTCGAAGTAGATTGGCCTCTCTAGCGTGTAACGGAAAGCAGATGATCAGGTCTGCCTTTGTGTTGATTAATCAAATCTAATCAACAAACAAAAGGTACTGATTAACCCCTCAAAACAAAACAACAGTGTTAGCAGATGCTCGGTCAGGTCCCCTGAGTTAATCTCATCAACTCAAGAAGATATTCACACTGAAAAGGAAGGACAAAGTTCGCCACGCGGTTCCACGTGTGCACGACTCTGCATACACACACACAAAACACAGACTCCTTATCATGCCCGACCACTTGTGGTCAAAATTACCTTTTTAAAATGTTTAAAATGTATTTCTTGCTGTGCTTATGATCCTTATACCCGAAATACGATATCTATAAGCTTTATTGATATGTAATCAGTTTAATATGCATGTAATCACGAGAAATCCTGTTTCTTTGTGTTGTTGACTAACAGAATTGTCATTCGCGGTATTGTTTTGTTCAGAAGAACACAACGGTGTTGAATATTTAGCACAGAATATTAGAGGATGCATTATTTGATTAATACCAGTTTTATAAATGTTTATGAACGAAGTTTATTCCGCCAGCATTAGTTAGAAGAGGCGTGTACCTTTCCAAATGAAAGGACATGACCACAATACGTCCTCCCAGGCGATTGGGTCACGCACGCAAGGGGGCGTGACTTGAGCTCCTTCAAAACACAGCGGGCTCTCTCACCTCTCTCTCTCTCACCTCGCTCTCATCCTTCCTCCTCTTCTACCGGCGCGACGCTTCCCCGAGGAACATCCCGGAAGGCCTCGGACAAACACATGTTCGAGTCGTAGCAGCCGTTCCTTTGCAACTAAGTTATATTTGCCTCTTCCTTCACGGAAGATGAAGACGAACTTTCTCGGTAACGTTACTTTTCAGTGAGCCTTTTCAAGCTTCCCGCGACACCGGAAGACGCAGTCGAAACAGGACCTCGTCCGCGCTTTCAGCATCAACCAAACAGAGAACAGACGTGCAAGTATATTTATCTGATAAAAGCTGCTTTTCTGGGGTCCGTCGTTTAGGTTTCTGTATGTAACAATTACTAGCTTTTCCCTTCTCTCTATTTCTCTCTTTCTTTCTTTCATTTCATTTTATTCTTATCACGTATGTTATTATTGTTTAAATGTTTGTTTGTGTTTATTGTTTGCATTTTTACGTACGTTTCTATTCGTAGCTCATATAATCTTTAGTCACATTTATTAAAATCCATTTATACTTTTCACTGTCTCTGTGTTTGAAAACCCACCATTCTAAAGTCAATGAAACAAAAGATCCAGCTACAAGCTCGATATTAGACTACATTCAGTAGTTTTAATTAATAAACTCATAAAGTTTACTGTTCGTGGCCAGAACCTAAACTTTATTGGAGTTTGTAAAGAGATAACCCTTCTTAACTGTGATAATCTCACCGTTACTCGCTGGACGAATAACGATTAGATCAGTTACAGAACCAGTTAATCTCTATAATTGATAAAATAAATGTACATGCGACTTATGAATTATGACCATGAGTCATAATTATTAATATTTCCAAAATTCCCTATATTCTTGAGCTAATTCAAATTTACCCAAAGTCGTATTCGCTACAAGCGAGATTCCTATTCATCGTTCACCACGACGTACGTCTCCGTTCCCTCCTTCAGGGAATGAGGGTTACCATATGTAACCGAGACGTTTGGTTTGGAGTCACCATCATGGTGATCAGTATTTGTTTTAGTTGGACTCTTGACACTTGATTAAGTTACATGTTTACTTATTGATGATAAAGAAAGTAATCATCATGTAATAATCCCAGGCAATGAACTTGTTCAGAGTCTAATCTGGTTTAGTATGTGATGTATTATGACTTTAACCTCATTGATAACAGCAGCCCTGAACATCTTGATAATAAAAAGTATAGTGATAATCTGAAAAATACAGAAAACAGTTAACTTTTTTCTTTTTTTTTTTATCTCAGCAGAGGATTAAAAAAAAAACCCTCTAAAACAGTTTTACAAGCTTCACTAATAAACAGTAAAGAATTATTGAGAATTTACAGAGGTTTAGATGTTGATGTTTTATTGAAAAAAATAGTTTGGTTTGGAGTCACCATCATGGTGATCAGTATTTGTTTTAGTTGGACTCTTGACACTTGATTAAGTTACATGTTTACTTATTTATGATAAAGAAAGTAATCATCATGTAATAATCCCAGGCAATGAACTTGTTCAGAGTCTTATCTGGTTTAATAGGTGATGTATTATGACTTTAACCTCATTGATAACAGCAGCCCTGAACATCTTGATAATAAAAAGTATAGTGATAATCTGAAAAATACAGAAAACAGTTAACTTTTTTTTTTTTTTTTTTTTTTCTTAAAGAAACATTGCATCATTTGGACACAAACACAGACATCAACAATCAGCATATGAATCTCAACTAATGTGGCATGCTTCTTGTCCCAATGCATGTTGGGAGCTATGAGTTTTATACTACACTCAAAATAATTCAGTGGTAAATATCACAGTAATAATTAACTTCATTAACTTAATAAAATCTCTGAATATCATTTACTTGATTGTTTGAGTTGGACATACCTAAATAATTGACTAAAACTCCAACAATTAATTTTGTCTGAAATTTAGTTATATTTAAGTTTGAAGTTTTTCACTAAAATAATTTAGTATTTGACTAACCAATTATTTATTTAAAATACACTTAGCTAATATATTTGTGACATTTCCATCACAATATTTGAGAATGGGTAATTAAACTGATCTGTTTCAAGAACCACAAATATTACTTAAATAAAATCAATATTATTAATATTTAACACGCATAAGAAATTGATTAAGTTTACTCAATTAAAAAAATGTGCCCCTCCCCCACCCTCTGACGTGACTACAGCTCAATGGTTGTGAGCGCGCGCTGTTTGAACTCTCTTCAGTCCAGAACAGTTCTCCTCTCCTCTTCTCAGCGGCGCAGAATTGGTGCATTTCCTCAGTGAAATTCAGGTGTGTGTATGTTTTATTTTATCTGTATAATCATTAATGTGCTTTAAATCATTTTATTTAATGCGAAAGAACATACAGAGACGCAATGTTACTCTCCTTAAACGAGTTAAACGAGTGTCAACTCGCGCCTGTCTTTTCGCATGATTGTAACGCCTTGCAAAAAAACACACACACGACTATATTCCTAAAGATAATGAATATAACTTATTTGGATGATAAAATGTCCTCAGAACTGTGCACTGTTTGTTTATTGGCAGGTTATGGAGTTAGTCGCGTCGCAGTATCTCTGGGCCGTGTGAGTGACACAGGACGGCGGTCTAAAGTTAGAGGTTCCTCCGCAGAGGTGAATCCGTCTCCGGCACGAGAACCAGCACTGATCCGGTGGATACTGGATAACAGACCGGTTGATTACACTTGAATTACTTGAATGTTTAGGCCTAAATGTTTAATTTTTGCATAGTTTGTTACATGAGTTTAAATGTAGGCAATACTGTATACGTGTTAAAAATAGTATAAAATATGCTGTATTGCTGTAGGCTATTCATTGACAATAAAGGCCAATGTCATGTAGTTATACCTACGAGAGGTTCTCTCGTACTGCGTAATAGCTTACGCTATGGGGAAACACTCTTTTCCTCGAGATACTGAAGCCAAAAAATTATCCTTAATTTTGTATTAATGTAAAACGCGTTGCGGCAGCACGCAGACATGGGCGAGACAGCTCGCGCGCCCATTGGCTGCTCTGCGGCAACTGCAGCAGCCTATCGAGAGAGGCCCCTCGTGACGACTGATCCAATGAGTCACAACTGATCCACTACATCATGTCCCGCCGAAACGGGTGGGGCCTTGGGCTATAAATATAGCATTCGGGAGGCTGGTTAGCTGATTTTTCATCTCTTCAGCGAAGCTCACGCATCGCTGGATCCGGAGAGCTACCCTGCCCCTGCGCCCCATTCACGCGTCACTCACCGGCGAAAGGAGAAAAGAGTGTTTTTAGTCCCGCCTAGGCCGGACTGACCTCAATTTCTCACACATTTCTCAGTTCCCTGAGTCAGGTGACTGGAAATATCAATATTGCAGCAAACGAGCCTGTTATAATACAAGCACGCCTGCAAACAAACGCCGAAGAAAACATGTTGACACTCTCTGATAATACTCACGCTAACAGAATGCCTATATGTATTCTCCTGTAGCCCAGTGGCGCGAGAGACCCGTGTTCGATCCTGGGTCTACAGTGAAAATTATGCCGTCAATGCTTCGCTCTGTCAGTTCCCTTTAAAAGCGACTGCAGATGTGTATTTTGCAGCCAACGAGCGCGTTGTACAACCCGCTCGCCTGCACCCAAACACCGTTTCTAAGGTTCCCGCGCGTCACTGGCGAAAGGAGAAGAGAGAGTTTTTAGTCCCGCTGCGGCCGGACCGACCTCCATTTCTCACGCATTTCTCAGTCCCCTCTGAAGTTCGGGCGACTGGAAATGTCAGTATTGCAGTGAACGAGCCTGTTGTAATACATACATGTGGCCCAGTGGTAGATTCTTAGTCTTTCGCGCGAGAGACCTGTGTTCGATCCCGGGTCTACCAGCAGTGAAAATTAGGCCGTCAATGCTTTCGTTCTGTCAGTTCCCTTGAAGGCGACTGCAGATACGTATTTTGCAGCCAACGAGCACGTTGGACAACCCGCTCGCCTGCACCCAAACATTGTTTTCTATGGCAACTTCTCGCTCGCTCAGTTCCAGATAAATGCGACTGTTCCAGTGTATTCTGCAGTAAACAAGTCGGCGACACAGCCCACTTGCCTGCACACAAACGCCGCTTTTATGGCTACCCAGATAAATCCCATAAGAGTGTATTTTCTGGTGGTCCGGCCTCGGCCGATGGTGTTATGAGTGTAGAAAAATGCCCAGTGCTCATTCCTACACACAAGCACAGCCCGTCACACAGGGCTCGTGCAAAAAAAAAAAAAATCGACCCAGATCGATTGCGCATTAAACATAGTAAATGTGCCCACTGCCCAGTGCCCACAGACACTACGCTCTGCATTTCTCAAGGTTTCTGTAGAAACGAAACCAGCGCGCATTCACTCTGCTCAGGCAGACAATGCTCTCAGTGCAGTAAATGTGCCCGCTATCCCGCGCCCACATTCACTCATAGACATGACAAGTCCTACGGGACTCGCCCAGCCCTCCCCCTCTCGGTTGACCGCCGCAGAGGAGTCGAGCGCGGGCAGTCTGCCCGCTGTGATCAGCGCGCCCCCTGCCTCAAATGTCATAAGCGCGACGCTTATGTTACAGCACACCGAAGCTCCTCTGTCGCTAAGCAACCAGAGCGCGCTCCTCATTCGGCCCCTAGCCATTCATGCAGATGCATGCGCTCAGCGCTCGCACCCCTCAGACTCCGGGGCATGCGAGTATTGAACTACTTGGACGATTGGCTGATTTTAGCTCAATCACACTCGGAGCTCATAGAGCACAGGACCATTTTTCTCGAACACATCGAGAATCTGGGTCTCAGAGTCAATTGGGCAAGAGTTCTCTGTTCCCCAGCCAAATAATATCTTTTCTGGGCACAGAACTGGACTCACTGTCTATGATAGCGCGTCTGTCCCGCTCAGAAATTTCAGAGGATGCTGGGTCTCATGGCCTCAGCATCATCAGTACTTCAGCTGGGTCTGCTTCGCATGCGCCCGCTACAGTTCTGGCTGAAAGCGCGAGTACCGCGCAGAGCGTGGACTTCCGGTCTGCTTCGTCTCACGGTCAATCAGAAATGCATCACAGCTCTGAAACCTTGGAAAGTAACCAACTGGTACCGATCAGGTGTAAGCCTGGGGACTTCCTCGAGTGTTAGGGTGGTGTCTACGGACGCATCCACCTCGGGATGGGGAGCGCTGCTCGAGGGAAGACCGTTCTTTGGCCAGTGGTCAGAACGGGAAAAGCTTCTGCACATAAACTGCCTGGAAATGCTGGCAGTCATCAACGCGCTCAGGCGTTTTTATCCCCAGATGAGAGATCACCACGTTCTGGTCCGCTCGGACAACATGTCAGTGGTGGCTTATATAAATCGCCAAGGAGGCGTCAGATCCAGAGCCCTTCACAGGCTGACGGAACACCTCCTGAATTGGGCTCAGCACAGTTTGCGCTCGCTGAAAGCCGTGCACGTGCCGGGTCTTTTGAACATAGGACCAGACAGACTGTCAAGGAACAATGTTCCGGCAGGGGAATGGTCTCTACATCCGCAAACAGTTCAACTGCTGTGGAAAACATTCGGCAAAGCGAAAGTAGACCTATTTGCGTCTCAAGAAAACGTCTAGTGACATATCACCCTCACACTGTGGAGTGTCGGAGGTTCTTTCCTTCCTACAAGAGCTACTGGATAAGGGCAGAGCCCCATCCACGCTCAAGGTTTATGTGGTGGCCATAGCAGCGTTTGCTGAGCCAACGCTGGGTCAGTCACTGGGAAGAAACGATTTGATCATTCGCTTCCTTCGAGGAGCTAAGAGAATGAATCCTCCCAGACCCCCCTCAGTCCCCATTTGGGACCTTTCCACGGTCCTAGAGGCCATGAAAAGCGCCCCATTCGAGCCTATTCAGTCGATAGACCTGAAACATTTGTCTTTCAAAACAGTGTTTCTTCTGGCTCTCGCTTCAGTGAAGCGCATAGGGGACTTGCAGACGCTCTCAGCGAACGCGACGTGTATAGAGTTTGGGTCTAACGACTCTAGAGTCATACACAGCAAAAACTCCAGTGTTAAATTAACACTCCTGGGAGTGTATATGAGTCCACACTCAAGAGTGTAAAGTGTTAAAATATGAGTGTTAAAATTAACACTCAAGAGTGTTAAAGTTAATGAGCTAATTAAGTGATTAATTTAGTAATGATTGATCATTATTGAAGACACCTGATGTTAACAAGCAGAATCACTGAAGGAGAAAATCACAAATTGTAAGCCACCGTTATGGTGATGGGTGTTTGCTTTAGTCGGGCTCTTGACACTTATACATTTACTTTAGATTTTGTTTGGCTGTTGTATCTTATAACTGCCCGATGAACAAAGAGAAAAAGTGATCTGCTGGTGTTGGTTATATTATGACAATCATCATTTGAACTTGATCACTGAACTCATTAAGATCCTTATTTCTGACTTAGATTTATGTTGTTGATTACAGCATAACTGTGAATCTGCATAAATATCCAGAATTTTAGATATTATACAAAGGATTTCTTAAAAGTTGTTTAAAAAAAAAAATCTTTCTTTTAGGCACACACAGACGTCAAGATTCAGTCTATGCATCTCAACAATGGTGACGAGCAGAATATTTAATTAGGAAAAGTAAATTACACAGACAATTCAGATCATAATTTATTCATACCGCAATGCATGATGGGAGCCATTAATGAGTTGTGATTGGTGGCAGCGACTGCAACATGCTTTATTATTGTCACCAGTGTTGAGATTCACAGGCTGATTATTGATGTCTGTGTTTCTAAATAAATTCATTTGAAAGTCTTTTGATCAGAACAATGGTTATGAAATATTTTTGGATTATATGAAAAATACTGAAAATCATGTGCTGTAGAATCACAGAGCTGCTGTAACTAACAAGTTAAGCCATCTCAATAAGTTTTGTTTTACAGATCACAACATGATTATGTCAAAACATAACCAACACCATCAGATCACATTGTCTCTTTGTTCATCTGACTGTTATAAATCAATAACAGCAGACAAGCAAAATTTAAAGTAAACATATAAGTGTCAAGAGCCCGACTAAAGCAAACACCCATCACCTTAATGGTAACTTACAATTAGTGATTTCCTCCTTCAGTGATTCTGCTTGTTAACATCAGGTGTCTTCAATAATGCTCAATCATCACTAAATTAATCACTTAATTATCTCATTAACTTTAACACTCTTGAGTGTTAATTTAACACTCATATTTTAACACTTTACACTTTTGAGTGTGGACTCATATACACTCCCAGGAGTGTTAATTTAACACAGGAGTTTTTGCTGTGTACTCAAGCCAAGGCACGGGTACATTCCTAAATCCCTCAACACCCCGTTTAGGGCGCAGATCATTTCCCTGTCAGCCATACCGGTCTCTGACGAGGAGGGAGACGCAAGCTTCCTTTGCCCAGTCAGGGCATTAAGAGCTTATGTGTCTTGCTCAGCTGTCTTTAGACAGACGGAGCAGCTCTTTGTTTTGTTCAGCGGACGTTCTAAGGGACTGGCCGCGTCGAAACAGAGCCTATCCAGGTGGATAGTTGATGCTATAGCGCTGGCTTATACATCAAAGGGCTTACAATGCCCGTTAGGTGTCAAAGCGCACTCCACGAGAGGCATGGCCTCGTCATGGGCTTGGTCTATTGGGATTGCTTTACAAGATATCTGTATGGCGGCAGGCTGGGCCTCCCCGTCTACATTTATAAGGTTCTACAGCCTAGAAGTTCCCGCTTTGCAGGCCAAGCTGCTCTCGGTCTAATAAACCAGTATTATCTGCCCGTCACTACCGGCTCAGAATACTGAAACCGTTATAGCGACGTTCACTGAGCGACTATATTTTCTGTGGGCAGTGTGTAAGTCCCCCTGATATTATATCAGCCCAGGCTGAGTTCACCCTGGCTGTATGAAACACTTGATATAACCTGCTCTTTATAGAGCACTATATTCTAGGGAATGATACTAATCAGCCTCTCTTTCCGGACTCTCTGTGAGTCCCTGATGATTATACACTGTATGAGCCCCGGGCACCTACCCGTGGGACTTTAGTGTGGGATCTCAGCACGCACAGCGTTTTGCATTGTGTTCCCCATAGCGTAAGCTATTACGCAGTATGAGAGAACCTCTCGTAAGAGAACGTACTCGGTTACTAACATAACCTCGGTTCTCTCTAGAAGAGGGAACGAGTACTGCGTATCCTGTCGTGCATGCATCAAACTCTGGTTCGCTTCGGCGATGAAAAACCAGCTAACCAGCCTCCCGAATGCTATATTTATAGCCCAAGGCCCCACCCGTTTCGGCGGGACGTGGCGTAGTGGGCGCAAAACGCCCTCATTGGATCAGTCGTCACGAGGGGCCTCTCTCGATAGGCTGCTGCAGTTGCCGCAGAGCAGCCAATGAGCGCGCGAGCTGTCTCGCCCATGTCTGCGTGCTGCCGCAACGCGTTTTACATTAATACAAAATTAAGGATAATTTTTTGGCTTCAGTATCTCGAGGAAAAGAGTGTTTCCCCATAGCGTAAGCTATTACACAGTACTCGTTCCCTCTTCTAGAGAGAACCGAGGTTACGTAAGTAACCGAGTACGTTTTTAAATGTTTTCCCCTGATTATTTCTACTCAATTTTATTTGTTAATGTACCAAATGCAGTTTCTCAGATCTATTTAATTTGTTTTACTTACATTAACTCAGTTAATACAGTGTATGCAATTGATTTCACTGCTTAATTTAATCAATATTTGAAGTGTAAAAATGTTTCACCAAAAAAATTGAGTAAATCATATTAAAAGTTTTTAGAGTGCATCACCACCAGAGTTCATGTCACATATACAAAAACATATTCCAGCCAATTTTCAACATTTTAATCACTGTTCTAGAAACATATTTGACTCAACTTTGTTCATTTGCAATAATATGTTATGATTTGTTCACAAACAACAGGCCCAGACAGTTCACAATTAATGTAAATACACGGTCTTACAATGTCATTGCTTTTCAACTGCTCTTTCAAATCCTGTAGGAAAATGAACAGTCTTCATAAAGGTCAGTGATACTCTGACTGTAATCCTCAAACTGGCTTCTGCACTGTACAATTTAAAAATTTGCCAACTGCGTATAAGTGAATCAGATGTTGGTCATCAAAACATGAAATCTGTATGAAACGCATAAACAAATGACACAATGGGCCCTATTTTAACGATCTGAAACGCAAGTGGCAAAGCGCAAAGCAAGTAACTTTGTGGGTGGGTCTCGGCGCTGTTGCTATTTTCCCCGCGGGATAAATGACTCTTGCGCCCGGCGCAAATCTAAAATGGGTTGGTCTGAAGTAGCTTCATTATTCATAGGTGTGGTTTGGGCATAACGTGAAATAAACCAATCAGAGCATCATCTCACATTCCCTTTAAGAGCAGACGCGCTTTTTCCTTGGCGTATTGCTATTATAATGGCGGATTTGCCAGGAGAGCCGAGGAGAGCAACGCTCTCGTCACGGCCGTAAAAGAGAGAGAAGTGACATTGGGGATGGAGAAACACACCCAAATTAGCTTCGGTTAAACAGGTATATAATAATGTGGGTAAATGTGTAAGCTAGATGTATGCTTTTATAATAAATTGTCTATCTATCTATCTATCTGTCTATCTATCTATCTATCTATCTATCTATCTATCTATCTATCTATCTATCTATCTATCTATCTATCTATCTATCTATCTATCTATCTATCTATCTATCTATCTATCTATCTATCTATCTATCTATCTGTCTGTCTATCTATCTATCGTTTGTCATAATATGATTTGCAAAAATGAAAACTGCTGCTTCTGTGTAGATTAGAGAATCAAAGTGTATGCGCATTGTGCACGCTATACATTATGGTCAAGCATGCGCCCTTAAAATAGCTTAATGAACAACGCGCAACGCACCACTGACTTTAGACTAGGTTTTTTCTGGCCAGTGGCGCAATTGTTTTATGGAACAGTAAAATAGCACCAGGGATTGTTTGCGCCGGAACACGCCTCCTTTTTTGCGCTGAACCGCCCAGGGAGCGCAAGTTCATTCCCTAGTTTAGCGACGTGCTTCTGTGGAGGGAAAAGTGCGCTTTGCGCGGGTGCAAAATAGGAATGAAACATGCGTCGGTGTACAAAGTCAATTGCGCTGGGTGCAAGATAGGGCCCACAGTGTATAAATTCTATATGACTTTAATTTGACTAGCATATGATTCAATATAAGAACTTGACATATATAATGATTTATATATGAGTATCAGTTATTTTCTACTAATACCATACACATTTGCATACTTTTGTCATGTAAAACGCATATAAGACTTTTTACAGTATTCATATATAATACAAAAATCCCCTACAAGTTGCATGTGTGCTATTTAGTATGAAAGTGGCCATAATCGGTCTGATTTTGTATAGGACATGTATTGGCCTTACATGAAACACAGAAGGTAATTCTGGCCGATTTAAGTAAGGAAGATATATGGTTGCTGTATATGAAGCATGCAGGTTCTCTTACGAGAGATACTCTCGTACTGCGTAGAATACGCTAGGGGAAAATCCTTTTCCACGAGAATACTGAAGCCAACAAAATTATCCTTTAATTTTGCATTAATGTAAAACGCGTTGCGGCAGCATACAGACATAGGCGAGGCAGCTCGCGCGCCTATTGGCTGGTCTGCTGGCAACTGCTTAAGCCTATCGAGCGAGACCTAGAGTGACGTCAGACCCAATGAGGGCGCTTCGCGCCCTCTGCGTCACGTCCCGCCGAAACGGGCGTGGCTTAGGTCTATAAATACCGCTCGCAGGCATTAATTCTCTGATTTTTCATCCTTCAGCGAAGCAACTCACATCGCTGGATCCGAGAAGAAGCCGCGCTGTCGAAGGAGCACCTCAGCGGGACGAGTCGAGAAGCTGCTGGCCGCGCCGCCTTCATCGCCTTCCTGCTGCGCTATCCAGCGCCCATATCCTTTTTCTTACTCTGTGTGTGTGTGTTCGCCGGCGCGACTCACACTATCTAAAAGAGCTGCGTCTTTTTCAAGATGCCTGCTTGTGGCTCGTGCAGAGCCCCACTCAGCGACGGGGACCGCCATGTCATCTGCGCTTCCTGCCTGGGTCAAGAACACGCAGCTCTCGCACTCGCTGATGGCGGCTGCCATCACTGCGAGCTGTTGCCTTTAGCGACTCTGAGGACTCGCTTGGCACTGTTCACCGAGACTGCGCCCACACCTGCTGTTGTGCCGCGCCGTAAAAAGCGCCGCGCTCAGCGGATCCCGGAGCCCTCTCTCAGCCGTCAAAGCTCGCCGGTGCGCCCGCCTGCTTCTCCGGTTTCATCAGCTTCGCTCACGGACGGACAGCGGCCGCGGTCTGCCGCCGCTTCTGTCGATGACGCTGATGAGATCGATGCGCTGCTTCGAGAGGAGGATTCCTGCTCTCTCATAGCATCAGGCAGTGAGGATTGGGCGGGCTCTGAGGACCCCACCCCTCCTGCCCGTGCTTCTACGGGAAAGAGAGCGAGCATTGAGGCGGAGCTCATGCGCGTGCTCACTCAGGCCACGGCGAGCCTCGGCCTCGAGTGGACCACGCCTGAGCAGCCTGCTCATAACCGGCTGGACGGCTTCTTCCTGCCTGGGGAGCGCGTTTCACCTGCATCCAAGCCAGCGCCCTTTCTTCCTGAGCTTCATGAAGAAGTCGCTAAATCTTGGAACTCCCCTTTTTCAACCAGGACTCGGTCCTCTGTCTCTTTGGCGTTCTCCGCTGTCGATGACGCAAAGAACAGAGGCTACCACTCCCTGCCGCCGGTTGAAGAGGCTATCGCAGCGCACTTATGCCCGCCCTCCGCTGGACGGCGTGCTAAGATGGCGCTGCCCTCAAAAGCCTGCCGCACGACGTCGACTCTGCTCCGCCGCGCTTTCTCCGCCGCCGGGCAGGCCGCGTCAGCGTTGCACACCATGGCCACGCTTCAGATATACCAGGCCGATCTCCTCCGCCAGATGGACGAGAAAGGACCTGACGCAATCTGTGTGCCGGACTTGAGGAGCGCTACAGACCTCGCTCTTCGCGCCACCAAGTCAGCAGCACAGGCCATCGGACGGAGCATGGCCTCGCTCACCGTGTCTGAGAGACATCTGTGGCTTACGCTCTCTGACATGTCTGAGTCGGAGCGCACCGCGTTCCTCGACGCGCCGCTTTCCCCTGCCGGCCTCTTCGGAACCTCGGTCAAAGATTTCGCCGATAGGTTCGCTGAGGTGCAGAAAGCGACCCAGGCCATGAAGCACTTCCTCCCGAAGCGCTCCAGTTCTGCAGCAGGCCGTGCGAAACCGTCTGCTCAGAGCTCACAGCCTAAGCCTCCGCCCGCCGCCTCCTCTTCTCAACACCGCCAAGCCCAGAGCTCGAGACCGCGCTCTCGCTCATCCGGCCGCCGCCCCGCCCCGCGTGGCCCGCGGCAGAAGGTTGTGTTGAAGCCAGAGGCCCCGAAATCATCCTAGCACGCCTAGGAAAGCGACGGTGTCCAAGTCCCGCTGCGGCCGGACTTCCACCAAAGCTTGCCGCTCGTCCAGTTCCAGGAAATGTGACTGGTCCAGCGTATTTAGCAGCCAACAAGCCGGTTCCATTACCCGCTTGCCTGCACACAAAAGCCGTTTTTACGGCTACCCAGATAAATCCCTTAAAGAGTGTATTTTCTGGTGTCCCGGCCACGGCCGACGGTGTTTCATGTGTAGAAAAAATGCCCGCTACTCAGCGCCCATTCCTACACACAAGCACAGCCCTTTACACAGGGCGCGCGCACATAAAATCGACTCAGATCGATTGCGCTTCAAATGTAGCAAAAGTGCCCACTACCCAGTGCCCACTAACGCTACTTCCCACATGTCTCACGGTCCCTGTGAATACAGGACCCGTATGCATATGCTCTGCTCACGCGAGCAATGCTGCAAAGGTGGTGTACGTGCCCGCCGCTCCGCGCCCACGCCCACACACAGACATGAAACTAGCCCAGCCCTCCTCCTCTCAGCTAAACACTGCGGAGGAGTCGAGCGCGGGCATTCTGCCCGCTGTTATCAGCGCGCCCCTGCCTCAGACGTCATGAGCGCGACGCTTATGTCACAGCACACAAAAGCCGCTGCATCGCGAGCCGATCAGAGCGCGCTTCGCATCCGGCCCCTAGCTACTCGCGCACCTGCGTGGGAAAAGCTTCCCGGGGTTTCGAGATGGGTGCTGAACGTCATAAAAGGAGGCTATTCGCTGCAGTTTCGCCGACGCCCCCGCCGCTTCACGGCGCGCGTCGAGACCACGGTAGAATCGAAAGTAGCCCATCTACTTCGAACCGAGATTTTGAAACTGTTGAGCAAAGGGGCTATAGAACCCCTATCTCAAGCTCAAAGCGAAGGGGGGTTGTACAGCAGATACTTCCTGGTGCCCAAGAAAGACGGGGGTCTCAGACCCATACTAGATCTGCGGCAGTTGAACAGAGCGCTTATGAAGCGCCAGTTCAGGATGCTCACAACCAGAAAAATCCTCGCGCACGTCCGCCAGGGGGACTGGTTTGTGTCAATAGATCTAAAAGACGCGTATTTTCAAATACAGATAGCGTCACGTCACAGGCGATTTTTGAGATTCGCCTTCGAGGGCCAGGCATATCAGTACACAGTCCTGCCTTTCGGCTTGTCCCTGGCACCCCGTACATTTACGAAGTGCATGGATGCAGCGCTCGCACCCCTCAGATTACGGGGCATACGAGTGCTGAACTATCTGGACGACTGGCTGATTCTAGCCCAATCTCGCTCAGAGCTCGTAGAGCACAGGACCATTTTACTCGATCACCTCGAGAATCTCGGTCTCACAGTGAATTGGGAGATGAGCTCACTTTTCCCCAGACAGATTATATCTTTTCTGGGAATAGAGCTGAACTCGCTGCTAATGACAGCACGCCTGTCATCTCAGCGCACACTAGACATTCGTCGCGCAGCCGGCGCGTTCCGCTGCGGCGCGATAGTCCCTCTCAGAGCTTTTCAAAGGATGCTCGGCCTGATGGCCTCAGCATCTTCAGTTCTCCAGTTGGGCCTTCTGCGCATGCGCCCACTGCAGTTCTGGCTCAGAAAGAGAGTACCACGCTCAGCGTGGGCCTCCGGTCGGCTTCGCGTCAAGGTCAATCGAGCATGCATTGCAGCTTTGAAACCTTGGGTGGCAAAAGACTGGTACCAATCAGGTGTAAGCCTGGGGACTTCCTCGAGAGTGATGGTGGTGTCCACGGACGCATCCACCTCGGGATGGGGAGCGCTGCTCGAGGGCAGACCGTTTTTTGGCCTATGGTCAAAGCGGGAGAAGCTCTTACATATCAACTGCCTCGAAATGTTGGCAGTGAGCAAAGCGCTCACGCGCTTTTGTCCCCTCATACAGGGACACCACGTGCTAATACGTTCAGACAACGTCTCAGTGGTGTCCTACATAAATCGCCAGGGCGGCCTCAGGTCCCTGACTCTGTACAGGCTAACCAAGCGCCTCCTGATATGGGCCCACAGCAACCTGCTCTCGCTGAGAGCAGCGCATGTGCCAGGGCTCCTAAACACAGGACCAGACAGACTGTCCAGGAACCAAGTTCCGACAGGGGAATGGTCTTTGCACCCACAGACAGTCCAGCTGCTGTGGAAGAAATTCGGCAGAGCGGAAGTAGACCTGTTCGCGTCTCAGGAAAACGCTCACTGTCCAGAATTTTTCTCGAAGAGCAAGGACGCGCTGACCCACGAGTGGCCTCGCCGTCCTCTCTACGCTTTTCCCCCCGTCTCCCTCCTGACTCAGGTGATAGAACGGGTCAGGGAAGAAGGATGCTCAGTGCTGCTTGTAGCCCCACTTTGGATGAGCCAACCTTGGTTCCCAATCGTGATGCAGTTAGCAAGCACCGCCCCGTGGCCAGTGCCTCTGAGGAGGGATCTCCTCTCTCAAGCCAACGGCTCGATTTGGCATCCTCACCCAGAGCTGTGGTCCCTCCATGTGTGGGCCATCAACGGGTACCCGCTGACCTCCCACAGGGAGTGCTAAACACTATCACACAGGCCAGAGCTCCGTCTACGCGACGTCTCTATGCCTCAAAATGGTCAGTGTTCTCTAGCTGGTGCACAGCTCGTGGTGTGTCACCCCTGCATTGCGGTGTGACGGAGGTTCTTTCCTTCCTACAGGAGCTGTTGGATAAGGGCAGGTCCCCTTCCACGCTCAAAGTCTATGTAGCGGCCATAGCAGTGTTCTCTTCGACCACGCTCGGCCAGTCTATTGGAAGGAATGATTTAGTTATTCGCTTCCTTCGTGGAGCTAAGAGACTGAATCCTCCCAGACCTCCCACAGTCCCTATATGGGACCTTTCTACGGTACTGGAAGCCATGAAAGGTCATCCATTTGAGCCCTTGCAGGAGATTGATCTTAAACACCTGTCTTTCAAGACGGCGTTTCTTCTGGCTCTCGCTTCAGTGAAGCGCATAGGGGACTTACACGCGCTCTCAGTAAGCGCGACGTGCATGGAATTTGGGCCGAATGACTCTAGAGTTATACTCAAACCTAAGCACGGTTATGTTCCTAAATCCCTCAATACACCGTTCAGAGCACAGGTCATTTCCCTGTCTGCCCTGCCGGTCACTGAAGGAAATATGGATGAAAGCTCCCTTTGCCCAGTCAGGGCGTTAAGAGCTTATGTGTCTCGCTCGTCTGTTTTCAGACAGACGGAGCAGCTATTTGTTTCGTTCAGCGGACGTTCTAAGGGACAAGCCGCTTCGAAACAGACCCTATCCAGATGGGTAGTGGACGCGATAGCGCTAGCTTACACAACCAAGGGCATGCAGTGCCCGCTGGGTGTCAAAGCGCACTCCACGAGAAGCATGGCTTCATCGTGGGCATGGTCAAGTGGGATTGCCTTGCAAGATATTTGTATGGCGGCAGGCTGGGCCTCTCCGTCTACATTTATAAGGTTTTACAACCTAGAGGTTCCCGCACTACAGGCCAGACTACTGTCGGTCTAGTATGGCCAAAATCTCATAGCTGGCGTTGCCAGTTATGCAGCTATTGAGTACTGCAATCCTTGCTCTATGCTGCTATAAGGAAGATAGTGGCTAACCCCCCTTTTTTCTTCCAGGACTCCCTGTGGGTCCCCTGGGTGATTATGTACTGTATGAACTCCGGGCTGTCGCCCTTGAGTCTATGGTATCAGATCCCAGCACGCACGGCGTTTTACATTAGGTTCCCCTAGCGTATTCTACGCAGTACGAGAGTATCTCTCGTAAGAGAACGTACTCGGTTACTAACGTAACCTCGGTTCTCTCTAGAGAGAGGAACGAGTACTGCGTATCCTGCCGTGCCTGCACGCGCTCTGGTTGCTTCGACTATGAAAAACCAGAGAATTAATGCCTGTGAGCGGTATTTATAGACCTAAGCCACGCCCGTTTCGGCGGGACGTGACGCAGAGGGCGCGAAGCGCCCTCATTGGGTCTGACGTCACTCTAGGTCTCGCTCGATAGGCTTAAGCAGTTGCCAGCAGACCAGCCAATAGGCGCGCGAGCTGCCTCGCCTATGTCTGTATGCTGCCGCAACGCGTTTTACATTAATGCAAAATTAAAGGATAATTTTGTTGGCTTCAGTATTCTCGTGGAAAAGGATTTTCCCCTAGCGTATTCTACGCAGTACTCGTTCCTCTCTCTAGAGAGAACCGAGGTTACGTTAGTAACCGAGTACGTTTTTTTCATATGGGAAGGCTGTGGCTGGAAGTCTGTTGTCGTCCTTGTGTTTCTCTTTCCTTCAGTGATTCTGCTTTTTCACATCAGGTGTTCATCACTAATGCTCAATCATCACTTAATTAATCACTTAATTATCTCATTAAATAAAAAACGGATTCAGAGTTACTTTAACTCTCTTTAGAGTGGGACCAAATGTTCTCTGAGCAGAGTTAATTTAACTGGGGATTTTGCTGTGTACTAGGAACCCTTTCTTGCACGTGTGTGCAAGTTAATAGTTAACGTAGCGTGAACCTCATGTACTCTGCGTGTTTTCTATTCCACTGTACACAGCAAAAACTCCAGTGTTAAATTAACACTCCTGGGAGTGTATATGAGTCCACACTCAAGAGTGTAAAGTGTTAAAATATGAGTGTTAAATTAACACTCAAGAGTGTTAAAGTTAATGAGCTAATTAAGTGATTAATTTAGTAATGACTGATCATTATTGAAGACACCTTATGTTAACAAGCCGAATCACTGAAGGAGAAAATCACAAATTGTAAGCCACCGTTATGGTGATGGGTGTTTGCTTTAGTCGGGCTCTTGACCCTTATACATTTACTTTAGATTTTGTTTGGCTGTTGTATCTTATAACTGCCAGATGAACAAAGAGAAAAAGTGATCTGATGGTATTGTGACAATCATCATTTGAAATTGATCACTGAACTCATTAAGATCCTTATTTCTGACTTAGATTTATGTTGTTGATTACAGCATAACTGTGAATCTGCATAAATATCCAGAATTTTAGATATAATACAAAGGATTTCTTAAAAGTTGTTTTGAAAAAAGAAAAAAAAAGAAAAAAAGATCTTTCTTTTAGGCACACACAGACGTCAAGATTCAGTCTATGCATCTCAACAATGGTGACGAGCAGAATATTCAATTAGGAAAAGTAAATTACATAGACAATTCAGATCATAATTTATTCATACCGCAATGCATGATGGGAGCCATTAATGAGTTGTGATTGGTGGCAGACACTGCAACATGCTTTATTATTGTCACCATTGTTGAGATTCACAGGCTGATTATTGATGTATGTGTTTCTAAATAAATTCATTTGAAAGTCTTTTGATCAGAACAATGGTTATGAAATATTTTTGGATTATATGAAAAATACTGAAAATCATGTGCTGTAGAATCACAGAGCTGCTGTAATTAACAAGTTAAGCCATCTCACTAAGTTTGGTTTTACGGATCACAACATGATTATGTCAAAACATAACCAACACCATCAGATCACATTGTCTCTTTGTTCATCTGACTGTTATAAATCAATAACAGCAGACAAGCAAAATTTAAAGTAAACATATAAGTGTCAAGAGCCCAACTAAAGCAAACACCCATCACCTTAATGGTAACTTACAATTAGTGATTTCCTCCTTCAGTTATTCTGCTTGTTAACATCAGGTGTCTTCAATAATGCTCAATCATCACTAAACTAATCACTTAATTATCTCATTAACTTTAACACTCTTGAGTGTTAATTTAACACTCATATTTTAACACTTTACACTTTTGAGTGTGGACTCATATACACTCCCAGGAGTGTTAATTTAACACTGGAGTTTTTGCTGTGCATCATTGGTTTGAATTCTAAAGTTAGTCAAATTTAGTTGGGACTCTTTACATTTAAATTGTGTAATGAAGGAGATTCAACAGACATTATTGAATTATTATTGCAAATTCTAAGAAGAACACTGGATAAAAGCAAAACAAACAATACATTAACAAGAACCAACAGATAACTGAACAGAACAAGGGGTGTATATATATATATATACACAGGAGGTATCAAGAGGACACTATAACGTGAAAACCTTTTCAAATTTATCCACTTGGGAAACCATTTTCAAAAAGCTTTGACTTGATTTTTAACATTAGTTTCTCTCTGTCTGTTGTAGCTGTGTTTGTCATGGCAAGAACAGTCAGAGAAATTGTGATAATACAATGTTGCCTTTATTGATGATTAAGATGTAATCATCTTGTTATTGTCTCATTCACTGGTCTCGTTCAGATTCTAATCTGGGTTTTATTGTGTTAAGAATTTCACCTCATTGATGATAGAAGCCCTGTGACTGCACACCTATAAAACCAGATTTAGATCAAGTTTGAGACTGGGTCTCAGGGTTAATGTGTGAGCGGGTAGGACAGACAAACAAGACATTATCCAGATGGATGGATGGATGGATTAGTGTAATCATTCTGAGCTAGGATTAGGCCTTAGTTTAATTAGTGCATTTAGGTTCCTTTTATAAACATTCCTCAGAAAAATATATATATTACTGGAGTGCATCTTGAGTCAAAACAATGACAATGACACATTTTAAGATGTGTCAGTGCAAGTAGCTTTCAGGTAAAACAGCTCAAACACACATTTTAGTCTGCGACTAGGCTGAAGCCTTGTCTGTGAAACCGGGGAAAAGTGTAATATCACGGCTCAAGGACAATGTGATACAGACTAAATTATCAATGGGGCCTTTCCTCTCATTACTTATTGCTTTATTACTACTGTGCCAAGTAGGAATTCACTGGCAAGCTTACTGTTTAAAAATGACAAAATGTAGGTCACCTAGTTCTAACAATCACAAGGGTAAAAGTCAGTGGTAATGTTTGACCAGGGAGACGTAATGGTGGTCACGTGGTTAGGGATGGTGATCAGTGGTTCCTTTAGTTGGGCCGTTTGACTTGGATTTTGATGTGAGTTTGTGGTCTTTGTAACAGTGTTTACCAATACGCATAATTTGTTGCGAGAAAGCCAGAAACTAAGATGATCAGTCGATCTAGTTTTCAGCATCATAAAGGAAACACTGATCACCATAATGGTGGCCAACATTTTCAATAAAACATTTGCATCTAAATCTCTATTAATTCTGTCCAAACTGCCCAACTAATGGAGACACGGATCACCATAATGGTGACCAAACATATTCTATAAAACATCAACACCTAAATTAATTTATGTTAATTCTCAAAAAGAACTTTTGTTGTTGCCTGACAGAAATAAAGTCAATCTGGTTAGTAATAAGTGAAGCTGGTTATGCTGTTTGTGGAGTTGTTTAATCCTCCTCTGCTGAGATCTTGAGAGATTTATCATCTTTTATCTCCAGTTCATTTCATCTGAGGCTGTGGCTGGAAGTCAGTTCCATTCTGAGAACTGAGAACTTTCCTTCTGAGATTCTGCTTGTTAACAGCAGGTGTTCATCACTAATGTTGAATCATCACTTAAATAATTCCTTAATTATCTCATTAACTTTAACTCTGATTCAGATTTACTTTAACACTCTTTAGTGTGGGACCAAATGTTCTCTGAGCAGAGCTAATTTAAAGGATAATTCCGGTATTTAGCACTTTGAGTCTCTTTTCTGGTTTGTTTTGGATGAACTAGAGTGGTGGACAGAAATTTTGACGATGGATCCTGTCTCGACTTTTTGACTCATTTAGAATCGCCTTTGACTGCTTCAGAGTGGCTGGCTGCGGGCATGCACAAACATGTCCTTAAAACAACCCTTAACATTCGTTTTCAAAACTGTGCAACTCACCGAGTGGTTAGTGGTAAAACAAACCAGAAAAGAGACTCAAAGTGCAAAATACCGGAATTATCCTTTAACTCTGGGAATTTTGCTGTGTGCCAATAGATAGATAGACAGTCAGACAGACAGGTTATGTGTTCATTCAAATGTAGGTCACTGTTCCCGCTTGGCTAATAGTTATGGGTAATGTGTGACCAGTGAGGGCATGTTATGGATGTGTTGTCCTCAGAGGTGGAAAGTCCAGGGGTCAGAAAGTAAAAGTCCTGCCATATATTTACTCCACCCATGAACTCACACAGCAAAAACTCCCGTGTTAAATGAACTCTCCTGGGAGTTTATTTGGCTCCACACTCAAGAGTGTTAAAGTTAATGTGATAATTTAGTGATTGATTGAGTGATGATTGAGCATTATTGAAGACACCTGATGTTAACAAGCAGAATCGCTAAAGGAAAAAATCTCTTTTTTCAAGTTGCCATTATGGTGATTAGCGTTGGCTTTAGTTGGGCTCTTGACACTTACACTGTTAACTTTAGATTTTATTTGGCTGATGTATCTGAGTTATAACTCTCAGATGAACATCAAGAAAAGCTAATCAGGTGGTGTTGGTTATGTTTTGACATAATCATCATTTGATCTGACTCACAAAACTCATTTAGAGAGTTAGGTTTGCCTTGTTGATTACAGAAGCCTGTGATTCTACAGTATACTATTTTCAGCATTTTTTATATAATCAAAAAGCTTTCTTAAAAGTTGTTCTGATCAAAAGACTTTAAAGAAGTATTGTATTTGGACACACAGACATCAATAATCAGCCTGTGATTCTCAACAATGGTGACAATAATAAAGCATGTTGCAGTGCATTCTGGGTGCCACCAATCAAAACTCATTCATGGCTCCCATCATGCATTGCGGTATGAATAAATTATGATCTGAATTGTCTTAGTAATTTCCTTTCCCTAATTGAATATTCTTTTTGTCACCATTGTTGAGATTCATACACTCATTCTTGATGTCTGTGTGTGCCTTAATGAAAGATTCTTTTATTTTATTTATATCAGAACAACTTTTAAGAAATCATTTGGATTAAATTGAAAAATCTGGATCTTATTCCGTGGAATCACTGTGATGCTGTAATGATCAATATTCATTTAAGTCAGAGATTAGGCTCTAAATGAGTTCAGTGATTCAGATAAAACAATGATCATGTCAAATCATAACCAACACCACCTGTTCAGCTTTTCTCTTTGTTCATCTGAGAGTTATAACTCAGATACAACAGCCAAACAACATTTAATGTTAGCAGTTTAAGTGTCAAGAGCCCAACTAAAGCAAATGCTAATCACCATAATGGCAACTTGAAAAAAGAGATTTTCTCCTTTGGTGATTCTGCTTGTTAACATCATGTGTCTTCAGTAATGTTCAATCATCACTCAATCAATCACTAAATTATCTCATTAACTTTAACACTCTTGAGTGTGGAGCCAAATAAACTCCCAGGAGAGTTCATTTAACACGGGAGTTTTTGCTGTGTGAGTTCATGGGTGGAATAAATATATGGCAGGACTTTTACTTTCTGATCCCTGGACTTTCCACCTCTGCCTTTATCCACATAAAATTGATAGCCAATCATGTCTTTATCATTCAAAAAACGTTCAAAAAGATGAAGAAATAGCACAGCAGCCCCCAACGGACATTCATGTTAAAAGATCAAATTCTGTACACACCTTATTAATAGCAGATGAGCCCAGAATACGAACATTGTGTTTAATTGCATATTAGGCTAAGCGTTTTCCTCCCATAGAAAACCCTTATAATAAAGAAAAAAATTAATGTGGCTTAATAGGCTATGCTACTTCAGTGATAAAGATCAAATGCTGTACACACTTTATTAATAAACCATACTATCCTACAGAAAAGCAGATGAGCCCAGAATATGAACGCAATGCATTTAATTATACGTTAAGCGTTTTCCGATAGAAACCCTTTACTATAAAGAAAATAAAGGTGGCTCTTAACGTGTCTTTCTATGGGAGGATGGCATTGCAGTGCACAGCAAATCCTTTAAATCAAATGGTATTCAATGCAAAACAAAAATGAAAATAAAAGTAGCCAATAAAATAAACAAATTATTGTGCCATTAATTTGCCCACAAACAATATTTATTTTAAAGACTAAACAAATTTGTTTAAAGAAAAACACCAGCGTTGGGCGTTTATCTGTATAGGCTAAGTGTTTCAGCCATCCTTTTAAAACTGGCGCAATAAAATGTAACAGAATTTGATTTGTTAAACATGAAGAGGAATTATCAGTCTGGCATGGCCGCTCGCTCTAACGTTAACCTAGATAAATGTTCGCTATTATTAAGTGCATGTCCGAGTGTTTGTGCGGAGTCTGGAGCGCGCGCTGCATGACATGGATGCGCCGGTGCCATCACTCGCATTTTCCTATCAACAGTGGAAACTATTTAAAATACTCCTTCATTTCTGGTCATACAGAAAATAATAAGGCGCAACTACTTTTATTTGTGTAAACTCTCAACAACAAGAAAACGTTGTGCTTTTGTAAAATAAAATAAAACGAACAGGGCGCGCTTTCATGATCCCTGTGAATTGGAGAGCGTCTCAAAAATGAACTGAAAAACAGTGTATAGACAAGCCTCACAGACATGAGAAATATAACTATCTATATAAAGTTTATTAAAAAAAATGTCCACCAACGAAAAAAAATCCAATCGAAATACGGTACCATCTGATATTGTGATCCTGCAGGACATGTCCTGAAAGGCGCATAGGCTAAATTACAGCGGAGATGTAGATATGTTTGCAGGCAGCCTACACTGATTTAGAAAAGACTAGTTCATTAATAGCCTAAACAATTAAAATGCTTCATTATTTTTTTCAGACACATTTATTATATCATTAGCCTACTTTTGCCGGTGCTTTGCGGCAAGTTTTATGTATGCGCTTGAGCGCGGAATATAGGCTATACACACAGGATTGAATATAAACGTGCGATTAGTCCATTGCTTAAATTAATTACTACTAGGCCTAGTCTAAAAAAATCTTTTAGTCAATGGCAACTCTAATCAATAGCCTACATTTAATATTTGACATTATTTAATTAGTAATTAGTATCCAGCTCTTTACATTAAATTAGTTGAGTTAGTATAATTAGTTAATGAACAAATAAAATAATAAAATAAAGTTTAAATTAAGATGCTATTTGCTTCAGCTTTTTGAACGTAGAAGTGTGATAAAGGCGCGATAGGCTGCCAATTTTATGTGGATAAAGGCATATTTTGTCCATGACTACGCACGTCCTTATAAAGGCAAAAAAAAGATGTCGTTTTAACGACATAGCATCTCGTTATTACGAGAAAAAGATGTTGTTTTAACGACATAAGATCACGTTATTACGAGAAAAGATGACGTTAAAACGACATAACATCTCGTTATTACAACATAATTGAGGGGAAAAATAATATGTAGCCTATGTGGCAGTAATGCATCACCGTAGTACTGCTCTTGATGTAAAGTGTAACAATTATCGTCAGCCCTCTTGCGCCCTCTGTTGGCATTTGTACATTGTTCATTGTTTATATATTTCTTCATGTTATTTTGTGTTGTTAAATAAAATAAAATAATTAAGTACTTTTAATACTTTATTTGAACCAATTATATTAACCTCATTTGTAATATGTATTTAAGTCATACTAAAGGCTATTGTTCACTTCAGATCTATCTTTATGACCAAAAAATATATAAATAAAATAGTCAACACTGACAGCCCTAGTTTTGAACATTTGAACATGAACCTACATTGTTTTACATTTTGACTAAAAGACTATTTCCCTGTCTTATATTTTTTCATTGTTGATTTCTTGAAAATAATAGGCTATTGAAATACTTTCTTGTCACCTTCTCCTGTAAACAATATCGTGAAAAGTTTCATATTGTGTATTCGCCCATTATGGTCAACTGTGTTAATTAAAATTATTACCACCTTCAATGGTAAAAACTCAGAATGACACATTCCAGAATATTATGTTTATAGAATACAATTAATGGATTTATCTGTTCAACTTTAAAGTGTGCAAAAAGTTGTGACTTTGATGGTGTATAATTTGCATAGTCCTCATATCCAGTAGAAAGTGAGTGAATTATTAAAAAAATATATATATATACTATGTTCATAAACCATTCATACATGACATTAATGACATACACAACTTTGTATACAATACAAAATTTGTATCAATGATATTTTCAATGTCATCAGAACACAAGAAAAGAATGATTGATTAGAAAGATAACAAAGGAAAGATAAGAAAATCTAGGGGGAAAAATAGATATTAATTTATTGTGGTGCGACGTTGAAGTCACACGTTGGAGTCACAAGTCTGTGATGCGACGTGCTGTGGTGCGACGTTGGAGTCAAGCGTTGGTATTACGCGTCTGTACCCCTTCTGTCACGTAAAAGTACACGACTGTCGACTTCGGTAAGTTATCCGTGGCATTATGCACCCGCCATACTCTGAGCAGAGTTAATTTAACTGGGGATTTTGTTGTGTACTAGGGACCCTGTCTTGCACATGTGTGCAAGTTAATAGTTGACGTGCGTGAACCTCATGTACTCTGCATGTTTTCTGTTCCACTGTAGAAGAACAGTAGTTTGCTGAACTTGACATTTTCACTACCCTGGTATAATATTAAGAGTACACTGATAGCTGGACATTTGCAGAAAGTAGGCTAACAGAAAATTATTTATAGAGAGGCATGAGGACTTTGAGGGGTAGAAACACCACAACAAGTGTCCATGCATAGTTCCTTGTGAATGTATGGCCTGACATTGGCTAAACATTTGTGTTCATGAATATACAAAACAGTTGCATTTTCTCAGAGGGGCCACAAAGTAATCATCTCACTATGGGGCTTTTGCACTGGAGGAACCTTTTCATAAATGTGGGTACTGAGTTCCTAGAAAGTGTGGCCGTGATTAGTTAAGTTTCTCCATTGTAATGCAACAATGTGGAAATGGCGCTTGTGGAATACTGATCTGGCCCACATGCAGCATGGAATGATGGCACTTGGGCGGACTGCTCCTGTTTGCCAGATCTGAGCCAGAAGGCACTCTAGCAATTCTATGGCAATTTTTCTGGGATCCACTCAGATCAGTATTCCACAGTATTCCACAAGTATTCAACAAGTATTGATATTGTTGCATGAGTGGAAACCATACTTCAGATCAGATTATTTTTCTCACACTCTTTCTGAGTCCCTTTCAAATGCCTAACACATTTTGCAGTTAAAATATTTTTATTTTATTGTATTTTTTTTTTTTTCAGAAAGAAATGAGCATAAATCAATAGGGGATAGTTCTGCACACAGCAAATCTGATTAGGCTTGTGTTTTGATTGGTTTTTCAAGAAGGGACTTATTTATTCATAATAAACATTTATACTGGGATAAACAGGTCATACAAAAGTGATAAAAAATACATGGCACACAGCAAAAACTCCAGTGTTAAATTAACACTCCTGGGAGTGTATATGAGTCCACACTCAAAAGTGTAAAGTGTTAAAATATGAGTGTTAAATTAACACTCAAGAGTGTTAAAGTTAATGAGATAATTAAGTGATTAATTTAGTGATGATTGAGCATTATTGAAGACACCTGATGTTAACAAGCAGAATCACTGAAGGAGGAAATCACTAATTGTAAGTTACCATTAAGGTGATGGGTGTTTGCTTTAGTCGGGCTCTTGACACTTATATGTTTACTTTAAATTTTGCTTGTCTGCTGTTATTGATTTATAACAGTCAGATGAACAAAGAGACAATGTGATCTGATGGTGTTGGTTATGTTTTGACATAATCATGTTGTGATCTGTAAAACAAAACTTATTGAGATGGCTTAACTTGTTAGTTACAGCAGCTCTGTGATTCTACAGCACATGATTTTCAGTATTTTTCATATAATCCAAAAATATTTCATAACCATTGTTCTGATCAAAAGACTTTCAAATGAATTTATTTAGAAACACAGACATCAATAATCAGCCTGTGAATCTCAACAATGGTGACAATAATAAAGCATGTTGCAGTCGCTGCCACCAATCACAACTCATTAATGGCTCCCATCATGCATTGCGGTATGAATAAATTATGATCTGAATTGTCTGTGTAATTTACTTTTCCTAATTAAATATTCTGCTCGTCACCATTGTTGAGATGCATAGACTGAATCTTGACGTCTGTGTGTGCCTAAAAGAAAGATTTTTTTTTTTAAACAACTTTTAAGAAATCCTTTGTATTATATCTAAAATTCTGGATATTTATGCAGATTCACAGTTATGCTGTAATCAACAACATAAATCTAAGTCAGAAATAAGGATCTTAATGAGTTCAGTGATCAAGTTCAAATGATGATTGTCATAATATAACCAACACCAGCAGATCACTTTTTCTCTTTGTTCATCGGGCAGTTATAAGATACAACAGCCAAACAAAATCTAAAGTAAATGTATAAGTGTCAAGAGCCCGACTAAAGCAAACACCCATCACCATAACGTTGGCTTACAATTTGTGATTTTCTCCTTCAGTGATTCTGCTTGTTAACATCAGGTGTCTTCAATAATGATCAATCATTACTAATTAATCATTAGCTCATTAACTTTAACACTCTTGAGTGTTAATTTAACACTCATATTTTAACACTTTACACTCTTGAGTGTGGACTCATATACACTCCCAGGAGTGTTAATTTAACACTGGAGTTTTTGCTGTGCATGAGGGACAAATTGTTCTATTGAAACAGTTCAACTGTTAATATTTAAACTATGTTGTAGTTGTCCCATAAATTCAGGTTGGTGTTTAAAGTGTGTTGTGGAAGATTGAAGTTCAGTGTCTTTTAAATATTTTCATTAAATACTTATTTTTGATTACGTCCGTATATGCTGTAAAACAAAGTTTTGATTGTCAAAGCTGTTCTACATGGGAAATAAAAGAAGACAATAATTGTTATTCTTACAGTAAAAAGACTTGTAAAATATCATTTTCTGTGCCTGGATATATTGATGCAAATTCAAGAAAGCCGCACTGTTTGCAAAATTAAATTGGGTAAGCTTATTTATTTATTTATTTATTTGTTTGTTTGTTTATTTTTATCATCTTATTTGTGACAGTTGTGCAATTTTGAGTAAAGGTTACCCTCCTTATGGCCCCTCCCATACCTCTCCTCCTATACCTACAGAGTACATAAGAGCAAGACTACTACAACCAACATCAAACCTAAACAAAATCTCTGACCATGGCTTTAATAGAAGTGTTACTCTCGCAGGGCACAAGTACAATATTTGCCCTGCTGTTGTTTTTGATTATTTTTCTCTTTTCCATCAGCTCAAGCTCTCAGGATGAGGGAAAATATCCTCCAGGACCCAAACCACTGCCACTGCTGGGGAACCTGCACATGCTGGACCTCAAGAAAACCTACATGAGCCTGTGGGAGGTGAGAAAACATATTTAAATCAGATGATTTTACCTTCTACTGTAACATAATTCTATTTTGGTTTCGTTTAATTGTGTTTTTGTTCTGTTTTCCCTGTTCCCAATTGCCTGTGTTCCCTGTCATTATTGTCTGACCTAATTGCATATAATGTGTGCTAGATTGTTCCCTTATTTACAGCAAAATAGCCGGTGTTAAATTAACACTGCTTTGTGTTTATATGGGAACCACCAGCAGGGTGTTAAAAATAACACTGAAGCATTCTAAGCTTACGTTTACAACGACAACAATGTGCTAAAAACTAGGGCTGCACGTTTTCAAGTTTTTCATTAACCGTTAACCGAGGCCCTTAGCGGTTAATACTCGGTTAACCATAGTGTGCGCGCCGCAACCCCGAGATAGGCAAAATTTGCGGGTGGGACATGTCCCCACCACTATTTTCTAAGGTCGATATTGTCACCACTTTTGAAACATCTCGCGGCATGAATACCAATACAAATAAACAAAACATCTTCAGTTAACTAGCAGAGCATTCATTTCGTTCGTTTTTTTTTTTTTTTTAGGCGATCTAGCGCTGAAATGTTTTGTTTTTTAAATCAAGTGATCAAAGTGCTCGTTGCCGCTGCGATCGAGAAGGGGCTTGTAAAACGTGCTGAGGTATTATTAATTCGTGGCCACAACAATTCACCTGATACTGATAAATATTCACCAATTCACAAAAAAAAAAAGGAATAAAAAGCTGTAGTCGGCCTTCACTGAAGAGCTATCTTCACAGGGACGAAAAACAGTTTAATAATTATTATTAATTCGTGGCCACGAAATAATTCACCTGAATATTCACCAATTCACAAAATATAGGTCTTTAGCATTCACTAATTAATAGTATCAAACTGTTTTTGGCCACGTTAAATCAAAATGAGGGAGGGAAATAGTTCAACGTGTCCACGATTTATTAAAACGAGGGAACAAATAAGTCGTCGTAACAACTAATTATTTAGATCAGTGGACAGGGCGCATAAGAACAAACAGTGAGAGAGCCCCGGCCGCGCGCGCGCGCACTCTCACCGCCTTCAAACAACACGAGCGCTGTATTGCTCTCTCTCCCTCGCGCATATCAACACAGTAAAAGGTCGGAAGACCGATTGTGTTTTATAGATTAGTAGTTTGTTCATATAAAGTGTTTGATTAGCAAGTACATGTTTAGGAAATGCATAATACAAATTGTATGGGTTAATGTAACGGTAAACGGACTCTGCGGGTAAAACTGTTGTGATGAAACTGCGCATGCGCGGGGTAAAACTGCTGGTGTAAAGCTGTGGCTCTGCGGCTCTGCAGACAGATATTATTGTGCTGCGATCAGTGGCGCGGATACTGACTGACTATATTTGTTTCTGGCTCGCGCACAGCCTTCATTCTCGGACGCGCGCTTTCTTTGCCCGCTTAATATTAGAAAACTGGTCTAGCGGTCTCTGGCGGTGCAAAAATGTATTACAACTAAATTCAATGCACACCATTGACGCCACTTAACCGAGCAAAATGTTTCACTCGGTTACGCAATTTTTAACGGTTAATCGGTTAATCGGTTAACCATGGACACCCCTACTAAAAACAGAAGCGTTTTTTCTTTGTACAGATGACTGCGTTATCAAAACGATCCCCGTTCATATGGATCTGTGAAAACGACCAATAACGCTGTAATTGTCATGCCAGACAAGTAGTTGGCGATGTCACTTTGTAAAGAAAGACTATGTGCCTATGCACATACGCATTCATTTACTACAGTATTACTTCGTCTTCTGGGTAAATCATCAAAAAGCTAGAAACATTCACGGTTATCCCAATTTTACAATGACCTCTGATTTAAAGTCCATTTTTAATTCCTTTTAGAAAAAGTCACACACAAAAGGCTTTGAAATTATATCATCCTTGAGTCTGTTGTAAGGAACCATTCATTTTTCATGAAGACAAAATTGTATATTGTGATGATTTGTGTAATACTAATAACCACTTGTGATGATATTTCTGTATGCCATCATTGGTTTGAATTCTAAAGTTAGTCAAATTTAGTTGGGACTCTTTACATTTAAATTGTGTAATGAAGGAGATTCAACAGACATTATTGAATTATTATTGCAAATTCTAAGAAGAACACTGGATAAATGCAAAACAAACAATACATTAACAAGAACCAACAGATAACTGAACAGAACAAGGGGTGTATATATATACACAGGAGGTAACAAGAGGACACTATAACGTGAAAACCTTTTCAAATTTATCCACTTGGGAAACCATTTTCAAAAAGCTTTGACTTGATTTTTAACATTAGTTTCTCTCGTCTGTTGTAGCTGTGTTTGTCATGGCAAGAACAGTCAGACAAAATGTGATAATACAATGTATTGATGATTAAGATGCACCCTGGGTCTCAGGGTTAATGTGTGAGCGGGTAGGACAGACAAACAAGACATTATCCAGATGGATGGATGGATGGATAAGTGTAATCATTCTGAGCTAGGATTAGGCCTTAGTTTAATTAGTGCATTTAAGTTCCTTTTATAAACATTCCTCAGAAAAAAAAAATATATTACTGGAGTGCATCTTGAGTCAAAACAATGACAATGACTCATTTTAAGATGTGTCAGTGCAAGTAGCTTTCAGGTAAAACAGCTCAAACACACATTTTAGTCTGCGACTAGGCTGAAGCCTTGTCTGTGAAACCGGGGGAAAGTGTAATATCATGGCTCTAAAAACAGACTAAATTATCAATGGGGCCTTTCCTCTCATTACTTACTGCTTTATTACTACACGTGCCACGTAGGAATTCACTGGCAAGCTTACTGTGTTTAAAAATGACAAAATGTAGGTCACCTAGTTCTAACAATCACAAGGGTAAAAGTCAGTGGTAATGTTTGACCAGGGAGACGTAATGGTGGTCACGTGGTCAGGGATGGTGATCAGTGGTTCCTTTAGTTGGGCGTTTGACTTGGATTTTGATGTGAGTTTGTGGTCTTTGTAACAGTGTTTACCAATACGCATAATTTGTTGCGAGAAAGCCAGAAACTAAGATGATCAGTCGATCTAGTTTTCAGCATCATAAAGGAAACACTGATCACCATAATGGTGGCCAACATTTTCAATAAAACATTAGCATCTAAATCTCTATTAATTCTGTCCAAACTGCCCAACTAATGGAGACACCATAATGGTGACCAAACATATTCTATAAAACATCAACACCTAAATTAATTTATGTTAATTCTCAAAAAGAACTTTTGTAGTTGCCTGACAGAAATAAAGTCAATCTGGTTAGTAATAAGTGAAGCTGGTAATGCTGTTTGTGGAGTTGTTTAATCCTCCTCTGCTGAGATCTTGAGAGATTTATCATCTTTTATCTCCAGTTCATTTCATCTGAGGCTGTGGCTGGAAGTCAGTTCCATTCTGAGAACTTTCCTTCTGAGATTCTGCTTGTTAACAGCAGGTGTTCATCACTAATGTTGAATCATCACTTAATTAATTCCTTAATTATCTCATTAACTTTAACTCTGATTCAGATTTACTTTAACACTCTTTAGTGTGGGGCCAAATGTTCTCTGAGCAGAGCTAATTTAAAGGATAATTCCGGTATTTAGCACTTTGAGTCTCTTTTCTGGTTTGTTTTGGATGAACTAGAGTGTTGGACACAGACATTTTGACGATGGATCCTGTCTCGACTTTTTGACTCATTTAGAATCACCTTTGACTGCTTCAGAGTGGCTGGCTGCGGGCATGCACAAACATGTCCTTAAAACAACCCTTAACGTTCGTTTTCAAAACTGTGCAACTCACTGAGTGGTTAGTGGTAAAACAAACCAGAAAAGAGACTCAAAGTGCTAAATACCGGAATTATCCTTTAACTCTGGGAATTTTGCTGTGTGCCAATAGATAGATAGACAGTCAGACAGACAGATTATGTGTTTATTCAAATGTAGGTCACTGTTCCCACTTGGCTAATAGTTATGAGTAATGTGTGACCAGTGAGTGCATGTTATGGATGTGTTGTCCTACATGCCCATGGATGGATGCCACTGGATAGATATGGATGGATAGATAGAAACAGGCCCGGGGTGGGTAATCGGGAGAATCGGGAGAATTCCCGGTGGGCCGCTTCACTTTTGGCCCGGTCGAGGATTTTTTTTTCTTTCTTTTTTTTCACATTTGTCACGTTAGTTACACGTTAGTCCGGATTCTGACACCGCAGCGCGCAGCCTCTGCATAGGTTGTACCATGAGAGGGAGTTCTCCCCTCCCCTCCCATAGAGTTGGTTGGGTCCATAGCCGTCTTTTCCAAAACGTTTTCCCAGGTAGGCTACCATGGCACCGCCGGCGCCTACCAATAGCTGGGTCGGCCCTACCGTAACGGTACGCGTCAGGGAGGATGGATGGGAGGAAGAGGCCAGGAGGGGCTGAAAAAGCCAGGTTGAAAAAAAGAAAGGCATTGGAGGAGGATGCTGCCAAATGTGCCAAGCTTACAGATTTATTTTCAAGAGGACAAACAGAAGTGTCAACAGGTAAAGAGAGATAGGTCTAGTAATGATTAGCATTACGTTAGCCTCATAGCATAATTGCCTAAGTTATTTTTTTTTTTTAAATGCCTTAGGCAGTTATGCTATGAGGCTAACCTGCAACGTAATTATTCGGCTAATACAGTTGTAGCGTTGTCAACCTATTCACAGGCAAAATATAAAATTTAATTAAAATATTAGCCTTTTTGTATCACCCAATACATGGCGATGAATCTTTGCAAATATTATGCAATTTAATATTGATAACAAAACTCAAGCTTGATCTGTGTATGAGCAGCAGATAAGCCAGACCCCTGCTGAAAATGAGGAGGCCATGATGACTACAGGGACAGGTAGAGAGGATACCAGAGTAAACAATATGAATTAAAGTCATTTAACCCTCAGGTTGTGTTCAAAACCCTATAACACCTTTTGTGTTCAAAAATGACCGTCCTACAAAAAATAGCTTATAAATCACTTGTTATGCTATATAATCACCCAATATTGGATTCAATCTTCAACAAATTTGTAAATATTACATAAAATATGAAAAAAATTGCAATGTTAATCACACTAGTCTACTTTAATTTTTCACCAGGAAATTTGTTTTGAAAACCTTTTATTTTGTACAAAATGGCACATAGTCACACTTGTGGTGTTCCCGGTCAAAAATGACCAGCCTACAAAAAATAGCTTATAAATCTCTCATTATACTATATTATCACCCAATATTGGATTCAATCTATTAAAAAAGCATTATTTTTGAAGAGTGGGATACATTTCAAATGCTTTCTTTCTTTCTTTCTTTCTTTCTGCTTTTGTTAATTTATCAACCTATCCTTGTGGAATAGTGGAATATTTTTTAACTTCTCAGCTTAAGTGAATTATTATTTAACCATTATTTGTTGAACCATGGTATTAATAAAAACTACACAATAGTAAGAGCTGAACTGTTGCTTCATTTATCCAATTTGGAAAAAGTGCTAATTTGGAATTCCACCAGTGGGCCAGTCTTGGGCCTGAAACTCCCGGGCTGAAAAGTGGTGCCACTCCGGCCCTGGATAGAAAAATTCAATAGCCATTTATGGCTTTTCTTATTCTTTTCTCTCTTGCAGCTGTCAAAACAATATGGTTCAGTTTACACAGTGCACTTGGGCCCCAAAAAAGTGGTAATATTGTCAGGATACAAGGCCATCAAACACGCACTAGTGAACCTTTCTGAGGAGTTTGGAGACCGAGATATTACACCCATATTCCATGATTTCAACCAGGGATATGGTAAGGCATCATATCTTCAGATGATCATTTATACACACTTTTTTTTTTTTTTTTGATGCAAATGTCAAATTAATTCAGAACTTAGACTTGCCTTGTAAATAAAGTTGTACATACAAATAAATAATCTCTTTGCATTCAAGTTAGAAATGTGAGGTCCACTTCAGAGTAATGGGTAAATTATTCCTCTGTAGGGATCGTGTTTTCCAATGGTGAAAACTGGAGAGAAATGAGACGCTTTGCTCTCACAAACTTGCGAGATTTTGGAATGGGAAAGAAAAGAAGTGAAGAGATTATCATTGAAGAAACACAATATTTAAAAGGGGAATTTGAGAAGTTTGAAGGTAACATTGTTAACCACAATTAAAAAATCATGATGGATGAAACTGATTTGAGTATTAAAATCTTGTTCGCCCATATGCAGGAAAACCATTTGATACAACTCTGCCAGTGGCCATGGCTGTTTCGAACGTTGTCTCTGCCATTATCTACAGCACCAGATTTGAGTACAGCAACACTACGTTACATCACATGGTCAAACGAGCTTACGAAAACATGAAGATGACTGGATCAGCTTCAGTTCAGGTGCCCAGACATTCCTTTTCAATCCACCATTTATTCATACACGGATTGTTATTTTGAATTATTCAACAAGTACAATTAATATTGTTTATAATGCATGATTTTGGAGTATATGTCAAGGTGTATGTACAGTGTACAATGGTACATTCTGTTTGTTTGTAGCTCTACAACATGTTTCCTTGGCTTCGTCCTTTTGTGGTGAATCAGCAACGTATTGTGAATAATGTCAGAGAAACATTCAAGCAAAGTGAAGAATTATTAAATGGTCTGAAGAAGACTCTGAACCCTCAGGAGCCCAGAGGAATCGCTGATTCTTTCCTCATACGACAGCAGAAGGACGAGGTACTGTATGTCCTTCAAATCAAATAGATTTGTAATTACCAGTTTTGACTTTCATTGTCATGGCTTCTGCAGGAATCTGGCAAAACAGACTCTTTGTACCATTCAATGAATTTACAATGTACAATCAACAACCTGTTCGGTGCTGGTACTGACACTACGGCCACAACTCTACGCTGGAGTCTCCTGCTCATGGCCAAATACCCTGAAATACAAGGTAAGACTGCAAATGGCCATCTTAAAGCATACATTCAAACACTGGAAAAAAATAGTATTGAATCAATTCTCACTTTTTTTATTTAGTTCTTCAAAGGGAAAAAAATTCATTGTTTATAGTGAACAAAGAGTCCTCAATCATAGTCAAGTCAAAACCAGAACTATGCGTTATTTTATAACAATTTTAATTCTACATGTTTCTTAATCTAATTATTAACCATGCAAAGTGTCAAACAGAGTCAAGTATTCAGTAATGCTGCTATATACTTTCATACTGCGGTCTTTGTTGTGAATTTAACTAAGCCGAGGTCCAAGACGAGATTGACCGAGAGATTGATGGACGTCAGCCAGTGGTGGAAGATAGGAAGAACTTACCATATACAGACGCTGTGATCCATGAAACGCAGAGATTTGCAAACATAGTACCCCTAGGTACCCCCCGTCAGACCACCTGTGATGTTCATCTGAATGGATTCCTCATCAAGAAGGTCTGGCTCCAATAAGAGCATGCTGTGTTCTTGATTATGTGTTTTCTCCATTTATCATTGATCATTTGTGTTGTTTTATGCAGGGTACCAGTGTGTTCGCACTACTGGTATCTGTATTGAGGGATGAAAATGAGTGGGAAACTCCTGACAGCTTCAACCCAAGACACTTCCTAAATAAGCAGGGCCAGTTTGTCAAAAAGGACGCCTTCTTGCCCTTCTCTGCAGGTGCAGTGGAATTCAAATTAGTTATAATTTATTATACAGACTAATTATATTGTGCCATCACAGGTGATTTCTGTAAAAACTTTGCTTATTGTTTTTATCAGGCCGCAGGGCTTGTCCTGGAGAGAGTTTGGCCAAGATGGAGCTCTTCCTGTTTTTCACTTCCCTCCTTCAGCATTTCCGCTTCACTCCTTCACCTGGAATGTCTGAAGATGATCTGGATCTCACACCAGTCGTGGGCTTCACCCTGAACCCAGCCCCATACAAACTGTGTGCAGTGAAGCGGTCTTAATGTTAATATGAGCTTTTATTGGACATTTGTCTTTTTTATGATATATTTGCATTTATTAATTTAGGTTTCCATTGGAAATACATGTAATACAAATACATACAAATTCCATTCAATGTTTATTCAATGCTTCCTTTTGCCTTTGCTCTTCTTATGTAAGAAGTGTATTTAAGAATATGTTTAATATGTAAATGTATTTATCACATTCAAATGAATCAAATGTTGTTATTAATGCTTAAACCTGAGGAAGAAGTTAGCATTTAAATTGCAATTATGGAAGCACTGTGGATATAGTGACTATAGATGGTTTCTTTAACCAACAGATACAGATTAAACTGTAGAAACCTATTAAAACCTGTTAACAAAATTACAAAGCCAAATTCTGACAATAAAATACTTTTTTCCATTAAAACAGTAATATACCATAGCATTCTGTGTTATATTTATTTACTATTCCCTGCATGAGCTTGGTTTACTGTAAGAACAGGTATTAATATTTTATATTTCTTTACTCATTCAGCAATTGCTATGCTATGCTAATTGTCAGGGACCAAGCAGTTAAGCAAGAGGAGTCACAAGGGAAGTTCAAAAGTAAGGATTTTTATTTCCCAATCATGACAACAAAATAAAGATAAAGTTTTGGGCCCAAAAACAAAGGTCAAATAACCCAAACTGACCTCCTACAAAAGAAACAACAGGGACTTACAGTGAGGAAAATAAGTATGTGAAGCATATGAAGGTTCTGGCGTGGCCTAGCCAGTCTCCAGACCTAAACCCAATAGATAATCTTTGGAGAGAGCTCAAATTCTGAGTTTCTCAGCGACAGCCCAGAAACCTGACTGATCTAGAGAAGATCTGTGTGGAGTGAACCAAAATCCCTCCTGCAGTGTGTGCAAACCTGGTGAAAAACTACAGGAAACGTTTGACCTCTGTAATTGCAAACAAAGGCTACTGTACAAAATATTAACAATGATTTTCTCAGGTGTTCAAATACTTATTTGCAGCTGTATCATACAAATAAATAGTTAAAAAAAAATCATACATAGTGATTTCTGGAGCTTCTTCCATTTTCTAATGATTGCTCCAACAGTGGACCTTTTTTCACCAAGCTGCTTGGCAATTTCCCCGTAGCCCTTTCCAGCCTTGTGGAGGTGTACAATTTTGTCTCTAGTGTCTTTGGACAGCTCTTTGGTCTTGGACATGTTAGTAGTTGGATTCTTACTGATTGTATGGGGTGGACAGGTGTCTTTATGCAGCTAACGAACTCAAACAGGTGCATCTAATTTAGGATAATAAATGGAGTGGAGGTGGACATTTTAAAGGCAGACTAACAGGTCTTTGAGGGTCAGGGGTGCGTTCTCCGATAACGTTGTCTCTTAGCGCACTACGAAGACTCTTAAGGTATAACTTAACTGAAGTTATACCATTTCTAGGTGTGTTCCCCGAACCATACCTTAGGAAGCTGCTTAAGATATACCTTCTTACGTGCGACGTTACCCGGCGCTGTCCGTGGCGATGGTGCTGAATTGGTTGAAATCGATGGCTCGAGAATCAATTATTCTCTCGTGCAGGGGCTGTTTCACTGCATTAAGCTAGAAAGTGGTGTTCTTTATAAAATAATCACTTCAGAAATAGTTTAAATTGCATTTATTAGGACTTTATTAGGGTATTTTAAAAAATAATCCAAACTATACTAGCCTACTTGCCTACATATTTTAAAATTATAGGCTATCATATATTGCTGCCATAATAACCATTTTAATTTTTTATGTGCTTTCTTCTCTTTCCCATTTTTGTTCGCTGAGGTGGAGCTGCGATGAAATATTGTTCTTGTAAATAATTTCCAGCATTTCAGTAAATAAAAGTACGTCACGTACGGTGCTCGGCAGTGATCAAAAAGGATTTAAACAGTGGATTTTGAATCTCTTTTTGTAAACTCAGAGATGTGGATTCAGACGGCAGTTAAATCACCACTCGACCTGTTTGTCAAAAAACAGTAGGTACTAATTTGGACAGGGATTTTTACGCGGGTTGGGTGAGAAAAAACACTGATATGGATTCGGACGGCACTAAAATAACCGACTTACCCCTGTAAATGTTTAAAATACCGTACGAGCCCATGAGAAACGATATTAGCGTCCGAATAGGACTTAACAGTAGCCTATGCTTTCACTGGCCTTTAAAAGCGCTCTTTAATTAAAATAAACTTATAAATTTTTATTATATAATAATATAATTAAAATTCTAACAACAATCATTGTAATGACAATTTTTATTCTTTGCATGAAAATAATTGAATTAGCCTAACTGAACACTGTCTGGGTGTATTAAAACTTCAGAATTATATTCATATAGACCTGCAACAGTGATGAGGTAAAGCTAAGAGTGGTCCAGACCAACCTCACGAACGTATGACTTACAGAAGGTATACTTAACTAAGAAGGTTTCGGAAACCACGTATTAACGAAAAGGTACTTCTTAAGGTACAACTTAAGAATGACGTAGCGTTAAGGTAGTTTCGGAGAACGCACCCCAGAATTCTAGCTGATAGACAGGTGTTCAAATACTTATTTGCAGCTGTATCATACAAATAAATAGTTAAAAAATCATACATTGTGATTTCTGGATTTTTTTTTAGATTATGTCTCTCACAGTGGACATGTACCTACGATGACAATTTCATAGGTAACACCAAGATTGGCAAATTCCCCACTGGTGCCCTGTGCTCTTCACAGATGAAAGCAGGTTCACACTGATCACATGTGACAGACGTGACAGAGTCTGAAGACGCCATGGAGAACGTTCTGCTGCCTGCAACATCTGTGAAGAGCACAGGGCCCCAGTGGCGATTTTGCCAATCTTGGTGTTCTCTGGCAAATGCCAAACGTCCTGCACGGTGTTGGGCTGTAGGCACAACCCCCACCTGTGGATGTTGGGCCCTCATACCACCCTCATGGAGTCTGTTTCTGTCCGTTTGAGCAGACACATGCACATTTTTGGCCTGCTGGAGGTCATTTTGCAGGGCTCTGGCAGTGCTCCTCCTGCTCATCCTTGCACAAAGGCGGAGGTAGCGGTCCTGCTGCTGGGTTGTTGCCCTCCTACGGCCTCCTCCACATCTCCTGATGTACTGGCCTGTCTCCTGGAAGCGCCTCCATGCTCTGGACACTACGCTGACAGACACAGCAAACCTTCTAGCCACAGCTCGCATTGATGTGCCATCCTGGATGAGCTGCACTACCTGAGCCACTTGTGTGGGTTGTAGACTCCGTCTCATGCTACCACTAGAGTGAAAGCACCGCCAGCATTCAAAAGTGACCAAAACATCAGCCAGGAAGCATAGGAACTGAGAGGTGGTCTGTGGTCACCACCTGCAGAACCACTCCTTTATTGGGGGTGTCTTGCTAATTGCCTATAATTTCAACCTGTTGTCTATTCCATTTGCACAACAGCATGTGACATTGATTGTCAATCAGTGTTGCTTCCTAAGTGGACAGTTTGATTTCACAGAAGTGTGATTGACTTGGAGTTACATTGTGTTGTTTAAGTTTTCCCTTTATTTTTTTGAGCAGTGTATATTGTCCTCTTTGTTCTTTTCAATGTTTCTAGCCACTCTTTGCATCCTGTGATGGAACAGCATTCTGGAGCTGAATTGTTCTCCATTTTTGATCAGAAGTTTGTTGGACTCACTTGGGGCTTTGTTGTTTGGACGTGTTGCTCTGGTAATGAAGTGGTGAAAATTCATCTGTGTCTTTGTGTTTTTTATTATGATCATGTTGGTCAACTTGTGGTTTTAAATGTATGTTGTTTGCGTATTTCTTCTTTGTGTGAAGAGCCATGAGAGCTAATTTGTTTAAAGTAATTTAAAAATATTTAATTTCATGTCCATTTAAACAAAATACAATTTTATAAATCAAAATCAAAATCAAAATAATACAAAATACACTGTTTTATGATTTTTTTTCATGCAGATTTGAAAGTTATACATTTTGACCTGTTTTTCAAGATAAGTATGTTAAATTATTTTTTTGTTTTGTATTATACCACACTTTATGTATTTAAAAACAATTGTTTAAAGCTTATGCAGTTGATAATTTACATTTAAAATTCAGCTGCCAGTCTGTATAATGTTCTAATATTCAGAAATCAGGAAAATATATTTTATATACTCCATTTTACATACTTCTTCTAGATAAGTATGGAATTCCAAAGCTGCCAATATTAAAAATAAATAAATACATAAATAAATGTACAAATAAATGTAAAAAAGAAAAATAAATAAATAAATAAATATATAAATAAATATACATAGAAAAGCAAAAAAAGAAAATAAATAATTATTTATACTTTTTATTTCCTTATTTATGTATATATATATTTTTTCCATATTTATTTATTTATTTATACATTTATTTATTTTTACATTTATTTATTTCTACATTTATGTATTTCTAAATTTATTTATTAATTATTTCTTCCTACATTTCTTCCTGCATAGGGTAATGAGGAGGGCGTGGTTTACCTCAGACATAGCAATCAAGCTCAGAGTAAGCGAAGGCGAAGGGTTGAGGCCACAGTGACACCCTGTGGCGAAATACAATAAGTATAGCTCACTGACGTTGATACGGTCTCACTGCATGAAAAGACTCAAATCCGGCAAAATACGGGCATGGTAAACTCCTGTGTAATTTGATGTTTGCCGGATGTATGCGGGAAAAAGCGGATCAGAGTAACATGGAACAGTATATTTCCAGATAAACCCGGAAACCTCACATATGCGGACATATACAGGAATCCGTGAAATTTCACGGACATATACAGCTGAAACACTGCTGGGTGTGAGAGGACTGACAACTGTTAGGTGTGAAGAC
This sequence comes from Scardinius erythrophthalmus, assembly GCF_964197995.2. Classification (NCBI taxonomy): domain Eukaryota; kingdom Metazoa; phylum Chordata; class Actinopteri; order Cypriniformes; family Leuciscidae; genus Scardinius; species Scardinius erythrophthalmus. The sequence goes on from NC_138221.1 coordinate 30,919,788, forward strand.
CTTTCATATGTTAATGACTGACACTAAAGGTGCTGGCTGTTCTCAGAGGGAGGGGTGGCCAGGGAGGACTTCAGGGTTGAGAATTATCTCTGGATTACTATAGGCTAAAGCAAACAAGCTTTTTGTACAGAAAAATAAATAAATTCTTAAGGCCCTGAAACACAAAACCGACGTCAAAGAACTAGCAAGCCTCACGTCGCCTGTGTCAGGGCCTTAAAACCACTGCATGAAAAAAAGTCTCTTAATCAAATATTTTTTATAAAAACAGGACAAAATAAACATCCAGTCTGAACATATACGTTCACAAAAACATCTGAATATTTAATGAAATAAACAAAGGAATTTAATTAGTGCTGGGAAAAAATTAATCGCATCCAAAATAAAAGTTTGTGTTTGCATAATATATGTGTGTGTACTGTGTATAATTATTCTGTAAATACACACATATGCATGTATTTATTTAAGAAATATCTGCATGTATATACTGTATATACATTTATACACAATTTATATTATATATAAATATAAATAATTTAATAAAAAAAAAAAAAAAAATCTTAAATATATACATGCATATGTGTGTATTTATATATACAAAATAATTATATACAGTACACGCACATATATTATGCAAACACAAACTTTTATTTTGGATGCGATTAATCGCGATTAATTTTTTTCCCAGCAATAAATTTAATGGAACAAATAAAGAAAAATGAACCAAACATTTCAGAATATCTCAAATTTTATTGTGAAGTTTTACAAATTGCAGACAACAACAATTGTCACCTTTTTTACAATTGGCTTTTAGCTTGCTTAGTTGGGGAAATTTAATTTAATATTCAACAATATTATTGATCTGCCTGCGTTGACACTATTATATGAGATCTGAGCTGAGCTGGACGATGACATCACGGTTTTCTCCAAAGTGGCTATATATATCCACATTTAAATTTATTTATTTATTTATACAACAAAATGAATCACCACTGAACTGACTTAAGCTGGACTGTGAAGCTATTTTCTTCTGGAAACAAACTGTCTTGCATTACTTTCCTGTTATCTCTGTAAAGCTACTTTGAAACAATCTGTATTGTAAAAAGCACTGTATAAATAAAGGTGACTTGATATTTATTAAAAAGGTAGAAGGAACCTGAGCTTTTCTACTCCACTGAATTGAAGACCGAGGTCACTACAGTTAAAATCTCTTGCTGATTTAATCCACCTTTAAACTATTAATGTCTATGAACAAATAGCCTATGTATTTTTATGTTTGTGTGCCTCAGCGTTTCTGAGTGAACACCGCTGGTTTACTCACTATTTTAAAGTGTACTGTCGATCACGTGATATGACGTCATGACGTGCAGCTGACGTTACCTGAAAAATCTGTCCAAGATGGCTACCCTCTTGAGCGACGTGTATCAAGAATGAAACAACTTGTAAGTAAACCAAAACACTTCAAAACTACTTTGCTTGTTGTAATATTGTAAGAATATCATATTACACGTGATATTTGACTTAGACGAGGCTATTTTTAAGTTGCAAGCGCGGTGCCGCGGGCGCGATTGCCGTCAGTCCGCCTGCTAGTTACAGATAATATCCTGTGTACTGTTAATGTCGTGGCAGGGCAATAATGTTAACGTTAGTCAATAACTCTTTTCAGCAAGCGATAGTCCTTCTGTTTTTGAGTGTGTTGCTGCTGTTTGTGTTAAGCGCCCTGCTCTGGCAAGTTCAATGTGATGTTATCTACATGCTGATGCACCCAAATGAGCTAGTGGCTAACGTTAGCAGTTACGTTAACTTTTACTCAAACAAAGTTAAGGTTATGGACATAATAGTTACCGAATGAACTATGCAAGTTTTTATTAAACCCTTTACAAACGTCTTTTCATTATAGGTTTAAGTGGAAGGAGTGCAGTGAGCATCCCCAAAATCAAGGTGACTCAAATGTTAATTTAGTCTGTAACTATTTTTCACCATTTCTTTTATTTGGAGCCTAATTCATTAGCATCAATCAAACGTCTCTTAAAAATTAAATCTCTTGCTGTCTGTTTTTGTGTGCATGTGCAGACCTACATTGTCACCGGAATTCATAAATTTTGGGGCATCTCGCCCGGGGGGCGGGGTTACGTTCTGCGTCACTTCTCTCATGCGGGTTCTCGTCGACCAGGGTCAGCGCGCACACAGGCAGGCACAGAACTAGCTAGCGAACCTAGGTCATAAATCTAATAAGTTATGTTTTTTACAACACGTTTTTTGATGGAAAAGTGATGTTTAATTTCCATAGTCTTTGTTTAGTGAACGAAAGCGAAATCAGGAATTGCGGTCTTTCAGTTTGTTTATCGTTGCCTAGCTACCAAGGGTTGTACAAGATGTGCTGTAGCCTTAATTATTTACAATGGCCAAGTCGCGTTTCATATTAACAGATGAATAGGCTTCGCTCAGTTTATTAAATACATCCAACCTGAAAATCACGGTAGGACTGTGCAAACAAAGTAGACTATCTGTCTAGCATTGCCATGTCAGTGTATTGATTCATTGTCCCATCATAGTTTGTAAGAGACATTTCAGGTTGGATGTATTTAATAAACTGAGCGAAGCCGAAGCCTATTCATCTGTTAATATGAAACGCGACTTGGCCATTGTAATTAAGGCTACAGCACATCTTGTACAACAGAAATGGTTAGCGCTTTTCCCAAATATCACTTTTCATAAGGTATGGACAGTGCCAAACAAATTTTTGTTTCATAATAAAATAGAAGAAATCCATTTTAAAAATATTCACCGTTATTACCCTTGTAATAAATATCTAAGTAAATTTTACAGTAATATTTCCCCACTATGCTCTTTTTGCCAAGAGGAGGAAGAATCTATTTTACACTTATTTTACTTATGTTCTTATACTAAACAATTTTGGCTTCAAATTTCAGCTTCCATATTTCTTGCATTTCATCAGTTATGTAATATTTCTGTCAGTAAAGTTATTTTTCACTCTGATGTCTCTGAAAATAAAAAGCTAGATGATATATTAAACTTGTTCTGTATGATGGGAAAATACCACATCCACAAAGCAAGATACCTTAAATTCAAACCTAGTTGCAAAATTTTTGCTTATGATTTAGTTATTATTGTCTTAACTTCAAAAAATCCCCTCCAATAAAAAAGCTTTGAAAACATCCTGTATTATAGAACAAGTTTTATGTAAATTGTAATTGTATTTTATTTACTGTTATTATTTACTTTCATTTTCTCTGTATCCCCACATGTTCATGTTCATTGTTTTGTGTTATTTCCATTGTATTGATTTATATTGTAATGCAATAAAAAAAAAAAAAACATCTTGTACAACCCTTGGTAGCTAGGCAACGATAAACAAACTGAAAGACCGCGATTCCTGATTTCGCTTTCGTTCAAAACAAAGACTATGGAAATTAAACATCACTTTTCCATCAAAAAACGTGTTGTAAAAAACATAACTTATTAGATTTAAGACCTAGGTTCGCTAGCTAGTTCTGTGCCTGCCTGTGTGCGCGCTGACCCTGGTCGACGAGAACCCGCATTAGAGATGTGACGCAGGACGTAACCCCGCCCCCCGGGCGAGATGCCCCAAAATTTATGAGTCCCCATTGTCACCAGAGAGCAACTTTATCGGTAAGTTACATTCACTTGAAATTCTGTATCATTAATTTGTCATTAAAGAGGTTGATTGCATAATTTGACTGGTTTCATATTGATTGTTTTATCTGTGCAGGTGAAGGACTTCTTGGGGAAATGGCCGGCTCTTCGGATTGAATCACAGGTAAAACAGACTCACTTCTCTTTTCTGCCACTCTTCACACATATTTCACTGCCAAATTTTTAATATGTATCACATTCAAATGGAACAGCAAATGCCACTATTCACTGTGTGTAAGAACTATCACTTTGCATGTGACCATGTTGCTCAACAATGTATTTTAACGGAACATGTTGCATCACAAATGTGTTTTCTGTTGCAAATCGAGTATTAGTCTTTTTATATAATTATTTTTGTTTGTTTTTGTAGCTTTGTGCTGAGTTCCAACGCATCACAAACGTCAACATACGGAACCAGTTCTATGCTGTGCTTGACCAACACACACCTGCACTGGTGGCCTTGTATAGGCAGAAGGCGGCACGAACCGGTAAGATATCAGAGGCGCTGAGTGACATCTTAAAGACTTATGAACTGATATGTTTTGTCTCTTATGTTTACTGTGATGGCCAACTTATTCAAACTGAAAATTCACTTTTGAGGTTCTTGCAGATTGTGAATCCATTTAAACGCTTTTTAATTTCAAACTTTACAGGAACCCGTAAAGCGCCTCCATAATTCAGAGAACAACCCACACAAATACGATCCACAAACCGGGTAAGACTGCGTATTGTATACTGTAAATGTTAGTTTAATCTACCACTATATGGATTTGAAATACTAAAACTGAATTTCATTAATGATGCCTGCAACTTTTTCCCCCAGAATAAATTCATCACATAACCTGGCTGTGACCACTTATCTCTTCAAAGAATTAAGGACAACTTTTACAGACGTTGACCCTGAATGTGCAAAAGGTAATCTTAAAGATGTTGTAATCATTTTAATGTCCTCTGTTTTACTTAGTTTTATTGGCATTACATTTATTTATGATTTATTTAACAGGTTGCAAGACGTATTTTGAGACTTTGCGGAGGAAGTATTCTTCGGCTCAGCCTGAAAAGGCCAAGAAAAGAAACACTATGAAGAACACTGCAAAGAACCGTCAAAGAAAGAGACGGGTAAGTTAAGAAACTGGTTAAGCAGTTGTTGTTTTTTTCTTCTTCAGAATGTAACTGTCCTCCTCTCTGTGTTTTAGTGGTTAAATTACTGTCATGTTTTGCAGTTGCTGGAGACCATGTCCAGTGTTGTACAAACCCAACACATAAAGGGAACTGTGGAAGACTGCAACAATAGAACTGATGTCTGATGAAGATGCTATTGTTGATGGAAGGCCAGTGTGGATGCTGAGGTCTCCACCAAACAGAACCACAGAGTTATCTGCTCTCTGCCAGGTACTACAAACCAGACTAGAGGCTGACCCACGCTACGTCACACCACCAGTGCATCATGGCAGTTTGAAAAAATTAATATTTACATATATACACTTTAATTTCTATATTTATTTATTGATTTTAAATTGTTTTATATTGTATACTTTGTATATTTGTTCCTTTTTGATGTGCATGTTGCTGATCTCCACGTTTTGTATTTTATTCCTTTACACCTTTGTTAACATTTCTTTTTCCCCATTCATTTTAATGTATGTTTATAATGTTCATGTTATATTTGTTTTTGTTCCTTTAAATTTTCATCCCCTCAAATATTTTTGTTCCCCCATTCCTTTTTAATGCTTGTTTATAATGCTCTTTGTAATGTTTTATTTACCTTAATAAAAATGTCAGACTTTCTCATTGTTCTTTGTGTGTGTTTTTAAAATTATATTTGAATGTATTAAAATTGGGGTAAGGGGGGTTTAGTGTATACTGAGCAATATCTGCATAGCTGGCCTATAACCAATCAAATCACTGTGCGAAAAGGCCTAGGGTGGGTTATGTTCTAAAAGTAACCAATCAAATCACTTTCCTGGGTTTTCAATGTATCCTGTCCTCCAATAGTGGTCTGGGTAATGGGAGTGGTTTTAAAAGAAAAGGACCAATAGGGGGGAAGGCCAAAAGGTGCACAAAGGTGTGAAAATGTTCTCTTGAAAAAACCTTTGAGGGATTACTTGCCATGGCAACAAATGGCTGTAGCACGGGAGTATACGTCCACAACATACATCCGATTTGGTATCATTTCGGATGTATACGGATATATACAGACCCATGGAATTTGAGCTATCCGGCCAGTATACTCCCGGATTCTTCCGAATTCCAGCAGTGTATACAGGAGTATACTGGTCCGGATACACCTCTTTTCATGCAGTGTCTGTGACTGCGAGGTATATGGTCAAAATCCTAAATCTTACTGTGTGACATGGATAGGCTACTCTTTATTCCGGACATGGCCGTAGAACATCGTTTGGTCTGGATTTGTAAAATGTCCTGGGCTAACAAACATGAAACAGGGACTCTGAAACGGAAGCGCTTGATATTTTCCATTTTTGGTCAGAACTCACGGAAAGGAAGCAGGGCACATATAGGCTACAGTGAAGTCAGAGAATACAGTAAAATTCTGTAAATTAAATACAGTACAGAATGTTCCACAAATGTACAGAAACGCTACTGTAAAAAATACAGTAACTGGCTGGCAACCCTGCTGCCAGTATTTTACTGTAAAATTTACAGGTAATTTTTAACAGTGTGGTTGGTTTGGTTTAGCCTTCTGTTCAGTGCGCCACAGCTGGCTCTCCACCCTCAGAGGACAGCTATGCCTGATTGCACTCCCACGGCCCACCCTGTTGTGACTTTTGGCAACCTTGACTGACTTTGTGAAGTCCGTCGGGATATCTCTGTATAAATCTGTCTTTTTCAAATAGTCATTTCATGAAACCCCAATATGATTCTTACTCTACGGCAATAAACATACTGGGACAATACAATCAGAGTTTGAGTTTCGTTCTCATTTTATTATTTCTTGCAGAGGCAAAAGCTAAATACACCACTCTATGCCAGCTAAGGTGGAAGTACCATGGGCCAGATATACACAATTACATTTCAAAGCTTACTGTCTTTGTTCAATGTATGCGCTCTCTCTAATAAAATCAGGTGTCTTCTTCTGAGGCCCACATAGCAACATTGTGACAGCCCAGATCCCAGATCAGTGAGTGTAAAAAGTGGTTAAATTACATAAAATTAAAATACTTTTTTAATGTACTTATTGTCCTCATCAAGCTATTTAATAAAACAAGTCATTTTGATTATTTGTATTTTATGTTCATAATAATATTAAGCAGTTTGCATGTGTCCCTGAAATTGCTGTCCACCCTGTCATTATAAAATGCCCCCTTAAGAAACCAACTGATGTACTCACTACTCAGTGACATCCCCTCCCCCATTTGGTCTTTCTTCAGTGGAGGTTAAAACATCTGCAACACATACAGTAAGTATCTACACTTATATTTCCTAATTTTCATCATATTGTGTTTGTAGTTGTGCACTCTTAACCCGAATTAGTTGACTTTACTCGCAAATTGCGAGGAAACCCGTTGCCTTATACCACTTTAGTTTTTACACAAGCAGAAACTAAACATGTTGAGTTGTATTAACATATATCCCTAACCTTTTACACAAGCTGAAACTAAACATGTTGAGTTGTATTAACATATATCCCTAACCTTTTACACAAGCTGAAACTAAACATGTTATGTTGTATTTACATGGTTTAGGATATTAGGTTTACTATTGGGTACCCAGCATGCATTGCAAGTGTCACCATTGTTGAGATCCATATACAATTCCGTTGGATTTTCTGCTGGAAAATAACAGCAAATGTCAAGTGCTACTGACTTTAGTGACTTATAATTTCTATTGACAACAGCATTAATAGGCAGTTACAATCGATTGATCAGTTTACTCTTGGCTTTTTGCTATAACTATTGTGCCTTTCAAAGTCACAGTTAAAGCAGCCAGTGAACATATAATGTTTAAATGTCAAAGGCAAGAGCCCAACTAAAGCCAACACCTTTCACCATCATGGTGACTACAAATGAAACAATAAATAATCAACATCTAAACCTCTGTTGATTCTCAACAAGATCTTTTGTAGACGTCTGACAGAAATAAAGTCAGTCTGTTTAGTAATAAGTTAAGCTGGTAATGTTCGACTCTTCGGTTCAAAATTTAAATGGCGCATTCTGCGCACTGTCACCTGTTTAAATAGGCCACGCCCCTCCCTTACAAAAGCTTAACATAGCGAGGTATCTTAGCTTAACATGATTAGTGTAATGAATCTTTCAGCTAAATAGTACAAACAACTAATGTTGTTTAGTAATGATAGCAGGTTTTTACTAAACATAAAAGAATAAGTAATGATTACTCGTAAGTTTAATTAGAAACAAAATCTGGGTTTACAGTGTGTGTTGTCAAGCTTAACATGTCCACTAGGGCTGTCAATCTTCCTCTTTAATACTATTCAAATTCCATTCCTTATTTTATTTAATATTCGAATAATATTCGAATATTAAATGCTCAAATTCATCCTATTATTAATATTTACGACATTACACAGTCTTATGGATCGCCAATGCAAATGCGTGATGTTGATCGGTCTCATATCTTCACAGATAAACCGTGTCAGTTTGTCTGTTATCGCCTTTTGGCGGACAGCTGGTAAACGTTTTTGTTTGAAAATGTATATTTTTCTCTCCGTTTTGGCCTTCCGTCCACACTGAGATGGCGTTTTTATTAATGAAAACGAAGCTTTTTTGTAAACGCACTCCAAAGTGGATACATTTGAAAACTCCATTTTCACGTTGTAGTGTGGACTGGGAATCAAATTGTCAGGAGTGGTGATCTCCGTTTCCGTGGTGACATTGCTCTCTGCGATTTTTGTATTGTTATGATACAGCGTGGATAACGTGCACAATTGTGTTACAATTCAAAAACGTTATTGTTCATCAGACGAAACAAAAGCATTTCATTTTCACATGCGTGTAAGCGAGAAAGATTGCATAATTTTTTTTTTTAAATATATATAAAGCAATATTCGAATAGGAACTTAAGCATTCGAATAGTATTGATTTTTTAAATATTCGAAATATATTCGAATTTCGGAATTCGTTCCAACAGCCCTAATGTCCACCCTGTCATTGTGAAATATTAATTAATATAAAAACATTTCAGAAATTCTAAATATATATTTTAAACAGTGCACAGTCAGCTTCAACAGTGAATCACTTTTGCTGTACACCATGTGCTAATTAAATACTAACTTTAGCCAAAAAATGAATGTCCACCCTGTCATGGAACAGGGTGGACATTTGCAACTCCTGAAAATCAGCCTGAGCCAGGCCCCTCCTTCTTTTATATTGGTTAAGGGTTTCTTGAAGTTCCTGTTGTTTTACTAATGTTCCCCCGTTCTAGTTCACCCAATAAAGCATTTGTCCACCCTGTCATGCCAAGTTCCACCCTGTCACTTTGTTGTCCACCCTGTCATTTTTAACTTTTATGATGAAAATAAACTATTATTTTAACAAGTTAACAAAACCTTGTGTGTGATTTCTTAATAAACAAATATGGGCAGGTTAGTATTGTTTTAAAGTTTGACTAAATATCTTTGTTGTTAGATTTTATTTAGAATATAATGTACAACTATCGCATATTATATTGGGCAATACATATTTAAGCAGCAACTTCAGTATTATCAAAATACTTTTAACATTAACTAAAATGTTTTGTTGGGAAAGGGACACATTATCTTTCCACAGATCTACATTTTATAATCACTATGCAATGAAAATGTATTTATTCTACTATGAATTTGTCCATGACATGGTGGACATATTTTATGGTTTGCTCGTATATTGTCAGCTTGCAGTTAATTTATAAAAAGTGCTGGAGCTTGACCAATGTGCATTTCTAACAGCCTAATGTCTCCTTACAACACATATGAAGTTAAATGGAAAATCTCAGATTTTTTTTTTTTTTTTGGAAATTGTGAAGTCTCAAAGGCACTTTATGGTGATTTTGACCCAAAACAGTCATTTATTCGTTATAAGTATGTTTACATAACCTCTTCAAACACTGATAACGATATTGAAAATATATTTGTTTACATTTTTTTTAGATCAAGCATTGGAATAATTCGGGGAGAACACCCAACAGAAAGACCCATTTACCAACTAACTTACAGTAAGTCAATTTTACCCACTGTTCGAAAACCAACACTGGGATTAATATATAGTATTAAGTATGGTTTTCACCTTTAAAGTAAGACATTGAATGTTACTGATAGAAAGTCTGAGTAACTTCTTGTCCTTTTGTCTTTCTTCTGCTGAAGTGGCGTACTGAAAGTGGATTCATGTCACCTTCATCAGTCCTTTCTTTAATCACTGGAAACCATTAAGGGAAAGACCCTCAGACGTGTCATAATAGGATAAATTCGGCTGCATGTAAACTTATGTGATGGTTTGATTTTGGTACCAAATGGCTTTTTTTTGTGTGCTTCCCTTGCTATGATACACATTTCTGATGGGATTGCCATGCTTTAAGTGTATGTTTACATTTTTAATCATGTAATAATTAACAGTCTCAAAGACGACATTACTCAGTTTATATTGTGTGAATGTTATAATGGCAAACATTTTTACAATTTAAGATTGTTTAAAGGAATGGTTAAAAAAAATACTGCTTTTTAAGGAATTTTCATTGAATAATTTCTTCTTTCCCCCCTTTAGATTCACCAAGGATCCAGATGATTACTGGCAATTTGGTGGAGGATTATTCTTTAGCTGCTACATTGCACTATCACTTCTGGTACAGTTTTAATTGGCCTTTTGTGTTATTTTTTTATTTTACTTGATTTAATAAATTACTTTTAATTAGTAGGCTACAATATATGGCTAGGATTCTGAATTAAAACAGTGTAATGTTTCTCCACAAATATTATCAGAAATATACGGAGCCCCCAGGGGTCAGGCAATAATTGTTGAAACAATATTTATCTGCATTGAAAGATATGTCAAAGAGAAACAGATCACAACCCTCTCAGCTCAACACCCAAATTTGTTGATTTCCTCATCTGTTTTAAGGATGAAATCATGACCTTATGATTATAGTAACCGTAACTGACACATAGGAGTAATATTAGGGTACATTTTTTACAATTCCACGTTGGAGCTCTGAAGAATTGGCTTGTGTAAATTTACATCTGAATACATAAAATGTGTTTTAGAATGGATAGTGTTGTATACTTTGTTTTCTACCCGACTCTAATTGAACTGTAAAGTGAAAATCTTGTATGTGACTTATTTTGTATTCAGTTTTCTTGCTTTTAATTATACAGGATAGTACAGACAGCGGGCAAGAAGTGAAGAGGAAGTGATGGCATCGGAAGCAGCACAACCAAAAGCTTGTGACCCCATAGAAGTTGTCCGAGTGCGTGGAAGAACAACCCAGCCAGCACAGCCCTGTGGGGCCCAAATGGGTTTGACCTGGGCTATCTAACTGGGACCCAGTCAGTTTTGCCCCCAGTTTCCCCACATGGGTTTGCCCAGATGAAATGAACACTGCTTAGTGTGCACACTACAGGCTGTTTAATGTAAAACTTAATCAGTGTTGGAGGTAATGAGATAATTAAGTGATTGAATAATGATTGTGCATTAATGATGAACACCTGCTGTTAACAAGCAGAATCACTGAAGGACAGAGAAACACAAGAACTACTTCCAGCCACAGCCTTGGATGAAATCAACTGAAGATAAAATACATTACATCTCTCAAGATCTGATTTAACAACTCCACAAACAGCATTACCAGCTTCACTTATTACTAACCAGACTGACTTTATGTCAGACATCTACAGAAGTTCGTAATAAGAATTAACAGAGGTTTAGATGTTGATTACTTATTTGAAAGTAATAGTTTGGTTTGATGTTACCATTGTGGCAATCAGTGTGTGCTTTAGTCAGGCTCTTGACTTTTTAACATTAGTTTTTCTCAGGCAGTTGTATCTGTTTGTTATGGTGAGAACAGCAAGAGAAAATGTAGTCACATGCTGTAAGCTGATTGATGATAAGAATATGATCATCAAATGTGGCTTAACTCACTGATCTTATGTGTGAGGTTTATACGGGTAGTATGTCATTAATTTTGTTTTATTTTTGTGATTTTTACAGCAAGAGATCCAGCACAGTTTAATCAGACAATCAAATGATTTTTAACACACCATTTACATATTTTGGACATATTTTGGAGTTTTACTCGCACACAGACATCAAGAATGAGCATATGAATCTCAACAATGGTGACATGCTTCATGGTGCAATGCATTCTGAGTGCATCCTACGAAACTTATCCATGGCTCCCATGGTAACATCAAATCAAACTATTACTTTCAAATAAGTAATCAACATCTAAACCTCTTCTTAATTCTCAATAAGAACTTCTGTAGATGTCTGACAGAAATAAAGTCAGTCTGGTTAGTAATAAGTGAAGCTGGTAATGCTGTTTGTGGAGTTGTTTTTACCGTTTAGACGGAAACGCGACGTTGGAGCGTATTTAAGATTTCCACTCTGGAGGGTGGTTTCACTTTTTTGCGTTTTTAACCTGTTAAGCTGCAAGCCCACCTTTGAAAAATCCCCAGAAATGACATACCCACACTGAAACAGATACAGTTCATGAACCCTTTGCACTAAAAGCACAAGTATGATATCATTTGAAAGCTGACACCTGGCAGTTTATTGTAAATGTAGAATTAATTATTGTCATAATGAAAATTTTTTTTATAAATAGTTATTAGAAATTTATTTTTATGAAACATCTTCATGAAAATAAAATTGAAGTTGACCCTGTAGCAATCTAGAAATGCACTACAGCTAAAGCCACATGTCTAAACATTTTATGTTTAAAATCTGAAGATGATAAGTCTAAAACTCTGTATTTAGTTCATTTTTTTCAAGATAGAAGCACCTAGAGCTAGCTAGCATGTTAGCTTAGCACACCATCAATACATGACAATTTATGAGATTAAAACCATGTTTGTGCTTCAAACTTACTTTAAAACGCAAGTGAAGTGTTTTAAATAATCTTCTGTGATCTAATTTGGCATCAGATAAAAAAAAAATCAGACAGAAAATATACTATTTGATCATATTCTGCACAATGATGGTCTATAGATTAGCATTACATTATACATATAATCTATTATTATGAAAATACCTGGCATGGCTTGAAAAACACAGGTAACTCAAATATCATTGCAATCATGTTTATTGTCTGCAAAATATCTGTATCTGCATGATACAGCGCGATGTCTTGTTAGCTTTGTGTGTATCAGTGACGTCCTGGAATGTCACATGATTATGGCTCTTCTTCATGTCCCATATATGGGTTATTATTGTGCTTATAGCGCCCTCAGGTAGGGCTGGGCGATTTAAATCGCGATATTGTTATGCGCATCTCATCAGTAAAGCCGGTTCCTTGATTAGTAGTAAATCACCATCACCTGCTTTCAGATGGAGCGGCATTTACTACAAAGAGCCGTAGTTAACCGACAAGCTGAGCCAAATCACATGAATATCGCGGACGTATCGCCAGCGATATTTAATGCGATATGGCTCAGCTTGTCAGTTAACTACGGCTCTTTGTACACAGCAAAACCTCCAGTAAATTAGCGGTGTTAAATTAACCCTCTGAGGTCGACAAACGCGCCGGCGCGTTTTGCTGGATTTTCTCCACATTGTAGCACTTTAAACTTAAATTTCTCCGTCATTTATGGTCATACAGAAAAAATAAATATAAAAAAAGAATCTGTGGTATTTCTACTTTTGTATGTGTCCACTTCCAATCAAATCAAAACATTGTGCTTTTGTAAAATAAAGAAAATAAACAGTGTGTGCGTTCTGCCTCTCCGTCGCGGTGAACTTTTTTTTCTTGAGCACGTCTATAAACTGAAACAAAACTCAGCGAATACTTGTTACACATTTATGAGCCATACACCTTTATAAACATTTAAGTGTGTACTTTTAAATGATCGGATTCAAAACGAAAACAAATATTCTCTGTTTAAGTAATTTGTATAAAACCAACAAGATTTCCAGCTTCTCAAACGCTTCCTAATTATTTTTAATTCGGCCACGCCCACTCGCGCAAAAGATATTCACATGCAAATCTCCACATGGAACGCGATCGCCCTCATTACCTCAACAACAAAACACTTCACTTCACTTTTCGTCGAGTTTGAAAGACGTGCCTGAGCTTACATTGGATTTACATCAGAAGAAGAAGAACGATATTTGAAGACAAGAAAGATAAGGTAAGAAATTCTTACATATTAGTTTGCTATTGTTGCATAAATTTCACATTGCAGTTGAACTGTTGCTAGATATATGGTGAATATTATAATATTTAGACCCGTGTTTACTGTTACTGTGTTTGTGGATATCTGCTCAAACGTAGATAGGCTATGTATATGGTAGGCCTAACCATAATGTTTTATATTTGATCGCAATCGCGTTTTAATGTATCATATTTTTGATCGCGATCGCGTTTTAATGTAGCATATTTTTGATCGCGATCGCGTTTGAATGTATCATATTTTGGAAAAGCAAAACGCTCCAAACGGCTTCATGTTTTTACTATTCTCTCATTTCATATCATCATAACGAATGGAAACATTTGAAGTAACATGATAATCGATATATTTTTCTCTAGCTTAGTTGTTACTGAAATCTTTTTGAAAATATATATAGGCTGCTATATCAGACATCCCAAGTCTCCCGGAAGTTCCGGGAGTCTCCCGCATATTGATAGCGGCTCCCTGATGCCCGCAAATCAGTTAAAATCTCCCGGAAGCAAGAGCGCGCAAGCGTAGCGCGCGCACGGCAGAGAGAGGGAGCGAGAGACCTTGCGTGTGTGCGCTAGTGTGCGTGTGTGCCTCGGGATTTTATCTCTACTTTCGAGCCGAATTAATCAGCCCCCCCCCCCCCTTGGAGATTTCTCGAACCGAATACCCCCCCCCCCCCCCCCCCCCCCCCGTTGGAGATTTCTTGACTCCCGGAAATGACTTTGTGCAGGTTGGGATGTCTGCTATATTGTTATTATTTTATGCAGCACTGCGCATAGCCTATACCTACAAGGCACAACAAACCTGGTGTTCATTATATATTGTTGGAAACATTTGTGTGAGTGTGTGTGTGTATTCTGTGAATTAAAAAGCAATTTTAACAAGAAAAATCTAAAATGTATTCCCAAAATCGTGCAGGCCTTTCTCTTGATATCAGTATGTTCACTTTTTTTTTTTTTCAGGGCCCAGATGCCACTGAGTCCTGCTGACTTCAACATTCACAGTACATGTCTCTGTACATGAACATGGTAAAGTGAAAATCAAACACCTTAGAAAATGAAAGGTATGTACAATGTTTTTAGGAATGGCACAAAGGTCTCTTTCTTCAATAAGTGCTTTTTTGTTGTGTATCTTTGGATTATGTTGTGTTGTAAATAAATCCAAACAATTTTAAAAGCCATTCTTTTTTAAATCTCCTCATTCTTTGTGCAAGGTTGGTCAGAATGATGGGCCCTGATAAGCTCCTAATAGGGCCATTAGGGAGGTTCTTTGTCTTTCTCAGGTGTGGAAAGCTTTCATATTAATGAGGTGATCCGCCTCTTCGCATATTGCTTTCTAACACAAACACGTCGTAAAATTTTTAAATCAATATATTGTCTTCTCTGAATGAGCAGTCAGGGTGATTCTCACATAGTTTTAGAGCAAATATTCTAGGCTACGTGATACAATTTTCAAAAGTCTTGTGAAGAAATAATCAGTATGGGTTTCATGACCTTATTTCAGTGAGAATTTATTTTTGTATTTTCACAAACCACGCATAAATGTCATTATCTCAAAACTACAAACTTTTACATACATTCTGCTGATATATTATTGTAGCAGAGTTTGTGCTGAATACAGTGTAATTAGACTTTAGCCATGAAAATGTCACAAGTAACAGAAATAACCACAAATGTCAGAGCATGTCAGAACACCTCCAGGGCCCAGAAAACAGCTCAGACCTCAGAGGGTTAACACTCCTGGGAGTGTATGAGTCCACACTCAAGAGTGTTTAAGTTAATGAGATAACTAAGTGATTAATTTAGTGATGATTGAACATTATTGAAGACACCTGATGTTAACAAGTAGAATCGCTGAAGGAGAAAATCGCAAATTGTAAGTTACCATTATTGTGATGGGTAGTTGCTTTAGTTGGGCTCTGACCCTTTTATATGTACTTTAGATTTTATTTGGCGGTTGTATCTGAGTTAAAACTGCCTGTTGAACAAAGGATATAAAGTGATCTGATGGTGTTGGTTATGTTATGAAAATCATCATTTGAACTTGATCACTGAACTCATTAAAATCCTTCTTTCTGACTTTGATTTATGTTGTTGGTTACTGCATAACTGTGAATCTGAATAAATGGCCAGAATTTTTGTTATAATATAAAGGATTTCTTAAAAGTTGTTTAAAAAAAAAAATCATTCTTTTAGGCACACACAGATGTCAAGATTCAGTCTATGCATCTCAACAATGGTGAGGAGCAGAATATTCAATTAGGAAAAGTAAATTACATAGACAATTCAGATCATAATGTATTCATACCGCAATGCATGATGGGAGCCATTAATGAGTTGTGATTGGTGGCAGCCACTGCAACATGCTTTATTATTGTCACCATTGTTGAGATTCACAGGCTGATTATTGATGTCTGTGTTTTAAATGAATATGTCTGAATGTCTTTTTGATCAGAACAATGTTTATTAAATATTTTTGAATTATAAGTAAAGTACTGATAATCATAGGCTGAAGAATCACTAAACTGCAGCTAACAAGTTAAACCAAACTATTTTAATATGTTTCATTTTTTAGATCACAGCATGATTATGTCAAAACATGACCAACACTATATGATAACATTTTACTTTGTTCAGTTCATTGTTATAAAACATTAACAGCAGACAAACAACAGTAAATATTAAAGTAAACATATAATGGTCTAGAGCCCAACTAAAGCAAACACCCATCACCACAATGGTAACTTACAATTTGTGATTTTCTTCTTCAGTGATTCTGCTTGTTAACATCAGGTGTCTTCAATAATGCTCAATCATCACTAAATTAATCACTTAATTATCTCCTCAGCCCTAAATGCCGCTTCATCTGAAAGCAAGTGATGGTGATTTACTACTAATCAAGGAACCGGCTTTACTGACGAGATGCGCATAACAATATCGCGATTTAAATCACCCAGCCCTACCCTCAGGCTATTGGTATGAATTGAAAACCCAGTAAATGAGAGTGCCAAACGCTCATAAAGATTACATCGACGCATTTGGGTATAAATTCAATAAATATTATTCCTGTCAATAGAAATCTGATGTAAACCTATGAGAATCTATCAATATTTCTCCAAATCTGCACATTTTTGAGCTAAAAGCCCTGAGGGAAGTTGTTTTGTGTATCGCTTTTCATGACGACAGCACGGGAGTTTTTTATGAATGAAAGTGGCTGACGCGCATAATTCATATTAAAGGTATCGACTCATTTTTTCATTTCATAACTCCTGACAGAAATTTAGAAATAACTGTCGCTATAAGTTTCTCAGAATACAATAGTGGTCAAATACTGAAACTTGAGTAGTATATCTTTTTAATGATGTATAGTTTGTCAAGGTATAACATTAAATCTGATAGTAAATTTGAACTAAATAAAAAAAAAAAACGCTTCAGTGCGCGGGCGCACTGGCAACGGTTAACAGGTTAAGCCCCAAAAACGCCGTCGCCGTCTAAACGAAAGGCACATCTGATAAAATATTTTTACGTTTTCACCCGGGAGCGTTCTCGTGTAAACAGGGCCTCAATGTATTTTATCTTCAGTTGATTTCATCCAAGGCAGTGGCTGGAAGTAGTTCTTGTATTTCTCTTTCCTTCAGTGATTCTGCTTGTTAACAGCAGGTGTTCATCATTAATGCACAATCATTATTCAATCACTTAATTATCTCATTACCTCCAACACTGATTAAGTGTTACATTAAACAGCCTGTAGTGCGCACACTAAGCAGTGTTCATTTCATCTGGGCAAACCCATGTGGGGCCTACATGGAAACTGGGGGCAAAACTGGCTGGGTCCCAGTTAGATAGCCCAGGTCAAACCCATTTGGGCCCCACATGGCTGTGCTGGCTGGGAAGTGTAAGTGCAGAAGCTGATCTTAGGATGTAGTGGAGGGTGTGTATATGAAGAATATATAAAAGAGCCAACTTGTTTAGTTTTTAAAATTTAACTAAGAGCCAGTGCAAATGTTGTAAACCAGGAGAAATATGTTCCGTAACATAACATTAGAGCGAGCAGACTTTGTAAAGTTGCTACTACTTACATGTCAAGTGATAAGCAATATTTGAGTTGGATGAATGATGGGCAAATGTTTGGTTTTCTAACTTGGGAACCCTCAGTACTGCACACCCACTTCAGATCTTGCAGTTTCTATAAATGAGCTAATGTGATGAATCAGGTATATTAGATGAGGGAGACGTACAAAGTCTGTGTCTGAAAACTTAGGCAGCTGACTCATTGCCTTGCTGCCCTATCAGGCAACGACTTAGCAGGCAGCGTTTACACACTAAGGTGCCTAACAAAACTTATTTAGTTTAGATTAGTTTATTTATTTATTTGAGCAGTAACCATTCTGATTTCAGACAGACTTATAAGGCAGCATAACGGTTTAATGATCTACAACACTAATTTCAAGAAATGACTTCAAGAGTGGTAAAAGTTGGTCAAAATGTACATTTTGTGCCTCCAATATGTGCAGTGCTGGGGGTGTTCCAGGACAGGTTTGCAAACCCTTTATCTAGATAGACTTGATGTGGGGCACCAAAAGGTTAACCTGACACATCTGTTTGAACTGTGAAAAGGAATTAAAAAAGTGGCATAATAGTTGATTGATTTATTTTCTCTTTTCAAAGGGCTGTTGGAAGAGCGACACCAGAGGAGTGAGAAGCTGCACTGTTATTGTTTTGTTTGTGAAATAGTTAATTTTTCAGATATACATATATAACTTTTATTTATATAGCCTATACACTGCTCAAAAAAATAAAGGGAACACTTGTTAATCAGAGAATAGCATCAAGTCAGTTAAACTCCTGGGATATTGATCTGGTCAGTTAAGTAACAGAGGGGGTTGGTAATCAGTTTCAGCTGCTTTAGTGTTAATGAAATTAATAGCAGGTGCACTAGATGGGCAACAGTAAGACAACCCCCAAAACAGGAATGGTTTTACAGGTGGAGGCCACTGACATTTTTTCCCTACTCATCTTTTCAGACTGTTTTTCACCAGATTTGCATTTGTCTAGGGTCAGTGTCACTACTGGTAGCATGAGGCGATACCTGGACCCTACAGAGGTTGCGCAGGCAGTCCAGCTCCTTCAGGATGGCTCATCAATACGTGCCATTGCCAGAAGGTTTGCTGTGTCTCCCAGCACAGTCTCAAGAGCATGGAGGAGATTCCAGGAAGACAATGTGTGTGTGTGTATATCTGTGAGGTCGGCATCTCTTGCATCTCGTTGTGTATACCACGTGAATGGTTGGGGGCTATTTGAGAATGTGTTACTCGGCAAAAACAAAGGTAGTTCTGTGGGTAGCAGTGGCGTAGGCAGAAATTGTATTTTGGGCGGGCCATTGAAAAAGTGAGTGGGCCTATAGTTTTTCTTAGAAAAAATATGACTTGATAATTAAACCTTAGAGAGTAGAAAAAAGAATAGACAAACTGCAAAAACAGTTAGCCTACACCTTTATTTTGCAATATTCGGCAAAGACGATAACAAAACACTGTTCTGTCATCAAGTTCAACCAACAGAGCTCAATAAAGGCTGGACAAACCACCAGCATAGACAATAACC
This sequence comes from Scardinius erythrophthalmus, assembly GCF_964197995.2. Lineage (NCBI taxonomy): Eukaryota > Metazoa > Chordata > Actinopteri > Cypriniformes > Leuciscidae > Scardinius > Scardinius erythrophthalmus. Next base: position 30,939,384 of record NC_138221.1, read on the forward strand.
TGTCTATTTTATTCAGGTTAGTCAGCAGTGCAAAGACAGTTCACCCGAAAATAAATTAGGCTAAAAATAAAAGAAATTCAAATAATGAAAACTCTCAGCAGAGCACGGTTTGAAATAAATAACACACTCCCTAATTTCTGTTAAATCAACCATATACAATGCAATCAGCCTGGTGGAAATTAAGCTTTTGTGCCAAAAAAAAAAAAAAAAATACAAAAAATACAACCAAGAAAACTGTCCATACCACTTTGATGAGAAGCTCCTTGATTTTCTATTCTTGACAGTGCAGGGAAATACCTTCAGATTGGGTTGTGATGGTGGTGCATCAATTGCAGTTAGATCGGCGGGTGAACCCGCGTCAGGCTGACCGGGAGAGAGCACTGGCACTGCCGCCAGGGAGAGAGCGGTGGCCGCCACAAGAAGGCTAACTTATGGCGTGTTCACACCAAACGCGAATTTAATTATTTGCGCGAGTAGATTACATTCAAAGTCAATGCGCTGATGGCGGCCACCCCAGATAGCAACATTATTTCGGCCCGGATCCGGCCCACATCCGGCACTTGTGGAATACGGATCTGGCCCACATGCAGCGTGGAATGACGGCACTTGTGTGGCCCACTACTGTTTGCCAGATCTGGGCCAGAAGCAGGCCATAGCAATGCCACATGTCAGCCAAGAGCAAAGAAATAAACCAGAATTGGACCTTATCTGAGCCACAAAACCTGTGTATATTAAATATGGAGTCATATCAGCCTTAATAAGCCTGTTAACAAGCAGAATCACTGAAGGAAAGAAGAGAACAGAAAAAGAGACGAGCAGAAACACAAGAACTACACAGCAAAAACTCCAGTGTTAAATTAACACTCCTGGGAGTGTATATGAGTCCACACTCAAAAGTGTAAAGTGTTAAAATATGAGTGTTAAATTAACACTCAGAGTGTTAAAGTTAATGAGATAATTAAGTGATTAGTTTAGTGATGATTGAGCATTATTGAAGACACCTGATGTTAACAAGCAGAATCACTGAAGGAGAAAATCACTAATTGTAAGTTACCATTAAGGTGATGGGTGTTTGCTTTAGTTGGGCTCTTGACACTTATATGTTTACTTTAAATTTAGCTTGTCTGCTGTCATTGATTTATAACAGTCAGATGAACAAAGAGACAATGTGATCTGATGGTGTTGGTTATGTTTTGACATAATCATGTTGTGATCTGTAAAACAAAACTTATTGAGATGGCTTAACTTGTTAATTATAGCAGCTCTGTGATTCTACAGCATATGATTATCAGTATTTTTCATATAATACAAAAATATTTCATAACCATTGTTCTGATCAAAAGACTTTCAAATTAATTTATTTAGAAACACAGACATCAATAATCAGCCTGTGAATCTCAACAATGGTGACAATAATAAAGTGGCTGCCACCAATCACAACTCATTAATGGCTCCCATCATGCATTGCGGTATGAATAAATTATGATCTGAATTGTCTGTGTAATTTACTTTTCCTAATTGAATATTCTGCTCCTCACCATTGTTGAGATGCATAGACTGAATCTTGACATCTGTGTGTGCCTAAAAGAAAGATTTTTTTTTTTTTTCAAAACAACTTTTAAGAAATCCTTTGTATTATATCTAAAATTCTGGATATTTATGCAGATTCACAGTTATGCTGTAATCAACAACATAAATCTAAGTCAGAACTAAGGATCTTAATGAGTTCAGTGATCAATTTCAAATGATGATTGTCATAATATAACCAACACCATCAAATCCCTTTTTCTCTTTGTTCATCGGGCAGTTATAAGATACAACAGCCAAACAAAATCTAAAGTAAACATATAATGGTCAAGAGCCCGACTAAAGCAAACACCCATCACCATAATGGTGGCTTACAATTTGTGATTTTCTCCTTCAGTGATTCGGCTTGTTAACATCAGGTGTCTTCAATAATGATCAATCATTACTAAATTAATCACTTAATTAGCTCATTAACTTTAACACTCTTGAGTGTTAATTTAACACTCATATTTTAACACTTTACACTCTTGAGTGTGGACTCATATACACTCCCAGGAGTGTTAATTTAACACTGGAGTTTTTGCTGTGTACAACTGACTTCAGACACAGCCTTAGATGAAATCAACTGAAGAGAAAAGAAGACATTAAATCTGTGAAGATCTCAGCAGAGGAGGATTAAACAACTCCACAAACAGCATTACCAGCTTCACTTATTACTAACCAGACTGACTTTATTTCTGTCAGACGTATACAAAAGTTTTTATTGAGAATTAACAGAGGTTTAACTCTAATGTGTTTCATTTAAAGTCACCATAAGAGTGATTGGTGTTTCCATTAGTTAGGCTCTTAACTCTTAGCATATCTTAACTTTTAGTCTTTTTTAGCTGCTGTGACAGTGTGTTTGTCAAACACATTTGCAGCAGCAAAGAAAGCTAAAGTGAAATGAGATCAGGTGATGATGGTTTCCTGTTAATGGTTTTATGATCATCATTAAATAACCTTGTTCACTGAAGTTTTTGGAATCTAACAATTGTGTTAATCCATTAATATTTTCACAACACAAATCCTGCGTTATTGCAGCATGAGATCCAGCAATATTATAACATTCAGTTTAAAGCTTTTAACAAACATTAGATCGAAATATTAGCTTATGCCGACACACACAGACATCAACAATCAGCGTATGAATCTCAACAATGGTGATCAAAAGTACTTTGCTGCAATGCATGCTGGGTACCAGCATAGTGCAAAATTCCCAGCATGCATTGCAACATTAATAAATGATGCTGCTGAATTGTCCTGTAATTTTGTTTGATTCTAAATATTTGCTTTTATTTTTTGCTGTTGTTTTTTATGTGAATTAGTAGCTTTTCAGTTATGTTCTGAATTAATCTATCAAAATATTTGTGATTGTCACCATTGTTGAGATTCATACGCTGTTTGTTGATATCTGTGTGTGTCAGCATAAGCAAATTTTATTGATCTCATGTTTGTTAAAAGCTTTAAACTGATTGTTATAATATTGCTGGATCTCATGCTGCAGTAACACAGGGTTTGTGATGTGAAAGTATTAATGGATCAACACAATTGTTAGATTCCAAAGACATCAGTGAATGAGATTATTTAATGATGATTATAAAACCATCAACAGGTAACCATCATCACCTGATCACATTTCACTTTAGCTTTCTTTGCTGCTGCAAATGTGTTTGACAAACACACTGTCACAGCAGCTAAAAAAGACTAAAAGTTAAGATATGCTAAGAGTTAAGAGCCCAACTAATGGAAACACCAATCACTCTTATGGTGACTTTAAATGAAACGCATTAGAGTTAAACCTCTGTTAATTCTCAATAAGAACTTTTGTATACGTCTGACAGAAATAAAGTCAGTCTGGTTAGTAATAAGTGAAGCTGGTAATGCTGTTTGTGGAGTTGTTTAATCCTCCTCTGCTGAGATCTTCACAGATTTAATGTCTTTTTTTCTCTTCAGTTGATTTCATCTGAGGCTGTGTCTGAAGTCAGTTGTAGTTCTTGTGTTTCTGCTCGTCTCTTTTTCTGTTCTCTTCTTTCCTTCAGTGATTCTGCTTGTTAACAGGCTTATTAAGGCTGAGATGACTCCATATGTAATATACACAGATTTTGTGGCTCAGATAAGGTCCAGTTCTGGTTTATGTCTTTGCTCTTGGCTGACATGTGGCATTGCTATGGCCTGCTTCTGGCCCAGATCTGGCAAACAGTAGTGGGCCACACAGGTGCCGTCATTCCACGCTGCATGTGGGCCAGATCCGTATTCCACAAGTGCCGGATGTGGGCCGGATCCGGGCCGAAATAATGTTGCTCTCTGGGACCGCTCTCCCCCTGGCGGCAGTGCCAGTGCTCTCTCCCGGTCAGCCTGACGCGGGTTTACCAGGAGAGCTCCATGTGATGCGTGCAATTGAACATCGCCACAAAAATGGCGTGTCTCCTTCCTCAACTCTTAAAAAAAAAAAAAAAAAAAAAAACCTTAAAGAAACTTGTTTAGCCATTATTGTGGCGATATTAATTGCTATTTTTTACAGTCTATGGCTAAAGGCTGCCAGAGCCCGCCGCTCAGAGAGTCTTCTGTCGCCCTAGCAACCATAAGCGGGCTTTCTACAACTTGCTTCAACTTCGTAAAACAAATTAAACACACACACCAGTCATCAATAATTCAGGTTTATATTAACATATTTTCTTAAATACATTTGAATAATAAAAATAAACTAAAAATGTATTTTGATCAAACTTGCCTGGGCGGGCCAGTGAGTAATGTGGGCGGGCCAGTGCAGCCCTGGCCCATTACTGCCTACGCGCCTGGTGGGCAGACTAACTTGACAGCCTGAGGCGTCATATAATTTTGCTGAGAGAAGCAAAATAGTCCTAGTTGTCCCAAAACAACTGAATGGGGTACGTCTTGTAATTTGCCTTCAGTACACAAAGAACAAACGTTAGACACAGTAAGGGAATTGTGGTCGTAGCACGTGATAGTTTGAGAAACAATCCGGGATCTGTTCGTTGATTTCATTAAATCGTGTGAAACATTAACCAGGCCCTCCTTGTAGACACTTGTAGCCATTGTCAGAAAGCTAGTCATTTAGGGCTTGTATATGCTCATATGCGTTTTAGCATGAGAGAAACAATCAGGATTCGCTAATTCAGAGCATCTGGTCGGATGGACTGTCAGTGTCGTTACAGCCGTTTGGATTATAATGAGGACCAACAGTGATGCTGCCTTGACTGAGGTCTCCATACTGATGGATGTGCATGGCACGCTCTTGACGATCGATGGCAGGCAAACCACGGAGGTTGATTTTCACTTCTAAATCTCCATTGGGGAAGACCTGCTTGAAGAGGATTTGCCCAAAGATCTTTGGCTGGTTACGTGGCAAATTGGGGCTGGGAGTTACTTCACAAGTGGCATAGATTGTGTTGTCGAACTCCACGACTTCCGGCTGTGGAGCTTCAGGCAAACAAACTGGAAGTTTGTGGAACTCTCCTCCTTGTATATGCAGCACCAGCAATATCAGAGGGAATATTAGGATGATTTTCTCCATGTTGATCTTTAAAGCCTGCAATGAAGAGTGGATTCAGTGAAATCATGCCATTTGGTTTAAGAATGTAATCTTTTTGATAAAAGGTCAAAGCTTTGTTGCAGGGAGCTTTGAGAATGGAAGTTGCATTAGGAAAAAAAGCACAACCAGATTAGTTTGCAATGGAAAACTATACAAGAACCCAGGCAGCAACCAGATCCGGCCCACATCTGGGTCGTGTGTAATCCATGTGTACCAGATGTGGGCCGACACCATGTTGCTGTCTAGAAAACTCTATAATTTTTGAATTTCTATAAAAAAAAAATGCACTTATTGGTATTGGATGTGTACCTGTAGTATCTTGAAAGTACAATAACAATAATAATAATAATAATAATAATAATAATAATAATAATAATAATGACATACAGGTGGATGTAATCACACTAAAATGAGTCCAGGCAAAGGTTTATGGAAATGGAAAAGGTCTAGGGAGAAGTGCCCTCTGGTGGCCACGATAAGGCTTCTGCTGGCAGGAGTGACATTAAGTACATGTAAACTTTAAAAAAAAAAAAAGTAATGCCAAACTAAGAGTTTTACTTTAAAGTAGATTATGTTTTAAAAATATTTTTGTTGTGCTTTAAAGTACACTTAATTTGATCTGTTGTAGCCTACATGTTATTCAATATTAAATATAAAGTTAAGACTTTCTGATTCTGATATTTTTCACAAGGACAGGTAAAATAAAAGACAATATCTATACTTTTGCTTTAACTTTTTAAATTGTACTAAATCAAGTCAGTTGATAGAGAAAATGGAATGGAGAAGGAAAAAAAAAACAGCAAAGGTGCATTACCGTACAGCTGAAAAGTTGGCCTCAATCCGTGTGGAGCCTGAATATTGCAGTGACAAAAATACTACAACGCTTAATCCGTGTGCAGTCCTGACCTGGGGTTGAGAGAATGTTCCTTTTGGCTGCTCTTATAGGAACTCATGTTGAGCTACAAGTTAACCATGATAGTCTGTTAGTCACTAATTAAGTTCACCTGTGTTTCATTTAGCTCCCTTTGTTTGCCTGTTTATATAGCGCTCAGTTTATTCAGTTCTTTGTCTTGCATTGCACAATGTGTTCTCCAGTGTTTTGTGTTTATTAAAATAAATACTGCTATACATAGTTCCCACAGGCCAATTAATGTCACGTGACCTCCCCGGTAGAGATGCGCGGATGGGCTATTATTTCATCCGCAACCGCATCACAAAACTCATCATCCGTCCGCCATCCATCCGCACCAACGTTTTTGACCAATTTTCAAAACCGCACACGCCCGCCATCCGCTGATTGTATGTATACATATATTTTTCATTTGATTAGTTCAACCGCCTGCCACCCGCCCGAATTTAATTAAAATATTATTTTTCGTCAAGTCATCCGCCCGATCCGCGGTTTATCCGCGGAGTCCGCGGCTGTAACCGCCAACCGCGCATCTCTACTCCCCCGGAGACGCCATCTTTGAGGGCAAAAGCTGCTGTGTTTACAATGTTTTACCATGCTGTCTATGAGTTTTACAAGCAAATTTCGAATATTTCTTTCCATTTATAATGTTACGAAAATCATGAAGAGACAAAGTGACAGAGATTATAAAGAGACTCTATTAACACAAGGCAGAGAGAGGTACAATGCGAAAATTTCAGTCATAAATGGTGTGGATCCGTATGCGCTAACAAAGGAAGCACTGAGCAGTGATTATGCAGCTTTGCCTCAGATACAGTATTATCATGTGTGCCATTATCTGGTATTGGCTAGGAGTTTTAATACATGTGAGCAATTCCGAGCCTGGAAATATGTGCATGAATATGAATATACACGTATGAAAATAAATAAAACTCGCGTGCAAATTAATTAATGTAATGCGGAACTACTTTATACGCGGGTTCTTTAGGGACATAATCTGAGATTGCCGTGCTGGAATGTGTGTGAGTGTGTGTGTGTGTGTGTGTGTGTGTGTGTGTGTGTGTGTGTGTGTGTGTGTGTGTGTGTGTGTGTGTGTGTGTGTGTGTGTGTGTGAGAGTGAGAGAGTCGCGGGCGCGATCGAACAGTGGAAACAATGTTGTTTTTGTATGTTTTTAATATCTCGTCATTTTGTTCATACAGGACATCATTCAAACTGTAAAGTGTTAACTTATATTTGTGTACACTCGCAATAAAAAACAACAAATTCTTGCGTGTTTTGAGGGAGTTTCTTTCCTGTTTATCCTCGCCAGCCATAACCTCCGTCGTTGTTCTGACAAAAGCTTAGTCTTCTCACATTCATGAAGTCTAATACTGTAAAATCCAAATTTAACTGAACCTCCGACACGATTAAACATCCATTGACCCAGCAGGAGATCACCATTTTCACTTTTTATCACGAAATTAACTCGCTTCAGCTTCTTCTACTATTGTTCTGCCCACAGAAATGGCGCTGGTTCGGCAAATGCTAAAAAGCTAAATTTAACTGAGCCTCCGGCACGATTGGAACATCAATTGACCCAGCAGGAGATGACCATTTTTACTTTTTAATCACAAAATTTCCGTTTCAGCTTCTTCTTCTCATGTTCTGCATTGTAAGAATGTTGTGTTCTGCCCTCAGAAATGGTGGCGGGTCGGCAAATGCCCGTATGTTGTGACGTCATGTGGGAACTATGTATAGATTCCTCTTCTCTTCATTTGGTGGCTCATTTGTGACTCATTCATTCTTAGTGTACAATTCCACTTGACGTTCTTGCTTGACACCACTTCTTATAGCAGATATTCATCAAACATAAGTGAATAGCTGACAGTTCTTCCTTTTCAAGAAACCATTTCTACAGACTCTGATGTTCCAAGCCCGACAAGCCTATATTACACATGCAATTGGACTGTTATTTGCAGTTTTTTACAGATTTTTCAATACTTTTAACAATTTTTCAAAACTCTTAACACAGTTAGCACTACATCTGTCTAAATGCATACAATTAACACAAATTTAAAATGCTTGAACTTCTTTTACACACAAGCTCAAACAAGAGCAAAACAATGGATTTTTACTGCCAAATTTACCAATGCTTTAACACTGTATGCCTAAACCTAACCATACAGGCTAAAGTCAAGGTAAACAGCTGTTTATATTGTGAATTGAAACACAAATATGTCCCCTGTATTTTACCCTATTGTTACTGAGAAACAGCTGATTGAATTATGCAATAATATAAATCACAGCTGATTCCCATCTAGGAAACACACTCAGGTGTTGAGGTTCTTTCAATCGCATGACCATATGGTATACTGTAACCGTACATTCTATAAAGCACTCTGAGATGGGTCTTTTTTTATTGAATTTCTGCAGCAAAAGACCTACAGTAAACCCAACAAAACAAAAATGTAGAGAGGCTTCAAAAGAAACTGCAGTGCAAAACACAATCTATTATCAATACAATATACTGTCTGTTGTATAAGGGCATACCTGACACGTATACAATAATGCAGTTTCTGTAATTCCATCTGATGTTAGTGTTTTTATGACATTGTGCTATGATTGACTAAATCTTCCTGTTGATCGGCTATGTTACATATGTTAGTGTTTTGAAAAATTATTTGATTTTGAGACATGTTTGCAGTGTTTTGCTAGACATATAGTGTATTATTGTATTTAGAAAATTAGAGTGTTGGAGTTTAGTTTACAGTGTGTGATTTTGAGCATGAAATGAACTGTTTTGCCAATTGTGTGCTGTAGGTGTGTTGGTGCGTTAAGAGTTTAGGAAATTTGTTAAAAGTATTGAAAAAAATTGTCATAGCGATTGTAAAAAACTGTACTTGTCTTTGAAGGCAGAAATAAAAATGTCTGAGGGAATGATTCTTCTATGGCATCGATGTTAAAATCCCCTTTTAGTAGATTGAATGCAGGTAAGGTGGGACACTTGTCATTTAGATACAGTAGCCTACCTACACAGCAAAAACTCCAGTGTTAAATTAACACTCCTGGGAGTGTATATGAGTCCACACTCAAAAGTGTAAAGTGTTAAAATATGAGTGTTAAATTAACACTCAAGAGTGTTAAAGTTAATGAGATAATTAAGTGATTAATTTAGTGATGATTGAGCATTATTGAAGACACCTGATGTTAACAAGCAGAATCACTGAAGGAGGAAATCACTAATTGTAAGTTACCATTAAGGTGATGGGTGTTTGCTTTAGTCGGGCTCTTGACACTTATATGTTTACTTTAAATTTTGCTTGTCTGCTGTTATTGATTTATAACAGTCAGATGAACAAAGAGACAATGTGATCTGATGGTGTTGGTTATGTTTTGACATAATCATGTTGTGATCTGTAAAACAAAACTTATTGAGATGGCTTAACTTGTTAGTTACAGCAGCTCTGTGATTCTACAGCACATGATTTTCAGTATTTTTCATATAATCCAAAAATATTTCATAACCATTGTTCTGATCAAAAGACTTTCAAATGAATTTATTTAGAAACACAGACATCAATAATCAGCCTGTGAATCTCAACAATGGTGACAATAATAAAGCATGTTGCAGTCGCTGCCACCAATCACAACTCATTAATGGCTCCCATCATGCATTGCGGTATGAATAAATTATGATCTGAATTGTCTGTGTAATTTACTTTTCCTAATTAAATATTCTGCTCGTCACCATTGTTGAGATGCATAGACTGAATCTTGACGTCTGTGTGTGCCTAAAAGAAAGATTTTTTTTTTAAACAACTTTTAAGAAATCCTTTGTATTATATCTAAAATTCTGGATATTTATGCAGATTCACAGTTATGCTGTAATCAACAACATAAATCTAAGTCAGAAATAAGGATCTTAATGAGTTAAGTGATCAAGTTCAAATGATGATTGTCATAATATAACCAACACCAGCAGATCACTTTTTCTCTTTGTTCATCGGGCAGTTATAAGATACATAAGCCAAACAAAATCAAAAGTAAATGTATAAGTGTCAAGAGCCCGACTAAAGCAAACACCCATCACCATATCGGTGGCTTACAATTTGTGATTTTCTCCTTCAGTGATTCTGCTTGTTAACATCAGGTGTCTTCAATAATGATCAATCATTACTAAATTAATCACTTAATTAGCTCATTAACTTTAACACTCTTGAGTGTTAATTTAACACTCATATTTTAACACTTTACACTCTTGAGTGTGGACTCATATACACTCCCAGGAGTGTTAATTTAACACTGGAGTTTTTGCTGTGTAGATGTTTATTTCTTTTTATTACTTTTGTTAACTTTAAGGTCCGACTTTAATATTTCATTTTGAATACAGTTGATATGTGTTATTTGCAAGGTATATACCAATAAACATTTTGATGCATTCCAGACAAATTTCGGTAACGCTTTAGATTACAGCCCGGAAAGTACTGCGTAATTAAAATGAAAGTACAGTATAACTTTCGGTAATTACAGTGTACCTATAAAGTACTTACGTGTAAGTATAGGGGAACAATATGTAAAGTCTTGGGAATAAAGGTGTAACAACCAGGAAAATACTGCGTAATTAAAACGAAATTACAGTGTAACTTTCGGTAATTACAGTGTACCTATAAAGTACTTACGTGTAAGTATAGGGGAACAATATGTAAAGTCTTGGGAATAAAGGTGTAACAACCAGGAAAATACTGCGTAATTAAAACGAAATTACAGTGTAACTTTCGGTAATTACAGTGTACCTATAAAGTATGTACGTGTAAGTATAGGGGAATAATATGTTAAGTTTTGTGAATAAAGGGGTAACAACCAGGAAAATAACAAATTATTTAGGCAAATTATTTAGACTAAGTATTTTAGAATCTTACTTTTGGGAGCAATTTAGCGAGTACATACACTGCACCTTTTTGTAATAATAGTGTATAAAAATACATAAAGGCTTTTTTAAAATTACGGGGTACATATCAGTGCATTTATAAAGTAGGCTAATTTGTTATTATTGCAAAGGTGCACTGATTAAGTTTCAAGGCAAGTAAAACTATTGCAACTTTTTTTTTTTTTTAAATGCTGGGAAAATATACTCTTGTTCCATGTAGTTACAGGGTAAGTATGACATTGCGGGCTGTAAATTAAAGTGTTGCTTCTTACCCTCTTGTTTCATGTAGTTACAGGGTAAGTATGACATTGGATCTGTAAATTAAAGTGGTGCTTCTTACCCTCTTGTTTCATGTAGTTACAGGGTAAGTATGACATTGTGGGCTGTAAATTAAAGTGGTGCTTCTTACCCTCTTGTTTCATGTACACAGCAAAAACTCCAGTGTTAAATTAACACTCCTGGGAGTGTATATGAGTCCACACTCAAGAGTGTAAAGTGTTAAAATATGAGTGTTAAATTAACACTCAAGAGTGTTAAAGTTAATGAGCTAATTAAGTGATTAATTTAGTAATGATTGATCATTATTGAAGACACCTGATGTTAACAAGCAGAATCACTGAAGGAGAAAATCACAAATTGTAAGCCACCGATATGGTGATGGGTGTTTGCTTTAGTCGGGCTCTTGACACTTATACATTTACTTTTGATTTTGTTTGGCTTATGTATCTTATAACTGCCCGATGAACAAAGAGAAAAAGTGATCTGCTGGTGTTGGTTATATTATGACAATCATCATTTGAACTTGATCACTTAACTCATTAAGATCCTTATTTCTGACTTAGATTTATGTTGTTGATTACAGCATAACTGTGAATCTGCATAAATATCCAGAATTTTAGATATAATACAAAGGATTTCTTAAAAGTTGTTTAAAAAAAAAATCTTTCTTTTAGGCACACACAGACGTCAAGATTCAGTCTATGCATCTCAACAATGGTGACGAGCAGAATATTTAATTAGGAAAAGTAAATTACACAGACAATTCAGATCATAATTTATTCATACCGCAATGCATGATGGGAGCCATTAATGAGTTGTGATTGGTGGCAGCGACTGCAACATGCTTTATTATTGTCACCATTGTTGAGATTCACAGGCTGATTATTGATGTCTGTGTTTCTAAATAAATTCATTTGAAAGTCTTTTGATCAGAACAATGGTTATGAAATATTTTTGGATTATATGAAAAATACTGAAAATCATGTGCTGTAGAATCACAGAGCTGCTGTAACTAACAAGTTAAGCCATCTCAATAAGTTTTGTTTTACAGATCACAACATGATTATGTCAAAACATAACCAACACCATCAGATCACATTGTCTCTTTGTTCATCTGACTGTTATAAATCAATAACAGCAGACAAGCAAAATTTAAAGTAAACATATAAGTGTCAAGAGCCCGACTAAAGCAAACACCCATCACCTTAATGGTAACTTACAATTAGTGATTTCCTCCTTCAGTGATTCTGCTTGTTAACATCAGGTGTCTTCAATAATGCTCAATCATCACTAAATTAATCACTTAATTATCTCATTAACTTTAACACTCTTGAGTGTTAATTTAACACTCATATTTTAACACTTTACACTTTTGAGTGTGGACTCATATACACTCCCAGGAGTGTTAATTTAACACTGGAGTTTTTGCTGTGTAGTTACAGGGTAAGTATGACATTGCGGGCTGTAAATTAAAGTGGTGCTTCTTACCCTCTTGTTTCATGTAGTTACAGGGTAAGTATGACATTGCGGGCTGTAAATTAAAGTGGTGCTTATTACCCTCTTGTTTCATGTAGTTACAGGGTAAGTACAATAAAAACACATGTACACACAGTATCTGACATCACTTGGAAAACCTTTATTTGAAAAACAACTTATTTCAAATCAGATTTACAACATATTACACTTCTTATTCTTTTTTCTTTTTTTTTTTTTTAATCAACTTTTCATTTCAAATACTAAAGTCCTGACAGAAAGTAGCATGTTTTGTCCTTTTTTGTCCCTCTTGGTCCTCCTCTTCTTTTTCTATCATTCCACTGATTAGTCTAATCTTAAGAAGGAGTCTTTTTCTATGATGTATTATGTATTAACAGAAAATACAGTACACCCAGAAATGTTCTCATAATTTACTCATCTTTTCGCTACCGACCAACTATCACCAGCGAGTACATGAGAGTCGGCTTCATAGGGTCGGCTTGAATGGCCGGCTTGAATTTAAGCGTTCATTGCATTTTCTCGCGGGAGTATGATGTGAAACTCGCGCGAGAACTGGTGTCTGTTCTTCTGCATGGTTTGTTTTTCATTATTATTATCTGTTATTGTTTGTATTTTATTGTGAGCAATAATGAAAACATAAAAAAAAAAAATAATTCGACATTCGGTTTTTCGGTGCGCTTACGTCACGATTTAAATTGTAAAGTGTAAAGTGTTAAAATATGAGTGTTAAATTAACACTCAGAGTGTTAAAGTTAATGAGATAATTAAGTGATTAGTTTAGTGATGATTGAGCATTATTGAAGACACCTGATGTTAACAAGCAGAATCACTGAAGGAGAAAATCACTAATTGTAAGTTACCATTAAGGTGATGGGTGTTTGCTTTAGTTGGGCTCTTGACACTTATATGTTTACTTTAAATTTAGCTTGTCTGCTGTTATTGATTTATAACAGTCAGATGAACAAAGAGACAATGTGATCTGATGGTGTTGGTTATGTTTTGACATAATCATGTTGTGATCTGTAAAACAAAACTTATTGAGATGGCTTAACTTGTTAATTATAGCAGCTCTGTGATTCTACAGCATATGATTATCAGTATTTTTCATATAATACAAAAATATTTCATAACCATTGTTCTGATCAAAAGACTTTCAAATTAATTTATTTAGAAACACAGACATCAATAATCAGCCTGTGAATCTCAACAATGGTGACAATAATAAAGTGGCTGCCACCAATCACAACTCATTAATGGCTCCCATCATGCATTGCGGTATGAATAAATTATGATCTGAATTGTCTGTGTAATTTACTTTTCCTAATTGAATATTCTGCTCCTCACCATTGTTGAGATGCATAGACTGAATCTTGACATCTGTGTGTGCCTAAAAGAAAGATTTTTTTTTTTTTTTCAAAACAACTTTTAAGAAATCCTTTGTATTATATCTAAAATTCTGGATATTTATGCAGATTCACAGTTATGCTGTAATCAACAACATAAATCTAAGTCAGAACTAAGGATCTTAATGAGTTCAGTGATCAATTTCAAATGATGATTGTCATAATATAACCAACACCATCAAATCCCTTTTTCTCTTTGTTCATCGGGCAGTTATAAGATACAACAGCCAAACAAAATCTAAAGTAAACATATAATGGTCAAGAGCCCGACTAAAGCAAACACCCATCACCATAATGGTGGCTTACAATTTGTGATTTTCTCCTTCAGTGATTCGGCTTGTTAACATCAGGTGTCTTCAATAATGATCAATCATTACTAAATTAATCACTTAATTAGCTCATTAACTTTAACACTCTTGAGTGTTAATTTAACACTCATATTTTAACACTTTACACTCTTGAGTGTGGACTCATATACACTCCCAGGAGTGTTAATTTAACACTGGAGTTTTTGCTGTGTACAAACGCTTATTGTTTCACTTCAGAAGACATTGATTCATCCATTGGGGTCGTATGGATTACTCTAGTTATTGTTGTATGTGCTGTTGTCAACTTTTAGGAACACATGAGCTTGCATTATGCATTTACAGAGATTATTTATTTTTCTAAAAACTTTTGTTTGTGCTAATCTGAAGAAGGAAATTCGTATACATCTCGGATGACATGAGGGTAAAAGATGAGTAAATGGTGAGGACATTTCTGTACTGTATTTTCTTTAAACACATAATACAGAATAGCAAGAGACATGTCATGGGATTCCTTCTTAAGATTCATCAGTGGAAAGAAAGAAAAAGAAGAAGAGGAGGAGGAAACCAAGTAAGAGAAACAAAGTGCTGTAAATTCTCTTTGAAATAAGTTGTTTTTCAAATAAAGTTTTCCGAGTGATATCAGATTGTGTGTGTATACATGTGTTTTTATTGTACACAGCAAAAACTCCAGTGTTAAATTAACACTCCTGGGAGTGTATATGAGTCCACACTCAAGAGTGTAAAGTGTTAAAATATGAGTGTTAAATCAACACTCAAGAGTGTTAAAGTTAATGAGCTAATTAAGTGATTAATTTAGTAATGATTGATCATTATTGAAGACACCTGATGTTAACAAGCCGAATCACTGAAGGAGAAAATCACAAATTGTAAGCCACCGTTATGGTGATGGGTGTTTGCTTTAGTCGGGCTCTTGACACTTATACATTTACTTTAGATTTTGTTTGGCTGTTGTATCTTATAACTGCCCGATGAACAAAGAGAAAAAGTGATCTGCTGGTGTTGGTTATATTATGACAATCATCATTTGAACTTGATCACTGAACTCATTAAGATCCTTATTTCTGACTTAGATTTATGTTGTTGATTACAGCATAACTGTGAATCTGCATAAATATCCAGAATTTTAGATATAATACAAAGGATTTCTTAAAAGTTGTTTAAAAAAAAATCTTTCTTTTAGGCACACACAGACGTCAAGATTCAGTCTATGCATCTCAACAATGGTGACGAGCAGAATATTTAATTAGGAAAAGTAAATTACACAGACAATTCAGATCATAATTTATTCATACCGCAATGCATGATGGGAGCCATTAATGAGTTGTGATTGGTGGCAGCGACTGCAACATGCTTTATTATTGTCACCATTGTTGAGATTCACAGGCTGATTATTGATGTCTGTGTTTCTAAATAAATTCATTTGAAAGTCTTTTGATCAGAACAATGGTTATGAAATATTTTTGGATTATATGAAAAATACTGAAAATCATGTGCTGTAGAATCACAGAGCTGCTGTAACTAACAAGTTAAGCCATCTCAATAAGTTTTGTTTTACAGATCACAACATGATTATGTCAAAACATAACCAACACCATCAGATCACATTGTCTCTTTGTTCATCTGACTGTTATAAATCAATAACAGCAGACAAGCAAAATTTAAAGTAAACATATAAGTGTCAAGAGCCCGACTAAAGCAAACACCCATCACCTTAATGGTAACTTACAATTAGTGATTTCCTCCTTCAGTGATTCTGCTTGTTAACATCAGGTGTCTTCAATAATGCTCAATCATCACTAAATTAATCACTTAATTATCTCATTAACTTTAACACTCTTGAGTGTTAATTTAACACTCATAT
Source organism: Scardinius erythrophthalmus (assembly GCF_964197995.2). NCBI lineage: Eukaryota > Metazoa > Chordata > Actinopteri > Cypriniformes > Leuciscidae > Scardinius > Scardinius erythrophthalmus. The sequence goes on from NC_138221.1 coordinate 30,955,686, forward strand.
TTTAACACTTTACACTTTTGAGTGTGGACTCATATACACTCCCAGGAGTGTTAATTTAACACTGGAGTTTTTGCTGTGTACTTACCCTGTAACTACATGAAACAAGAGGGTAATAAGCACCACTTTAATTTACAGCCCGCAATGTCATACTTACCCTGTAACTACATGAAACAAGAGGGTAAGAAGCACCACTTTAATTTACAGCCCGCAATGTCATACTTACCCCGTAACTACATGAAACAAGAGGGTAAGAAGCACTACTTTAATTTACAGCCCGCAATGTCATACTTACTCTGTAACTACATGGAATACTTACAGTCTAAATAATTTGCCTAAATAATTTGTTATTTTCCTGGTTGTTACCCCTTTATTCCCAAAACTTTACATATTATTCCCCTATACTTACACGTACATACTTTATAGGTACACTGTAATTACCGAAAGTTACACTGTAATTTCGTTTTAATTACGCAGTATTTTCCTGGTTGTTACACCTCTATTCCCAAGACTTTACATATTATTCCCCTATACTTACACGTAAGTACTTTATAGGTACACTGTAATTACCGAAAGTTACACTGTACTTTCATTTTAATTACGCAGTACTTTCCGGGCTGTAATCTAAAGCGTTACCCAAATTTCTTTTCAGGTAATGTGACCCATCCCTAATTTACCAAAAATGATCCTGATCTTAAAAACACATGTTTTATTAACACATCACACAAACATATTCCACAGCATATTTAACAGACCCAAAAGCACATAGATAGGCTATGATGAGTAATACTCATCAGTTCACTCAATGCATGTGTAATGTTCAAAACAACTAGAACATGTTATGTTGACATGAAATTTTATGAAATTTGAATATCAGATATCTTAATGAACTCCGCAACATATTACAAATGGAACTAAAACACATGCAACAACAAATAGGCTAACAAAAATTCAATAAGAGGAACATTTTAAATGGTAACCATATTGTAAAACTTTTTTTTTCTGTCTGTTTTCTCAAAACACTGTAGATGAACTTAAATTGTGTCCATATTTTAAAGCGTTATATTCTGCATCTAAATTTTAATAATAATAATAATAATAATAATAATTTGTTACATTTATATAGCTCTTTTCTGGGTACTCAAAGCGCTTTACATGGAAGGGGGAATATCCTCAACCACCACCAATGTGCAGCATCCACCTGGATGATGCGATGGCAGCCATATTGGGCCAGAACGCCCACCACACACCAGCTTAATGGTGGAGAGGAGACAGTGATGAAGCCAATCAGTATATGGCGATGATTAGGAGGCCATGATGGACAGAGGCCAAGGGGCAAATTTGGCCAGGATGCCGGGGTTACACCCCTACTCTTTTTCGAAGGACATCCTGGGATTTTTAATGACCACAGAGAGTCAGGACCTCGGTTTAACATCTCATTGGAAGGATGGTGCTCTTTGACAGTATAGTGTCCCGATCACTACACTGGAGCGTTAGGTCCCACATAGACCACGGGTGAGCACCCCCTGCTGGCCTCACTAACGCCTCTTCCAGCAGCAACCTGGTTTTCTCAGGAGGTCTCCCATCCAGGTACTAACCAGGCTTGCTAACCTCTTACAATAACAAAGGTGTAGGTTGATGACGCATAAGCGGAATTATGGAACTTGTCGTCATGCCGAAGGATCTAATAATGTTTATGGATGAGTGAATACATTGATGTTTTTAACATGACTGTGGTATGAAGCAGGTCGCGATTGCTAATGAGAGACAGATATCAGAGCCACATGCGAGTCCCGCGGATATAAAGGAATAAGGACATTTCATTCTACCGATCTTCCCGCAAGTGCTGAATTAATACTCACACATACCCCTTTTCCACCAGCATGAACCAGGTGCCAGTTCAGAGCCAGAGCTATTGCCGGTCCGGAGTTGGTTCGTCTGACGAGCTGTCCACACTCCTTTCCACACTCCTTTCCACAAGGTCACTGTATACATCTCATGTTGCCCAGCAACGCTAACGTGGCAGCGCCAAACACAAACACACCAGGCTTGTTCGAGATGGTTCGGCTTCTCGCAGACCGATCGGCTCATGACATCAAAGCACTGCGAAAGCAATCCAAAAGCACAAGGACTCGTATCCTCTCCAAACACTCCCGCAGTTCCGATCGGTCCGTGCCGCTCCGATGCATCTCGAACAAGCCTTCCATCAACAATGGAGGTCGTTGCGTTACTATTGATGCTCATGGCTTTGCAAACCTACATTGGCATCCAAACACGGCGAATCCAACGTGTCCGTGCAGCTCGCCGTAACTTGCATAGACGGAGATTGCAATCAAGCTGCTATTTGAAAAATGCCAGTCACAAGTTTCTGTTCGTCTTGTTGGTCACGGTAACCCCGCCCCCAGCCCCTGACGCAAGCGGTTCTTTATTTCTAGACCTGCAATGTTTTGGTGCTACTTAAGAACCACTTTTCCTGGTTCAGAGCTGGGGCTCGTTCTTCGTACGTCGCTAACTCAGTTAGCTGGATTTGATTGTTGACGATTTGGCATGATCTTGGATCGTTTGGTTCTTCGAAGCTCATCCTGGACTTGCTGTCATAGCAACAGCTGCGCAAGCTTAAACCTGCTCGGGAGCAGGCTTATTTCATGTAAACAGGATTAGATCGTGGCTTCATAAGCGGAGCTGATACGGGAAGTCCAGCGCAGCGCGATTGTGCACTTTCTGAGATGTTTTTTTTTTCTCGTGAGATTGTCGTTTACATTATTAAATTGTTGGAAACGCACATTTATTTTCGACTTGTCAGAGACTGGCTTTAAATACAGCACAAACTGTTTGCATTGCCCTAAGATTATTTGCGAGTGGCTCTTTCCTTTACACTATTGGAGATGCGGAGAACTTGATGGAAAGTGCTGTCTGTCGTGTCATTTGGAGTTTACTTGGCGCTTTTAGGTTTAAAAAAGTTTTTTTTTTTTTTTTGTGGCATTTCCAAGCCACTTTTTTTAAAGCAATTTTTTTTTAGGCTATCGTCATTTTTTATGAAGATCATACAATCATGACCATGCCGATTACAGTATGTCACTCAGGCTTCAATAACATGATTGGTACCATAGACTATAGGCTGCCATCAAGGCCTCAATGAAGGGGATTATGTGAACACACAGCAAAAACTCCAGTGTTAAATTAACACTCCTGGGAGTGTATATGAGTCCACACTCAAGAGTGTAAAGTGTTAAAATATGAGTGTTAAATTAACACTCAAGAGTGTTAAAGTTAATGAGCTAATTAAGTGATTAATTTAGTAATGATTGATAATTATTGAAGACACCTGATGTTAACAAGCAGAATCACTGAAGGAGAAAATCACAAATTGTAAGCCACCGTTATGGTGATGGGTGTTTGCTTTAGTCGGGCTCTTGACCCTTATACATTTACTTTAGATTTTGTTTGGCTGTTGTATCTTATAACTGCCCGATGAACAAAGAGAAAAAGTGATCTGCTGGTGTTGGTTATATTATGACAATCATCATTTGAACTTGATCACTGAACTCATTAAGATCCTTATTTCTGACTTAGATTTATGTTGTTGATTACAGCATAACTGTGAATCTGCATAAATATCCAGAATTTTAGATATAATACAAAGGATTTCTTAAAAGTTGTTTAAAAAAAAAAATCTTTCTTTTAGGCACACACAGACGTCAAGATTCAGTCTATGCATCTCAACAATGGTGACGAGCAGAATATTTAATTAGGAAAAGTAAATTACACAGACAATTCAGATCATAATTTATTCATACCGCAATGCATGATGGGAGCCATTAATGAGTTGTGATTGGTGGCAGCGACTGCAACATGCTTTATTATTGTCACCATTGTTGAGATTCACAGGCTGATTATTGATGTCTGTGTTTCTAAATAAATTCATTTGAAAGTCTTTTGATCAGAACAATGGTTATGAAATATTTTTGGATTATATGAAAAATACTGAAAATCATGTGCTGTAGAATCACAGAGCTGCTGTAACTAACAAGTTAAGCCATCTCAATAAGTTTTGTTTTACAGATCACAACATGATTATGTCAAAACATAACCAACACCATCAGATCACATTGTCTCTTTGTTCATCTGACTGTTATAAATCAATAACAGCAGACAAGCAAAATTTAAAGTAAACATATAAGTGTCAAGAGCCCGACTAAAGCAAACACCCATCACCTTAATGGTAACTTACAATTAGTGATTTCCTCCTTCAGTGATTCTGCTTGTTAACATCAGGTGTCTTCAATAATGCTCAATCATCACTAAATTAATCACTTAATTATCTCATTAACTTTAACACTCTTGAGTGTTAATTTAACACTCATATTTTAACACTTTACACTTTTGAGTGTGGACTCATATACACTCCCAGGAGTGTTAATTTAACACTGGAGTTTTTGCTGTGCAGAAAGGGGGATTATGTGCAGCCCAGTTACAATTGGGATTCTTAATATTCCAGATTAATAATATTATATCAAATAAAAAAAAAAAGGCAGTTGACTAAAATCTTCCATAATCACAAATGTGAAAGCAAAAAGGCCAGGATCTGTGCATGACTTAAGAATTTTCAGAGATTCACATTTTTGCACATTATTTGAAAGTGGTAAGGAAAGTTCCACAATTAAATATCAAGCTCACTGTATTACATACACTTATGCTGATCCTCACAGAACTGCATTTTTTCATAGGTGATTATGACATGTTCCTGCAGACAGGTGTTTTATGGCCCCATTCCCTGACCCAAACCAGTTACAATGCAGCTCTAGCCAGGACAAGGGCACACAATGAAATGAACTTCAGCTAAATAAAAGGGAAGATTTCAGTGTCTGAAAAGTCTGAGGGTTGCACACCTGACAGGGCAACACCTTTCATTACATTTTTAATAAAAGACAAATATGCTTAGTTCCTTGAGTTTTATTTCAATTGTTCTTTGTAAAGAAAAGCCAGTGGTCAAGTGCCTGCAACAAGAGATATTAGACACATGCCTCATGCAACAAATAAAAAGGAAAAGTTGGCTATACACTGTCCACCTGTAGGCCTATGTCTCCTCTGTCTGTGCAGACTCTTCTGTAGGCCTTTCTGTAGATGTGCAATCCTGCAACTTATAGTGCAGCCATAAAGCATACAAGTATAAATTAAGTAAAGTTATTTATGCACTTGCAGGTAGGCTAGTTCCTCCATATGACAGTTATCTGAGAGGGTTTATTCACTGTCCAGTGCAATGGAAACAAATGGACATTACAAAGTCTTACTTTCTTTCCTTTGGAAAGTTAGAAAATGTCCACTTACTGCACATATTTCAGCCACCACTTTCTTGGGAACAGATACAAGTGTTAGTGTATTGTGTAAAAGTGCACAAAAGAGGAAAACACAATGGCCCTCATTTATCAATCTTGCGTAGAAACGGGCGTATATATTGGCGTAAGATTATGCTTACACTCTTCTCATCGCCTGATTTATGAAGCTGTGCGTACGTTTGAAATTCTGGTGTACGCAATACCTGCCCTTGATAAATGCCGCGGCTGAAATCGATCGTCAGTAGAATAACACGCCCCTAAATATTCAAGTCTCCGCTCCCCCCACGCCCTCATTTTACGCCATGGACACACGGAAGACGGCAAAGAAGAGAAACTTCTTTGAGAAAGAGAAAGCGAAACCAGGGAAGTGGAAAGAAACAAAATTGATTTCTAGATTTTTATTATTATTTTTTATTATAATATTTATTATTAATGACGCTTATTGTTATTTAGAAGAAGAATGTCGTTATTATTATTATTTGTATTATTATTATTATTATTGTTTAAAATAAGAAGAACGGCATTTTTATTATTTTGTCAGTCTGAATTATTTTTTTGGGCCTTTCATTACTAAACCCAGTCCGTGCACACCTGCCGGCCCTAACCCTGGCCTAACCATCGTTTCAAAGAATAGTACAACGGCGAGCGCGTCGAGTATAAACGCCTCGTCCGTTTGGGGAGGTGCGCGCGCCTTCTGCGGAGACTCGCGCTGCGGAGCCAGGCGAAAGTATAAACAAGGCTTGAATCGTCAGGTAAAGCGCACAGGCTCGCAACTGAAGGAATACATATGCCTACAATTCAAATGCTTTGGTAAATTCACTCAAATTAAACATTTTAGTCCATGTTGCACAAAAATAAACACTGAAGTTTATAATTACTATGTTGTTGTTTTTTTTACAGTGGGTCATAATATATTATATCTTTTAGTATGTCAATGCGTTTTGTGGTGTTAGGAATTGTTTTTCTGCGCATTCCCGCACTCAAAACGTGCGTACACCACCTCCTGAGCTGGCGTAGGATTTGAGCGTGCCGTACGCCAACGTCCATATTGATAAATCTCAAAGTCACCGTGGTTTTGGGTTTACGCCAGGTGTACGCTGGAAATTTGGTGTACGCACTTTTGATAAATGAGGGCCAATGTCATTACAATGAACTACACTCAGGAAAATGTGATCAATAACTCATGGCAAAATATTTTTACATTAACATAAGTTTATCAGTTTTCACTTTCCCAAGTCAAAGCAATTCATCATTACTTTTAATGCGGCCTTCATTTAATGCAGCAATATTTGTACAATTATTTTACAGTGTAGGCTACTAAGATCTTTTCTTTTTTTCAGCCTTTTTCTTGGTTGCTTTTATAAACAGACAACCATTTATTTAACAGTGCCTTTTATAGAAGAGAAGAGACTATACTATAATTAAAAATTACCATTAGGCTATGTAGAATATTTTTGTACTTCACTTTTATTTGTTCCCATGTTCTGGTGTGGTGACTCTGACATTACAATGAACAAAGTAGCCTAATTATGCAATTATTAAAATACCAATAAGGCTAATAAGTGATAAAAACATCTAACATGGCCACTTCTAACGGATTTAAATTGTCTGCTACTTTTTGCCAGGCCTCTCTCCTGGCTTTTGCAGACTTTGTGTTCCCTGGCGTTTTGATTAAACATTAAAATTCCGAATAAACTTCGACTACAGTATCTTGCTCTGCTGAGGAGAAAAACTGTGCGCGCTCTTTGGCCACGCTGAGCAGCCAATAGCAGCGTTGCTGATCAATGTTTCTACGATCGATACATATCCCCTTTTAAACCAGCGCATGAACGCGCAGTTATCTCAGATAACTCAATCCAGCAATACTAATCATAAACAACAGGTGAGTTCGAAGAACCCAATTAGCCAGATCATGATTAGCACGATGATATCATCTTGGATGTGTCATTTGATCTCGGATGTAATAAGCAACGTACGAAGAACGAGCCCCAGGTGCTTTGGGTGTCGAAAAACAAAGAACCCATTTGAAACTAGGCTCTAGCCGTGAACCAGCACCAGCACTGCCTTGGTGGAAAAGGGTTAACAAGTCAGTTTATTTGGCGAATTAAACTTGTGAGGTAACGCAGCGCTGTTTCACTTGGTCTACACTATCACACTAAACTGCATTTGAGTGTGTTGAAAGTTATAATGTTATTCTATGCGTTTGTTTGTCTGTATGAGACTAGCAGTAAGCTAGATGAACATTAGAATAACATACTGATCATATTCTAACATTTCATCATGTTGAGCTATATGACATTGATTAGATGTATGTACATTTGCTCAACTGTCTAATAAAGTACATGCAAGACGTCTCTGTCAAGTCGAAGTTTGCGGCATCTCGAAAACACCACGCCGATATTGATCCTCGTTTTATTTCTCCTTTTGTCCCAAAGTCTGCTTGTGTGATACACCTTTATGTGGTAACACAATTAATATTTTATATGATATATTTGTCATTATAATATCTGAAAGCATTCCTTAGAATCGCAACTTTTATTGTATTGAACAATATTAATTAGGGGGGAACCAAAGAAACCGGAACCAAAGTGTGAGTATTGTTGCACCGCGCCGCCTAAAGTGACTAAAGTTCCCTTTTCTCTCATATTGAGATTTGGATCTGAAGATGGAGGTTCGCTCTTTCTCACTAATCAACTGATTCTGTTTTCCAGGTTCGTACTCCGTAAATAAAAAAAAAACAATAAGGACTGTTTCCTCCTAAAGTGTAAGAGATGTAGCCTATTACAACTGTGATGAGTTTGTTATTGAATGTTTGATGTGTAAAGCTGAGTGAGAGAGCCGCGTTTATAATCGCGGGAGAAAGCTTGTGTAAACAATGGCGCTCGCGGCTGTTACACGCGAGTGTATTGAGACTCTGAATGTGGGAGACGGTGCATTAGTGTCCACACTCTCTAGTAAGGCTTTATTTCAAGTTTTTGGGTATCCTGACATGTTATAAATATTCTGTAAATGTTAATAGAAGAGAGATATGTTGTTTAAAACTTAAAAGAGATTTAATACTGAAGTTACAGAAGCAGTTAGCTGTCTGATCTGTGTTTAACAATGAGTTGAACAGTTTTCCCTATGTGTATTATTCATGTTGTGACTCTGAAGTCATTGAAATATTCATTTACAGCCAGAGAGTGTTTAATTCACATAATTGCATTAGTGAGATGATGCATTTCTGAATTTTAATAGAAAACAAATAACCATAAATATGTATAACTATATAGCTACAAGCATGATTTATCCTTGTGATATTATTGCATTTATTATTGCACTTTAAAGAGAGTGATATTTATTTTTGCAAAGACAGTATTTTGTGAATGTGAGTTTTAAAGAGAAACACTGATATATGAAGAGAACTTTATTGACATGTTTAAATTGACATTAACAAACTGAAACATGGTTACATTAAGGGAATGTTACTGTTTAATACCCTGATTTGATACAATTGTAAATAAAGATATTGAGATTTGGATCTGAAGATGGCGGTTCGCTCTTTCTCACTAATCAACTGATTCTGTTTTCCAGGCTGACATCAAGAGGTGAAAGTAGTGAACCCCTGTAAAAAAAAGAATCTTTTTGTTACTGCCGTTACTATATATTTGAAACCGGTAACAAACTGTGGGGGCTCGTCCGGGATCTCTCCTCATCACAACCATTGGGGGAGCAGATCCAGAGATACAAGAACCACGCGACCAAGGTGACAAGACGCTGCTGCAGGCCAGGAGCCAACCCGTGGGTTTCCGAGGAGGGAGGTCAAAGAGAGAAGGGATCTCCGTCTCACTTGGGAGCCGCACTGCTGATCCTGAGGCCAGCGCACGCTACTTGCCGTGGGGCCAGCGCACGCTACTGTCCGGAGGGCTACACGCTGATCCAGTGGTCATCGCACGCCAGCATCAGAGATCTCATTTGTGATCTGGAGGTCGACACGAGCGCACACACACACACACGCCACTTATTAAGACACTACATCGTTGATTTACTGAACTCACAAACCACAAGGGGACATCAGAACTATACACCATGTCGTCAGCTCGTAAAGAATTAGTGTGGGCCATCAAGAAACAACTATTCAGACTCTCAAGTAACGACATCTATCAGGTTGCAAAAGACATTGCAATTAACAACAGTAAAAATGAAGAAGAGTTGAATGTGAATGATGAAGAAAGCTGCATGGAGTATGTAGTCTCTTACATGCAATCTGATACCTTGCTAGGATTGGAGGATGAGGGTATGGGTCAGCTGTTGGTTTTAAATTATTTGATAGGTAGAGTAATTAATGCTGATGCTCCTGTGAATTTTCCAGTGGGTACATTGAGTGATGGTAGCACACACGTTACACCTAGTCAAAGTCCATCCACTACAGTCCCAAACCCTACATCACAACTTCATTCTCACCCTAACAGTACCGCTATGCAAACACAACCTCACTCTAGCACTCATACCAATACAACAACACAGTCATTAGAAGAACTGAGAAAAGTCTATGAAGAGCTGGGTGAGAAACTGAGACGACAAGAGTGTACAGTGACCGCATCACCCACAACTTACTTCCACCAGGGTGAATCAGAGTTACACTACATGCCATCGATGAACTCAGAGAGACCAGTACTACTGAAAGACCTTTCCTACCTGCAGCGCAGAGACTTTAAAGTACATGGTGGTCAGGTTGGGGATCAGAACTCTGATTTAAATTACAATAACATCAGTAAACAAATCGACGAGGTAGTGAAAGAGGGCTTTGCTGAAGCAGAAGTGGTGAGAGGGGTGTTGAGGATCATCAAACCAGGAGCTTTTAAAGATATGCTTGTAAACAAAGACTCAATTACAGTATCTGAACTCAAAGGCTTCCTCAGGTCCCACTTTGGAGAGAAAGCAACGACTGAGATGTTCCAGGAATTAATGTGCGCCAGGCAATCAGACCAAGAATCACCACAGCAGTTTCTCTACCGCATGATTGGGCTCAAGCAGAAAATCCTTTTCCAGTCCTGACAGGCCAGTGCAGACATTTCATATGATCCCAAGACCATCCAGGAAGTGTTCCTCCATACCATCTACCAGGGCTTTGGGACAAAACACGCTGACCTCCGACAGAGACTAAGACCGCTAATTTCAAACAGTCAAGTCACGGACGAGGAAATCCTTCGCCAGGTCATGAAAATACTAAGTGATGAGAATGAGCACCAGCGCCGACTGGGCCAACCCACCCGACAAAAGGTGACCCAAGCACACAGCGCCAAGGTTGAGACGGGAGACCTTAACAACAACAACAAGGCACGAGATACACCATCAGACAATGAAAATCGCCAGACAATACAACAGCTCACTTCTCAGGTAGAGACCCTGACACGCATGGTGGCTTCTTTGATGGAGCAGCAGACAGAAAATACTCGATTGCCTTACCCTCCTTCTCAGCCAACCTCTAACAGACCTCTTCGACCACAGCTGGGACAATCTATAGTCCAGGTGAGAGGAAGAACATCTCGATGTCCGAAATGTACAGAACAGAATGTGCAGGAGTGTAACCATTGCTTTGTGTGTGGAGAGGCAGGACACAGAGCAGTGGGATGCCTTTAACGAGTCAGGGTGCAGGGAAACGGAGCTCGGTCTTTGTCGAGGGACGCCCAGAGACCAGTGAGCAGCTTCAGTCCCAAACATTAACAAATAACAAACAAATAACAAGCAAGCAAAACAAACAGCAAAATCCACATGTATTGACCAGCCAGAGTAACATCGCCTGCAAAGCACCCCTAATTGGAAAAAAAAGTCTGCTGAAATGTTTGATTGGCAGGTACCCAGCTACAGTCTTGTTTGATTCAGGCTCACAAGTGAGCATAATTGACCAACAATGGACTGACACTCACATTCCTACTCATATCTTGAGACCTCTTTCTGAGCTTTTAGAGGAAGAACTTGGCGTCTATGCGGTCACTGGCCATGCTGTCCCTTACACCAGATGGGTTGAGCTCACTGTTAATCTTGCCGGGAATGAAGACCCAAATATAACTATACAGGCCCCTTTCCTGGTCAGCCCGCTGCCATTGCCCCAGCCCCTTCTAGGAGCCAATGTACTCCAGGAGATCATCAGAAGGAAAGAGTCCTCAGGCGATGCAGTTGCAACAGTGGTCAGCCTTCTCCGCAGTGCCTTTGGAATAGAGGAGGAACAGGTGGAGGCCCTTGTAAATGCCATCCAGGTGCCTCCTAAAACATACTGTGATCCAGTCACTATAAGAGTGGGCCAAGACCATTCCATCATTCCCCCTGGCAGAACAGTCCATGTATGGTGTAGAGTACCACCAAACTTTGATGTCTCGAACCCCATTGTTCTATATGAACCAACAGAAGGAAGCGCTATCTTAGAGCAGTTGAGTGTAGGAGAAGGCCTCTTGGAAATTAATAACACCCGACGACCTTATGTTAAGGTGCCCATCTCCAATCACTCAAAGCATGAGATCACCCTGCCGAGGAGAACCACTCTAGGCACCATCCAAAACATTATCAAGGCCAAGAAAGATGACATCGGTCGAGGTCAAGGCTGTCGTTTCTCCCAGCCCCTCTCCACCTGAGTCCTGGCTTCCTCCTGTTGATATCAGTCACCTCAGCCCTGAACATCAAAAGGCAGTCAAGGAAGTGCTCTACGAGGAATGTGGAGCATTTGCTCGTGACAGTGAGGACATAGGGTGCATCCCCTCCCTACAGATGGAGATCAGGACTAAGGATGACATCCCAGTTCAGAGGGCCTATGCATCCATCCCAAAACCGCTCTACAGGGAAGTGAAGGAGTACATCCAGGAGCTGTTGGTTAAAGGTTGGATCGTGAAGTCCCAGTCACCTTATTCAGCTCCTGTCATCTGTGTGAGAAAGAAGGATGGGTCCTTACGCCTGTGTGTCGACTATCGTCTCCTCAACAACAAAACCGTGCCGGACCGTCACCCTCTTCCCAGAATTCAGGACCTCACCGACTCCCTGGGGGGATATGCCTGGTTTTCGATCCTCGATCAGGGCAAAGCCTACCACCAAGGCTTTATTGCTGAAGGATCAAGGTACCTGACCGCATTCATAACTCCGTGGGGGCTCTATGAGTGGGTTCGAATACCCTTTGGGCTATCGAATGCCCCAGCGGCTTTTCAAATGAGCATGGAAAGTATGCTTGACACACTGAGAGATGAATGCTGCATCCCTTACCTTGACGACGTGTTGTGCTTCTCCAGGTCATTTGATGAGCATGTGGAGGTGCTACGCAGAGTCCTCCAAGCCTTGCAACAACATGGGGTAAAGCTGAAGCCGGAGAAATGCGAGCTCTTCCGCAAGGAGGTCCGGTATGTCGGCCGGCTGGTGTCAGCGGAAGGAGTCAAAATGGACCCCAAAGACCTTGAAGCAGTGCGGGCCCTGAAAGACAAGACTCCAAAGACAGTTGGGGACGTCAGGCAGTTGCTTGGATTTCTGAGCTACTATCGGACATACGTGCAGGATTTCTCACGTATAGCCAAGCCCCTGTATGACCTGCTCCAGTCAAAGCCCAGCACCCCTCCGACCAAACCATCAAGAGGAAAAACAAAAGGCAATCAGCAGTCCTCCCGTACTCCAGTAGAGTGGAATATGCAACACCAACAGATCCTTGAACACCTTGTGGACCGGCTGACCAAACCCCCAGTGCTGGCGTATCCAGATTTCAACCGCCCCTTTACACTCCACACAGATGCCTCCCAAAAAGGTCTCGGTGCAGTTCTTTATCAGAACCAGGATGGGAAGATGAGGGTGATTGGGTACGGGTCACGCACGCTAACATCAGCGGAGCAAAATTATCACCTACACAGCGGAAAGCTAGAATTTCTCGCATTGAAGTGGGCAATATGTGAGAAGTTCCGTGACTACTTATTCTACGCTCCACATTTCACCGTCTTCACAGACAATAATCCCCTCACATACATCCTGAGTTCTGCCAAACTGAACGCAGTTGGTCACCGGTGGGTGGGGCAACTGGCCGATTTCAACTTTGATATCAAATACCGGCCAGGCAAAACCAACATCGATGCCGACACCTTATCACGTTGCCCACTGGACATTGACACCTTCATGGCTGGATGTTCGAAAGAGATATCGGAGGAGGCGGTATGTGCTGTATGGGAAGGAAGCCGGAGAGCACAACAAGGAGACGTGGCCTGGGTGGCAGCCCTCAACCTAACATCCCAAAGCCAATCTCAAGTTAAGACTCTGCCGGAAGTCAGTCATGATGAGCTTGTGAGGGAACAAAGAAAAGACCCTGCCATTTGGAAAGTGATGGCGCTGAAGGAAAACGACACACCACCAACAGAGGATGACAAAGAGAGAATGGACACACACGCAAGGAGGCTGTTAAGAGAGTGGAGCAGATTACACATAGAGAATGACCTTCTCTACAGGAAGAGTGCAGGTCGACAACAACTGGTCCTGCCCGCCACCTACAAACGAACAGTACTCACCCAGCTGCATAACAACATGTGCCATGTTGGCGTTGAAAAAGTTCTGACCCTAGCGAGGGAGCGGTTCTACTGGCCTTTCATGAAAAGAGATATAGAGGAGTATGTGACCAGAAAGTGCTCTTGCATTAAGCAGAAGAAGCCAGCCACACATGAAAGAGCGCCAATGGGAAGTGTTACATCAAATTCGCCCCTTAAGTTGGTGTGTATCGATTTCCTTCACCTGGAAGCCTGCCGAGGTGGATACGAGTATATCCTGGTTGTGGTTGATCACTTTACCCGATTTGCACAAGCTTACCCCACCAGGAACAAGGCTGGCAAGACGGCTGCTGACAGACTTTTCAATGATTTCATTCCCAGATTCGGGTACCCGGCCAAACTACACCATGACCAGGGTCGGGAGTTTGAGAATGAACTCTTCAGAACTCTCAGGCACTTAGCTGGTGTCGCCCACTCAAGAACTTCTCCGTATCACCCCCAGGGCAATCCTGCAGAAAGGTTCAATCGCACGTTGTTGCAGATGCTCCGCACCTTGGGAGAGAAAGAGGAAGAGAATTGGAAAGACCACCTACCCCATGTACTCCAGGCATACAATTATACAAGGCACGAGGCCACAGGTTTCTCCCCACACTATTTGCTGTATGGCCGACATCCTCGTCTACCAGTGGACATCCTCTTCGGTCTCATAACAGATGAGGGAGCTGAAACGAATGGACCAAAAGGATATGCTGAGAAATGGGCAGGGAAAATGGTGGAGGCATACAGAATAGCAGACTCAAACAGTCGAAAGTCCAGCTCTAAAGGCAAGACATACTATGATAAACGAAGCAGAGGTGTTGTTCTTCAGCCTGGGGACAGAGTCCTGGTACGCAATCTGAGTGAACGAGGGGGGCCTGGAAAGCTTAGACCGTACTGGGAGCAGATTATCTACATTGTGAGAGAACAGGTTGGAGATAATCCTGTCTACAAAGTAAGCCCAGAGGCGGGAGGCCGACCAGTTCGCACTCTACACAGGAACCTCCTGTTGCAAGTCAACGATCTACCTGTAGAGCCACCTCAGAACCCGACGACCAACACAGCTGAGTCACAAAAGCGAAAGAAGAGAGCTTCAGACATCCCAAAACCCATACACGAGACACAGGACCCAGAATTAAGTGACCCTGAGGAAGAGGAAAGCGTGCCTCGTTACTGGTTGCGAATGCCGATGGAAAAGCTAAGAGCTGGGAGTTACTTACCTGTGCCGCATGTGAATCCTGACTGCCAAAACAGATCCGACCAGAGTGAGACACACCTGGGAGAAATGAGTTATGCAGAACCTGAACAGGACAGGGAAAGTGTTAGAGACGAGGGACAGGAGACATCCAGTGAGGATGAACAGGGTGTGGAGCAACAGCAACCTGGAACTGTTCAAGAGGAACTGTATGCTGTCCATCAAGAGAACGTCCCCACACCACAGCCTGAACATCAGGTCCCACTGAGACAGTCTATGAGAGAGAGACGGCCGAAATGTGTGTTTACTTACCCATCCCTGGGTCAACCCGCTTATCACCCACAGCCCACTGTGAGCGCAGTTGAAATCCAGCAAGTACCGCGTACTTACCAGTGTCTCAGTAGACCATACCTCCACCACTTCCAACCCCTGTCCATGCCACCATATCCGTACCTACCTGTAGTGTACCCAGCTCACTGTGGATGAGAAGCCATGAAAGACAATTACATACATACATACATTCTATACTCCAATGATATCTAGCACACACCTTATTAGACAGATAGGATACATTAATTAAGAGTTGAAATATTTGAAATATTTTGTGTTGAAAAAAAAAAAAAAAGTGTGAATGTTCAGAGTGAAATTGTTCAGAATATCTTGTGTCAGGAGCCACTTTTATTTGTTGGGGAGTGTGTGATACACCTTTATGTGGTAACACAATTAATATTTTATATGATATATATGTCATTATAATATCTGAAAGCATTCCTTAGAATCGCAACTTTTATTGTATTGAACAATATTAATTAGGGGGGAACCAAAGAAACCGGAACCAAAGTGTGAGTATTGTTGCACCGCGCCGCCTAAAGTGACAGACGCTTCCCTTTTCTCTCATATTGTGATTTGGATCTGAAGATGGCGGTTCGCTCTTTCTCACTAATCAACTGATTCTGTTTTCCAGGTTCGTACTCCGTAAATAAAAAAAGACAATAAGGACTGTTTCCTCCTAAAGTGTAAGAGATGTAGCCTATTACAACTGTGATGAGTTTGTTATTGAATGTTTGATGTGTAAAGCTGAGTGAGAGAGCCGCGTTTATAATCGCGGGAGAAAGCTTGTGTAAACAATGGCGCTCGCGGCTGTTACACGCGAGTGTATTGAGACTCTGAATGTGGGAGACGGTGCATTAGTGTCCACACTCTCTAGTAAGGCTTTATTTCAAGTTTTTGGGTATCCTGACATGTTATAAATATTCTGTAAATGTTAATAGAAGAGAGATATGTTGTTTAAAACTTAAAAGAGATTTAATACTGAAGTTACAGAAGCAGTTAGCTGTCTGATCTGTGTTTAACAATGAGTTGAACAGTTTTCCCTATGTGTATTATTCATGTTGTGACTCTGAAGTCATTGAAATATTCATTTACAGCCAGAGAGTGTTTAATTCACATAATTGCATTAGTGAGATGATGCATTTCTGAATTTTAATAGAAAACAAATAACCATAAATATGTATAACTATATAGCTACAAGCATGATTTATCCTTGTGATATTATTGCATTATTATTGCACTTTAAAGAGAGTGATATTTATTTTTGCAAAGACAGTATTTTGTGAATGTGAGTTTTAAAGAGAAACACTTATATATGAAGAGAACTTTATTGACATGTTTAAATTGACATTAACAAACTGAAACATGGTTACATTAAGGGAATGTTACTGTTTAATACCCTGATTTGATACAATTGTAAATAAAGATATTGAGATTTGGATCTGAAGATGGCGGTTCGCTCTTTCTCACTAATCAACTGATTCTGTTTTCCAGGCTGACATCAAGAGGTGAAAGTAGTGAACCCCTGTAAAAAAAAGAATCTTTTTGTTACTGCCGTTACTATATATTTGAAACCGGTAACACTTGCCATGGTCCCTAATGTTCGAACGAAACAACTCCATGAGTGTGCCGCTAGACGTAACGCAATTGTCGCCATGGTTACTATGGCAGTACGAGCGGAAACAAGGGATAACGCGGATATTACGTCATTGACAGGCGACAAGTGAACATGGACGAGCCATTATTAGGGGTTCAAGCACGAAGTGATCGTGAAACTGATCGTGCAGCCCAAACCGTAAATGCTGGAGTCTTGAAACTTGGCCAAATGGTAGTCCTCAATTTGGGGAGAACCTATCAAAGTATGACCCCGATTGGCCAATAGGTGGCGCTACAGCAAGCAAAAGTATGAAATTGCTCATAACTTTTAAAATTGGAATTTCTCTGAAATTAAAAATCTTTGGGAACTTTTGGGATACTGGAAGTACACGACTGCAGGAAATATCACACTTTGCGAGTGGTTTTTGGTTATTTTATTACAAAAATCTTGTATATTGTAGCTTTAAACACCTTACAAAAAAAACCCCAACACATTTAAAAAAATATATATATTTTTTTGCATTTTGATTCCCTGTTAACTGTAGTAACAAACTGTCAGAATGATATACCCATTTGTTGACATTTAGCGAGAAACCTTATAATTTTGAAAATAAAATCTTATGTCAGAGGTTAGGTCTACCTTCAACAATAAGGGTGTCCTCACTTGAGATGTAGCCACACCCTCCAGTGTCATATTGCATCAACCAAAACCATTGTATCATTTAAAGAAATAGTGTAACTTTAATTAAAGGCCATTGCCATGCTCTTAAAGGGTTAACCCATTGAGCACAGTAAATCAAACTAAACGGCCCACTTTGCCTGCATTCACCCTACATTTATTTTTAAGAGTGCAATTACTATTGGAAGCTATGGCCAAAAAGCCTCTGAAAAGACCAAGAAAAAAAACATGGGAATGTTCAGGTTATGAAATATACTTTAATGTAGGACACGTACAAAGAATACACAAGGAAAATCATGATTATCCTATTTGAATCTGCCCTTCCACCATATCCGATTCCCTCATCTTTGACTCTCAGTGCCTTCCTCCACAGGTTTTCTTGGGGGGCACTTCAGTCTTCTGCCACAGACTTGGAGTAGTAATACCAATCACACCGAGAGCGATTATCTGTCCAGCATTCCCACTGAGTTTACTCTCCTCATCTGAACCCATTCCCAGATCATCCTCCTTCTCATGAACCACCACTGCACGTCCCAGAATGGAATAAGGCCCAAAGAGCTTGGCGTCTGGAAGCGTCAGGAACTGCCTTATAACTCCTTTCTCGGAAGCAAAGTTGCCCAGGTCTCCGGGATGATGAGGGTGGTCAACGCCGTTTGGATTATAATGAGGACCAACAGTGATGCTGCCTTGACTGAGGTCTCCATACTGATGGATGTGCATGGCACACTCTTGACGATCGATGGCAGGCAAACCACGGAGGTTGATTTTCACTTCTAAATCTCCATCGGGGAAGACCTGCTTGAAGAGGATTTGCCCAAAGATCTTTGGCTGGTTACGTGGCAAATTGGGGCTGGGAGTTACTTCACAAGTGGCATAGATTGTGTTGTCGAACTCCACGACTTCCGGCTGTGGAGCTTCAGGCAAACAAACTGGAGGTTTGTGGAACTCTCCTCCTTGTATATGCAGCACCAGCAATATCAGAGGGAATATTAGGATGATTTTCTCCATGTTGATCTTTAAAGCCTGCAATGAAGAGTGGATTCAGTGAAATCATACAATTTGGTTTAAGAATGTAATATCTTTGATAAAAGGTCAAAGCTTTGTTGCAGGGAGCTTTGAGAATGGAAGTTGCATTAGGTAAAATTAGCACAACCAGATTAGTTTGCAACGGAAAACCATACAAGAACCCAAACAGCAACCAGATCCGGCCCACATCTGGGCCGTGTGTAATCCATGTGTACCAGATGTGGGCCGACACCATGTTGCTGTCTAGAAAACGCTATAATTTTTGAACTGCCATGTACCCTTGTGAAACTAATCAAATAAATGTGCTTATTGGTATTGGACGTGTATCTGTAGTATCTTGAAAGTACAATGATAATAAATAAAAAACCTGTAGGTCCACTTGCAGATAATAACACTGATGAATTATAAAAAGCCACTTAAGTGTACACACGTACACTTTCAGAAGCGCCACACCTGCCAGCCAAAGTGCCTATGATACAAACCAATGACATACAGGTGGATGTAATCACACTAAAATGAGTCCAGGCAAAGGTTTATGGAAATGGAAAAGGTCTAGGGAGAAGTGCCCTCTGGTGGCCACGATAAGGCTTCTGCTGGCAGGAGTGACATTAAGTACATGTACACTTAAAAAAAAAAAAAAGTACTGCCAAACTAAGAGTTTTACTTTAAAGTAGATTATGTTTTAAAAATCTTTTTGTTGTGCTTTAAAGTACACTTAATTTGATCTGTTGTAGCCTACATGTTATTCAATATTAAATATAAAGTTAAGATTTTCTGATTCTGATATTTTTCACAAGGACAGGTAAAATAAAAGACAATATCTATACTTTTGCTTAAACTAACTTTTTTTAGTTTTACTAAATCAAGTCAGTTGATGGAGAAAATGGAATGGAGAAGAAGAAAAAAAAAAAACAAGCCTAAAACAGCAAAGGTGCACTACCGTACAGATGAAAAGTTGTCCCCAATTCGTATGGAGCCTGAATATTGCAGTCACAAAAATACTACAACACTTAATCCGTGTGCAGTCCTGACCTGGGGTTGAGAGAATGTTCCTTTTGGCTGCTCTTATAGGAACTCATGTTGAGCTACAAGTTAACCAGTCTGTTAGTCACTAATTAAGTTCACCTGTGTTTCATTTAGCTCCCTTTGTTTGCCTGTTTATATATACTGTAGCACTCAGTTTATTCAGTTCTTTGTCAGTGTTTTGTGTTTATTAAAAGAAGTACTGCTATAGATTCCTCTTCTTTTCATTTGGTGGCTCATTTGTGACTCATTCATTCTTAGTGTACAATTCCACTTGACGTTCATGCTTGACACCACTTCTTATAGCAGATATTCATCAAACATAAGTGAATAGCTGACAGCTCTTCTTTTTCAAGAAACCATTTCTACAGACTCTGATGTTCCAAGCCCGACAAGCCTATATTACACATGCAATTGGACTGTTATTTGCAGTTTTTTAAGATTGCTATGACAGATTTTTCAATACCTTTAACAATTTTCCAAAACTCATAACACAGTTAGCACTACATCCGTCTATGTATACTATTAACACATTTCGTGTTGCTTTAACACAAAATGCATAAAATTAACACAAATTTAAAATGCTTGAACTTCTTTTACACACAAGCTCAAGCAAGACCAAAACAATGGATTTTCACTGCCAAATTTACCAATGCTTTAACACTGTATGTCAGAACAGATAACACCATGTTCTAAACCTAACCTTACAGGCTAAAGTCAAGGTAAACAGCTGTTTATATTGTGAATTGAAACACAAATATATCCCCTGTATTGTTACTGAGAAACAGCTGATTGAATTATGCAATAATATAAATCACAGCTGATTCCCATCTAGGAAACACACTCAGGTGTTGAGGTTCTTTCAATCGCATGACCATATGGTATACTGTAACCGTACATTCTATAAAGCACTCTGAGATGGGTCTTTTTTTATTGAATTTCTGCAGCAAAAGACCTACAGTAAACCCAACAAAACAAAAATGTAGAGAGGCTTCAAAAGAAACTGCAGTGCAAAACACAATCTATGATCAATACAATATACTGTCTGTTGTATAAGGGCATACCTGACACGTATACAATAATGCAGTTTCTGTAATTCCATCTGATGTTAGTGTTTTTATGACATTGTGCTATAATTGACTAAATCTTCCTGTTGGACGGCTATGTTACATATGTTAGTGTTTTGAAAAATTATTTGATTTTGAGACATGTTTGCAGTGTTTTGCTAGACATATAGTGTATTATTGTATTTAGAAAATTAGAGTGTTGGAGTTTAGTTTACAGTGTGTGATTTTGAGCATGAAATGAACTGTTTTGCCAATTGTGTGCTGGTAGGTGTGTTGGTGCGTTAAGAGTTTAGGAAATTTGTTAAAAGTATTGAAAAAATTGTCATAGCGATTGTAAAAAACTGTACTTGTCTTTGAAGGCAGAAATAAAAATGTCTGAGGGAATGATTCTTCTATGGCATCGATGTTAAAATCCCCTTTTAGTAGATTGAATGCAGGTAAGGTGGGACACTTGTCATTTAGATACAGTAGCCTACCTAGATGTTTATTTCTTTTTATTACTTTTGTTAACTTTAAGGTCCGACTTTAATATTTCATTTTGAATACAGTTGATATGTGTTACTTGCAAGGTATATACCAATAAACATTTTGATGCACTCCAGACAAATTTCTTTTCAGGTAATGTGACCCATCTCTAATTTACCAAAAATGATCCTGATCTTAAAAACACATGTTTTATTAACACATCACACAAACATATTCCACAGCATACAGACCCAAAAGCACATAGATAGGCTATGATGAGTAATACTCATCAGTTCACTCAATGCATGTGTAATGTTCAAAACAACTAGAACATGTTATGTTGACATGAAATTTTATGAAATTTGAATATCAGATATCTTAATGAACTCCGCAACATATTACAAATGGAACTAAAACACATGCAACAACAAATAGGCTAACAAAAATTCAATAAGAGGAACATTTTAAATGGTAACCATATTGTAAAACTTTTTTTTTCTGTCTGTTTTCTCAAAACACTGTAGATGAACTTAAATTGTGTCCATATTTTAAAGCGTTATATTCTGCATCTAAATTTTAATAATAATAATAATAATAATAATTTGTTACATTTATATAGCTCTTTTCTGGGTACTCAAAGCGCTTTACATGGAAGGGGGAATATCCTCAACCACCACCAATGTGCAGCATCCACCTGGATGATGCGACGGCAGCCATATTGGGCCAGAACGCCCACCACACACCAGCTTAATGGTGGAGAGGAGACAGTGATGAAGCCAATCAGTATATGGCGATGATTAGGAGGCCACGATGGACAGAGGCCAAGGGGCAAATTTGGCCAGGATGCCGGGGTTACACCCCTACTCTTTTTCGAAGGACATCCTGGGATTTTTAATGACCACAGAGAGTCAGGACCTCGGTTTAACATCTCATTGGAAGGATGGTGCTCTTTGACAGTATAGTGTCCCGATCACTACACTGGAGCGTTAGGTCCCACATAGACCACGGGTGAGCACCCCCTGCTGGCCTCACTAACGCCTCTTCCAGCAGCAACCTGGTTTTCTCAGGAGGTCTCCCATCCAGGTACTAACCAGGCTTGCTAACCTCTTACAATAACAAAGGTGTAGGTTGATGACGCATAAGCGGAATTATGGAACTTGTCGTCATGCCGAAGGATCTAATAATGTTTATGGATGAGTGAATACATTGATGTTTTTAACATGACTGTGGTATGAAGCAGGTCGCGATTGCTAATGAGAGACAGATATCAGAGCCACATGCGAGTCCCGCAGATATAAAGGAATAAGGACATTTCATTCTACCGATCTACCCGCAAGTGCTGAATTAATACTCACACATACCCCTTTTCCACCAGCATGAACCAGGTGCCAGTTCAGAGCCAGAGCTATTGCCGGTCCGGAGTTGGTTCGTCTGACGAGCTGTCCACACTCCTTTCCACAAGGTCACTGTATACATCTCATGTTGCCCAGCAACGCTAACGTGGCAGCGCCAAACACAAACACACCAGGCTTGTTCGAGATGGTTCGGCTTCTCGCAGACCGATCGGCTCATGACATCAAAGCACTGCGAAAGCAATCCAAAAGCACAAGGACTCGTATCCTCTCCAAACACTCCCGCAGCTCCGATCGGTCCGTGCCGCTCCGATGCATCTCGAACAAGCCTTCTATCAACAATGGAGGTCGTTGCGTTACTATTGATGCTCATGGCTTTGCAAACCTACATTGGCATCCAATCACGGCGAATCCAACGTGTCCGTGCAGCTCGCCGTAACTTGCATAGACGGAGATTGCAATCAAGCTGCTATTTGAAAAATGGCGGTCACAAGTTTCTGTTCGTCTTGTTGGTCACGGTAACCCCGCCCCCAGCCCCTGACGCAAGCGGTTCTTTATTTCTAGACCTGCAATGTTTTGGTGCTACTTAAGAACCACTTTTCCTGGTTCAGAGCTGGGGCTCGTTCTTCGTACGTCGCTAACTCAGTTAGCTGGATTTGATTGTTGACGATTTGGCATGATCTTGGATCGTTTGGTTCTTCGAAGCTCATCCTGGACTTGCTGTCATAGCAACAGCTGCGCAAGCTTAAACCTGCTCGGGAGCAGGCTTATTTCATGTAAACAGGATTAGATCGCGGCTTCATAAGCGGAGCTGATACGGGAAGTCCAGCGCAGCGCGATAGTGCACTTTCTGAGATGTTTTTTTTTTTCTCGTGAGATTGTCGTTTACATTATTAAATTGTTGGAAACGCACATTTATTTTCGACTTGTCAGAGTCTGGCTTTAAATACAGCACAAACTGTTTGCATTGCCCTAAGATTATTTGCGAGATTATTTAAAATATATATTTTTCCCAAAATAAGTGTTGTAGTATAACCATCAGGACATCAGTGATGTGTCAACTGAATTTGCCAACAATACAGCGAATTACATTGACGTTTTTTTAAATATTTTTCATAAATAATAATCATAAAAAATACGCAAAACAATATTTATACAAAATAAGTCTTGTAGTATAACCATCAGGACAGCGGTGATGTGTGAACTGAAATTGCCAACAATACAGTGAATTACAGTGAAGTTTTTGAATATTTTTCATAAATAATAAACTCAACTGCACTAGTTCTCTTCCGCAGTCGGTAATGCAGGGAGTCTTGTGATTGGTTTTCAAGCCAGCCAATCAGAATTTAGCAGTCTTATCTCTGATTGGCTGGAATTATGGCATATTGTAACGCTGGGTTGTGTTGAGCAAGCGAGCTGTCTGCGCTTAGAGAGCGCTCACGGCTGGTATGAAAGGAGCAAGAAAGTGAAACTTTGCACACGCGAAAGAGAACGTCCGCGCACATCCAAATACTTATTTTAAATGCAAAATTGATTTTCGTTCGCTCGCAATATTTTCTTATCTGCGAGACGAACATTTCTCCGCAAAACTCAGTTCACGCGCGTGCGAAATGCCATTTTGCACGCTCAAAATGTGATCGTGCGCGCGCAGAATTCTGACTGAAATCTAACCCCATAAACACCCGCCATCCCGCGGTAGTTTGTGTGTATTGTTGCGCAGTGGCGTGCGAACTCGACTTGAAAACGAATGCCTTTGCCTGCCGTTGACAGTTAACCAGTTTAAACATGCTTGCAGAAATATACATTTGATTATATTTTTGGAGAACAGTCAGAAGAAGAACCGTCGATGTACTTTTTTTTTTTTTTTTTTTTTTTTTGTGTGTGTTCAGATGTTCAGTAGCAGTCATGAGCGCGAGCACATGTGAAGAGTTTTTAACTCTTCTCTGTAAATACCTTTGAATGCAACACTGCAGATTCATTTTATTTCGAAATTTTCTAATAATCCAAATGTAGTTGTATAAGTTAATATTATACAAACCAGAGGACAGGCAATGATTTTCGAGCTATACAGATGGCAGAAATAATGCTTATGTCTCTCTTCTGTTTTTGTTGCAAAGATAGCTGATAATAATAGTCATTTAAATAAACAAAATCTAAATATATCATTTTATATATAGCCTACGACTTCAGAGGCAAAAGCCTCTAAGTACCATCTGAAATTTTCTTCTAAAAGAGCATTTTTATCAAGCTTGTATGTTTATGTTCACACTTAAATGGCAATGAAAAGTAGCCTACCTATTAATTGTCATTAAAGTGAAATTACTAACCTTAAATATACAAGCTTGATACAAATGATTGTTTTAGAAGAAAATTTCAGATGGCACTCAGAGGCTTTTGCATCATGAAGTCTTCATATATGTATATTGTTTTGGTTGTTGTTGTTGTGTTTCCTTGCCTTCCTACTATGTAAAGCAACCTTGGGTTTGAGAAAGGCGCTATATAAAATAAACTTTATATATATATATATATATATATATATATATATATATAGCATATATGTATAGCATATATATATATATATATATATATATATATATATATATATATATATATATATATATATATATATATATATATACAGAGAGGCCTATATGATCCGAAGTAACTAGTTACTCACTACTTGAGTAGTTTTTTCATTGGATACTTTTTTACTCTTACTCAAGTAACTATTAAGATTATTACTTTTACTTTTACTTTGAGTAAATATTTCTATAAGTACTTGTACTTTTACTTGAGTACAGTTTTTGGGTACTCTACCCACCTCTGAATATTTGTACAATTATTTTACAGTGTAGGCTACTAAGATCTTTTCTTTTTTTCAGCCTTTTTCTTGGTTGCTTTTATAAACAGACAACCATTTATTTAACAGTGCCTTTTATAGAAGAGAAGAGACTATACTATAATTAAAAATTACCATTAGGCTATGTAGAATATTTTTGTACTTCACTTTTATTTGTTCCCATGTTCTAGTGTGGTGACTCTGACATTACAATGAACAAAGTAGCCTAATTATGCAATTATTAAAATACCAATAAGGCTAATAAGTGATAAAAACATCTAACATGGCCACTTCTAACGGATTTAAATTGTCTGCTACTTTTTGCCAGGCCTCTCTCCTGGCTTTTGCAGACTTTGTGTTCCCTGGCGTTTTGATTAAACATTAAAATTCCGAATAAACTTCGACTATCTTGCTCTGCTGAGGAGAAAAACTGTGCGCGCTCTTTGGCCACGCTGAGCAGCCAATAGCAGCGTTGCTGATCAATGTTTCTACGATCGATACATATCCCCTTTTAAACCAGCGCATGAACGCGCAATTATCTCAGATAACTCAATCCAGCGATACTAATCATAAACAACAGGTGAGTTCGAAGAACCCAATTAGCCGGATCACGATTAGCACAATGATATCATCTTGGATGTGTCATTTGATCTCGGATGTAATAAGCAACGTACGAAGAATGAGCCCCAGGTGCTTTGGGTGTCGAAAAACAAAGAACCCATTTGAAACTAGGCTCTAGCCGTGAACCAGCACCAGCACTGCCTTGGTGGAAAAGGGTTAACAAGTCAGTTTATTTGGCGAATTAAACTTGTGAGGTAACGCAGCGCTGTTTCACTTGGTCTACACTATCACACTAAACTGCATTTGAGTGTGTTGAAAGTTATAATGTTATTCTATGCGTTTGTTTGTCTGTATGAGACTAGCAGAAAGCTAGATGAACATTAGAATAACATACTGATCATATTCTAACATTTCATCATGTTGAGCTATATGACATTGATTAGATTTATGTACATTTGCTCAACTGTCTAATAAAGTACATGCAAGACGTCTCTGTCAAGTCGAAGTTTGCGGCATCTCGAAAACACCACGCCGATATTGATCCTCGTTTTATTTCTCCTTTTGTCCCAAAGTCTGCTTGCCATGGTCCCTAATGTTCGAACGAAACAACTCCATGAGTGTGCCGCTAGACGTAACGCAATTGTCGCCATGGTTACTATGGCAGTACGAGCGGAAACCAGGGATAACGCAGATATTACGTCATTGACAGGCGACAACTGAACATGGACGAGCCATTATTAGGGGTTCAAGCACAAAGTGATCGTGAAACTGATCGTGCAGCCCAAACCGTAAATGCTGGAGTCTTGAAACTTGGCCAAATGGTAGTCCTCAATTTGGGGAGAACCTATCAAAGTATGACCCCGATTGGCCAATAGGTGGCGCTACAGCAAGCAAAAGTATGAAATTGCTCATAACTTTTAAAATTGGAATTTCTCTGAAATTAAAAATCTTTGGGAACTTTTGGGATACTGGAAGTACACGACTGCAGGAAATATCACACTTTGCGAGTAGTTTTTGGTTATTTTATTACAAAAATCTTGTATATTGTAGCTTTAAACACCTTACAAAAAAAACCCCAACACATTTAAAAAAATGTATATTTTTTTTTGCATTTTGATTCCCTGTTAACTGTAGTAACAAACTGTCAGAATGATATACCCATTTGTTGACATTTAGCGAGAAACCTTATAATTTTGAAAATAAAATCTTATGTCAGAGGTTAGGTCTACCTTCAACAATAAGGGTGTCCTCACTTGAGATGTAGCCACACCCTCCAGTGTCATATTGCATCAACCAAAACCATTGTATCATTTAAAGAAATAGTGTAACTTTAATTAAAGGCCATTGCCATGCTCTTAAAGGGTTAACCCATTGAGCACAGTAAATCAAACTAAACGGCCCACTTTGCCTGCATTCACCCTACATTTATTTTTGAGAGTGCAATTACTATTGGAAGCTATGGCCAAAAAGCCTCTGAAAAGACCAAGAAAAAAAACATGGGAATGTTCAGGTTATGAAATATACTTTAATGTAGGACACGTACAAAGAATACACAAGGAAAATCATGATTATCCTATTTGAATCTGCCCTTCCACCATATCCGATTCCCTCATCTTTGACTCTCAGTGCCTTCCTCCACAGGTTTTCTTGGGGGGCACTTCAGTCTTCTGCCACAGACTTGGAGTAGTAATACCAATCACACCGAGAGCGATTATCTGTCCAGCATTCCCACTGAGTTTACTCTCCTCATCTGAACCCATTCCCAGATCATCCTCCTTCTCATGAACCACCACTGCACGTCCCAGAATGGAATAAGGCCCAAAGAGCTTGGCGTCTGGAAGCGTCAGGAACTGCCTTATAACTCCTTTCTCGGAAGCAAAGTTGCCCAGGTCTCCGGGATGATGAGGGTGGTCAACGCCGTTTGGATTATAATGAGGACCAACAGTGATGCTGCCTTGACTGAGGTCTCCATACTGATGGATGTGCATGGCACGCTCTTGACGATCGATGGCAGGCAAACCACGGAGGTTGATTTTCACTTCTAAATCTCCATCGGGGAAGACCTGCTTGAAGAGGATTTGCCCAAAGATCTTTGGCTGGTTACGTGGCAAATTGGGGCTGGGAGTTACTTCACAAGTGGCATAGATTGTGTTGTCGAACTCCACGACTTCCGGCTGTGGAGCTTCAGGCAAACAAACTGGAGGTTTGTGGAACTCTCCTCCTTGTATATGCAGCACCAGCAATATCAGAGGGAATATTAGGATGATTTTCTCCATGTTGATCTTTAAAGCCTGCAATGAAGAGTGGATTCAGTGAAATCATGCCATTTGGTTTAACCCTTTGATGCGCAAGCTATGGAAACCCCTTCTAATGCACAACATGGGTCTAAAAAGACCCATAATCATTTCCTATGTTATTTCATGTATTGCTGGACTTTTTTTTTTTTTTTATCTTTTGAGATCAATTTATTTAAGCATTTAATATTCCATGATCTATAAATTCCATGATTTATAAATATTAAAAATGTATTGTTTTCAATTACCAAAAATTATTATTTTAATTTTTTCTAGGTTTTGTGTTACTCTATCAAATTTACTTAAAGCATGATAAAACAAAAGAATAAAGACAACGTTTTGTCAAATTAATCATTTTAGTAGTCATTTAGACTACACATTTAACACTTGAAATATTCATTTGCCACTTTCTCTAACATAGCAGTCACCAAAGGTGTAAAGTCCAGGTTCAGAAAGTAAAAGTCCTCCTCAGTATTTTGTTCCAATCACCTGAATTAGCCTAATTGCACCACCTAATTAGCAGATTTTCAGCCAGTAGGTAGAACTAATTAGTGAAATCAGCTGTTTGAGGTCATGGGTGGAATAAACATATGGCAGGACTTATGGCACTGACCCCTGGACTATACACCTCTGGCATTCACATATCACAGATAACTGATAACAATAAAATTGAACTGTGTAACTGTATTGAATTGTGGTGAATGTGATCAAATAAAAGTACAACAAACAAAATAAAATCACTGGTACAGCGGCATCTCAAATTGCCGTCTTAGTGCTCACAAATGACAAATGACACCTAAACTCTTAAAACATTGAATCATTTTAGCATATGAATGATTATGAACTGTTAGGCCTTCTACATGTAAATAAGCTTTAAAATACAATATTTTTTTTAGTGTAGCTAACATTAGCTAGCTAGAATATGTCACCAGCTAGCTAGCTAATAGTATTGGACATGTTTCTCCTTCTCACAAGTCATTTCTCAATAGGATTACAAGGTCAAGGTAACCATAGCCTAATATTCAAATATGTCCATCTTTTACAAAATATAAAATTTTCTGTGGTTAAAATAAAATAAGACTTGCATCAAATATACAAAAGCAGTCGTGTTGAGTTGTGAAATGTGTGGCAGGTGAATAGTATTCTGCAGTAAATGTTCCTACTTGCAAAAATGTGCAAATATCAAAGGTTTCTATATGGGTCATTTTTGACCCATGTATGTAAAATTGATGTAGAAATAAAATAAAAAAACTGTGTTTGTTTATAAAGTAAGAAAGGAAACATTAACATAAGGATTTGGGGAAATCAAAAACAAGATATTTAATGAATACCTGGAATGAGAAAAACAAAACAAAAAACATATCTTTTAAAGATTCAGCAAAGAAACACTCAGCCATCACTGAAATAACATAGGAAATGAATACGGGTCTTTTTAGACCCATGTATGTAAAAAAAAAAATGTAGAAATACAAAAACTGTGTTTGTTTATAAAGTAAGAAAGGAAACATAAACAATGA
The DNA here is from genome assembly GCF_964197995.2 of Scardinius erythrophthalmus. Classification (NCBI taxonomy): domain Eukaryota; kingdom Metazoa; phylum Chordata; class Actinopteri; order Cypriniformes; family Leuciscidae; genus Scardinius; species Scardinius erythrophthalmus. Next base: position 30,985,482 of record NC_138221.1, read on the forward strand.
TTTGTGGAAATCAAAAACAAGATATTTAATGAATACCTGGAATAACAAATGATAAAATACATATATTTTAAAGATTCAGCAAAGAAACACTCAGCCATCACTGAAATAACATAGGAAATGAATACGGGTCTTTTTGGACCCATGTTGCGCATTAGAAGGGTTGTGATACAAAAACGATTTTTATTCGAAAAGAAAGAAATGAAAAATTTAAATTAGGATTTTTAATGATCTAAAACAAGTTAATTGAGGAATACCTGGAATACTGAATGATGAAATTAATTTCTTGCAAAGATATAGAAAATGAAAACTCAGTCGGGTCTTTTTAGACCCATGTTGTGGATCAAAGGGTTAAGTATGTAATATCTTTGATAAAAGGTCAAAGTAGGGCTGGGCGATTTAAATCGCGATATTGTTATGCGCATCTCGTCAGTAAAGCCGGTTCCTTGATTAGTAGTAAATCACCATCACCTGCTTTCAGATGAAGCGGCATTTAGGGCTGAGGAGATAATTAAGTGATTAATTTAGTGATGATGATTGAGCATTATTGAAGACACCTCATGTTATCAAGCAGAATCACTGAAGAAGAACATCACAAATTGTAAGTTACCATTAAGGTGATGGGTGTTTGCTTTAGTTGGGCTCTAGACCATTATACGTTTACTTTAATATTTGCTGTTGTTCGTCTGCTGCTGTTATTGATTTATAACAGTTAACTGAACAAAGTAAAATGATATCTTAGTGTTGGTTATGTTCTGACATAATCATGCTGTGATCCGAAAAATGAAACATATTGAGATAGTTTGGTTTAACTTGTTAGCAGCAGTTTAGTGATTCTTCAGCCTATGATTATCAGTACTTTACTTATAATTCAAAATATTTAATAACCATTGTTCTGATAAAAAAGACATTCAGACATATCCATTTAAAACACATACATCAATAATCAGCCTGTGAATCTCAACAATGGTGACAATAATAAAGCATGTTGCAGTGGCTGCCACCAATCACAACTCATTAATGGCTCTCATCATGCATTGCGGTATGAATAAATTATGATCTGAATTGTCTATGTAATTTACTTTTCCTCATTGAATATTTTGCTCCTCACCATTGTTGAGATGCATAGACTGAATCTTGACATCTGTGTGTGCCTAAAATAATGATTTTTTTTTAAAACAACTTTAAAGAAATCCTTTATATTATATAAAAAATTCTGGGCATTTATTCAGATTCAGAGTTATGCTGTAAGCAACAACATAAATCGAAGTCAGAAAGAAGAATTTTAATGAGTTCAGTGATCAAGTTCAAATGATGATTGTCATAATATAACCAACACCATCAGATCACTTTTTAGTCTTTATTCAACTGGCAGTTTTAACTCAGATACAACAGCCAATCATAATCTAAAGTAAACAGAAAAGGGTCAGAGCCCAACTAAGCAAATACCCATCACAAAAATGGTAACTTACAATTAGCAATTTTCTCCTTCAGCGATTCTACTTGTTAACATCAGGTGTCTTCAATAATGTTCAATCATCACTAAATTAATCACTTAGTTATCTCATTAACTTAAACACTCTAGGTTTTAACACTGGAGGTTTTGCTGTGTACAAAGAGCCGTAGTTAACTGACAAGCTGAGCCATATCGCATTAAATATCGCTGGCGATACGTCCGCGATATTGATGTGATTTGGCTCAACTTGTCAGTTAACTACGGCTCTTTGTAGTAAATGCCGCTCCATCTGAAAGCAGGTGATGGTGATTTACTACTAATCAAGGAACCGGCTTTACTGATGAGATACGCATAACAATATCGCGAATTAAATCGCCCAGCCCTAGGTCAAAGCTTTGTTGCAGGGAGCTTTGAGAATGGAAGTTGCATTAGGTAAAATAGCACAAACAGATTAGTTTGCAACGGAAAACCATACAAGAACCCAAACAGCAAACAGATCCGGCCCACATCTGGGTGTACCAGATGTGGGCCGACACCATGTTGCTGTCTAGAAAACTCTATAATTTTTGAATTGCTATGTACCCTTGTGAAAATAAGATAAGAAATGTGCTTATTGGTATTGGATGTGTACCTGTAGTATCTTGAAAGTACAATAATAATAATAATAATAATAATAATAATAAATAAATAAAAAAACTGTAGGTCCACTTGCAGATAATAACACTGATGAATTACAAAAAGCCACTTAAGTGTACACACGTACACTTTCATAAGCGTCACACCTGCCAGCCAAAGTGCCTATGATACAACGTAATCACACTAAAATGAGTCCAGGCAAAGGTTTATGGAAATGGAAAAGGTCTAGGGAGAAGTGCCCTCTGGTGGCCATGATAGGGCTTCTCCATGATAGTGACATTAAGTACATGTACACTTAAAAAAAAAAGAAAAAGTAATGCCAAACTAAGAGTTTTACTTTAAAGTACATTATGTTTTAAAAAATATTTTTGTTGTGCTTTAAAGTACACTTAATTTGATCTGTTGTAGCCTACATGTTATTCAATATTAAATATAAAGTTAAGATTTTCTGATTCTGATATTTTTCACAAGGACAGGTAAAATAAAAGACAAGATCTATACTTTTGCTTAAACTAACTTTTTTTAGTTGTACTAAATCAAGTCAGTTGATGGAGAAAATGGAATGGAGAAGAAAAAAAAAACAAGCCTAAAACAGCAAAGGTGCACTACCGTACAGCTGAAAAGTTGTCCTCAATTCGTATGGAGCCTGAATATTGCAGTCACAAAAATACTACAACGCTTAATCCGTGTGCAGTCCTGACCTGGGGTTGAGAGAATGTTCCTTTTGGCTGCTCTTATAGGAACTCATGTTGAGCTACAAGTTAACCATGATAGTCTGTTAGTCACTAATTAGGTTCACCTGTGTTTCATTTAGCTCCATTTGTTTGCCTGTTTATATATAGCACTCAGTTTATTCAGTTCTTTGTCTTGCATTGCACAATGTGTTCTCCAGTGTTTTGTGTTTATTAAAAGAAGTACTGCTATAGATTCCTCTTCTCTTCATTTGGTGGCTCATTTGTGACTCATTCATTCATTCTTAGTTCTTCCTTTTTAAGAAACCCTTTCTACAGACTCTGATGTACCAAGCCTGACAAGCTTATATTACACATGCAATTGGTCTGTTATTTGCAGAGGTGGACAAAGTTAGGGCTGGGCGATTTAAATCGCGATATTGTTATGCGCATCTCGTCAGTAAAGCCGGTTCCTTGATTAGTAGTAAATCACCATCACCTGGAGAGGCATTTAGGGCTGATGAGATAATTAAGTGATTAATTTAGTGATGATTGAGCATTATTGAAGACACCTGATGTTAACAAGCAGAATCATTGAAGGAGAAAATCACAAATTGTAAGTTACCATTAAGCAGAGGTGGAAAGTCCAGGGGTCAGAAAGTAAAAGTCCTGCCATATATTTACTCCACCCATGAACTCACGCAGCAAAAACTCCCGTGTTAAATGAACTCTCCTGGGAGTTTATTTGGCTCCACACTCAAGATTGTTAAAGTTAATGAGATAATTTAGTGATTGATTGAGTGATGATTGAGCATTATTGAAGACACCTGATGTTAACAAGCAGAATCGCTAAAGGAAAAAATCTCTTTTTTCAAGTTGCCATTATGGTGATTAGCGTTGGCTTTAGTTGGGCTCTTGACACTTACACTGTTAACTTTAGATTTTATTTGGCTGATGTATCTGAGTTATAACTCTCAGATGAACATCAAGAAAAGCTAATCAGGTGGTGTTGGTTATGTTTTGACATAATCATCATTTGACCTGACTCACAATACTCATTTAGAGAGGTAGGTTTGCCTTGTTGATTACAGGAGTCTGTGATTCTACAGTATACTATTTGCAGCATTTTTTATATAATCAAAAAGATTTCTTAAAGTTGTTCTGATCAAAAGACTTTAAAAAAAAAGTATTGTATTTGGACACACAGACATCAATAATCAGCCTGTGATTCTCAACAATGGTGACAATAATAAAGCATGTTGCAGTGCATTCTGGGTGCCACCAATCAAAACTCATTAATGCCTCCCATCATGCATTGCGGTATGAATAAATTATGATCTGAATTGTCTTAGTAATTTCCTTTCCCTAATTGAATATTCTTTTTGTCACCATTGTTGAGATTCATACACTCATTCTTGATGTCTGTGTGTGCCTTAATGAAAGATTTTTTTATTTTATTTATATCAGAACAACTTTTAAGAAATCATTTGGATTAAATTGAAAAATCTGGATCTTATTCCGTGGAATCACTGTGATGCTGTAATGATCAATATACATTTAAGTCAGAGATTAGGCTCTAAATGAGTTCAGTGATTCAGATAAAACAATGATCATGTCAAATCATAACCAACACCACCTGTTCAGCTTTTCTCTTTGTTCATCTGAGAGTTATAACTCAAATACAACAGCCAAACAACATTTAATGTTAACAGTGTAAGTGTCAAGAGCCCAACTAAAGCCAACGCTAATCACCATAATGGCAACTTGAAAAAAGAGATTTTCTCCTTTGGTGATTCTGCTTGTTAACATCATGTGTCTTCAATAATGTTCAATCATCACTCAATCAATCACTAAATTATCTCATTAACTTTAACACTCTTGAGTGTGGAGCCAAATAAACTCCCAGGAGAGTTCATTTAACACGGGAGTTTTTGCTGTGTGAGTTCATGGGTGGAATAAATATATGGCAGGACTTTTACTTTCTGACCCCTGGACTTTCCACCTCTGCCATTAAGGTGATGGGTGTTTGCTTTAGTTGGTCTCTTGACCATTATATGTTTACTTCAATATTTACTGTTGTTTGTCTGCTGTTATTGATTTATAACATTTAAATGAGCAAAGTAAACTGTTATCTTATAGTGTTGGTTATGTTCTGACATAATCAAGCTGTGATCTGAAAAAGGAAACTTATCGAGTTAGTTTGGGTTAACTTGTTAGCAGCAGATTAGTGATTCTTCAGCCTATGATTATCAGAACTTTACTTCTAATTCAAAATATTTAATTAACATTATTCTGATCAAAACACATTCAGATAAATTTATTTAAAACACAGACATCAATAATCAGCTTGTGAATCTCAACAATGGTGACAATAATAAAGCATGTTGCAGTGGCTGCCACAAATCACAACTCAATAATGATTCCCATCATGCATTTCGGTATGAATAAAGTATGATCTGAATTGTCTATGTAATTTACTTTTCCTAATTGAATATTCTGCTCCTCACCATTGTTGAGATGCATAGACTGAATCTTGACATCTGTGTGTGTCTAAACGAATGTTTTTTTGTTTGTTTTTTTACAACTTTTAAGAAATCCTTTATCAAAACTTCTGGGCATTTATGCAGATTCACAGTTATGCTTTAACCAACAACATAAATCAAAGTCAGAAATCGCAGTCAGAAAGAAGGATTTTAATGAGTTCAGTGATCAAGTTCAAATGATGATTGTCATAATATAACCAACACCATCAGATCACTTTTTTTCCTTTGTTCAACTGGCAGTTATAACTCAGGTACCTCAAACAAACTAAATCTAAAGTTAATAATATAATGGTCAAGAGTCCAACTAAAGCAACCATTGATCGTCATTACGGTGGCTTACAATTTGTGATTTTCTCCTTCAGTGAATCTACTTGTTAACATCAGGTGTCTTCAATAATGTTCAATCATCACTAAATTAATCACTTAATTATCTCATTAACTTAAACACTCTTGAGTGTGGATTCGTACACTCCCAGGAGTGTTAATTTAACACTGGAGTTTTTGCTGTGTACAAAGAGCCGTAGTTAACTGACAAGCTGAGCCATATCACATGAATTATCGTTGGCGATATTAATGCGATATGGCTCAGCTTGTCAGTTAACTACGGTTCTTTGTAGTAAATGCCGCTCCATCTGAAAGCAGGTGATGGCGATTTACTACTAATCAAGAAACCGGCTTTACTGACGAGATGCACATAACAATATCGCGATTTAAATCGCCCAGCCCTAGACAAAGTACACAACTTCCTTACTTGAGTGAAAGTATAGATACTACTGGTCAAATAATACTCTGCTACAAGTAAAAGACCTATTTTTACTTAAGTAAAAGTACAGAAGTACTCGTTTTTAAAAATACTTAAGTATCAAAAGTAAATGTCAATGCATTGTTTTATTATTGTTGCATTGTTGTATGTAATACGTAAAGTACCGTATGCCTCTGAATCTACGCCTGCCTATACCTACCCTCATATCAATATCACTTTTATTTCTAGAACACAGTTCCAGTAGTGGGATTGAATGTGAGATTGAATATGAGATTAAATAAGTGCACTCAATAACGTCCACAATGGTTTCGGACACCCAAATGGCTGTTCCCTCAAATATTGCCCTATTTATAGTTTTTTGGCTTTTAGTATGAATATGTTAGCCTTACTGTTATCTATAAGCTAGTGTGCTCCAAAAAAGTGACCAAAGTCACATTTAGAAGACCAAACCCAACGTTGAAAATTAAAACCAGGTTTATGTCAGAATCCAATGTCAGATTGACGTTGATCTCCAATGTTGGACAGACGTTGTATTGTGGTTGAAAATAAAAATCGGGTTGACGTCAGAAACCAACATCAATCGGGTTCTGACATCAACCGACTTTTATTTTCAATCAATATCCAACGTCAATCTGACGTCGGGTTCTGATGTCAATCAGATGCAGGGTTCTGACGTCAACCCGACTTTCATTTCCAACCAAAATGCAACCCCTGCAACCAAAATCATCCACTGATGTTACTTTCTACTCAAGGACCTTGACAGAACTGTAGTGGAGTAAAAAGTACGATATTTGTCTTTCAAATGTAGTGAAGTTAAAGTAAAAAGTTTCCAGAAAAAATAATACTCAAGTAAAGTACAGATACTCAAAAAGTGTACTTAAGTACAGTACTCAAGTAAATGTACTTTGTTACTGTCCATCTCTGGTTATTTAGACAGGAGGACTTTTACTCTTTGGCCCCTGGATTACCCAGCTCTGCTGCCTTTTGCCTTGGCATGACTTCTCACTTTTTGCTGACAATACAAAGTGTTCAAAAGGCTCCTCTGTTATTGACCAATCGCACCCTTCAACGTCATCACCGACCACGTGCCAAGAAGGAAAAGCAGGTGCACCGCGCAGATGCAATGAACGTATGCTGTTCCAAGATGACTCCACTTTATCGCACGTTTGTTGGCAGCATCTGAATATTACTGATGTAATATAGTGTGCGTGAATAGAAAGTAAGTGTATTTTGTCAGTTTTCCCTCAGAATGCGCCGATCGTTCATGCCGCGATTCAGATGTATCTAGCGCCATTGCGCCATAGGAATCTGTTATTTAAATAATACTTACGTTCTGTTATCCCTTTATCAATATCCATAATAGCTACTGCAAATAATACATGCAATTTACAGTAAGAGATGATGATGTGTTGGATTATTTGTGATTTATCAGTACATGTAATTATTGATCTAAATGTGTTCAGTCACCATAAATGCGCTAAGGGCGCCATCTAGCGGACTCATACAGAATGGCTGTTCTATTTGTTTTTCCTATTACGTTATTAAGGGCTCAATGTTATTGTTATTCATACCTGTAATGATCATTGCCTTATAATCATATTACTTACAAATGTTAAAGTAAATTTATGTAAGTCACTCATTTAAGCTTATTTCTGTATTCTGTTCCAGAACCACACCTGTTAAATTATCATCAGTAAACATCACTTTCAAAGAGATTTGGAGTCTGCAGATTGAATTCACTACATTTGATGTCATTACACAGTTCTGACCGACTGTCTGCAGGGGTTCGAAATAACCCGAATTAGCACAAACTTAAACCTCAATTAAAAATGGTCCTTCGAGCCGGATTCGAATTACTGCAGAAGAATGACATTCCGTCCAGAGCCTCCTGTTGTCCGTCCCAGACGACACCTAAAGCCACCAGCATACTTGGCAGACTATCAAGTACAAAGACCTGGACCTGAGCGAAGATCACTGCAACCTGCATATTCCAATGAAGATGAAGATGATGCTGAACTTGCGTCACTGTCTGCAGAACGTGAGTCTCGTGTCTCCACCCCAATAAGTCAACATTCACACTTCAGTGACCTGGTGATACAAGATGAATGGCAAGATACACTGGGAGACTCACACAGAGAGAATGAAGAGCTGCAGAACAGACAGCTTACATGGAAGGAGATGCAAAGAGAGAATGATGAGCTTCGTAGCTGCGTGCAACACCTGCCAGAGATTTTATCTGCATTACAGGGACTGAAAGCGGAGAATGCCATCATGAAACGGGAGATCCAGCAGCTAGCCACAAACATGACCACCTCATGTAAAACAGTGCCCCCATCGCCAGCTCCCCGTTTCCATGTGCCAGAAACAAGCCGCAGCCAGCCAGTACTCACCACGCACATCAGAGATTCCCCTGAACATCCTTCTGCACAGATCAGACAGATAACTGAGCAGATGATGGACTGCACTCTTTCACCTGCACTGTTAGACCTTACCGGGTTTTTTTACAGTAAAATACTGGCAACACTGTTGCCAGTAAAATACTGTTAATAGTACAGTTCTTTACTGTAATCTAGTTTGTTTCTGTAAAAATGCACTAAATTCTAATTCAAGTTAACTAATTACACTTGCAGAAACCGACTGCCTTAAATTGACCAACTGTCATTTAAATGTATTAACTAAAATGTATAATGCATTAATAATGTGAGCAAAGTATTACTGTGAACTTCTTTCATTTGAGACCACTAAAAAACTATTGTACTTAAAAAGATTTCCACTGGACCAGCAACTACACAGTCACCGTCTGTTAAATAATGCAACATGCAGCATATCATCAATGTTTGTAGATCTTCTCCTGCACTGAAGCTCAGGCTCTACTCTTCAGCACAATGGTGACCCAAAAATAAATTTTACAGTAAACTACTGGCAACAGTGTTGCCAGTATAAACCTGCTTTATAACTTACAGTTTATTACTGTTAAAATACATTTTGTGGGTGTGTCTTTTTATCTTACACTTTTAACCCTTTCAACCCCACAGGGAAATCCACACTACAAAGAGTAAAAGTAACATTGAGACAGTGTTGCAGTGAGATAATTAAGGGAATATGTAAGTGATTGTTGAGCATTAGCGATGAACACCTGCTGGTAACAAGCAGAATCACTGAAGGAAAGAGAAACACAAGAACAGAAAATAGAGAAACACAAGAACTACAACTGACTTCCAGCCATTACACATTATTGCACTTATTATTAACCAGTATGACTTTATTTCTGTCATACAGAAGTTGTTATTGAGATGTTTAATTGAAAATGTTTGTTTTACAACACAAATGTTTTTGTGTAACCATTACAGAGATCAGTGCTTGCTTTAGTTGGGCTGCTGATGCTAAATCATTCATCTGTCTTTTGCTGCTTGAGCTGTGTTTTTACAAGTCACACTTGTGCACACACAGTTTATGAATGATTGCGGTTGTAATTGACATAATCATCATATTGCCTGTTCATTCACTAAGGACTTAATTCTTACTCATTCAGAGTTTTCATTATCTGAAAATGTGTTACATTAGCACTCCTGTGAAACTACAGCAATAAATTACTATGACTCATTTTTTTTTAACACATCATGCATAAACCAAAAAAACAGAGCTACAGTGTATTTTAGAAACACAGAGATATCACAATTTAGCACATTAATCTCAACAATGGTGGCAATATTTCTTTTTTATTATTATTCATGCAGCAGTGCATGCTGGGAGTTTTATATTATCCTGGAACCCAGCATGCATTGCGACATGAAACTTTTCACCATTGTTGAGATTCATATGCTGATTGTTGATATCTGTGTGTCTGAGCCAAGCGGAGTAAAATAAAAATTAATGCACTATATGATTACGATATTTTTCAGAAGACCTGATTACAGAAATATTGATTTAATTTTGTAGATTCACAGATATATGCTAAATATGAAATACCCATAATTTCAATGAATATATACAGAAAAAATCTGAAAATCAGACAGGTCCAGGATGATTGTGGCATCATCACAAAATAATAAAAACACCTGATCAACTATCTCTTGACTTTTTTTTGCCATAACAAATGTGTTTTATAAACTCACTGTTACAGCAGCCAGAGAGAGATGAAAGGTAAGAAGTCCAAGGACAAGAGACCAACTAAAGCAAGTACTGATCTCAATCATGGTGACAACAAATTTTATTATTAACTAAATCTCTGTTAATTCTCAACAAGAACTTTCGTACATGTATGAAAGAAATAAACATAAACTGGTTTGTAAACTGGTTTCACACTCAGTGTTAACAAGTTAACCAGCCTCAAGCAACATCCATCTACCGTACGCCTACTCATAGTCTCGGTAAGCATTCATATGCTCATCCATATCAGTATGCTGAACCCATCCACTATGATGAAAAGGCTTCTAGAGACAACTATCATCCTCACATGGGTGTCAGGGAGTCATATCCTACACAGCGATCTGAACATATACAACCAACAGCATCGCCATGTTTCCAAGAGAAGACCTACAGGGGACCCAAGCCTTTGATACCTACTTTGACAACATCAGATCCTAGAGAGTTTTCAAGGTTGCGCATGGCATTAGAAAACCTCCTCCCCGTTGACGCTACCGAACGGTTCAAATATCAGATCCTTACAGATCATTTGCAGTTAAAGGAAGCGCTGCTAGTGGCGGATTCTTATGGCAACTCAGCACACCCATATACAGATACTTTGCAAGCCCTTATCAAGATGTACGGGCAGCCGCACAAGCTGGTTCTGCAGAACATCGCTCAAGTCATGGACGGCCCAAACATCAGAACTGGAGACGTGAAGGCTTTTAAGCTGTTTGCACTCCGTGTGCGGTCACTGGTGAGCATGTTAGAACAACTGGGGCCTGAGGGGACTGTTGAATTAGACTGTGGGTCGCATGTGTCAAGACTTCAATGCAAACTCCCTCATGAGCTGAGGACAAGCTTTAAGAGATACATACATCCATTACGAGTAACCATACCTACTCTCATTGATTTCTCTAACTGGTTAGAGTATGAGCTCCAAGTACAAGATGAGGGCTCCAGGATGTCTAGTCTCCCACCAGAATTCAGCAGTAAGAAAAGAGAGGGCCGCCATGACCCAAGACCTACTAGGAAACCAACCTCTATACTGCTGGGCACAGAGAAACCTATGAGTAAGAGTGAAGCTCAGACACCTGCCTCAGAGGGAACATCTAAATTCTCCAGATTTAAAGGAAGATTACAAGCATATTGCCCCTACTGTGACAGTGTCAATCACTTTCTGAATGGATGTGCCAATTTCAAAGAGCTATCCAAGGAACAAAAGGAAAGCTGGATTCGTAAGAACAATCGATGCTGGTGCTGCGGACGTAGTCATCATGCCTCCAAATGCAACCTGAAAACCCCCTGTAAGACATGCAACAGGAAGCATCTGTTCATACTGCATGATGTAAATGAATGGTCTGTGGAGGATACAACGGAGAAAGACGCAAAAGAAAGCTCCTGCTTGGTTAACACCACCAATGACATCTTGTATGTAGATCGGCCCATCTACAGTCGCAAGGTTCTCCTCAAGGTGAGCAAAGTGGTTATCACCAATGGTGACAAATCAATTGAGGCGTATGCTGTGTTAGACGATGGGTCTGAGAGGACCATACTGCTCCATACAGCAGCACAGCAGTTAGATCTTAAGGGACAGCCTGAGGACCTTATACTACGAACAGTGAGGCAAGACCAACAGGTTCTTCATGGGGCGGCAGTCTCATTTACTGTGTCTCCAGTCACTAATCGACACAAAAAATTCCCTATTCAAGGTGCCTTCACAGCCGAAAGGCTTGGTCTTGCTGAGCAAACTTACCCTGTTGCATCTCTTCAGAAGAGGTACCGACATTTAGCGGGATTGCCGCTGAAGCAAATAGACAGAGTACAGCCTGTACTGTTAATTGGCTCAGACTGCCCACATCTAGTCACCCCCATTGAGCCTGTCCTACTAGGCCCGCCAGGTGGACCTGCTGCCGTTAGAACTCAGTTAGGCTGGACACTTCAAGGCCCTACACACAAAGTCAAACGTGGGCTCAACTCTCATCAGTGCTTCTTTACTGCTATCTCACCCAATTCTGAGTTGTTTGCTCAAGTAGAAAAGCTATGGCAGATGGATGTAATCCCTTATCAGAGTGAGAAATTAGTGACGCGATCAAAGCTTGATCAGGAGGCCATCAAACTCCTTCAAGAGAGAACAGTGAGAGTTAATGTGGATGGGGTCATGCGGTATGCTACGCCGCTCCTTCGAGTCCAAAACATGCCAACCTTGAACATGCCTAAAGAAGCTGTACTGCCGCAGCTAAGAAACATTGAGCGAAAGTTAATAAAGTACCCTGAACAAGCCCAGGCTTACAAAACCGAGGTTGAAAGGCTTAAGAATGCTGGCTATGTAGAGAAACTGCGACCATGTGAAGTAGATGGCACACAAGAATCATGGTACATTCCCCACCACATGATCCAACATAATGGTAAAAACCGTGTTGTTTACAACTGCTCATTTCAGTACAAGGGCCAGAATTTGAACGAGCTGCTGCTTCCAGGTCCCACTTTAAGCCCTACCCTGTTAGCGGTGTTACTTCGCTTCCGGGAACACTCCACAGCCATAAGCAGCGACATCCGAGGGATGTTTCATCAGGTGAGGCTGCTCCCTGAAGACAAATCATTACTTCGGTTTCTGTGGAGAGACATGGCATTAGGGCATGCACCAGATGTTTACCAGTGGCAGGTGCTTCCGTTCGGCACTACATGTAGCCCCTGTTGTGCCACGTTTGCCCTGCAGAAACATGTGCTAGACCACAGTCAACCAGGTGGCCAGGTGAGGGAAGTTATCGAGAAGTCATTTTATGTTGACAATTGCCTGTACAGTCTCACCGACAAAGATGCTGCCAAAGAACTTGTCGATCAGCTCTGTTCCCTACTAGCTGAGGGGGGCTTTGAATTGCGACAGTGGGCCAGCAATTGTCCATCGGTGATCGCTCACCTGCCACCCGAATCAAGATCTAACAGTTGTGAGCTCTGGCTTAGTCAGGGACAGCAAGTTACCCCTGAATCCACACTTGGCCTTCACTGGCAGTGCCAGTCTGACACCTTGCACTACAAACATCGGATTGTGAACTGCTCTAAAGTAACTATGCGCAGCATCTATCGTATTCTGGCTAGCCAATATGATCCTCTTGGATATATTATCCCATACACCACCAGAGCGAAAATACTGGTGCAACGCTTATGGGATAAAAAGCGTGACTGGGACGACCCGCAGCTGCCAGAGGATCTCCTTAGGTTATGGAGATTGTGGGAGGAAGAGTTGAGTGATCTGGAGAAGATTTCGCTGCCGAGGTGCTATTCCAGCCCAAAAATGGACCTCTCTTCTAGCAGGCGTGACATACACGTGTTCTGTGATGCATCGGAGAAGGCTTATGGGGCTGTAGCCTATTTGCGTACTGAGAACCAAGAAGGCCAAGTTGAAATTGTATTCCTAGCAGCTAGGTCACGTGTTGCACCCCGAAAGCAGCAATCCATCCCACGCCTAGAGTTATGTGCAGCTCTCAGTGGTGCTCAGCTCTCCAAGGTCCTTGTCACCGAACTCACTATCCCCATCTGTTCCTTAACACTCTGGTCAGATTCCATTACTGTGCTTACCTGGCTGTTGTCGAGCTCGTGCCGTTACAAAGTGTTTGTGGGGACACGGGTGGCGGAGATACAAGAACTCACAGCAGCTGCAACATGGCAGCACATACGATCAGAAGACAATCCTGCGGACAACATAACACGAGGCAAACACCTCTGGGACCTTATGGAAGGAAGCCAATGGAATCAAGGGCCTTCCTTTCTTAAACTGCCACAAGCAAATTGGCCCAAGCAACCCTCCTTGTCAACTGATGAGCACAGTAACGAGCTAAGGCAGTCTGCTTTCTGTGGATCAACTACAGTGATACCCATGCCAAATCCACAGCAATATGACACGCTAACCGAGTTCCTTGAAGCATGCAGTCAGCAGCTTTACGGGGCGGCAAAATTATCATGCGCTGATACACGGAGAGAGGTAGAGCTATTAGTGCTTCGTCAAACTCAGACAGACTCTTTCACTGCTGAGTTGGCCCAATTGAAGTCAGGGAAACCGGTATCAGGTACGAGTAGGCTTGCTTCTCTTGCTCCTGAGTTCGACCATACCACTGGACTCATTCGTGTGGGTGGGCGCCTGAGGCGTCGCAGTGAGACAGATCTAGATTTAATTCATCCTATCCTCCTTGCCCCTCAACATCCTGTGACCAGACTCATTATCAAAGATTATGATGAAAGGCTGCACCACCCTGGGCCAGAACGAGTGTTCGCAGAGATAAGGAGGACCTACTGGGTATTGCGAGGACGTGAAGCAGTTCGGCGCCACCAACGACACTGTGTAGAGTGTCGAAGATGGAAGGGACAACCAGAAGTTCCCCGTATGGCTGACTTGCCACTTGCAAGACAACAGCTCTTTAAACCTGCCTTCTTCTCAACTGGCATGGACTGCTTTGGACCCTACACAATCAAGATTGGACGTCGAAATGAGAAGAGATGGGGCATATTATTCAAGTGCCTGACAACCAGGGCAGTGTACATAGATCACTTAGCCAGTATAGATTCAGACTCATTCCTGATGGCCCTGAGAAGATTCATCTCTCGACGGGGAAAACCATATGAATTGTTAAGTGACCAAGGCACTAACTTCAAGGGCGGAGAACGAGAGCTGAAACAATCCTTTGCTGCCCTGCACAGTGAGCTTCAACGTCACCTTGCTGCCCAACAAATCAAGTTTGTGTTCAATCCACCAGGAGCACCTCACTTTGGTGGATGCTGGGAGAGGGAGATCCGTTCGATTAAATCAGCTCTCCAAGTTACCATCGGGGCGCAAACTGTGACGGAAGAGGTCTTGAGAACAGTTTTAACTGAAATTGAAGGCATCCTGAATTCAAAACCTCTTGGCTACACATCCTCAGATGTATCTGACATTGACCCAATAACTCCCAACTGCTTTCTCATCGGACGCAGAGATGCCTCCTTGCCACAGGTAGTTTATCAGGAATCAGATGTGCTGAGCCGTTGCCGCTGGAGACACAGCCAACTGCTGGCTGATCATTTTTGGAGACATTTCATCAGATATTACTTGCCTAGTCTCCAAGCCTGCCAGAAATGGAGGTTAAATAAAGAGAATCTGCAAGTAGACGAAGTGGTGATGATTGTTGACCCTCAACTTCCTCGGGCGTTGTGGCCAGTGGGAAAAATCACAGAAGTGTTTCCAGGAGTAGACTCCAGGGTGAGGTCAGCCACTGTAGAGGTTAAGAAAAAAACGGTACACTCGACCAGTATCTCGTCTTATCAAACTTCCAGCCCTTCTTGATTAGGAGTAACTTACTATAGGGCAAACCCTTTTGTAAGATGTGCGAATTCAAACATTGAATTCGGGGGCGGCTGTTCAAAAGGCTCCTCTGTTATTGACCAATCGCACCCTTCAACGTCATCACCGACCACGTGCCAAGAAGGAAAAGCAGGTGCACCGCGCAGATGCAATGAACGTATGCTGTTCCAAGATGACTCCACTTTATCGCACGTTTGTTGGCAGCATCTGAATATTACTGATGTAATATAGTGTGCGTGAATAGAAAGTAAGTGTATTTTGTCAGTTTTTCCTCAGAATGCGCCGATCGTTCATGCCGCGATTCAGATGTATCTAGCGCCATTGCGCCATAGGAATCTGTTATTTAAATAATACTGACGTTCTGTTATCCCTTTATCAATATCCATAATAGCTACTGCAAGTAATACATGCAATTTACAGTAAGAGATGATGATGTGTTGGATTATTTGTGATTTATCAGTACATGTAATTATTGATCTAAATGTGTTCAGTCACCATAAATGCGCTAAGGGCGCCATCTAGCGGACTCATACAGAATGGCTGTTCTATTTGTTTTTCCTATTACGTTATTAAGGGCTCAATGTTATTGTTATTCATACCTGTAATGATCATTGCCTTATAATCATATTACTTACAAATGTTAAAGTAAATTTATGTAAGTCACTCATTTAAGCTTATTTCTGTATTCTGTTCCAGAACCACACCTGTTAAATTATCATCAGTAAACACTTTCAAAGAGATTTGGAGTCTGCAGATTGAATTCACTACATTTGATGTCATTACACAGTTCTGACCGACTGTCTGCAGGGGTTCGAAATAACCCGAATTAGCACAAACTTAAACCTCAATTACACAAAGGCAGAGTACAGTAACTTTAAAATAGTGGTCAAAAGTCAAGTTTGAGCGTTAAGATTTTTTTATGTATATAATTTGCATTTCTAAAACATCTAATTGCCAGATTTCCGGTGTCCTACCTATAATTCGCCTTTGGCTAAGCCACACCCTAGAATGTAGATTGACCAATCACAGCGCAGCCAAGAACGAGCTCCGACAGAGGTCCGACACTTTTTCACAGCGCTCCATTGACTTTAACGCAGGCGTCTCATATTTTTGGTCTCGGCAGGCTATTACCGTCGTAGTTTTATCAAAAATATGGTTAAACGTTGTGCCTGGGGCATTTGTAACACAGATACGTGTTTCCCAGAGAGGTTGGAGGGGGGTGTCCGTTTTTTTCCCTTCCCAAAACCGAAGTCAAATCCTGACAAGTGTCGTCTTTGGATTAAATTGTGTGTGTGTGGACGTCCTCACAGTCAGCTAAACCCCTCAAGGATCAACAAGCACACTTTTGTGTGCTCTAAGGTAAATTTTGCTTTTAACCTTACTGTGAAGTTATACTAGTTAGACAGTTTTAGGTTATGATTTCGGTTCTCTACCCTAATTAATGAAGAATCAAGGTGCTAGCAAGCAAGCTTAGCGATAGTTTAGTTATCACGTAAGTTAAGTCAGGATTGTATGTTTTGACTAGCGGCTGGATGTTAGCTAACTTTGTTATTCAAGATACAAACACATAACGTTAACGTAATCCTATCTTGAATAACAAAGTTAGCTAAAACAAACAGCATAAAACTGTCTAACTAGTATAACTTCACAGTAAGGTTAAAAGCAAAATTTACCTTAGAGCACACAAAAGTGTGCTTGTTGATCCTTGAGGGGTTTAGCTGACTGTGAGGACGTCCACACACACAATTTAATCCAAAGACGACACTTGTCAGGATTTGACTTCGTTTTTGGGAAGGGAAAAAAACGGACACCCCCCTCCAACCTCTCTGGGAAACACGTATCTGTGTTACAAATGCCCCAGGCACAACGTTTAACCATATTTTTGATAAAACTACGACGGTAATAGCCTGCCGAGACCAACAATATGAGACGCCTGCGTTAAAGTCAATGGAGCGCTGTGAAAAAGTGTCGGACCTCTGTCGGAGCTCGTTCTTGGCTGCGCTGTGATTGGTCAATCTACATTCTAGGGTGTGGCTTAGCCAGAGGCGAATTAATTTGGAGGGACAACTAAAAATCTTTCAAGTCATTTTTTTCAGTTCCACACTCTAGCAAGTTTTTTTTTTTTTTTTTTAAGGTATTTTGCCTTTGTAGGGCAGTACTACAATCAATAATGTAAAATTAATGAACCATATCATCAAAGGTAAGACTCTATATGAGCTTCATGAGTCAGGCCTCAACATGATGATTATGTAATCATCAATAAATAGCCAATAATCACCTGATTCTTTATTCTATCTGATTTTCTTGCTGTAACCAACATGTCTTATAAACAGAGTTACAGCAGCTATAGATAATCTAATCAAAGAAAGTCAAGGGTCAAGAGCCCAAATACTGATCACCATCATAGTGACTTAATGAAACAATAAATCATCAACATCTAAACCTCTGTTAATTCTCAAACAGAACTGTAGATGTATGACAGAAATAAAGTCAGTCTGGTTAGTAATAAGTGAAGCTGGTAATGCTGTTTGTGGAGTTGTTTAATCCTCTGATGAGATCTTGAGAGATTTAATGTTTTTTATCTGCTGTGTCTGAAGTCAGTTGTAGTTCTTGCATTTCTGCTCGTCTCTTCTCCTTTTTCTGTTCTTGTTGTTTCTCTAAATTGACATTCCCAGAATTGCCTGTGTGACACTTCATAATTTATGTTAGTAGTATTAACATATACACAGCAAAAACTCCAGTGTTAAATTAACACTCCTGGGAGTGTATATGAGTCCACACTCAAGAGTGTAAAGTGTTAAAATATGAGTGTTAAATTAACACTCAAGAGTGTTAAAGTTAATGAGCTAATTAAGTGATTAATTTAGTAATGATTGATCATTATTGAAGACACCTGATGTTAACAAGCAGAATCACTGAAGGAGAAAATCACAAATTGTAAGCCACCGATATGGTGATGGGTGTTTGCTTTAGTCGGGCTCTTGACACTTATACATTTACTTTTGATTTTGTTTGGCTTATGTATCTTATAACTGCCCGATGAACAAAGAGAAAAAGTGATCTGCTGGTGTTGGTTATATTATGACAATCATCATTTGAACTTGATCACTTAACTCATTAAGATCCTTATTTCTGACTTAGATTTATGTTGTTGATTACAGCATAACTGTGAATCTGCATAAATATCCAGAATTTTAGATATAATACAAAGGATTTCTTAAAAGTTGTTTAAAAAAAAAATCTTTCTTTTAGGCACACACAGACGTCAAGATTCAGTCTATGCATCTCAACAATGGTGACGAGCAGAATATTTAATTAGGAAAAGTAAATTACACAGACAATTCAGATCATAATTTATTCATACCGCAATGCATGATGGGAGCCATTAATGAGTTGTGATTGGTGGCAGCGACTGCAACATGCTTTATTATTGTCACCATTGTTGAGATTCACAGGCTGATTATTGATGTCTGTGTTTCTAAATAAATTCATTTGAAAGTCTTTTGATCAGAACAATGGTTATGAAATATTTTTGGATTATATGAAAAATACTGAAAATCATGTGCTGTAGAATCACAGAGCTGCTGTAACTAACAAGTTAAGCCATCTCAATAAGTTTTGTTTTACAGATCACAACATGATTATGTCAAAACATAACCAACACCATCAGATCACATTGTCTCTTTGTTCATCTGACTGTTATAAATCAATAACAGCAGACAAGCAAAATTTAAAGTAAACATATAAGTGTCAAGAGCCCGACTAAAGCAAACACCCATCACCTTAATGGTAACTTACAATTAGTGATTTCCTCCTTCAGTGATTCTGCTTGTTAACATCAGGTGTCTTCAATAATGCTCAATCATCACTAAATTAATCACTTAATTATCTCATTAACTTTAACACTCTTGAGTGTTAATTTAACACTCATATTTTAACACTTTACACTTTTGAGTGTGGACTCATATACACTCCCAGGAGTGTTAATTTAACACTGGAGTTTTTGCTGTGTACCATGTGTCACTTTTGGGTTAATATTTGATTGATTTATGACCCCCCTGTCACTCATGATTGACAGGTTATCCGTGTGTCAAGAAAACAGTGTCTCTGATTTACAGCGCCGAGCTGGCTGGGGTTTGCTTCCTGATTGACATGTGAATACTCACACCTCACCATATGCCAATGAAGTTTTTATGATAGGGTCTTTCCTGGCATGTCTTTTCACACCTACGTCACTAACTACACCATGGATTAAATAAGGTTAGGGGTTGCTGTGTTAGACAGAGAAGACATTCTGCATCTTTTCCTGTTACAATGGCTGCTCCGGGAACTCCTAAAACCCCTAGAAAGGTTATGTGTATTTCTCCAACAAGAGGACCTGTTGAAATGAGAGAGGAACTAACTTTTGCACCAAGGCAAAAGCAAAATGTTAGCTTGACAAAGTTTCTTCATGAAGACATGGCTAATGTGAAAAGTGATTTCCCATTGTCTGGTAAACGTGTGTTGAGATATGCGTTTGACAAGGTGCTGCGTATTGTGAAACTCTACACTGCTGATGTTGGAGACGAATTTACATGTCATACTCCATGTCTCATTTTTCAAGACAAAGACTGGTTTCTGTTTTTCAACTACGTTTGGAGAGATTTGAACGACTGTGGTGATGATCCGTTATACATCGCTGAGTGGGATGGATCAGCTCCTAACACAAGATTTCGGGTGGTCGGTGACCACAGTAAAAAGCTACCAGACGACTGTGTTTATATTTTTTGTTGTAACGACAAGACAAAGCTCAACGTACAGGCCTGGCCTATTCGAGAATGTGAGCATCACACGTGCTACGACATGAAATTTCTGTTTCAGTGGAGAGATGTTCGTATGCTTGACAATATATTTACAAGCATAAACAAGATGTTTAGATGGTGTGACATGTATGATCGTTACAGTTCTGTAAAGATGCAATTGTTTCACCCTGAGAAGGGCGTTACCAACCCCGAAGACCGCCTCTTAAGACCACCCACATATTACAGTCATTAAAAACGTGTACGGATCGGTGCATTCGCAACATTCATTCACCATGTCTCACGGATCTACACCCGTCTACTGCTACAGCAACACCCCTGAGACGGCCCCAGCGATGCCTGATGACAATGCCACACTGCTGGAACCCCACCCACAAACCTATGACAACAGTTGGTTGGATAAATTTTGTATGGATCTAGGATATCACAACCTGACCTTCCTTACAACTCCATACGGCAACACCGGTGCCATAGCTGGAGCTGCGGCCTTAGCCGGAATTGATGACACAGACAGTTGTATTCGTTCTGACGGGTTCAAAATCATAAAAGCGACTGTTGTTGTCCTTCTGGAACACGTTATCAACAAAAAGCTGAAAGAAATCTGTTTGGGGTGTGAAGTGGATCACCCCAGTCAGATTAGACATTCCTGTTTGTTTGAACCGGACCCCTATTTCTTTGATGCCTACTTTGATGAGCTGACGCGTAATCTGGTTAGACCAGACCTTAAGCACATCGTTGCTCAAGCATTGAGTCGTTGTGGTTTAAGGGTTCACCCCCAGAGGATTCAGGGGTCAGTGGATGCTATTTTACACGAACTGCGTGACGAGGTTTTTATTGTTGAGAAGCTTCGTGAAGTCAGAGAGAAAATTGTGGACAGCGGCAGTGAACAAATTGTCTATGACGCTGTGGACAGCTGGAAAGGTATTGTCCCAGTTGACTGTTTGTGACAACAGCATGGGGAACACTTGTTTTGCAACAGGACTGGCTAAGTGTCTACTTAAACAACGTATTAGATGTGAGATGACCACCTTGTTGTATAACAACATTAATGAATGTGCCAATGTATCGGTTACTGTAAACAGATGTGGTGTTGATGCCAAACGTTTTACAAACCTTAAGAAACAAATGTCTTTTGTAAGAAATGTGTCAAATGAATGGTCTGATATGATGCGATTATGTGTTAATGCTGGTGATCCAGTTTGTGTAACCATCAGAAAAGTTTTAGACCTGATGACTGAATGTGGTAGCTTTATAAGAATAGCTGATATATTATGCTTGTGTACATATGTATCAGATCTATGTGTGGACATGTTGACAAGAAACAATCAGACTGATGTTTGTGAAATTGTTAAAAACGCTGGTTGATTATATTCTTGAGAAAAATATTGTGATGTGTATAAAATTTCTACACTACATCGATGCGGTATGATACCTTTTGTATCCTTTTAATGTTTAAGAAATAAAACCTGAATCACTTAAACCATCTGTGTTATTCTTTTGTGGAGCCTGAAGTGTCAATATGTCAGAAGAAATGAAAAAGATTTATTACACACCTTCTAACCCTGGTTCTTTAGGGGGTAAAAAACGTTTAAAAGAAAGTGTTTTAAAAGAGACGGGGGTCCGTTTAACCGATAAAGAAGTTTCAGATTGGCTCGCTGGCGAGGATGCATATACACTACACAGAAGTGCACCGCTAAAATATAAAAGGAATCGGGTTTTTGTCTATGGTATTGATATGCAGTTCCAAGCCGATCTAGTAGATATGTCTGCATATGCCGAGGTAAATGACAACAACCACTTTCTGTTGACATGCATCGATTTGTTTAGTAAGTACGCATGGACACGTGTATTAAAAAACAAGAGTGGTGTAGAGGTCTCTAAAGCTTTTGAATCCATACTGAAAGAGGGTACCACAGAAATTACAGACAGATAAAGGAAAGGAGTTTTTTAACAAACACTTTCAAAATGTGACAAAAAAGTACAATATTAACCATTTTGCAACAGACACAGAATTAAAGGCTTGTGTTATCGAGCGGTTTAATAGAACCTTAAAAGGAAGAATGTGGAGATATTTAACAGCTATAAACTCCAAACGTTACATCGACATACTTCAAGACATTACACAAGGATACAATGTGAGCTATCACAGAAGCATCAAGATGAGACCGATTGATGTGCGTGTAGAAAACGAATCTGTGGTGCTACATAACCTATATGGAGATACCAAACCACACAATGCTGCCCCCATATTTAAATACAAGATTGGTGACGTGGTTCGAATTTCTAAAGTCAGAGGTCCGTTTGCCAAAGGGTATGAGGAAAACTACACACAAGAGTATTTCACTGTTTCAGCACGTATTCCACGAGACCCCCCTGTTTACAGATTGAGTGACTATGATGGGGATGTTATCAACGGTGTTTTTTATGCTGAAGAATTGCAAAAAATATTTGTTAGTAAAAACAAGACATTTAAAGTTGAAAAGATTTTGGATAAGAAGACGAAGGGTCGCAAAACATTAGTACTGGTACAGTGGCTCGGATGGCCTGCAAAATTTGCATCATGGATCGATCAGAAAGAATTAGTCGACGTACAGGTGCCATAAAAACAAAGGACAAGGACAGATTGTCTGCAGTTGTATAAAAACAGACATGGCAGAGGGTGGTTTTTATGTCACACTACCATGCAATGCTTCACGGTCTGTATACCCTGATAATACAATCTCTAATTATAGAACAAGGATGGCTACACCTATAAATATAAAAGGAGAATGGGAGGTGGGGCTCGTTCAAATCGAATATCCTAGAAGTTGGTACACATTTAACAGCAAAGATGCAGTTTTTGAGATAAACATCGAACCTATCACTGTCGACGACGAAAAAAACACTAACAACATACGCCGTGGTGTAGATGTGAAGAAGACCGAATTATCGAGACTACGCATACCGATAAAAACTGGTTATTATGACAAGGTCCCATCTGTTGTTAGTGTGATAAATGATTTACTAGCCCCTCATGGATCATTCGGTTACGATGTTGTAAAAAACAAAGTATTTCTGAAAGCAAAACCCAACATTTCAATAACATTCCATGGAAAACTAGCCATTATTTTAGGGTTGAAACCAGGTGTTCCTATAGGAGATTCTATGCGACAAAAAACAAACCCTGGAAAAACTAATTTTGAAAAGGATGTTGTAACATATGCAATGCATCAGGCAGACATACACGGTGGCTTCTATACTCTTTATATATACACAGATATTATCAGATACCAGTCAGTAGGTGATGCCTTTGTACCGCTCCTGGAGTGTGTACAAATAACAGGTGATAACAATAACACAGTCAGTGTTCGATACGACAAACCCCACTACGCATCTGTCAACAAATCGGTCATCACAGATATTGCTATAGAAGTGAAGGACGATCAAAATCACCACAAAGTGTGCATTAAACTACACTTTAGGCCAGTAAAAAATTTTCATTAAAATGGTGTATTTCAACAATCACAATGTTGATCCCATGCGTTATGTGGCCTATTACCAGAATCAAGCGGGAAATGGACTTCTGGGGTATGCAGGAGGCGGAGTTATGTATGGCGCTGGTTTGGGTGGTCTTTTTAGGGGTCTCTTTAGAATGGCTATACCACTACTAAGACGAGGATTTAGCATAGCCAAGCCACATCTTAAATCAGCAGCGAAAAACATACTAAGTGACGTTGTTAGTAATACGTTATCACGATCTTTTAATAACAATCACGATACTCAAGACGGATCCGGGTTGATGGTGATGGCACGCAGAAGCGTACCTAGGCCACCGGGTGTGCGGAGGAGTGGCCAGAAGCAGAAGAAAACAAAACAGCCCCCCAAGAAAACATCAGTTGTAAAACGCAAGCGCAAGGAGACAACTAAGAGCGGTGCTTCAAAAAGATCAAGGAGTTCTGTTAAAACAATATTTTAGATCATGGCGTTACTTCACAACATGTCAGAAGAGTGTTTAAAAACCGAACTGGATCTGTTTACTGTACCACTGACTCAAACCGCTATTGAAAAAAACACTTATATAGAAATACCACCATTATCAGCAATATCTGACACATCCCCTCTGGAATTTTTTATTGCGGGGAATGGAGAGGATTACGTGGATCTAAACAACACATTGTTGTTTATGCGTGTCAAAATCACTTATGCAGATGGAACGGATATTGCAGACGGAGATCCCGTGGGGCTTGTTAACTATCCGGGAGCCACAATTTTTTCACAAGTGGACGTATCACTTGGAGATCGACTCATTTCACAGAGTTCTAGCACATACCCATACCGCTGTATGATAGAGTGTCTTACTAATTATGGTAAAGACACCCTTGAAACACTTTTCTCAGCGGGACTCTTTTACAAAGACAAGGCGGGGCATATGGATGTGTCGGACCCCGCCGGAGAAAATAGCGGTCTGACAAAGAGAGCAGCCTTCACCAACGCTAGTAACGTGGTCGAACTACTTGCGCCAGTTCACAGTGACATCTTCTTTCAAGATAAACTTTTACTCAATGGATTGGACCTTAAAATTAGAATGACAAGGGGTAAAGACGAGTTCTGTCTGATGAGGAGCAATGACAGAGCCTACAAACTGAACATCCAGACAGCGTCGCTATTTGTGAAAAAAGTGACAGTGTCACCAGCTGTGAGACTGGGTCATGCGCAAGCCCTACTCTCAACCACAGCCAAGTATCCCATCGACAGGGTGTGTTTGAAAAGCTTTTCATTACCAGCCGGCTCCCGGGTCTGTAATCAAGAGAACTTATTCTTAGGGCATTTACCAAAATCTCTGGTTCTAGCGATGGTTGATAATGATGCATTTGTCGGGGCATATAATAAAAACCCTTTTGCCTTTAAAAACTACGATTTAGAATTTTTAGCTATTTATCTGGATGGTCAACAATACCCCTCGAAGCCTCTACAGCCTGAATATGAAAATGGTTCTGCAGTGCAGGAGTTTTACCAGTTGGCGCTGGCTTCAGGAAAGCATCTTAAAAACCAGGCTCTGAGTATCGATAGGGAGGATTTTCTGCATGGTTATACACTCTACTCGTTCAATTTTACACCAGACGAGGAGTGCAGCCAGCATGTATCACTTATCAAAAGCGGCAATATAAGACTAGAAGCGCGCTTTAGACAACCACTACCACAGACTGTTAACTTAATTGTTTACGCATTATTTGACAGCATAATTGAAGTGTCAAATCGACGACAGGTACTTGTTGATTACTATTAATGCGTTAAAATGAACACAGTACAACTTACGGGTGTCATGGATAAGATTTCGTGCAATACTTATTTTCTTGGGGTACTACCGTGTGACTATCTACCAAAAACCCTTTTAAGAACATTACCATCAATGGTTTTAATCAATACAGATCCATCAGGACTCCCAGGCCAACATTGGTTGGCAATCTACATAAATGCTGATAGAGTAGGTTGTTTTTTCGATAGTTTTGGTAATAAACCAGATTACCAAGGCTTTCACCCTGTTATCAAAGACTTTTTAAATCACAATTCTAGTAAAGTACTACATTCCACTGTGCAAGTCCAAGATTTTTCATCAGACACGTGTGGTCAACACTGTGTGTTCTTTCTCTACCACATGTCAAAGGGATATGATTATGATTATGTGTTGAAATTGTATACCAATGATTTAATTAAAAATGATTAAATGGTGTCAACATTTGTGAAAAAACTAAAACATGTTCCATGTAATGACAATGTTTTCAAATGTATTCAGTGTGTGCAATTGGGTGCAATGTACATGTATCATGCTTAATATCTTTAAATAAAGATACTCGAGAAACAGATATTTCTTTAAAGTCTTTTTTATTACACATACACACTACATATTCAACAATACATGTAATTCATGACACATAAGTTCTCAAAAAAAAAAAAAAAAAAAAAAAAAACAGAGAACGCAATAGGCTACACACAAACTGGGGGATTAAAAACTTAACCATCGACTCTGGTCTAGACTGGGTGAATTGGACAAGATGTCTTCTGGATGTTTTGAATGTATCGGTGTGCTCAGATGCACTTTCCGTTTTTTACTCTTCTTAGGTAAATCGGCTACAGTAGGGGTCGATTTGGTTTTGAATGAGTTAATTGCTTGTCTGACATACTGGTTTGGTACCACAGAGTATGGCAGATTTAAATTAGCAAAAGCCTCCAGAAACTCGTGCCATCCGCCTGGTCTCCGCTCATCAGCAATCTTATGCGGAGCTGTGATGCTTTTAACAAGGTCGAGCATGTGTGAACCGGGGATTGTTCTGCCTTTGAACACAAACTCCCCCGACTCAGTCCACGACGTAATATCTTTAGTTTTAGACATTTTATCTAAAATGTAACGGACATTTTTCACGCTCCTCTGTGGAATATTTTTTAAAACCTCATCTGCAAAATCATCTAAACCATCGTGGGCTGTAACGCTGTCTGTTGGGTGTGGACCTTCTTTTACAAGGCTGTCAGGCTGTGGAAGACTTAATGTTAATGTGGAAGATTCCCTATCCCCCAGTCTAGCGAGTGTTAAAAACCTCTGTAAAACAGTGGTGTACATCTTAGCTTTTTCGTGGTGATCTATGTCAGACCTTTGCAATATATTTCTTATAGTCGTATCCAAATCGTTCTCCACAACATGATGTATAGACTCGCGGGTGTTAGAGGATTTCAGTTTATCCAACTGGTGTTGCGGAATTAAAAACATCTTCTCGGCATACTCCATCACCAGCTTATTTAGATTGTAAGGACCACCCATTGGCCCAACGACGGAATCCAACGGCCTGGCGAAGGTTTAAAGCGTGTATGTCTTTTCAGCGCTCCAGTGAAGTTCACTTAATCTATTGGAACTTAGTTTTAGTATTACTTTAGCTCTACGTTTGATCTGACTCCAATTTCAAATGATAATCAAATTTAGATCGTATTTCTGATTAGAAATTAATCATAAACATCGATTATGAATTAATTTAGATCTTTGATTATCCTGATTATCCCATACTTTCAGTTATTAATACGTTATGGACCCGAATGCCGCACAGAGATCACGTCGGCCAATTCGTGTTTCTCACGGACACAAACTTGTTAATTCTGATTTGAGTCAGAGGATGTAGGGTTTGCTAATATACCCCTAAAGTCAGTCGCCTACTGCTTACGGACTAGAGAGTGTAGTTTATTTTAGCCATTTCCATACAACTTGCTAAACCAGTGATAGACAGAAATCAACAGGTCTCCAAGATGACGTGCCTACTGCTCCGTTCATTCATCTGCCTGTAGTTTGACCTACCTTAACTAAGTTTGCGGTAGCACCAGCCTCCTTAAATATATTAAAATAATGATTTCAGAATACTTCAGAATAAATCAAGATGTAACATTTATTTGTCAGGTAAAAATGTATTATGCCAATTACAGAAGTAATTTATTAAAAGCCAATTCAAATATACATTTACTCAAAGATGAATCTAAAAGTAAGCAATGTTCTCCTGACAAAGACACACAGTAATGTGTCAGGATTTTCCAACAGGAAAATACTGCCATGCATTACTGTGTGGGGGATGATCCCGGTAAAAGATTCCCAATGATTGCTCTGTCCCCTCACCTTAAATACCAGACCAGAACAAAAGGGGTTAAACAAATGTTGTTTAGAGTTGGTTGGGCCAATCCATGTACCCCAGGGGGGTAGCACCTGGTTTCTTGAGATATCGTAAAGAGATATCAGCCAGAGAGGAGATACAGGATTCTCCTAAGTTCTTCAATCTTTTTCATTAAACCAATGACTGCAATGAAATTAAGACCATTTTACCAATCGCACTGAGACATTTAAAATGATACCAAACATGAAAAGGAAAAAACAACACATTCACAAGATACACCATATGCGATATATAGACATTCTTAATTTAACATTCAGTGACTTGAGGAGGGAGAAGAGGAGGGAGAGGGGGGATGAGTTGAAGTCAAACAAAGCGACAAGGAGATAAGTTTGGGCAGGACAAGGTTCTGTGCTCTGTCTTTGCTATCTGCTGTCCAGGGGGCATTTTATGGCATTATTGCAGGGTGAGTTTTGTTTTAGCAGGAAAATCAGTTCTTACAGACGGCCCCTGGCCCCTTGGGACAGATTTAGATCAGGCCAAAGGGGACATTTTTTGGACATTTTCCTGTTTCCACATTTTCAGTGTTATTCTCTGAGTGTTCATAGGGCTGACCACTGTAGTTTGCAGCGTTCGTCGATTGGTGCAGGAATCCAGTCGTCACCTGAAATAACAGCATTAAGACAGGTTGAATATTAAAATGAAAGCATGGCAGAATGCGGGGATTCTGCAGCAGCTGGACAGGGTGTCACATGACCCTCTTGGCCGGGTTTGCTTCCACCTGCACTTGGCTGCGTTGGTGTTCAGTCTGTAGAATGATCACGTTGTATCAAGTCTGTTTGCTTTGGTCAGCATGATCAGAAAGTGTCAGTGGAAAGTGTCATTATAACGCTTTGCGGAAACATCTTTGTCCTCCCTAGGATGTTTTAACTGACCCTTTGAGAAGTCCTCGGTCACCTTCAAGCAGAAGGTTTCATTTGCCGGGTAGATCAGAACTCCATTGTTGAAGGAATCATTTCACTGATGACGCTCCACTGCGTGTAAGACACCTGAACAACTTTTGAATGACCATGCAATAATTGAACACTGATGTATTTGTGGTTATTGTAAGATGAGGAAAAGTTATTGGATAAACACAAGAACACAAGATAACAAAACATGATGTACTCAAAAATATGAAACCCAAAAGTCAAAGGTGCGAGTGGTAAATATGGTCTCTTTTTCAAAATCATATATTTAATGAACGTGTAATTTGATCACCAAATTCTTCACTACCGCAGTGATCTGGTAGTGGGATTTAGACTTGGTCTGGATGAATCAAGGACGGGTAGCAGAAAGTCACCATAACTAGTATATTTACTAGTTGTATGCATAATTAGAGTAATTAGAGTATATCACATAATTAAACATGGAAATACACAATTTCATAATTATAAAATTGTCTACATTAGTTGTTATAAGTGCAAATCATCAATGAAACTTAATGTTTTAATAGATTCAATTAGAGAATGAAATGTATAGAAACAGAGATTTAAATTCTCTGGTTTAACTTTTGTAATTATCCTCTGTGCATTTGATGTACAGACTAGGTCACACTCAATAGTGCAGGTCTGAATTGTATAGTTGACAAATAGAAATGCCTGCATTTTAGATTTAGCTGTTTAGATCATTTTTTATCGTCATTAGTCATTTGTTGGAAACTAGGGGGCCCTCCTGGTTTGCAACAACGCTAACGACTGGACATAATAAATATTTTGTCCAAAGACCAGTTGCATTGATTAATAGGTCTCAATAAGATTTTTTTTTTTTTTTTTTTTGTTTATGTGGATTTAAATCAATTGATGTGTGACCACAGCCATGCATGTCCTATGCACAGCACAGTATTTACATACAGGAAGTTTTGAAGACTGTAATGCTGAAAAGAAATTATTAAAATAATTTTCCTTGTCCTATATGTATGAAGGTAAATGATGTATTGCATGATGTGAATAATTTTGGCCTGGATAGTCTTATGATCTATGCCAGGTAGAGATGTTCTAAGATTGCCATAGTGATGGTGTGTATTGTGTATATTTGTGTATAGGAGATGGGTGGCGTTTTATAATTTGTGTTGCATAATTTAGTTCCGGTGCTACACCGGGAGGCCACATACAGGAGCTACTTCTGTAGTGTTGTGAGGTGTGAGCGGCCCCTTGAAGTTTCTCCACCCCCATCTCCTAATGTAAAGTTGTGTGTCCTGCTTAAGGCAGGCAGAACCAGACCCTTGTGGAATCTGGTTCTAAAGAAAGTCATTTGTCAGCCTGTAAGGAAATAGACCTAGAGAGGAAAACACAGTTTAATCTTGAGCCTTTATACAAATTGCATTAAGATAGATGGTCGATCTCAATATTTATTTGATGGCCTTAGCCAGACAGTTGTTACTGATGGCTTTGATCAGTTAAGATTTTATGCCATTAGAAGAAAGTTTGTTTTTGTTTACAAAGACATGTATCATTCTCATGATCATGTGTTTGCAAAGAAAAGGTCAATTAAACAGTGATAATGGTCAGATCTTACTGCTATTGCATCTAAACTCACACAGTCTGCTGTGTTGTGAGCATTAGGACCCTCAGGTATGCTAGGGAAATCTCTTTACATGATGCTGTTTATTTACACTAGCCAGATCTGTGTTTAGAGCAATTAGATCACCAGGTGTGGTGCTGTGCTTGTTTGTTTTAGCCTTTGGAATTTATGGTGCCATTCAACTCTTGACCATTTGGATCTCTGTGGTCCATAAAGACTGTAGATTTTCTGCCTGATGTTTACATTTCACACAACTGTTCTTACATGTCCAGTAAAATACCTTCCCTGATCAGATTCCATGTGAGCTGAAGCTCCCAGAGAGGAGGTTTTTTTTTAACACTTGCACCACTTCGTTTGTGGTTTTGTTGCAAGAGAAAATTTAAATTTGTACCTCCCCTTGTTACTGGGTTAAAGATCTGTTAGATCAAAATTAAATCATCCTGTGGCTTTGGATGAATATTTAAGACATGGTAATCAGGTTGATCATTTTAGTTGGTATATACTGGGCATTGTAATTTCTCTCATTAAAGATTTTTGCACAAATAGAAGGTAAAGAAGTTCTTTCTGATTAATTCTTCCTTTCAGTTTCCTTTCTTACCAATACTTTCTCTAACCATTTATTATCTCATTCCTCCCAACACTAGTAGTGTTCCTCCTTCTTGTTCCCTACATACACGTACCATCTTTCTACACTCTGATTCTTTTAATTCTCATTAAACATTCTTTCCTCTTCTAACCCAATGCTGAATCATCACGAGATTAAAGCCATTCTTGGCCATTACAATATAATATATATTACAATCTGGTCATAATATAAATTATATTTTATAAAATTGTATAAATCAAACCAATTTTATTTACTGGTCTCGGGGGTTTCTACTGAGTAATTTGTCCAAACTGACTTGTTATCTTCTCACTGATCTTTTAGAAGGTGATTGGCCCTGCAGCTCCAGCTGTGCTGGCATTAGCATTGTGTACACAGCAACAACCCAAACTGGAAACCAGTTACAGCTGGCCATTGAATGGACTGCAGGCATTGAGAAACATGGGTCAAATCATTGCTCAATTTAAAGATTTTTTGTGACTACAATTTAGAATTGGACACAATTATCTTATTTTAGGCTGAGATGTTATCAGTTGCATTCTTTTAAGAATCTTATTTAAATATGAAAGAAAGGTTGGACAAACAGGTCTCATGGAGGGCGCCAAGATTGTTTTATGGTTTGTTGCTTTTATCAGTCTCTTTTGAGACCTCGAAAGCATACAATAATGCAGTGATTGCAAAGTCTGGTATAAAACCAAATTAAAAGCTATGTTTTATAAGACTGAGCCTTAAATGGTGTTGTTTAAACCATATACGGGACATCAGTCATGAACTTTTTGACACTATTAAAAGATTTTCAAAGAACCATGATTACTTTGATGTAATTCATATAGGTCTTTGTCTAAATTATCTCATAAGATAAGGACAAGCTGTGCATGTCCTCTGACACTATCAGGCCTGGTTACAAGCCTCTAGTAACACAATAATTGTCATTATATGCATCAGTTTTAAAATTTAGCGTATTTTTCCAAATTTCAGCCTAGGACTCCTGCATAGCAGCTGTTCTCTAGGACTGGAATCATTTTCCCAGATAATTTCTTTTGAAATATTCTAATTGCATTGCACTGTTTTGTCCAACTTTACACTTCACACACAAAGGATTCAAGTGAGACAATTTTACTTGTTATCTTTTAGCTCATCAAATCACAAGATTTTTTCACAAGTTAGCGTGACCATTTTCTTATTTCCAGTGTTGCAATGTTGTTGCAACAAAGCAAATAATTAAATGTAACAACATTATTTACCTCAGAATTTAAGTTTTTAGTTTTCAACCCTCTGTTGAGTACCAGAATAAAAATTTGGATGATGTTATCCCAATTTAGGTTTCATCACTTGTTGCTTTGGCAAACAAGGAGGTAAAGTTAAAGCAAGGGATATCTTTTCTCATCTACACTGCCACTATCATGTCCCTGATATGTGGTTTTATCTAATTCTCAAGCCCCACCGGATTTTGCGTTCTCCGGTCTAACTGGGTATGCCGACCCATTCTATAAATGTGTCTATATGAGGTGCGTCTGAATTTACCCTCAACACTTCTAAAAGGCAAAAGAGAATTGACTTACCAAACGGCTGAAGAAAGAGAAGGACATCTTTTTTCTCTTACTTGTTGCAAGTCCCAATATTTCGCTGAAAAGACACTCGCAACCTGGAGAATCACGGAGGGACTGTCACCACTTTGTAAGGACCACCCATTGGCCCAGCGACGGAATCCAACGGCCTGGCGAAGGTTTAAAGCGTGTATGTCTTTTCAGCGCTCCAGTGAAGTTCACTTAATCTATTGGAACTTAGTTTTAGTATTACTTTAGCTCTACGTTTGATCTGACTCCAATTTCAAATGATAATCAAATTTAGATCGTATTTCTGATTAGAAATTAATCATAAACATCGATTATGAATTAATTTAGATCTTTGATTATCCTGATTATCCCATACTTTCAGTTATTAATACGTTATGGACCCGAATGCCGCACAGAGATCACGTCGGCCAATTCGTGTTTCTCACGGACACAAACTTGTTAATTCTGATTTGAGTCAGAGGATGTAGGGTTTGCTAATATACCCCTAAAGTCAGTCGCCTACTGCTTACGGACTAGAGAGTGTAGTTTATTTTAGCCATTTCCATACAACTTGCTAAACCAGTGATAGACAGAAATCAACAGGTCTCCAAGATGACGTGCCTACTGCTCCGTTCATTCATGTGCCTGTAGTTTGACCTACCTTAACTAAGTTTGCGGTAGCACCAGCCTCCTTAAATATATTAAAATAATGATTTCAGAATACTTCAGAATAAATCAAGATGTAACATTTATTTGTCAGGTAAAAATGTATTATGCCAATTACAGAAGTAATTTATTAAAAGCCAATTCAAATATACATTTACTCAAAGATGAATCTAAAAGTAAGCAATGTTCTCCTGACAAAGACACACAGTAATGTGTCAGGATTTTCCAACAGGAAAATACTGCCATGCATTACTGTGTGGGGGATGATCCCGGTAAAAGATTCCCAATGATTGCTCTGTCCCCTCACCTTAAATACCAGACCAGAACAAAAGGGGTTAAACAAATGTTGTTTAGAGTTGGTTGGGCCAATCCATGTACCCCAGGGGGGTAGCACCTGGTTTCTTGAGATATCGTAAAGAGATATCAGCCAGAGAGGAGATACAGGATTCTCCTAAGTTCTTCAATCTTTTTCATTAAACCAATGACTGCAATGAAATTAAGACCATTTTACCAATCGCACTGAGACATTTAAAATGATACCAAACATGAAAAGGAAAAAACAACACATTCACAAGATACACCATATGCGATATATAGACATTCTTAATTTAACTTTCAGTGACTTGAGGAGGGAGAAGAGGAGGGAGAGGGGGGATGAGTTGAAGTCAAACAAAGCGACAAGGAGATAAGTTTGGGCAGGACAAGGTTCTGTGCTCTGTCTTTGCTATCTGCTGTCCAGGGGGCATTTTATGGCATTATTGCAGGGTGAGTTTTGTTTTAGCAGGAAAATCAGTTCTTACAAGATGCAATTAAACTGGTTATAAAGGGAATTGCAACGCTTAACAAAGGTAATAGAAATCCGCCTTGTTGATTGATTAACCGTCTTTTACGTCTGACGCCAACCTTTTTATCTGCAACAATTTTGATCTCGTTTCTTTTTCTCTTTAGTTTCTGATATTGTTGTGGTGATAGTGGTATATTTCCATGGACTACGTTAAGAGCTACTTCACACAACGTCACAATGAGTTCGTCTGCAGCAGCCTCTAAAATAACACGTCTTTGTTTAGGTGTAGCTTTTAATAACAGTTTTAAAAGAGGCAGGTTTCTTAAAAGTCTTGCAGACATTTTCAAATTCCGTCTAACAATGTCAATGTTTTCTTTTCTGAACGTACACAACTGGATATTGTGACAGAATGTCTGTTCTGAGACGGTACTGCTCTGGTGTTTTTGCTTTAAAGTCAATCAAAAGGTACCCGAAAGGCATGCTGGTCGCATTTTCATAACACTCCATAAAAAATTTTGTGTTTCGGGGGTACATTTGGCGTGCTAATACATTAATTTGTGTATTGTCTCTGGGGTTTTTGAACAGCACCAGATAATTGGTGTTCAAACTGATGGTCCTGCTGGATTTACCTTGAGAAAACAAGTTTTGTACAATATACAATGCACTCAGGTTTTTGTGGTGTACATACATCGTGAATAAACGTTGGATTTCAGAATTGTTACTAGCATCCTGCATCACATCATCTAAAATAACAAAATTATTCTTGTCGGGGGGAAACAAATGATCATCATTCAGAGTCTGGGGGATACCTTCAATAAATTTAATATCATACAGTTTCAACAATTCGTCATATAAAGGTTGCCAACAATTATAAATGTATACAATGTTTTCAACATTTTTTGAAATGACACTTTTAGCATTTTCCAACAACATTTTTACAAAAAATGTTTTTCCTGAGTTAGAAGGACCACTTAATACACAAGAAAATGGGTGATCCAATCTGAAATCGAATCCAGCTGTGTCTACCACCCCTCGATGACCAAAAACGTTGTCAGTAGCCATATGGTAATGTAGTTAGGTCAGGTAGCAAAACACGCTTGTTGTACACAACTTGGAATTTTTTCACAACTGACTTGTTGTGTAATGTGAACTGCTTTTTGTTCCTCACTATACTGTCGGCGTGTGCAAGAATATAACTGCTGTCGCCCCGCCCCCTCACATACTGATCAACAAGTCCTATTAATGAGTCTAGCCTGATGGCCTCAGAGTTTACAGCATTCAGTGTGATGCCTTTGGCTTTCATACATACCTTGCCCTTGGCTGTACGATACCCGTAACTTTTAGGACCACTCGAGGAGAATTCAACAATAAAATCGTTGCCCCCGACTTCATCAGTAAGGTCGCCAAGGTATGGACCTAGTGGGGGTTCGTATTCACCGTCTTTAGATATGTACACAACACTATCGGTATCGCAATAAATCAGTCTGTCCCCCAACCGGTCCATAAGATCATAAAGTTCCAACCGGGCGTGGGCAGTCGTAAAAGCGCCTAGAAAAATATTAATGTCACGTGTCTGAGCTCCTTTCCCATCTGCGTAAGACCATTGCACGATCGCTACGGTGTCTGACACAAATGAGAAATGTTTCACGTCATACTCAATGCCAAAAATGTGTCGGGCAAACTGTTCAGGGTCTGTAAGTATTTCAGTTGTCGGGAGCTGTTCGCGCATAGAGAACCTCCCCCACAATGAATTAAGAATAAGCTTCATAATGGATCTGCGTGCGGCATTAAACTCGATCTTGTCCAGATTCAGCTTAATCCCTTCTTTCTCAAAGTAATCTTTAACATAAGATTCTTTGTCGGCATCAGTCACAACATCTTTTGGAAAACCTGAACTTTCCTGTTTGAACTGCAAAAATGTTTTAACATAATCACAAAACAATGTTTCAGATCGTTGGGGAAAATGCCAAACCTCATCGATTTTTGCCACTACATAACCCTTCTCAATTGCTTTTAACAGCTCAATGCTAACCCAACAACCGTGTATAGCCCTTTCCTCATCTGTGTGTACACATGGCCGTGTCTGGTTTTGTTGTTCAGCACACAACCTACAAAGTGGAAACATTAACTTCCCACCTGTCCTATAAGGCAATACAGGATGAAGCAGCTTCCGCGGAGGGATGACGGTAGCCTTGACAAAGCCATAATAATTTTCAAGGTTTTGAAAATCCTTGTATATTATTTCAGGATGGCCAATTGGATAGCATTTTCGCGCTTGGCAGAAGGGATATAACGAGGTAAAATCTACATACCTAATACGCTCGCCCTCCGTGACTTTGTGGTACAGTTTTAACGCATTAGTTTGTCCGCCGAAAAGTGCTTCACGAGGTTTCAATCTTTCAGGGTGGTTGTAAGTAGCCATGAAGTCCATCACCGCTGTGTCGCTCTGTTTAGCACGGACCCAATCACACTCCCAAACCACCTCGACCTGAAGACCGTACACACGCTCCAAAATTTCAAGTTTGTCATCACATTGTCTTTTCAGAATACCATAAGGTACTTTTGATAATGGATTGAGATCATTAGGGTTATAACAACGTTCGCAACCATGAAAAAAACACCCGAGAAATTCGAATGCTTTTTTCACGGTACCGTCGCCATAAAAACCATCCACATAGTATTTTCCAAATGACGCCTCACCACGGTTTAGAGCGTGTTGAACATCTATGGACCGTGATGATCGGATATATTCAAGCCATTCAATTGAGATGTTTGAATATGTCTTGTTCTGGTTGATGTACGCATTGTTGCGTGTTAGCGCTATTGTGTCTTTGGGGATGAAGTGTGTTTTATACGTAGCCATACATGTGGCTGCCAAAGTAGTGTAATTAAACGGATCAAGGCCTGCACATAGAATGAATTCATCGCGATACTTCATACATACGTCCCTCAGCAGAACGACGTCGTTTTTACCATAAATCGCCAGTTCTTTTTTAAAATCAAACACTTTGTCGGAAGTGGTACTGTACCAGTTATCAAATGCCACTCTGTCTTGACTTGACATAGTCGAGTACCCGTAAAATTTCTTGTCAGGGTACGGTCCTATGTAGTTGTCATTTTCAACGCGGTTAAAGTGATGCGGGAAATATCCTTTCTCAGCATTAGGCAGATTAAATGCAACGGGTGTCTTGGCTAACCGCATGGGTATGAAGGAGTATGAATCAATAAACCGCTGTTTGAATGCCGCGTCATACATCAAGATTAGACGACAGCCTTGCATCGTAATTTTAGGGGCAAACCCCTTCTTAGTAAAGTATTCCAAAAGGATGAAATGATCAAACCCCGAAGCGTTATGCGCAATCCACGTGTAATTACGGTAACGAGGATGTCTGAATTTTTTAACGAGGCGATCCACACAATCTGGTCCTTCAGCCACGAATTCGTCGCCAGCAAACGTAATAGCGCATACGAAATTGGCGATGTGCCTTCCGTTTTCATAACGGGTCTCAAAATCGTAGAAAATGTAACGATCGTTTGGCACCTCCGCCTTAACAGGCTGGATAAAACATTGATGCACACCATCGGTAACCAAACTCTCACCACAGTGCACACAACGATCTGCAGGGCATTTATGGGGTTTGGGTTTAGGGCCGCTGACATGGTAGCGTCTATTACATTTTCCGCAATATTTAGTCACATCACACTGCGCATATTGCATACCTTGAGGTGGTTTTTTATGCATCTCAAAACAGTAGTCAGACTTACAATAACGCAGACAGTCATCGCAATGTTTTGGCTTTTTGGGGTTTTTATGACATTCTGGGTCATTACAGACATCACATACGTACCGACATCTGTGATCTCTCCTACAGGTG
This sequence comes from Scardinius erythrophthalmus, assembly GCF_964197995.2. Lineage (NCBI taxonomy): Eukaryota > Metazoa > Chordata > Actinopteri > Cypriniformes > Leuciscidae > Scardinius > Scardinius erythrophthalmus. The sequence continues at coordinate 31,023,476 of NC_138221.1, forward strand.
AATCCCTGGTAGCAAAACTCACACACATATGGTGTACCAATAAAAGCGCGTAGATTTTTAATCATAAAATAATGATTGTCGTGCAGGTACAAAAATACTGTTTTAGCATGCGGGTCGTCTGTGTTTGTATACTTCTCCAAAACACCTGTATCAGACCGATAGAAGACAACTATTTTAACATTAAGCATGCGTTCAAACTGTCTGATGTCATTAAACGCTATCTTGTGTTGATCAGCATATCCAGCTGACTTCTGCAATGAAGATGCAACTGACTCTAGCTCAGCGTGCGGTTTCTGTGGGTTTAGGAAATGTGCCAGGCAGATTGCAAAACAAAGGTTGTTTGAAACGTTCGTGGGGCAGAACAGATTAAGTCTGTTTTTACCAATCACTTCATTGTGAGCAAGGTCACGTAACTTACGATAAGCACCGCCACGTTTACTTCTTGCTATCGACACTCTTAAATTCATTCTCTCATCAAACTGCACATCAAAGTTACTCTGCATTATTTTTTCAAGCTCGTTTATAAATAGATCAACACTGTAACCATTGCTACCTGACAAAAGTGTACTAACATCTGATGTCAAACTAGGACCCCTCAAGGTGATGCTGATTAAACTACCATCTCCGCCTAACAGTCTGGAAAACGCCACTATTTCAGAAAGGGTGTCATGTAAAAACACAGTGTAGGCTGCTAAATCTGTAGAAGATATTTCCCGCAGATTTATAAGCCTGTGGATTTCCAGACCATTGAACCGAGTTCGTGGCAGTACAGTGTACCCACTCACATCACCACCCTCTCTTACAAGTGATTCTATATCATCATGTGTGAGACCCATGTTGGGTGCTTCAGGATTGAGTGTGGGTTGTGACTGGGTACACACCCCTTCTCCTGACTGTTGGGGTGTATCAAAATGTTCAAAATCAGAATTTGGTTCTGGAGTAGGTTCGGACACCTCTCCTGACTGTTGGGTAGTTTCAAAATGTTCAAAATCAGAATTTAGTTCTGGATCTTCATCTGACATATCCCCTCTATGTGGTGTATTCACAAAATGTTCAAAATCAGAATTTGGTTCTGGATATTCATCTGACATTGTGTTCATGATGTTTAATAATTCTAGCAATGTATCTGTTGTAGACCTAGGCCTATTAATTTCATCCATTGTCTGTATTAAATAGCGCAAAGTTTCTGTGGTACTGCATTGATCAAGGGACACCACACTGCCATCATCTCGTCTAAACCTTGCTACCCGATCCTGATCAAAATCATCTGACTCCCGACAACGTTTGGCCATTTTAAATCAATTTTTGTTTTGTTTTTATTTAAACACACGTAGGTTTTACACATGAAATAACTACGGAAAATAAAACAGTGAAAAAAGAAAGAAAACCAACTAACCAACAACTATACAATCATAGCGATAACACACAGCTTGGGATAAATGTAAAAAAAAAAAAAAAAAAAAAGAAAAAAAACATTGTATAAAAGAAAAAGTATAACACACCCAGCAAAAAGAAAAAGAAAAAGACTTGAAATCAACTGGTACTTTTGCTTTTGGGGCGATGTTCACACCAGCTATCCGCTTGAGTCTGTTTTTCGGCTTTGCCTCTATTCCACGCGAATTAGTCTTCGCAGCATCGTTAGTGGATTCAGACGCACCAACACGGTTCACAACGTTTGATAAGCCTTCTGGAAATACATAAGGAAGTTTTAAACTAAAATCATCACACCATAATAGCAAATAGTATAATGATCGATAATGTCAAAATACACTCACGGATCGGGGGAATGTGCACATTGTCACGCGGTGCTCTAGTATGTACTAAAGCTGTGACAGTTTCCCGTTTCAGTCGGGCTGGTAAAAAAGATAGAGAGAGAGAGTGAGATACAAAGAAGATACGATATTTTTCCTACGCACAATACAGTATAAGCATGTGTTCTCACACACACCCAATACGGATCAGTTTTAGGAAGCAGAACACTTACGATGCACAAGGCCATCCGCGCGCTCTGGCAAAGGATCCTTTACAGTGCTAGATCTCAGATTCGGAGCTCCTCCTAATATATATATAAAAACGTTTATGCATCACACGCACATACAAGCATACAAGCATACAAACAATATATTAACATTTAAACATAAAACGTAATTATTACGTACCACTCGCTTGGTTCAGGAAATTAATCTCCTCAACGATATCGAAAAGACTCATATCAGTCACACCACCTGAAGCGTAGAAAACCTGTTTTAAGTAACGCAATAGAACTGTGACTCTCGTAAGTTTCTTAACAATATTTACTAATTAATAAAACACACTTACTGTTAAGACCGGCGTCCATCTTCTTGTGAACAACACTCACGTTTCCAATAACGAAATGCAACGTTGAAAATTGTAGTTTGAGGACGAGACAGGGACGCTGATGCGAGCTGTTTGTTGTATGAAATAAACCCCTATTTTTATACAGGTACCTACGCATGGTCAAAACTAAGTGTTAAAAGTAGGCTGTTCCCACACAACGCCATTTACGCACCTACCATCACAGAAAATATTGCAATACACATCGCGCGTCCTGTCCAGACACCTTCGCCCCATCAGACTGGAAGGAGTCAGATACCAATCAACAATTGGCTAGACAGTATGGCTCTGTAAATCAGAGACACATCTGTTTGATCTGTTTGATCTGTTTTTGTCTTTTAAAACATACCCCACCGGACATCACCACGTGTGGATATGTGACAACGCAGTCACATGTCAATCAGGAAGCAAACCCCAGCCAGCTCGGCGCTGTAAATCAGAGACACTGTTTTCTTGACACACGGATAACCTGTCAATCATGAGTGACAGGGGGGTCATAAATCAATCAAATATTAACCCAAAAGTGACACATGGTATATGTTAATACTACTTATGTTATTTAATTTACATAATTATGTTTCTTCTTAGTTTTTGTTATCAGTTATTTACATTTGGGGTTTATATTACATCATGTATTGTTTATTTAAATGTTTAAGGCATTATTTGGAGTCATGTGTGTGTCACCATGATGGTATTTTGTATTTGTATGTATGACACAGTCCCTCCAGGATTTCACGATTTTTTTGTGTGATTTTTGCGATCAAAATGACTGATTTTGTGGCGTCAATTTCCAGAAATTTGCGGAAAAAATTGCGATTTTTCTATTTTATAATTAGGACATTTTACCATAATAGTATTATGTCAGATGCACAATAGTCCTACATGACACAAATCACAAATAAAATGCATAAAGATTTTTTATTTTGGTCTAATCAAATTATTTTTTAAAACAACCAATGGGCAATTTTTCCACATGACCTATGTAAATATTAACAGCAGGTGTAGTAATTTAACTGTGTAACTGTGTAATTCAAATTCATACATTTGCAAAAATTATGTGACATTAAAATTGATCAAAACTTTATCAAAACTCATACTACAAATAAAAAGAATACAAACATTTGCCATTCTATGGCAACATATATTAACATGTATGCAAATCTACAAACATTCTGTGCAATCAGATTTGGCTGAGGCAATTTAAATTTCATACAAAACTTTATCATAAACTCATACTACAAACAAATAGTATGCAAACATTTGCCATTCTATGGCAACATATATTGACATGTACGCAAATCTACAAACTTTCTGTGCTACCACATTTGGAAACGGCAATTTAAATTTCAAACAAATGTTCATCATAAACTCATACTACAGACTAATAGAATCCAAACATTTGCCATAGGCAATTACATTGAAATTTCAAACAAAACTTTATCATAAACTCATACTACAAACAAATAGAATGCAAACATTTGCCATTCTAATATATTAACATATTATGCTAATCTACAAACATTCTGTGCTGTCACATTTGGCTGAGGCGATTTAAATTTCATACAAAACTATCATAAACTCATACTACAAACAAATAGAATGCAAACATTTGCCATTCTAAAATTTTAACATATGCTAATCTACAAACATTCTGTGCTGTGACAATTGGCGGAGTTGATTTAAATTTCAAACATCTTCATCCATTTCAAGAAGACCACATTCCACTTTCTGATTGTAATAGAGAAAGACCAGAGCTCTCAAGTTACTGCATGTAGAGGATCGCCTTCGGTTGGAGAGGACAAGTTTATATATGCTGTTGCAGCGTTCTGCATCTGCAGAGTTGGAAACTGCATCTTTGTAGCGCAGGGCTAGTTTGCTCAGTACTGGAAGCCTATCCTGCAGACCTACCCAAAAGGTGTCAAGGTCAACAATCCCACTCACAGATGCTCGAAGTGCTTCTGGACCCAGCTTAGTCATGTACCTTGTCATCTCATCCTCAGGCACTGAGGAAAAGCCAGGAATGGCTTTGTAGCTGTTGGGGCTGTCATCCATGAATGCCAGGCATCGTGGCTCAAAAATTCGGACCTCTTTGAGAAACTCAATGCCAGGTTGTCCATGCTGCATATATTTACTTAGCTTTTCCTCTGCATAACTGAATGCTGCTTGCACCTGATTTAAGACTTTTGTCTTGAGCTCAAGAGGCAAAAGACTTTGTGAGAAGTACCGGCTGCTCACCTCATCACAAAGCTCTTTGTTTGCTACAAAGTTCATCTGTAAATCCTCAAGATAATCAAATACCTTTGTTGTGACAGGACGTCTGCTCTGAAAGAGGTCCAACATTTGCAGGATCACCTTGCACTTGTCAGACACAATGTTCAGTTGGACCTGTAAGGTCTCTGCACACTCATGGTCTTCCAGCATTTTATTCAGATTTTCCACTGATGCTGGAGCACTGCGCCCACACACCTGAGAGACAAAAGAGAGAGGTTGGGGGTAGAGTTGGGTTCAGGGTTATTTTTTTTATATATATATAATGTGCCCACAACAATGATTAATTAACTTATAGATTTTAGGATTTTAAATGTACCTGCATTTCTGCCTGTAGAAACTCCCTGTAGAAAGTGAAATGCTCAGTATGATATTGCGCTGCAGAGAACCAGGAGTTCCAACGAGTATCACACAGATTTGGGGCCATTGTTGGTTTCCTGCCATTCAGTTTGCCAGACAAGTAGGACAGGTATCTTCTCTTGCGACCTCCTGCCATGTAAAACATCTGACTGAAGTACATCATAAAGGTGTTCAAGTCTGTGAAGGGCTTGCGGAAGGCACCTCCAATCAAATTCATAATGTGTGCCATGCAGGTAATATGGATGGAATGAGGAAAAGGGGACTTAAGTGCTTCTCTGTATGCTTTTAGCATGTATGCCGCATTGTCCGTATCAAAAACAATGACATCTTCATTGGCAATGTCGTACTCTTGAAGAGTTTTGACAACAGCCATCGAAACAGTGGAGTGATTGCATTTCTCCATGAAGACTGTATTCACTAGATGGGCAAGGACTCTCCCAGATCCATCTTTTTTTAGTGGTGCGATCAGTATGTTTAATACACATCTTCCCTCCACATCTGGCGTTTCATCAAAGATGACAGCAACTGGCTCCCCTGAAAGTGTTTCCTTTAGTCGTTCCTTCTCCTTTCTGTACACTTCTCCCAGGTATTTCTCTTGAAGCTGGTGGGACTTGGGGATGCTTCCACCATTTGTGACCTTTTCATTTAGAAACTTTCTTACTAAGGGATGATCAGACTTGGAAAGGGGGATATTTAGTGCAGTACAAAGCTTTACCCAGTCTTCACAAATCTGAAAGAATAATAAAAGGTATTATTATTATTTTTTTTTTACAACACAAGACCAGGAACATCCAAGTAATTATTTAAAAAGGCAAGTAAACACTCAGTAATGAAATAGGAACAAACATAACAAAAAGAAACAAAACAGGACAAATAAATACAAGGATACAGTTACAAGCAGTGGATAATTTACGTTTTTTTTTATATTGTGCTGTATTGTTGTTGCTTAGAACTAGAACAATCTTGAACTAGATTGATATATGAATGATTACCATAACGGGTTGTGGTTCGTCATTAATACATCAAATAGTCTTATTTCAGCTCGAAGTTATGGGATAACTTTAATGGAATTAATTTAGTTATCAAACAATCTGTTTGTCCAGCAAACATTGAACGTAAGATTAACTTAATTCTCAAGGAAAATTATCCTTCTTACAAACACGAGAAAGAGTATCTTTTCCAGGCCTTGAAAAGACAACTTTCTATGTTTGTAAAATTAGCTTACTTAAATCGTAGGCTACCAAGATAAAGCATATAGCTAAGATCGAACATTTCAGGGACTAAGTAACATGGGCAATTAAAACAGAGTCAGTCAAGGACATATGGAATTTAATAATTAGACTAATACTACATCGAACTAAGGAATACAAGTTCTACAATTTACACGAGTAAATATGTATGTACAGGACACGTAAACAAAATACAAGACTAAACGGATAACAGATGAGAGAGGGAGAGGAAGGGAGAAAGTGAAACTAAAGTTCAGGATGAGAGAGATCACCGAGATGATCTCAGCATGGCAAAATCACAGACAGTAACCCGTAAGAGACAACAAAGAAATCACATTGTAAGTTCAATTCAATAATCGATACTTGCATGGCACATGGTTCTCTTTGTATGAGGGAGGAAGGCAGGGTTCTGCGTGTCTTTCAAGCAGCGTGAGTCGTCTGAGGGGAGGCGTGCGCGTGCTGTGTCTTCCGGCGCGCGTGCGAGCGCGGGAGCTTCAAAGAGTCTCTTTCTTTCGAGGTGAAGTTGCCGGGAATGATTCAGGCTAAGTTCATTCAGCTCGTGAATGAGCAGAGGTGAATAGGAAAACGAAAGAAATAAAAGGGAATAAAAGAGAAGCAGGCCGAAGCCGGCCCGGGCTTGGGTTTTGGAGGAGGAAGAAGAGCGTAGGAATGAGAGAGAGAAGAAGGAGGGTTTGGACTTTTTATCAGTGTCCTGTGTACGCCTCCTTTTTCGTGGATGACGAATCAGTTTAGGGCATTCCGAGCAGGAAGATCGTCTGGGTGTGTTAATGCTTCCCGACCCTCGTGTGGAATCACGAGGGGGGCAAAATATGATATTATGCTCAGGGAATTAAAATGCATGGAACCATAACGTTTATCACAGTCTCTTATCAAAAATCTTCTTCGTCATCCCGAGGGGATCCAAACAATATAAGGACGAATATTGGCAAAGATAGCAACATAGAGATACATTATTTTGTTGACACAAAGGCACTTTAAGATTACATTACTGTAATTCAAAAACACAACTACTCTAATATCATTCTGGGGAACATGCAAATCACCCAGAACACTCTTTATACAGTTGTAATAGTTGGTAAAATTAGATTTTACTATTGGAAGTCCATATGGTAATGTGCGTGTCTGCCTGTATCTGTGAGTTTTGGGATGTGTGTGCGTTGGAGTGTTGCGCCCCCATTATCAATGAGATCGGGTTACAGGATGCGATTCTACTGGGAGAACATTCTTCAGAGGCAAATACATTTCAGAGCCAACACTCGAAGATCATAACTATATGATCACAACAACATTAATCACACATACATACAGGAAGTTCAGATACAAGTCTGAGTTACATACATTAAAAGGATATTAAGGTAAACACAACAGATGTTTGTGTGTGTGTGTGTGTGTGTGTGTGTGTGTGTGTGTGTGTGTGTGTGTGTATGTATGTGTGTGTGTGTGTGTCATTCAGAATTCAGGCTGCTTTTGTGAACTCTTGTCCTTTCCCCCAAGGTGCAATAAAATGTCGTAAAAGTCCATTTGTTCCAGTCTTTATGGAGCCTGGCGTATGATTTGTAATTTCGAAGTCAGGAGGTTACGAGCTCTGATAAGCTTAGCAAAGAACGTTATGGGCAGGAATGTGCTTAGAAAACACAGAGAGTCCGAATTTGTTAATTCAGAATCAAACGAACGAATGATTCAAATAGCCCAGTCGCTACAGCGCTCAGACATTACGCGTGCACAGTATTTAAACTAGAGATAAATTGGGGTGATTATAATTTAATGTTTATTTAGGTCGTCTTCATTTTTGTGAATATTTTGCGGTTAAAAAAGGAATTATGCGGTTAAATTAGGAATTATGCGGCTAAATTAGGAATTATGCAGGATCGCAAAAAAATGCGACATTGTTGATTTTGCGTTGGATTCTCTGATCGCGGAATCGCGTAAAACTGGAGGGACTGACAATGTGCACCTTCTTAATATTAACATGTGTCCCAGCTTGTGGATTACTAATAGCGGTGAACTTTGAATCATCATGTGGTTTTCTTTTTTACTGCCTGAATTATGGTGGTAATCAGTAAATTATAAAGGTTTAAAGCAGATTTGAATACTTTAGTGAAAATAATTGATGGTGATTATTGGTTAATGAAACATAAGGGTTGTCCAGTGAAATCTAAAAGGTTATGACTGTATTTGTTATGGTAAAATACTGGCAGCCACAGTTGATTTTTTTTTTTACCACACATTTAAGTCCTTGTGATATTTTTTTTTTTTTTTTTTTTCTTCTGTAAATTTAAGTCCAAAGTAAGGTTGCTTACCATATTTTTTTTACAGTAAAATACTGACAACCAAGCTGCTGTTTTTTTAACAGTGTAAATTTTCAAAGTCACCATTATGGTGGTCAGTATTTGCTTTAGTTGAGCTCTTGACCCTTAAACTATTAACATTAAATTTCAGCTGGTGTTATGTTTTGACCTGAATCACTGAACTCATTCAGAGCCTTATTTCGGACTTAAATTGATATCGTTGATTACAGCATTGAGTACTGTGATTCAACAGCATAAAAAACAGAATTTTCAATACATTCCAAAGGATTTTTAAAAAGTTGTTCTGATACATAAAAAAAACTTTCTTTTAGGCACACAGACATCAATAATCAGTGTATGAATCTAAACAGTGGTGACAAACAATCCTAATTGGATTTTCAATTAGGAAAAAGAAATTACTAAAACAATTCAGATCATAATTTTTTCATACCGCAATGCATGATGGGAACCATTAACCCCCTGAGGTCGACAATCGCGCCGACGCGGTAGGCTCGTTTTTTTCAGTTCAGTTCAAAAGAAATTAATTTTGCTCTGTTGACTTTGATATTACAAGCAAGTTTCATACATCAATCGATTCTGTTAAATGTGTATTATTTTTGTGTATACTCACAATAAAAACAAAGTGTTGTGCTTTTTGCCAAATAAAGAAAAATAAACGTGATGCGAGTTCTGCCTTCTCTCTGTCAGTTAAATCCATTCTGAAACGCGTCCGAAAATGAACTGTAACTCAGCGAATACTCAGTCAAACAGGCATACAGACACACAGGCATGAAGCTTGAATTCTCTTCTTTTAAATGAGGTAATTTATATAAAAAACAAATATTCTCATCTTGTGAAATCTGTTTTAAAAGAGAGCGATTCCAGTCGAGCTCATTAGAGCTAATTCAAATGTAATGTGAACCCGCCCACAGAGAGCGCATGCTATTCAAACGCAAATTACTGAGGCAAACCTGTGAACGCCCCCCATATCAGCTCGAGAAAACACAAGTTTAATCATATCATTGTAGCCTACGTGTTTACACCATCTGGCAGCGCTGTGAGAAATAATAATAATGGAAAATCTACCTCAGAGTGCGGGTATTGCGAGGGGTGAGGATCTGACTGAGAGAGGAATACTGTTGTAAGTTTTTTATCTTTCTCAAGTTAATCGCGTTTAATGAATGAACGGCAGCCGCAGAGAGGCGCGCTGTTTACCACAGCTCGCAAAAAGACAGTTTAAATTTAAATCGCCTTTCTGTGTGTGTGTGTGTGTGTGTGTGTGTGTGAATGAATGATGATGTTTTAGCAAAATGTATTGCTATACTGAGATGAGTAAAAATCGACTGAAATATGTTGAAATAAAATGTAGGCTATTTGTATAAGCAATGTATTAAACTGCAAATTATTAAACTGCAAATTAACATTTATATGCCCTAATATTTCATAAAAACAACGATACAGTCAGACGTTTCTGTGTGTGAATTAATGTTTCGGTTTTAGCAAACTGTATTGCTATACTGAGTAAAAATCGACTGAAATATGTTTAAATAAAATGTATTGGTATAAGCAACGTATTAAACTGCAAATTAAAATTTATATTTCTTATAATAAAAATTAAAGACCTATGTTACAGACATATGAAAGACAACATTTCGTTGATTAGTTTTGGATAGATTATACATTTTTGCTGTAAAATATCTGCCACCTCAAATAAGCTTTTGTTTGCCAATTTTTGCTCATATGTTAAATATAGTATGTTTTGTCAAAAATAATCAAATAATCAATCAAATCCTTAACTTTGAAATATGTATGATAAAATGTATACTTTAGTTTTTACAAAGAAAGATTACACTTGAATTGTTGTTGTAATTGTAACCTTTTTAATTAAAAAAAGATATTTACAAGGTAGATGTAAACAAACTATTAAAAGGTAAATATAAGCCTTTTATTAAAGCCTTTTATTGTGTTTTATTAGTGACAAATTTGGGGAGAGGATAAATATTCCAAAACTGAAAATACAGTATGAGAATGAACTGCACAATTACTAGACATGTTTTCCTTGGATATTATAGGCGAATTTGCAAGCACAATTTGTGGAAAAATAAAAAAGAATTAAGATGCTTCCAACTGTTGCTCTTGCATTCTTGTGGCTCAGTGACTCACCTGAATGAATGGCTCATTAAGTATGCGGGCCCCATTGTCTCCTCAGGTGTGAACCACTAAATATGCATGATCGTTGACGCCCACTCGAATAGGCTATTGCCTTTCCAAACAGAAAGTGCTTTGCAAAATTCAAATCAATGTATTGTGTTATGTGAATGATTAGGCAGGGTGATTTTCACGTCATTTTGAAGAAAAAACACTAGGAGATGACATCCATTAGACAAAAGTCTTATTGGCACATATTTAGTATGTGTTTTGTGGTCTTATTTCAGAAACTTTAGTTTTTAGTTTTTTCAATAACCACGCATAAACATTACTCTCTCAAAAATGCAGACATGTACATTCTTGTTGCTCACATATTATGGTAGCCCTGTTTGTGCTAAATAGTGTGTATTTATTTTTTATTTTTTGTCATTAATATGTTTATAAGCAACTGAAAAAAGCACATAAAACACCTTAGACCCCAGAGGGTTAATGAGTTTTGCAGTATCTCTGTGTGTCACAGTTCAGATCTGCTTTGCTGTGCAAATTAAGTGCATAATATATAAACCAGAAGAGATGTTTTAGTGATGTAAATCAAATAATATTGGAGCACAGATTGTGTTAAACCAAATATTTTGCTTTTAAGGCTTTATTGCTTGAATAATGTTCCTGTGTTGTTTTACAGTTTTTCTCAATTGTTTGCACACATTTTCTGGTACTTGAGACACATTGACCACAACATGTAACTCATTCACCAACCCCCTGAGCCAATTCTGCTAAACTACAAGCACAATTCCTGCTTTACATTCAAATTGCAATTCTAAAACACACTACACACAATTCTCTGCTTTTGGCACAATTTTCATGCAGAAAATCTCTTGTTTTCACAAGGAACACACTGCCATTCAAATATGCACACTGACTCATCACATGGGCAAACACCCGTCACACAGTTTCACAATTAGCAATCACAGCTTTAGCATAAAAGGGCAACAGGTGAGCTCTGCAATGGAGCAATGGGTGCCAACATTGGATTTTTTTTATTTTTTACTGTAACTGTATACAGTAAATTCTTCTGTTGTTTTGTATGTAGACCACTGTATGTCCAACTTTGTGTTGGTTTGGATGTACACTGTGTACATTCTTTTTGTGGGAAAAATAAAATATTTGTTACCGTGTATTTGTGTGTTCTGAGTATAAAAACAATATTCTCAAATATTTTACAACACACTTATGTATGTACTGTCTGTAGTAAGTGTAACACTGAACAAAAAAAAGCCTAAGTCATTATGATGAATGGAGAAGAAGTGTTTTGCATTCATCGTAGTGTTTTACACTGAGCACATCAGTGTTCAACTGGTTCTTATAAATGTCTATTCATATGATGGTTTGTGTGTGTCATTTGAAAACAAAATACCATTTTGAGAAGAAATAACATTGTTTTGAATGTAAAGTTTCATTTTGCAGGAGCATTGAGGGGTTTTGCCCATTGTGTGTGTGTTTTTGGATTTGTGTGTAGAGTTCTGAGAATATGAGGCATGCTTTCAGTGTGTAAACAATCGAGAAAAACTGTAAGCTAAAGAAGATTAATGATTCACCTACATGCTGATCCAACCACATAAACCCTATATTCTCTTGGAGTTTTACAGTTTGTTTTGGATCACACAAGGTCCCTCCCTTACATATCGGCTATAAATCTGCGAGTGCATCAGTTCAGAAGCTGAGAGAGAAAATGGCTGTAATCGAGGCACTTCTGCAGTTTCTCAGCACAGGTACATTACTGGGTGCTTTGCTGTTGCTTCTGGTTTTGTATTTGCTTTCCTCTGGATCCAGATCTCAGAAAGAGGGGAAAGAGCCACCGGGACCCAAACCTCTGCCGTTGCTGGGGAACCTGCTGACCCTTGACCTCGAGAGACCCTTTGACACCCTTTGTGAGGTGAGAACTTGACACAGACACATTTCAACAATAATAACATTTAACAAATGTCTTTCTTTGTGTCCTCCAGCTGTCCAGAACCTACGGGAATGTTTTCCAAGTGTTTTTGGGTCCTAAAAAAGTTGTGGTACTAGCTGGACACAAAACTGTTAAAGAAGCTCTTGTGAACTACGCAGAAGAGTTTGGGGAGCGAGATATTACGCCATCTTTCAGGATAGTTAACGATGATCATGGTAAGAATAACTGAATGCTGTGTTTGCATTTAAATCAGTTCTTAATTTACCATCCAAGGGTCAGATTTGCTTACAGCCTGCGGCAGCGCAAACTCTTTTTTGGCATTAAAAAGCTACTCTCAGGATTAACTAAAGACACACAGTGAAAAATTAGCACTGAAAATGCGTGAGCACAGTTATTTTTGCAGCTGACCTTTTTGCATATCCATTTGTAGGAGTATCTCTTTCAGACACAAAATTTATGAGAGGAGAGTATTTAAATGATTCATGCAAGATGATTTATATGGTTTGAACTGGTCAATTTACTGGTATTTCCGCCATTATTTACCAACCAAAAAAAGCATGTCTTAAACCATTTGTGCTGTTCTTGGTAGATTGTGTTGGTCATTATGGAAATGATCCGGCTGTGTATGTATTCTTCAATGTGTGCGTCATCAGTAGATCACATGCAGAACTTTCCACTCCCATCTGTGCTTTTTTGGACATGCGCTCTCATGCTAATTTGCCCAGATTAGTAAATATTTTTGTTATATGTAGCATAAATGAAAGCTGTGCTGGCATCTCATTGTGTTGGTTAGTTTTTAGAGGCCAAGCACCAAAGGTGATCATTGTCTTCTTCTTATTATTCTTATGCTCTGGAAATCTATGGCACCACATAGACCTGCTTTGGGAAAGTTATGAAATTTGGCACACAAATAGAGGACAGTCTGAACTGTCATCATAGCAAGTTTGGTGTCTCAAACTCAATCCCTCTAGCGCCACCAACTGTCCAAATTTGCACTCATGTTTATGTTACAGTTTTTTACGATCACTATGACAATTTTTACAATACTTTTAACAATTTTCCTAAATTCTTAACACACCAACACAACTACAACACACAATTGGCAAAACAGTTAATTTCATGCTCAAAATCACACATTGTAAACTAAACTCCAACACTAATTTTCAAAACACAATAATACACTAACACAATGCACTATGTCTACCAAAACATTAACACGTTCTTTTCCAACAGGAACATTTAGTCAATCACAGCACAATGTCATAAAAACACTAACATCAGATGGAATTACAGAAACTGCATTATTTTATATGTGTCAGGTCTGCCCTTATACAACAGACAGTATATTGCATTGATCAGATTGTGTTTTGCACCGCAGTTTCTTTTGAAGTCTCTCTACATTTTTGTTTTGTTTGTAATTTAAATGCATGCATTTTTTTGTTTTTTTTTTGCATCAGAAATTCAATACAACAAAATAAATGACCCTTCTTAGAGTAGCTTTATAGAATGTATGGTTTATGAAAAAAGAAGACGGAGACAGAATTGCTGCAGTAACGGCTTTATTTGCAACAGGACAGATAGTGAAGATAACAAAAATATGCAACATAGCTGCCATTTACAGTATTACTGTATATGAAAATACAAAATATACAAACAGAAAAAGCCATCTTCTAATCTGCCCGGTCTTCTGCATTTGTCCAAGTTCTCATCCACATCAGACCTGATATCTTCCCTGGCAAGGCATCTTTGGAAGAATCTTTTGGCTTGCCTTATCCTGGTAGTGTTCAGCTGTGATGTCTTGGTATGCAGCATCTTTTGCATACAGGAGGGACATTTGGTCCTGTGGACTATGGTCAAAAACCTTTCATCTCCAGGCTGAGAAAACTCCTCAGTGGGGTTGAGGAAAGGGAAGTAAGGGGCAAGGAAAATGGACATCATCCTCTGATGGGCGTCAAACCAGGCTGTCACTGCACAGGAATGGCAGAATACCACATTGTCCCATATTTGCATAACTTCAATCAGCTGTTTCTCAGTAGCAATGGAATAAAATACAGGGGAGGGGATATATTTGTGTTTCAATTCACAATATAAGCAGCTGGGTAGGGTTGCACCAGCCGTTCGTAAGTTCTTTCTTAAATTGGAACGTAAAGTCCACACTAGAGGCTTAGTAACTACTAGCTAGTTTGTAACTAACTCTGAACTTTATTCCGTTGCACCATTTGTTCGTAAGGCAGAACGTAGCTAGTAGGTCGTAAGCTCTCCATAAAGTAATTTGTAGTCGCATAATATGATGTTAAGCCTCGATGATCCAATAGCAGCCTTCAAATAAGTGAGCAGATGTGTTGAAATGCTGTGAATTTCAGTTTATCCTTCATTCTTTTGCCTCACGTTACTAACGGTAAAAATAAGTTTCTATTAAATATGATACTTGATCATGAATAATAGCATAAGTGTTTTTGTAAATAACATTCAGAAACTGTATTTGAGAAATTACGTTTATTGATGATGACTGGTATTTGACATGCACAACATGGACCGATGTACACAACGGCACGCTGTTTAGGACAGGTTCGTGTTAAAGATAGCCGCTAACAAAGTAATCTTTTCACATAATGTTCTCTCTCTTAAAATGTAAGCGAGTGTAAATGTCAGCATAATCATATATGTCTAAAGAATTTAAGTCTGTCAGGTAAAAGAAGAGCTTATTGATGTAGTTCAATCTGTCTGATATTTTATTCCATCCATTACTCCTGATCAGAGGCTGCCGTAAATATTTAGTTTATACGTAGAGTTACGCTTCAACTAAGTTTAATGGTGCAACGCAAAAATATTTAGAAGTGCGTAAGTCGTAACTTAGTGTCAATTTACGTCAAAACTAGGCTAAGTTATAACTTACGCACAGCTGGTGCCAGGGCTGGGCTGGGACAGAAAATCGGCCCTGGCATTTTGGCCCAGACTGGCCCACTACATATGATCATAAACACCACCCATCTTTGCACGCCTTTGAATACGTTTTTGTCACGGGTGACAAAATGCTGGGAACAGCGGAACCTTTGTTTTCTTTCCATGTTCCCCGAGGGGAATTATTTTGGTGTAACGCCTCACTCCGGTTCCGGGTGTAGCGGAGATATTGTCCAAACTAATTACCGCCGATGCACGACAGGTGTGAAGGAGAGAGGAGCGGTGTTTGCACAGGCTTCCCGCTTCACAAGAGGAGGATAAAAGAGCCATTCAGAGTCGAGTTGGTGTGAAGGTTGGAACTGGTAAAAGTCAATCGGTGTTCA
Source organism: Scardinius erythrophthalmus (assembly GCF_964197995.2). Taxonomy (NCBI): domain Eukaryota; kingdom Metazoa; phylum Chordata; class Actinopteri; order Cypriniformes; family Leuciscidae; genus Scardinius; species Scardinius erythrophthalmus. The sequence continues at coordinate 31,039,380 of NC_138221.1, forward strand.
GTTGATCAGTTGTTTGGCTGGGTCTCTGTCGTTGTGTTTTGGGGTAGAAGATCTCCTGTTTGAGTGCTTACATTGGATGCTGTGATCCTGGAAATTTGTGTAAGAAGAAGAACTGCCATTGGAGTCTGTCGTTTAGAACTGCTTGTGGAATACTACTGGATTGAACTGCTGCTTGGATCTGCGCTGGAAGAGGAAGAGAGAAAGATAAGTGAATTAATTACATCGTTGAATCAAATGTAAAGCTTGAAGAGAAGACTGTGAATGTGAGATTTACTATTGAGGAGGACATCTGTTTCAGATATGCTGGAGAGGAATTGAGAGTTGAATATTCCCGTTGAAATGCATGGATGAAGCGAGGTCTCTGATCAGCCCTACTGTGTGAGTGATTTGCAGTTTGCCTTACCCGATGCACGCTGAATTAATGCTGTGGATTTGTAGTGAACACGAGTGCTGTGTGCTATGCTGAGAAGAGTCTCCCAACGCCTGTTTTCATTCTTGTGAAATGATCTACTTGTCCCCATCCAAATTCCAGAACGATACAACTGAACTGGTGAAGTAATGCTTTGTATTATCCTCTCTTCCACTGAGTATTGTTGTGAAGTAATCCCTTATTGAAGGCTCCTGTTAAACCCTCTCTCTCTCTGAAATTACAAGTCTCGTGAAGAACCGTATGGCTGTGGAAAAGTCTAAACCGTTATACTTACTGATGGAGCTCTGAAGATGTACAACATCGCTGGTAAAGCTGCCTATTGAGTCTCTCGCTAATGTCTGATGAAAGTGTTTGATGCTGAGGGAAGAATCCTGAAGACTGCAGCAACGCTGTGAAGTGAGTTTTAAAGTCACGATTTCCCCTTCATGTTCTGATAAGAGACGCTGCTGTTAAGAGAAGAAATCTTACCTGTTACCTACCGTCTAAGTCCTGCAGATGTGCAGCAACGCTGTGAAGTGAGTTTTAAAGTCACAATTTCCCTTTTATGCCCTGATAAGAGAATCTGCTGTTAAGAGAAGGAACCTTACCTGTCACCTACCGTCTGAGTCCTGCAGATGTGCAGCAACGCTGTGAAGTGAGTTTTAAAGTCACAATTTCCCTCTCACGTCCTGATAAGAGAAGCTGCTGTTAAGAGAAGAAATCTTACCTGTTACCTACCGTCTGAGTCCTGCAGATGTGCAGCAACGCTGTGAAGTAAGCTTTTAGAGTCACTGTCCCACCATTGTGCCCGACGACGTATCTGATACTGAGAAGAATACATTACCTGTTACTTAACGTCTGTGTCCTGCAGATGTCCAGCAACGCTGTGAAGTAAGCTTTTAGAGTCACTGTCCTACCATTGTGCCCGACGACGTATCTGATACTGAGAAGCATACATTACCTGTTACTTACTGTTTGAGTCCTGCAGATGTGCAGCAACGCCGTGGAGTAAGCCTCCCTAGCCACTATCGCTCCGTTGTGACCCGAAGACAGTGGAGAATCGTTTCAGCGGCTACTCCGGTCCAATAGCCCGAGAAGACAGGAGTTGCTCATTCTTTCCTCAAGTTGATTACTATTCAATAAAGATTGTTACTTTTGAACTCCATTACTTGCCTCCTCCTTTGTCCGTCTGTTGCGTGCCTGTGGTGTCGGCTCCTCACGGTGGTGTCTGGAGTCAGGGGCGGCTGGTCATCCGAGTCCGCCCCGGCCTGCACCGGTGACATTTTTGTTCAACTCCTATTCATTAAAACCACTAATATGTAATGAGTGAGTATAAACGAGTGAGTTAACAGATGAAATAAGTACAAAATTGTAATTTATTAATACAATTGAACTATAAATAAAAAACAAGCTATAAGCTGCATTGGCATAGCAATACCAGTGTTTCTCACAGGAACTTTGGTAAAACTGTGGTGGGTGGACCTCAGTCCTTCTAGGGGGGTTTGGGGGCATGGTCCCCCTAAGAAAATTGTGCATTTTAATGTTAAATTCATCAATCTGGTGCAGTTTGAGGGTTCAAAATTAAAAGCTCCAACCCATATTCAGTGTGCAAATATAACAAAGAAAAAATCAAACCTCTTTTAGCAACAGTGTCTGTCTATATTACACTACTACATAACAATAGTTATAATATTAATCTCATGATAGTAGCCTAATAGCCATATATTGTAAAACAAATGCACTGAAAAATAAAGAAAACTTTCATAATTAGTTTTGTACTAATTTCTATACTTGAAAGAGATGAGCACATGATCTTTTATTTTGACGGAAACTGCATCAAGCTTTTATTTTGGCGGAAAACATGGATAAAAACACATCTCATTAAACTTCTAGTAAATTTCTGTAATCGTCAACTATGCAGATGTGGAAATAATCTGTAACTGGGTTATGGGTTCCTACACTCATAGCCAAAGTGTTTCTCACAGGAACTTTGGTAAAACTGTGGTGGGTGGACCTCAGTCCTTCTAGGGGGGTTTGGGGGCATGGTCCCCCTAAGAAAATTTTGTGCATTTTAATGTTAAATTCATCAATCTGGTGCAGTTTGAGGGTTCAAAATTAAAAGCTCCAACCCATATTCAGTGTGCAAATATAACAAAGAAAAAATCAAACCTCTTTTAGCAACAGTGTCTGTCTATATTACACTACTACATAACAATAGTTATAATATTAATCTCATGATAGTAGCCTAATAGCCATATATTGTAAAACAAATGCACTGAAAAATAAAGAAAACTTTCATAATTAGTTTTGTACTAATTTCTATACTTGAAAGAGATGAGCACATGATCTTTTATTTTGACGGAAACTGCATCAAGCTTTTATTTTGGCGGAAAACATGGATAAAAACACATCTCATTAAACTTCTAGTCAATTTCTGTAATCGTCAACTATGCAGATGTGGAAATAATCTGTAACTGGGTTATGGGTTCCTACACTCATAGCCAAAGTGTTTTGAAAGTAGTTCTGCTTACCGCGGACTCTACACTTTCTCATATCTGTCCTTATCCTCCTCACTATCCTCATCATCAGCCACTGGAGCTGATGAAGGTCCTGCTGCTGCAGAAAACGTACTGGTTACTTTCGTAACCTCGGTTCCCTTAGAGATAAGGGAACGAGTACTGCGTTGCAAACGCTATGGGAAAACTCCTTTTCTCGAGAATATTGAAGCCTTTATTTTAAAACGCATTTGCTACAGCACAGGCGAGAGCATCAGACCCACGTGAGTGAGCTGATAGGCTGTGCTGTGGGCAACTGCACGAACCAATGGCGGATAGACAGAAGCGCGCGAGCCAATCAGGGCGCTTGGCGCTCTGTCACTGTCAAGCGCGCGAAACTACACGTGACCATAACATATAAATACAGATAGAATCCGCCATTTGACAGGTATAATCGACTGAAGCGACAAACCTGCCATAAGAAAAAAAGCACGGCAAGGCAACGCAGTACTCGTTCCCTTATCTCTAAGGGAACCGAGGTTACGAAAGTAACCAGTACGTTCCCTTACGAGAACGTTCTCTCGTACTGCGTTGCAAACGCTATGGGAACGTTTCCATTTAAAACGCCGTGCTATTAATCTTTTGGCCGCTCTGACTCACCAGAGTTCCGGGAAGTACAGAATAGCCAGGATAAAAAGAGACCGAACATCGGGCCCATCAATTATCCGTAATAAAGACTGGCCAGAGCCAGTCATTTAACCCACAAGGTGATAGCCGTGTGTTTAATATCAAACTAGTCTGGGTCAGCAGAGCCAGAGTCTAGACTGAAAAGACTGTAACTGCAAAGCAGGGACATTAAAGTTATAATTCATCGGATCTGGCCAGAGCCAGTCACTTAGCCCACAAAGTGAAAACCGTGTGTTCAATATCAACTAGACTGGGTCACAGAGCCAGTGTCTAGACAGAAGAACTGTAGCTACAAGCAAGGGCATTAAAGCTATAATTCAACAATGTGGACGGAGCGGATATCCGGCCGCCGCACATATGCTATAGATGGGAATACCCAAGTGACCATGGTTCAAAACTAGTCTGGATCCACAGAGCCAGAGTTTAGACAGAAAGAACGCATGTCTGCAGAGCAGGGACATCCAGCTTATAGAATCTCACAAATGTGGACGGAGCGGACCAGCCGGCCGCCGCACAAATGTCTTCAATGGGAATACCACTTGACCAAGCCCACGAAGAGGCAACACCTCTCGTGGAATGAGCTCTAACACCTATGGGACAAGAGAGGCCCAGTGAGGTGTAAGCCAGGGCAATGGCGTCAACTATCCATCTGGACAGTGTGGTTTTAGTGACCGGGAGGCCCTTGGATCGGCCCCCGAAACACACAAAGAGCTGTTCAGACTGTCTGAAAGAGGCCGAACGCTCCAGATAAATTCTCAAAGCTCTGACTGGGCAAAGCATGAGAGAATCGCTATCCTCCTCGGAGGAGGGGAGAGCTGACAGAGAAATAACCTGGGCTCTGAACGGAGTTGAGAGCACCTTAGGAACATATCCATGTCTTGGCCTAAGAATGACCTTGGAGTCATTAGGACCAAACTCCAGACAGGAAGCGCTGGTAGACAGCGCCTGTAAATCCCCTATTCTCTTTACTGACGCCAGTGCTAGAAGCAGGGCGGTTTTCAGAGAGAGAGACTTAGGATCAGCTGACTGAAGTGGTTCAAAGGGAGGTCCCTTAAGAGCCCGTCAGGAGAGGTCCCAGGCCGGAACAGACGGTGGCCGAGGCGGGTTAAGCCTCCTGGCGCCCCTGAGGAAGCGAACTATAAGGTCGCTTTTTCCTAAGGAGGCCCCGGCTTCCAATACGTGAAAAGCAGCAATGGCTGCCACGTACACTTTGAGAGTGGAGGGGGAGCGACCCGCGTCCAACATCTCCTGTAGAAAAGACAGTACTCTTGGTACTTCACAAGTGTATGGGTCGAGGTCTCGAGCTAAACACCAGCTGGAAAACACTGACCATTTACTGAGATAGAGGCGTCTGGTAGACGGAGCTCTAGCTTCCTTTATAGTATTCAGGACGCCCTCTGGGAGGTTCTGGGGTACCCGTTGAGTGGCCATACATGTAGGGCCCATAAGTCGGGACGGGGATGCCAGATTGTCCTGTTGGCCTGAGTCAGGAGGTCGCGCCTCACTGGGATTGGCCACGGGTCTGCTACAGACAGCTGCATCAACTCTGGGAACCAAACCTGGGTCCGCCAGAGAGGAGCTACTAATAGCACTGCGCTTTTCGTGTTCCTGATCCGTTCGATGACCTGAGGGAGCATCGAGACCGGGGGGAACGCATAGAGAGGAAGGTTGGGCCAGTCGTGGGCCAACGCATCCCTGCTCTTTGAGAAAAAGATTGGGCATTGACAGTTGTCTTCTGAGGTGAAAAGATCTACTTCTGCCTTCCCGAAGACCTCCCAGAGTAGGAGAACTGTCTGAGGGTGGAGAGACCATTCCTCTGGGGGAACTCTGCCCCGAGAGAGCATGTCTGCTCCTGTATTCAACGTGCCTGGCACGTGAGCTGCCCTGAGCGAGCGCAGATTGGTGTGAGCCCATAGCAAGAGCTGTGAGGCTATGGCAAACAGGTTGCGGGACCTGAGGCCGCCCTGGCGATTTATGTAAGAGACCACCGACATGTTGTCCGTCCGTACCAACACGTGGTGTCCCGCCAGGTATGGGAGGAATGTTTTTAGGGCTAGAAAAACTGCTCTCATTTCGAGGCAGTTTATGTGTAGGCGTTTCTCCGAGCTCGACCAGAGGCCGGAGGCAGGCCTGCCCTCGTACAGAGCTCCCCAACCGGAGTTGGAGGCGTCTGTTGAAATCATCCTCCTCTCTAAAACTACCCCCATGCTTACGCCCTGCTGGTACCAGCTGGCGTTTTTCCAAGGGGCCAGGGCTTGAACACAGCGCTGGTCCACCTTGATAATCAAGTGGCCTGAATGCCAGGCGTGGGGTGGCACCAGAGGAGCCAGCCACAGCTGAAGAGGACGCATACGCAGTAGGCCTAGTTGGAGTACTGATGATGCAGAGGCCATCAGGCCAAGGATCCTCTGAAACGTTCTGAGGGGTACAAGAGAGCCCTCTATGAACGATGCCGTGAGCTGCTGAATCGTTAGAGCACGGGCCGGTGTGGGCCATGCTCTCATAAGTACGGAGTCGAGAACTGTTCCCAGGAACGTGATACGTTGGCTGGGCAACAGAACACTCTTTGCAACATTGACCCTGAGCCCTAGACATTCTAGATGGCTGAGGAGCCAGGCTTTGTGAGTATGTGACTCCGCCTCTGACTGGGTCAGTATGAGCCAGTCGTCGAGGTAGTTTAGGATGCGCATTCCCCGCTGTCTCAGGGGGGAGAGAGCTGCATCCATGCACTTCGTGAATGTACGAGGCGCTAGTGCCAGTCCAAATGGAAGAACTGTGTACTGGTATGTCTGCCCCTCGAAGGCGAATCTCAAGAATGGCCTGTGGTGGGGGTTCACTTGAATGTGAAAGTAAGCGTCTTTCAGATCTACTGAGAAAAACCAGTCGCCTGGGCGAATCTGCGTCAGGATATGTCTGGTCGTGAGCATTCTGAACGGCCGTGACATGAGAGCCTTGTTCAGATGTCTGAGATCTAAAATGGGTCTCAGGCCGCCGTCTTTCTTTGGAACAAGAAAGTATCGGCTGTAAAAACCTGACTCGCTCAGAGAAGGGGGATCTTCTCGATGGCCCCTTTCGCCAGCAGACTTAACACTTCGGTGCGGAGGACATGACTCAATGTGCCCCTTACCGTGGTTTGTATAACCGCGCGAAAACGCGGTGGTCTGCGGGCGAACTGAAGCGAGTAACCATGCTTTATGATGTTCATCACCCATACTGAAACTCCGGGGATAGCTTGCCAAGCTAGAGCCCGCAGAGCTAGAGGCATTATCATATCTGGAACACCCAGAGTGGGGGGCTCGGACTGACATGTATGCATGTGAGAAATTATGCTTGATTTGTGCTTTGTGTGGGTCGCTGTTAAAACAGCGTTTGTTTGCAGGGGTGCGTGACATGTGACGGGCCCATGAACTGCATTTAGAACTGCTGCAGCCGCCTGAACTGAAGAGGGAGCCGTGAGCAGTAGTCGAGCGATTTTTGGGGCTGGTCTGGTCGCAGCGGGACAGTGACCCCTCTTTGTGCCGGTTAGGACGGCTTCTTGGGCTCGTGATCGAGCGTCAGCTTCGGCCGCGGGCCCTGGCGCTTAGGGAACGGGAACCGTTTCGCTGGCTTCATGTGCTTACTGGTCTCAGCCGCTGGGCGGGGCTGGAGGACCTGGGACACCACTTTCTCAGGTCGCGGCGTGCTCTTGGGGCGCCGTTGGACTGAGCTGGAGCGCTTTGGTAGAAAGTGTCTCATGGCGCTGGAAGCCTTCTGAGCTTCCGTGAAGCGATCGGCGAAGCCGCTGACAGATGGGCCGAAGAGACCTGAGGCTGTGACGGGCGAGTCGAGGAAGGCAGATTTATCCGCGTCCCTGATCTCGGTTAAGTTTAGCCAGAGGTGGCGCTCCATTACCACTAGGCTGGCCATATTGCGGCCCAGGGCTTGAGCGGTGGTCTTCGTGGCCCTCAGTGCCAGATCCGTGGCACTCCTGAGGTCTTTAAATGTGTCTGCGTCCGGGCCTGACTCATCCATGGAACGGAGAAGTTTGGCCTGGAAGGCTTGAAGCGTCGCCATGGCGTGAAGTGCAGAGGCGGCTTGACCGGCGGCAGCGTATGCGCGGCTGGCAATGGCCGAAGTAGTTCTGCACGGCTTAGAAGGGTGCACCGTCTTAGACCTCCAACTACCTGCAGTGGGGGGGCATAAGTGTGCAGCGACCACTTCCTCCAGTGGGGGGAGAGACACATATCCTTTCTCTTCAGCGCCGTCAACAGTGGAGAGCGTAGAAGAGGCAGATGAGCGCGTTCGCGCTGAAAAGGGCGCGCGCCAGCATTTTGTGAGCTCTTCGTGAACCTCAGGCATAAATGGAGCGGCGCGCTGACGAGGGGCCAGCTGGCGCCCCGGCAGGTACCATTCATCGAGGCGGCTTCTGGCGGGCTCAGCTGGAGAAAGCCAATCGAGTCCCAACTCGTCAACAGCGCGAGACATGACACGGAGAAGTTCGGCGTCAATGCTCGCTCGAGTATCAGAAAACTCTAGCTGAGAGGGGGGGGCGGGGTCCGCGGAGCCCGACCAATCCTCGCTCTCAGATGCCGCCATAGAAAGTGCGTCATCGACGTCATCCGGAGATGCGCCGAAAGAGACGAGTCCAGCCGCTTCAGACGAGGGGCGCTGCTCGCTCCGAGAGAACAGGACAGGCGAAGAAGGCGTGGGCGAGGCACGAGGAGAAAGGCCCGGCGTGCACTCGCTAAACTCACCGCGCTCAGGACGCCTCTGATCGCGCCGCTTCTTCCTACGGGGCTCGTGGGGCGCCGAAGACGGAAGGTGGGCGGAATCGGTCACCGTCGAAGACAGCCTTGAACGGAGAACGGAGACAGGCATCCCGTCGCAGAATTGGCAGCCGCCTTTCATGAGCGCTGCCTCGGCGTGCTCAGGGCCGAGGCAGGCCGCACACTGGGTGTGTCCGTCGGATGCATGCAGGGAGACCCCGCAGCTCTCACAGATGGAGAGAGGCATTATGCCGCGCTGTGAAAACAGCGGTTTGCTCTTTTAGATAAATATGCAATGAAAAGGATATAATTTTTCGTCGGATGCCACAGGGAAACGCTCAGCTGGCGAGATGCCGGGATGCGAAGCTGTTCCGCTGGACGGCTTTTCCACGACGAGGGCTTCTTACGACCGGAGAAAATCAGCGACGAGGTGAGTCGAGCTGAAGGAGATTAAATCTGTCAAATGGCGGATTCTATCTGTATTTATATGTTATGGTCACGTGTAGTTTCGCGCGCTTGACAGTGACAGAGCGCCAAGCGCCCTGATTGGCTCGCGCGCTTCTGTCTATCCGCCATTGGTTCGTGCAGTTGCCCACAGCACAGCCTATCAGCTCACTCACGTGGGTCTGATGCTCTCGCCTGTGCTGTAGCAAATGCGTTTTAAAATAAAGGCTTCAATATTCTCGAGAAAAGGAGTTTTCCCATAGCGTTTGCAACGCAGTACGAGAGAACGTTCTCGTAAGGGAACATATATATCTTGACACATTTTACAGCGTCTGCTTGAAGGGCCTGTATCTATTTTTCACGCTATTTCTCTGCACATTCCTTGCGTTTCTTCTCCATCTCTCAGACTATTTTGACAGATACACACTTGACACTGCACGCGCACTCAAAGCCCAAAGGGGGAGGTGTTTAAAGATGTGATTGGGCCAGCCCAGTGTCAATCAAGAAAACAACCAATGGGCCGCTGATCTACGTGTTTCATGGGCTGGTCTGTCAGTGGAAAAAAAACTAACGCTTACTTTTTTTTGACCAATGCATTACACCGGCACTAACCCAGCGCCGTCAATTAAACAAAACAAAACGAATGGGCCGCCGATGTACGAGTTTTATGGGCCGTTAAAAAAAAAAAAAAAAGTATGAGATGTATCGGCCCAAAAGCACGTCGGCCCACCGGGCATTTGCCCGGTATGCCAGATTACCAGTCCAGCCCTGGCTGGTGCAACCGGCCCCTGTTTACCTTGACTTTAGCCTGTAAGGTTAGGTTTAGAACATGGTGTTATCTGTTCTGACATACAGTGTTAAAGCATTGGTAAATTTGGCAGTAAAAATCCATTGTTTTGTTCTTGTTTGAGCTTGTGTGTAAAAGAAGTTCAAGCATTTTAAATTTGTGTTAATTGTATGTATTTTGTGTTAAAGCAACAAGAAATGTGTTAATAGTATAGCTTACATTGGATGTAGTGTTAACTGTGATTAAGAGTTTTGGAAAATTGTTAAAATGTTGAAAAATCTGTCATAGCAATCGTAAAAAACTGTAATAACATTTGAAAAATAAGGGCTAGAAACAAAATATATTTTATATATTTTGTCGTATTTGGCCAAACTTCCTGTCTGCCATTTTGATTTTTTTTTTTTCAAAACCTACTTTTTCAAACTCTTCTTAGACCTTTTGTCTGATTTCCTCCACATTCTAGTCATATCATTTTCAGATTGTGCCAACAAAAAGCTATGGATTTCGTGTCGATAGACAAAAAAACGTTTTTGTGTAAAGCATCAACAAATTTGATGGCATGATGCCAAAATTACTCAAAACGCCAAAACAGATGTATTTCTGCAATGCTTTGGCACTTTGACAACAAACTTTGCATGTGATATTGCCACCTTATACTGACCACACTGCACAAATTTAGTCACAGCGCCCCCTATTGGTCAAAAGTGATAAACCATTAAATTAAATGATTGTACTTTTTGTGATTGGATTTTTCAGCCATTTTGCCTAAAATGGTCTTAATATGTCTTTAATTGCTCATTGTTGCAGTTGGTCTGATGCTCCCAGCCATGTTGACATGACTTACCGTGTTCATTGTGCTTGGGAATGGCCCTGATAATTGCTGCTTGCAGCTATATTCTGCTTATTGTTGCTCTACTGGGAATATTTTCCCAGTCTGGGAATATTTTTATTCATTTTACTCTAATAAATTTTCTAACTGTATCATTTATCTCTTTTAATTCCTTTTATAACTGTTTTAATTCCCCTGCTTTTATTTTGTGTCTGTTTTCCATGCAAAGCTCTATGAATTGCTATAGTGTGATTATAATTCCTTTCTATGTGAAGCTTTTGAATAACTGTTTGAATTTTCCTTGCTTTTATTTTGTGTTTATTTGTATTCCTTGCTATGTAAAAAAAACTTTTAATTGCCATAGTGTATGAAATGTGCTATATAAATAAACTTGCCTTGCCTTACTGCCATTGGAGTTTAGTGCAGCCAAATGTATAGTAAGAAAATGTCTGATTGGGAATTTCCCAGACTTTCTCATTACTAGACTTGTGAATGGTTGGTTCTTTCTGTGTTGATCAGGAATCCTCTTTTCCAATGGAGAGAACTGGAGAGAGATGCGACGCTTCGCTCTCAGCAACCTGCGGGACTTCGGGATGGGCAAGAGAGGAAGTGAAGAGAAAATCATAGAGGAAATTCAGTATCTGAAAGGAGAGTTTGATAAGTTTGAAGGTACAAGCTGAAACACATTTATGGACTTCTGTAATCATGCTCTTAGTTTAAAGGATCTGTTGAGAGACATTTGTTTGCTCTTCACAGGGAAACCCTTCGACACAACACAGCCTGTGAACTACGCTGTGTCAAACATCATCTCATCTATTGTGTACGGCAGCAGATTTGAATACACAGACCCTCAATTCAGAAAAATGGTCGACAGGGCAAATGAAAATATTCGAGTTAGTGGATCAGCTTCTATAATGGTATGGAAGTATGTTTTACTGTATGTTTTTGGTGACTTCATTTTTTTTAAACTCATTAATACATGCATTTTTTTTCTCTGTGTGTACTTGCAGCTTTATAATATATTTCCGTGGTTGGGTCCATTCCTCAACAGCAAAAGGATTATTGTACAAAATATGTTGAAAAGTAGAGCAGAAATGATGAGGTTGATCACTGGACTGCTGGAGACTCTGAATCCACACGACAGCAGAGGGTTTGTCGACTCCTTTCTCATCCGCAAACATAGTGATGAGGTACAGAAATCACCTTGTTCCATAGAAATACAGGAGAAAATAAAAAGTAATCATCAGCTTGTCTATAAAAACTAATTTAAAAATAAATTATAAAACTAATAGTAGTTTATAAAACTAATTACAATCTTTTTTAAATTATTGAACTTAGTTATTAAATTAAAATGAAAATATGAATATATTTGGGAACACTACAATAAGATAATTTTTTTTACCATTAGTTAACTAAATTATTTAACATAAACTAACAATTAAAAATACTTCGTATGTTTTAATTAATCGTATGTGTTTAATTAATTGTATGTGATGTTATTTTCCATATTCACTTTGTTAAAATGAAAAGATATCTGCTAATTATTATTTAATAGACCCAAGTTAACATGAACTAAACATGAACTAACAAGAAACAGTTCTATTGTTATTAACTAACATTAAAAAAGATGAATAATTAGTGTAACAAAGGTATTGCTCATTGTTAGTTAATGTTAATGCTAACTAATGAGACCTTATTGTAAGGTGTTACAGATTGGTAGTTCTATTAGTACAATCTTTTTCAATCCTTGTTGTATCATAAGCCAAGGGTAAAAGTTCAGAAATGGGAAGTTTGCATGCCTATAACTCAAGAAATATTAAAGAGAAAACTACACCTGAATGAATTTCAATGTTTAAATTTTCTAATTTATTTAGTTTTGAATGTATTTTTAGTGTATTATAATCAATGAAGAACTTTGAAATATTTTTTCCTTAGTATTTTATAAAAAGTATAAGTTTGGGCTTTGTGGATTTGTACTTGTCAGCAATCCTGTAAGAAGGACACACACTTTCACCAGGAGAATCTTCTTGTGACGGTGGGAAATCTGTTTGCTGCTGGTACTGACACGACAGGAACTACTCTGCGCTGGGGTTTGATGCTCATGGCCAAATACCCTCATATACAGGGTAGAAACACAGTATTTAAAGTTTATATTCCCATGCTAATGTTTATTTGTGAAGGTTTAAAAAAAAAAAAAAATCACATCAGCTGAATTCATTTGATTCATAAAACACAAAAATATGCCATAATGCAGATCGAGTTCATGAGGAGATTGACCGGGTGATTGGTGGACGTCAGCCAGCGGTGGACGACAGGAGGAGCCTACCGTATACAGATGCTGTGATTCATGAAACCCAGAGACTGGCTAATATTCTGCCCATGAATCTCCCTCATAAGACCAGCTGTGATGTTCACTTCAATGGATACTTCATCAAGAAGGTCAGTGAGAAGAATAAATATTTAGGCCTAGAAACGATACCATGTGCATCTTGAACATTGTCTTTTCTCCATTTTGTAGGGTACCACTGTCATTCCTCTGCTGACGTCTGTTTTGAAGGATCCGAGCGAATGGGAGAAACCGAACAGCTTTTACCCAGAACACTTCCTAGATGAGAAGGGCCAGCTTGTCAAGAGAGATGCTTTCATGCCCTTTTCTTCAGGTATACGCTCAACTCTAAACACCCAGTGTTTTGAAGAAATAAACATTTGATTTGTAATTTAAAACAGTTTGTCTCTCTCTCGCACTCTCTCTCTCTCAGGCCGAAGGGTTTGTTTGGGAGAGAGTTTGGCCAGGATGGAGCTCTTCCTGTTCTACACTTCCCTCCTTCAGAGCTACCGCTTCACAACTCCACCTGGAGTGTCTGGAGATGATCTGGATCTCAAAGGAATAGTCGGAGTCACGTTGAATCCGTCCCCACACAAGCTGTGTGCGATCAGACGCTCCTGATACTGTAAAATAAAAAAAAATACAATATTTTGTATATTGAATGATCTTTATTTATTGAAGTATGCCATTAAATATTTCAGATTTTCATTTTAACACAGGAAATTATGTGTTTTCTTGTTTTTTAACAATAAACAAAAATAAATAACACAAACCAAAAGTAACAAAACCATGTAACCCGTTGTATATGGCGTTACTTTTTAGTCAAATGTCATGAGCGTGTAAGACATGCTCACGAGCACATTATGTTATTTCACACGCGCAAAAATGAACCTTCAGCTGGCATGATAAAAGTACTCGCGCACAAATTCAACAACCGAGAGGTGTACAAGTAGCTGCGAGCGAGCGCCTGGCATACTCTCATAGGTTAACTCTGCTTGTACAGTGGAATCCTGCTCGCGCGCAGCGGGCTTCTGCTCGCGGAGTGCTGTTTTGCTCGCGCAGTGGATTTCTGCTCGCTCAGCTGATTTCTGCTCGCTCGAGTCTACATGACTTTTGACAATTTGGGGGTGGAAACCAAGGAGGGCACTGACCCTCTTATGATTGGACACTTTCATCATATGGAAAATCTTGGGAAATCCTAACCCCGCCCACCTTCAGACGCAGCGCGAGTCACTCAGCTACTCCGGCTATCTCTGTGTATATTTTAGACAACGAAATATGTGATAAAACACCTTACTAAAACCAGTTCATCTCCAACCCTAATCAAACACACCTGAAGCAACCAATTAAGGTCTTCAGGTTTCTTCCATTTGGACCCGAAGGACCCCAGAGGGTTAAATTTAATTGAATGTATGTCACCAGGTGTCTATTTTTGGTAATACGCCTAAACAAAATCTTCAACTTAAAAGAACTTAAATTTTTGTGATATCAACTTCAAATTTGGAACACAACTTGGTTAGATATATGGCTTTGATTTTATAGTAATTGTATAGTAAAAAATATTTTGTAAAATATATATTTTATATAAAAAATATATAGTGCAGTATATTTTATTTACTGTAAATTTAAATCTCCATTACTTTTGCTTTGCCAGGACTTTTACATGCTTTTCCCTAATCACTGAGGTGACCTCGACGTGCAGGTTAGCGGTAGCATTAGCCATCAGGCAAGTGGTATTTAAATAAACTCCTGATGTACTTACAAACTGTCCAATGCCTCGTTTTATGAGTACATAACCTATTTGTAATACTGTATACGTTTGGTACCATTCTGGGCATTATTAGTGGGGTAGTTTACGAGATACAGCCTAGGTTCCGTTAGCGCCTGCACTAAGCCATCCGGCTGATATCTCTAAACTAGCTCTAACTTTATTAATGTTTGACCAAGGGAAAAAAAAGGCCTCTTTTGGGGCGGGGGGTGTTTGGCTCGAGGTCATGGTGCAAAGGACCCTATGTTGATTTTACTCCGAACCATCCCTTTAAGATTTAGTCCTACACTTCACTTAAATTATGACTGAGATTATTAACTTTTATCAAGCTAACAGACTTTTGTTATAAGAACTTTCTCCAAATTTTCAGTGTTGGTTCAATCTCCCGCGGCCGCGTTCCTCTTAAGGCGGGCGTACACGGTGCGATTTTTGCTGTTTTTACGAGCTCGCAGATGATTTTTTTCACTCGGGAGAAATCGAGTGGAATCGGTGATGCTCGCATGGTCGCGGCTCGCAGCGTGTGAGAGGAATTACGAGCCGAGCCGAGCACGTTATAAGCACCTCCCCGACCTTCCGATCATCTTTAAACATGTTTAAAAAATTCGGGGAGTCGGCCCGATTTTCACCAGCTGTCCCCTATTTCCAAATTATACACAACCACGTGGGGCTATACCTCAGTGGCAGCAACCATACAGCGTGCGCATACACTGTCTCTCTCCCTCTCTCACACTCTCATACACACACACACACACACACACACACACACACACACACACACACACACACACACACACACTTCTATCAATTCAATTCTGTTCAATTCAATAAAGCTTTATTGGCATGACAAAAATACAATTGTATTGCCAAAGCATCAACACAGCATAGAAAATTATTTTGAACATTGTACTACAGAACATAATAATAATAATATTAAATAAAAATAATAAAATAAAAATAATAATTCTCTCTCTCTCTAGTTTTTATGTTGAATGGCTACTGTTCTCTGCTTTACAACAAATCATTTGCACACACATTTCTGTCATTTTTTCTATCTGAAGCTTTGCCTGCATGCAATATTGACGGTCTCTGTGTTTAGCGCGAAAGCTCACGTGATTGCTGATAAAATTCGTGCAGGACAGTCGTGCCGTGTACCAGCTGCATTGACGCGATTATCAGTTAAACTGACTCGCAACGTGTGCAATATCTCACGACCTCCCGAGTGTCCGATCCTGGTCCGAACTCGCACCGTGTACGCCCGCCTTTAAGGACGTGCACAAGCACTGAGAGAATTCCTGGCTCCATGGCTCCTTAGGGAGTCCTCATCTCCGTTTTATTTTCTTTACTAAGTTTTATTTTCATATTCGTTTCTCCCTCCACAAAGGGAAATGAACTCTGAATCATGTTTCTGGCAACTTCACGTTTCGGTGAACCTTTAAACTTCGCACGAGTCTGCTCGCCCCAAAGACACGAGGAAACACGCCCGCTCTAAAAAGAGATCTTATTCAGCAACAAAGAGAACCATTTTGCAAGATAAGTTTATTGAACTTTTAATGTGATTTGATTCCTTGCTGTCTCTCAAGGTTACATTGCCTGTGATTTTGCCATGCTGAGATCATTTCGGTGATCTCTCTCATCCTGAACTTTAGTTTCACTTTCTCCCTTTCATCCTCTCCCTCTCTCATCTCCCAGATAGCAATTACATTTGGGCCACATGTGGGTATTATCTGGCACATATGGCCTAGATGTGGCATGGCTGAACAGATATGGGCCAAATCGTAGCCATATTTGTTTTGCCATAACTTTAAAATCTGCGGGAAATGCTCTCTTGGTTCACAACTGATTTTGAGGTATATGGCCCAGATAACAACGAACACATGAGGACCATATGTGGTTGAGCTATGGCACACAGTGAGAAACACCGACTTGTGGTAAACATTTGGCTTATACGTGGAAAAACACAGGAATCCTGAAATCAAGTGCGGCAAACATCCGCCGTTCCACATCTCAGGTTGCTATGCATCTTCCCTCCTATTGGTGGAGTGAGACTACGGCGCGAGTTTGACTGGGACGCTGGCCAGCTGACGCCATTTAGGCTACTCTGCTTTCCTCACGACTGTGTACATTCAGGTAAGTGATGTTTTGGCATTTTAAAGTCCTATAAATGAAATATGCAGCATTATGTGTGTGGTATATGGGGAAGGTTTTCTCTGTTATATTAGAATTGTCCCCTAGGTGGCGATGGGAGCTCAGCAGTCAAAATGGGATGTGTACAGCTAGCTGAAGAAGAGTCTGTCAGCCTGTTATGCTCTGTGTTTGCTCATGCCAGTGTGAAGTAAAGCTCTTTGCTAAACGCTACCTCGCTGTCCGTCTTCCTTGTATGAGTGCACAGGATACTACATTCTTCCCCCCTTAAGCTCTTACAACATACACTTCTTGTGAAAAACAATTTTTTTTTTTTTTTTTAACACTCATAGTCCTTTAAATAACGGGGCTTTGATACAGTTCTCAACGACCTTCGTACCACGGCAGTCGAAGGTTGTGACTGCATTTGAGTACCTGGAGGTTGAATGTCCAGCCCTGATGTTTCGGCCTGTTCTAAAACAGACCTTGCCACACCCGTAGTGTCTGCTTCTGGAGCTAAACAGCTGTCGACCTGAATGGAACTCTCTGGCGCCGTAAAAGCTGCAGCGGCCGATTCAGACAACGGCTGGTTCCATGGTTCCATAGGTCCCATGATCTCGGGTTCTGCCAAGTCCTTGTCTTCTGAGCTTGCCAATATCTGGTCGACGTGCCTGCGCACAATATTACCATCTCCCAGCATGACCTTGTAGGAGACAGGACCTGTGATCTTGGCAATGAACCCAGGGATCCACTTAGGTCCATGACTAAAATTCCTTGTGATCACGGCATCTCCCTCCTGGAACCTCCTCCCTAGACCTTGCTTGTCATGATGTTTCTTTTGAATGCACTGCTTCCGTTCCACATTCCTTTTTCGGTCCGGATGAATTAGGTCTAAGGTTGATCTCAACTTCCTGCCTTGTAACATTTCAGCAGGCGACAGCCCAGTAGTGGACTGGGGTGTAATGCGGTAACTAAACAATACTCTTGAAACTTTAGTGGTCAGGCTTCCTGCACCCGCCTTCTTCATCATTGACTTGAATGTCTGGACTGCGCGCTCAGCACAACCATTGGAGGAAGCATGATAAGGAGCAGAAGTAATGTGTTCGATTCCATTCTTCTGCATGAACTCTTTGAATTCAGCACTCACAAAACATGAGCCGTTATCGGACACAATGGTTTCTGGAATTCCTTGATTGCTAAAACTCTTCCGGAGACACTCAATCGTAATGGCTGAAGTTGAGGTTGTTACAGGGTAAACATCCATCCATTTGGAATGAGCGTCCATCAGGATCAAAAACAGGTGCCCCATGAATGGTCCCGCATAGTCAATGTGTAACCTTTGCCATGGTTTGCTCGGCCACTCCCAGGGATGAAGTGGTGCTGGAGCTGGTGAATTACGATGTTCTTGGCATGTAACACATCTTTTAACTACAGCTTCGATGTCGGCATCTAACTTTGGCCACCAGAAATAGCTTCGCGCTAATGCCTTCATTCTAGTGATGCTAATGTGACCGTGATGGAGTTGCTGTATCAAGGCATTCCGCCCTGGTGGCGGCACTACTACGCGTGAGCCCCACAGTACACATCCATCTTGCACACTTAACTCGGTTTGCCTAACAGCATACGGTTGGAAAGCTGGGTCCCGGTCTTGAGGCGGCCAACCATGTTGGACGAACTGCGCCACTCTGGACAGCACAGGATCTCGGCCGGTCCATTTGTTCATCGCAGCTGCCGAGACGAGGGTCACATTCTCCATCATCAGCACCCGTTCCTCCTGTCCTTCCTTGCCAGCCTGTTGAGGTAGAGGGAGTCGACTCAACGCATCAGCATTGCTATGATGTTTCCCCGGCTTATAAACCATTTCGTACTCATACGCTCTCAAGGTTACTGCCCACCTCTGTATTCGAGGGGAAGCCATTTGAGGCACAGCCTTCATCTCATTGAAGAGAGACAGTAACGGTCTATGATCAGTGCAAATGACAAACCTTCTGCCATATAAATATTTATGGAAACGCTGAATGCCAAATATCACTGCCAGACCTTCTTTGTCCAGTTGGGAGTAATTCGCTTCAGCTGACGTTAGTGTCCTTGACATAAAACTGATCGGTCTCTCCTGGCCATTTGGCATGCGATGCGACAACACCACGCCCACTCCATAAGGAGAAGCATCGCAGGACAGGATCAGATCTTTTTGGCTGTCATAATGCACTAACACATCCGATGACTGCATGAGCCGCTTAGACTCCTCAAAAGCTCTCTCTTGCTCTACCGCCCATTTCCAGGTGGTTTCCTTCCTTAACAGTTCATGTAAAGGTGCCAACAACGTTGACAAGTGTGGCAGGAACCTGTTGTAATAGTTCAGCAGACCCAGGTACGCTCTCAATTCTGTGACATTGGTCGGTGCTGGGGCTTCTTGTATGGCCCGGACTTTATGTGGCAAAGGATGAAGTCCAGAAGCATCCACCTTATAACCCAGGAACTCTGCTTCTTGTTCCAGGAACACACATTTGTTACGCTTTAGGCGAAGACCAGCTTCCTGCAGCCGCGTTAACACCTGGTTCAGTGTTGTAAGGTGATCTCGGTCACTCTGACCCGTCAGCAAAATATCGTCCAAATAGACAGCCACGTTCGGAATGCCGCCCAGCAGACTCTCCATCAGTCGATGGAATATGGCTGGACTGGAGGAAACCCCAAAGGGCAGACGATTCACCTGGAACAAACCCTGGTGTGTATTAATAGTGACATATGGCTTGGATGTCTCATCAAGTATTACTTGCTGATACGCATGGCTCAGGTCCAGTTTACTGAACTTTTCACCGCTTGACATCTTCTCTAACAAGTCCTCCAATTTCGGTATTGGATACTGCTCAAGCTTCGACACCTGGTTGACAGTGAGTTTGTAGTCTCCACAAATGCGCACAGAATTATCAGCTTTTAACACCGGCACAATTGGGGCTGCCCACTCTGAGAATTTCACTGGTTCAATAATTCCCTGGTTCATGAGTCTCTCTAACTCCATTTCCACCTTCTTCCTCATCGCATAGGGCACTGGCCTGGGTTTATAAAACTTAGGAGCCACGCCTTCTTTAACGTAAATTTTCGCTGGTGGGCCTCTCCAGGTGCCCAATTCCTCCTTGAAAACCTCTTCATGCTGCCTTAGCACATACTGCAATGTCAATCCTGGCTGCTCCATCTTATTGATACGAACACAGTTCAATCCCAGCTCCTTTATCCATGCCCGGCCTAACAGATTTGGTCCTGGGCCCGCTACAACCACTACTGGTAACTGTTTGACTTGGCCGTTGTACTTTACTATAACCTCTGCCGCTCCTAATGTTGGTACTTTTTCGCCCGTATAGGTTTTCAAAGTCATTGAGCAGTCCTGCAACTCTTGTGCACCCCCTGCGGTCCATAACTTGGCATACTCAGCCTTTGACAAAATCGTCACACTACAACCAGTATCCACTTCGAACTCCACAATGTTCTTATTTATGTGAAGTTGTGCAGTAATGGGGTCTACTTTCGTTAACTTTGGCTCTGTTAGATTGTACATAGTAAATACATCTTCATCACTAGTGACATTCTCTGGAAATTCCCTTATGTGATGCGCCCACTGCTTTTTATCATTTTTGAAATTTCCTACCGACTGCTTGTTTTTTCCTCCCCCCTTAAAACTCTGGTCTGCAAAAGGCGAAGATCTGCACACTCTCTTCAAATGTCCCTTTTTACCACAGCCATGGCACTTTTCATTGATAAAACGACAATCTCTTGCCATATGTTCACCCCCACACCTGTAACAGGTCAACAGTGTTGCCTTCCCTGGCCCTCTCTGGTTTGACTCCACATTATGCACTAACACTTGGGATGCAGTTGTACTCATGGTGCCCTCCATTGTTTTCAGTTGCAAATCACGCACATCCCTATTTGCTGTCTCCATGGCCAGCGCCACTTTCAAGGCTTTTTCAAATGTGAGCTCCGGCTCCGCCAACAATCTCCTCTGCATGCGATCATCCGCTATGCCACACACGAGCCTGTCGCGTAACATTTCCTTCAATTTATCACCATAGTTACAATGTTGCGCGAGCTCTCGTAGCACTGCCACATACTCCGTCACAGTTTCATTCGCTGCTCTAGTCCTTGAATTGAACTTAAATCTTTGGACTATTTCACTGGGCTTCGGGTTATAATGTGACTGCAGCAGGTCAGTCAAATCCTTATATGACTTTTCACCAGGCTTATTCGGGCTCAATAAGTTTCTCATTAAACTGTATGTCCGACTGCCCACAGAACTTAACAATATTGCCCTCTTTTTTTCCTCATCCACAATCCCATTGGCAACGAAAAAATGTCCCAACACTTCGACATATTTCTCCCATGTTTGGGTCTGACTGTCAAAAGCAGTAAGTGTTCCTACCATTGCCATAGCCATCTCGACGTCTTGATTACCGTTAGCTTCCTCGTCATCCGACATCCGTCGAGTTTCAGCGTACTTGTACTCTCAAGCTTCTTATTGTTCTTTCTCTTTCGAGCTCACCAGCATCCTCGTCGCCAAATGTAGTATCCTGTGCACTCATACAAGGAAGACGGACAGCGAGGTAGCGTTTAGCAAAGAGCTTTACTTCACACTGGCATGAGCAAACACAGAGCATAACAGGCTGACAGACTCTTCTTCAGCTAGCTGTACACATCCCATTTTGACTGCTGAGCTCCCATCGCCACCTAGGGGACAATTCTAATATAACAGAGAAAACCTTCCCCATATACCACAATGTGTCAATATTGCATGTTATTATGCATTTAGTTATTCGTTTCATCGAGGAAGGGGTTTACTGCTATAACTTACAATACAGTTTAATGTAACTTAACTGTTAACTTAGGCTATAGCAGTTCGCTGGTTTGCCGTTTTAAATTAAGATGTGTTTGTTTATAAATCAACAGCTCACTGTCGTACACATATAGTATAGTTTGTCATTGTGTAGTAGCCTATTTGTGAATTAAGGCGACGCCGTCCAATGTCAGTGTTAGTAACGTTACTGTTTGTCAAAAAACCTAGGCTAAATCCTATTTTGTGTTCACAATCATTCAACTAATCATAATAATATAAAAATGCCAAGAATAAATACATTAATACGTGTGCATTATTGTATGTAGCCTATCTTTTTATGTATCTAACTCTGAAATGATATTATTCAACCAAGACTTTTTCTCATGACTTTTCCCTCTTTAAAATTAAAGTTGTAACGTCTTTCGATACAATACCTGATTAAAATAACTTGTTAACATGAACTAATAATGAACTGCACTTCTACAGCATAATATTAATGTGTTAATGTTAATTTCAACATTTACTAACACATTCAAATAAAAAATTTTACTTGTTAACTTTAGTAGGCCTATGCACTGTGAACTTACATGAACAAACAATGAATTGCTGTATTTCTGTTAACTATCAATTAATTGAACGGCCATTCACTGCCATTATAAAGCTTGGAAGAGGCAGGAAATGTTTATAATTACTCTGATTTCTAACGATAGAGATTATATACCATGCTATGGTATACTGTCATACCGCCCAGCCCTAATGTGCGGTATGGGTGGGGCTGGGGCAATGACAATAATTTCCATATTAAAAACCTAGAAAATATGGTTTCAGATGGAGTAAGTAATAGTTTATAGGGTGGTCTATTTAAATGCATATTTCAACCACTTACCCAATTTTTTTTCCCTATCAGATTACCTATCTTGGTCTGGTTGGTGGCTTTGACCTGGATAACACCGTGTGGAGAGTGCTGAAAAGCACTTTTACAACTGCTGTGGCACGTTATGAATTGGAGAGAAGTCAATGGGAAGATTGGTGTCCAACGCCTGGTCGTAAAGGAAGTTGTCATTGGTGAGACCTTTTTTAGAAGTCCCTTTTATTTGTATTGCACTGCACAATACACAACTTTTCAAAACCGCTTTACAGAACATTGTATTTTTATTTTTGTTATCTCAGTAATAGTAATAGTCACAAATTCATGCCGTATGACTTAGTGCAGGCGCTAACGGCTCCAGGTTTATCTCGTAAATTACTCCACTAATAATGCCCACTTCTACAGTAGTACAAATAGGTTCTGTGCTCAAAAAACGAGGCATTAGAAAGTTTGTAAGTACATCAGGAGTTTATTTAAATAACACTTGCCTGACGGTGAATGCTACTGCTAACTCGGACGTTGAGGTCACTTCAGTGATTTGGGAAAAGCATGTAAAAGTCCTCACAGAAAGCGATGCGTAAGGATGAAGTGTATTATTGTTTATCAGAAGCAATCGAAATATTATTGTAATGTTGTTGTTATTATGAATGCATTATAAATAAATAAAAATTATTTACAGTATTTACAGTATTATTATTTAATAATAATTACAGGGGATGGGGTTAGCTATTCTGGTTTTCCCTCTTTTTTTGTCATTACCTGATCACATCCGTGGCTCACTTAAGTGACTATTATTATTATTGAAATTATTATTGAAACTTGCCAGCCCAGAAAGTTAGTAAAGACATTGTTAAAATAGTCCAAGAATACAGTGGCTCAATCTTAAGTTTATCAAGTGTCGAGAATACTTTTTGTGCGCAAAACAAGCAAAAATAACGACTTTATTCAACTCTTCATTTTTTCTCTAAGTGAGTTCACATAGTGTAACAGCACAGCTGTGTTGTACGTCAGAACGTAGGCCAGCATCCCACACATGACCAGCGTCGGCCAATAGTGAGTCTACGCTCCGACGTACAACACATAAGTTGGGAAAAACTTGAGGGTAATTACAGACAGAATTTTCATTTTTGGGTGAACTAACCCTTTATGTTCCTCCTTGCATTCAGTACTTGGCCCATTATTGTTTTGTGTTTCTGCTTCCAAATTGTCTCGCATCATTGCGGATTATCTTGAGTTTACTTTGTGTTAGTTAAAAAACACTTATTTTTGTAGACTCTTTGGACTAAAACATGACATTAATGCTATCTGTGTTGGTGTGTTTTTACATTAGAGTGTGCATGTCTTTAAAAAAAAAAGCAGAATACATGCAGTGCTGTAAATTTTAACCGGTTATTGGTGCAGAAGTATTCTAAAAATCGTAATAATTTGTCATAAGGAATTACGGTATAATTCTGGCCCACATATTGAAAAATACAATTTGCAATTCCTTTTGAAAATTTACTGGAAAAAAACTTTCATACAGTGGTAGTTCAGAGGTGTACAATTTGTTAATAATTGCAATTAAAATGTTAAAGGAAATTTACATGAATTATTTTTTTCTTCATTATCCTGCAGCTCTAGCTTCCAGGTTGTATTGCTGCTAACATTATTTAAATTCTTCTTTATTGCAGGTGCAGTCAGGCAGAATCCCCTTACTGGAAAAGATCAACACATTGCCGACCCTCATTGGAGACTTCTCTCTTCTCTGAGCTTTGGTGTAAATAATTTGCTTTGAATGCTATTTATATTATTAATTTGTATTCTTCAATGTTTTCAACTGAATTCTACTTAAAATAAGTACAACTGAGTAGCTGTAATTCTATGTATTCTTAAATGTTTTCAACTGAAAACTACTGTAATTATTAAATTCAACTCTGTTGCTGTAATTATATTTATTTTTATGAAATGTTTTCAACTGAATACTACTGTAATTATTATTCAACTCTTGCTGTAATTATATTTATTTTTATGAAATGTTTTCAACTGAATACTACTGTAATTAAGTACAACACTTTAGCTGTAATTATTTAAATGCTTGTCAAAATAAATAGTTTTGAGTGCATTTGTTGTTGAGTGTTTAATTTACCTGTGAGTTAAGACTTTACTGTCAGCTGCATGTGGGCCACATAAGGGCCGGTAGATTTTAACAGAACTCAACCATACTAAAGTTGCATACCAGGCCCACATATGGGCCACATGAATTTGTAGTATTTGGCTCATGCTTGGTGGAGTTATGGCAGTCCTTAGGTTCAGTTCTGGCAAAGGAGATGTGGGCCATATCTGGGCCGGCAAACACAAACTAATCTGGGCCACAGCTCAGCTGTTTATCTGGCCCACATCTTTGCCAAAGGTAATTTGCTGACTGGGCTGTTATTCGTTTAGTCTTGTATTTTGTTTACGTGTCCTGTACATACATATTTACTTGTGTAAATTGTAGTATTTTGTATTCCTTAGTTCAATGTATTAGTCCAATTATTAAAATTCCATATATACTTGATTGATCCTGTCTATAATTCTCACATTACGAGTCCCTGAAATGTTTGATCTAGCTACAGCAGGGGTGCCGATCGACTGTCCTGCACAGTTCATCTCCAACCCTAATCAAACACACCTGCCTTTAATTTTCAAGTGATCCTGAAGACCTTAATTGGTTGCTTCAGGTGTGTTTGATTAGGGTTGGAGATGAACTGTGCAGGACAGTCGATCGGCAGGAGCAGGATTGGGCACCCCTGAGCTACAGGCTTTACAATTTGATTATGGTTTAGTAACCTCAATTTTATAAGGACAAAAAGAATGGTTTCATGGCCAGAAGCTATTGCTTTTTGAAATTATAAGAAGTGATAACTTTATTGAGAAAGTTAGTAAGTTAATCTTATGGTCGTTTGCGGGACAAACAACTGTTCGATAATTACATTAATTTTCCATTAAGGGTTATCTCATAATCGATCTGAAATAGGATTATTGATATATGAATGATGAATTATAATTCGTTGTGACTGATTATTCATATATACAAATCGATCTATTTTCAACTTCGAATAAATTAATGTAACTGTAATATGCAAAATATTAATCATATTCAAGATTAATTATTAAAATTCCCTATTGATCATTTGAGCTAAATGTTAAATGTCAAGTCAAGTCAAGTCAACTTTATTTATATAGCGCTTTTCACAATACAGATTGTATCAAAGCAGCTTCACAGAATTAAATAAAATAGTACATCAGTGTTTGTTTCTGGTGTAAAACATCCACGTTTGGTAATGCAGATCAATAGCACTGTTGAATCGATTAATCAATTTAAGTATCCCCAACTGAGCAAGCCAAAGGCAACAGTGGCAAGGAACCGAAAAACTCCATCAGGTGACCTAATGGAGAAAAAAAAACCTTGGGAGAACCCAGGCTCAGTCGGGGGCCAGTTCTCCTCTGGCGTTTATGAAGTAGAGACCGGATTTAACTGTAAGATTAAAAGTATTATATGAATGCCTGGCTGAAGAGATGTGTCTTTAATCTAGTTTTAAACTGGGAGAGCGAATCTGAGCAACGAACAGTATCAGGAAGGTTATTCCAGAGTTTTGGAGCTAAATGTGAAAATGCTCTCCCTCCTTTGGTGGATCTGGATATCCTAGGTATGACCAAAAGCCTCGAATTTAGTGATCTTAAAGAGCGCGATGGATTATAGGGCGATAGAAGATCCGTTAAATAAACTGGAGCTAAGCCGTTTAGGGCTTTATAAGTCAGTAGCAATACCTTGTAATTAATACGGAACTTTATAGGTAACCAATGTAGTGATGATAAAATTGGTGTTATATGGTCAAACTTTCTTGATCTAGTAAGAACTCTAGCGGCGGCATTTTGGACTAACTGTAGCTTGTTTATTGAGGATGCAGGACAACCAGCTAATAAAGCATTACAGTAATCTAGTCTCGAGGTCATGAATGCATGAACTAACTTTTCTGCATCAGAAACTGATAGCATGTTACGTAACTTAGCAATATTTCTAAGGTGAAAAAAGGCTGTTTTTGTAACATGAAATATGATTTTCAAAAGACAAGTTACAATCTAATATAACACCCAGGTCTTTTACTGTAGAGGATAAAGTAACAGGACACCCTACTATGTTAAAGTTGTATTGTGAGAGGTTTTGTGGGTGGTTTTTTGAACCGATAAGTATTACCTCAGTCTTATCTGGATTTAATAAAAGAAAATTGTGCGTCATCCAATCTTTTATATCTTTAACACACTCTGTCAATTTAGATAATTTAGCGTTTTCATCCGTCCGTGATGAAATATATAGTTGAGTGTCATCAGCATAACAATGGAAACTAATTCCATGTTTCCTTATAATATTTCCAAGTGGCAGCATATATATTGAGAATAATAGAGGGCCTAACACAGATCCTTGCGGCACTCCATAGTTTACTGGAGTTATGATCGATTTTTCTCCGTTTAAATAGACAAAATGGTAGCGGTCAGATAGGTATGATCTGAACCAGCTTAATGCTTGTCCTTGAACACCGGTATAGTTTTGTAGCCGATCTAAGAGTATTGTGTGATCTATAGTATCGAACGCAGCACTAAGATCAAGTAAAACTAGTATTGAGATACAGCCTTGGTCAGAAGCTAAGAGTAAATCATTTGTGATTTTAACAAGCGCAGTTTCAGTGCTATGATGCGGCCTGAACCCAGACTGAAACTTTTCATAGGTGTCATTTTCTTGCAAGAAAGAGCCCAGTTGGGCAGACACAACTTTTTCTAATATTTTGGACATAAAAGGAAGATTTGAAATGGGTCTATAATTTGCTAGGTTATTTGGGTCTAATTGTGGTTTCTTAATGAGAGGTTTTATAACTGCCAGTTTAAATGTTCTTGGAACATGACCTAAAGATAAAGACGAGTTAATAATATTGAGGAGAGGCTCTTCCACTATAGGTAACACTTCTTTCAATAGTTTAGTTGGTATGGGATCTAATAAACATGTTGTTGTTTTAGAGGAAATGATAAGTTTATTTAACTCTTTTTGTTCTATAGTTGTAAAGCACTGTAATTGTTCTTGCGGGGTGATAATCGAGGCTGAATTATAAGGCGCGATTGAAGATTGAACGTTTACAATTGTGGATCTGATGTTTTCTATTTTCTCCGTGAAAAAATTCATGAAATCATTACTACTAAACTGTAACGGAATATTTTGTTCAGGTGACGCTTGTTTATTTGTTAGTCTAGCCACGGTGTTAAATAAGAACCTAGGATTGTTTTGGTTATTTTCTATTAGTTTGCGGAGGTGCTCAGCCCTGGCCGCTTTTAGGGCCTTTTTATAGCGTGACGAACTGTCTTTCCAAGCGATTCTAAAAACCTCTAAATTAGTTTGTTTCCATTTACGCTCTAAATTACGGGTTTCTCTCTTTAGAACACGAGTAGTATTGTTGTACCATGGTGCTTTAATTTTCTCTCTGACCTTTTTTAGTCTCATAGGTGCAACAATATCCAATTTTCCAGAGAGAATGGTGCTCATAGTGCTGGTTAGTTCGTCTAGTTCATCTGTTTGTTTAGGTTCAGGCAGCAGCTGAGACAGATCCGATAAGCAATTTGAAAAATTATCTATGGTGGATGGAAGGATTGTTCTGCCTAAACGATAACGCGGCGCAGCATGATATATTACCGGGGTACGTAATATGCAAGTTACCATGTAATGGTCAGTTACATTATCACTTTGCGGAATGATATCTATATCGGTTGGATCGGTTCCATGTGATATAATTAAATCGAGTGTATGATTAAAACGATGAGTTGGTCCGGTAACGTTTTGCTTAACCCCAAAGGAGTTTAATAAATCTATAAACGCAGCCCCTAACGTATCATTTTGATTATCTACGTGTATGTTAAACTCTCCAACAATTAATATTTTATCGACATTGACCAATGGATCTGAGAGAAAATTTGCAAATTCTTTTAGGAAATCAGCGTAAGGCCCTGGTGGTCTATATACGGTAGCCAAGGCTAAAGATAATAGGGATGTTTTTCTATCATCTAAGAGCGTAACATTTAGTACAAGTACTTCAAATGAAATAAACTTATAACCCGTTTTCTGAGTAACATTGAGAATATCTCTATAGATAGTTGCAATACCGCCGCCACGACCAATCAGACGGGGCTCGTGCTTATAGGAGTATCCTGATGGAGTAGACTCATTTAGACCGAAATAATCATTTGGTTTAAGCCAGGTTTCAGTAAGGCAAAGTACATCGAAGTTATTATCTGTGACTATTTCATTTACAATAACTGCCTTAGGTGTGAGTGATCTAATGTTTAAAAGACCTAGCTTTAGATATTGTTTTTGTTTACTAATAGCAACATTTTCTGTTTTAATAACAATTAGATTTTTCCTAGATCCTGCAGTAGATTTATTATTTGATCGCACTAAACGAGGAATAGACACAGTTTCTATGCAATGTTCTACACTAGTATTTATATCAGTTAATTTGGTGCAGCAGAGACTATGATTTGGACTTTTGGTTACTAGTCAAAAGGTATTTAACATTTTGGAGATGTTATCTGACAGAAGATCCGATCCGAATCTGTTTGGGTGTAAGCCATCAGCACGGTAAAGCCTAGGACGCTCCCAAAACAGTTTCTAATTATTTACAAAGAGCAGTTTCTGCTCAGTGCACCATGACATTAACCATTCATTAAGCGCAAATAATCTACTAAACTTGTCATGTCCTAGACGGTACGTGGGAAGCGGTCCTGACACAATGATCGTTATATCAGGCGATGTGCTGCGTACCGTATCCATCAGATTCCTGAAGTCTTTCTTCAGAACTTACGTCTGGCGCAGCCTGATGTCGTTCACTCCCGCGTGCAATACCAAAGTTCCGACGCGCTCGTTATCGTTCAGAATCTCGGGAACGCGAGCAGCGATTTCAGAAACACGAGCACCAGGAAAGCAGTGACTGTGCACCTTATTTTTACCTGATGTAGCATGGACGTGCCGAACAATGGAATCACCGATGATCACAGCATCGCGTTCTGTTTCGCGAAGAGCGGAGAAGCGGTTTTGTGTGGATAACTCGAAAACCGGGAGGGTCGGAGAGGGTCTTGGTCTAGACCTGACTCGCGTCTTCCGCTGCGGAAATATCCAGGCTTCGTGGTGGCGTGTTGGAGCCGGAGTGAACGAGACCATGGCTGATCGCGACCTTGGCGCTTGGGACCGATGCCGAGTAACGCACGGAGTAGGCGAGGTCGGAGTCAGCGGGTTAGTAACATTAATCTCTGATTTGTGAGCATCAGCGCGTGATGTTTCAAGAGCCAAACGCCGGTCTCTCAGCTCGGCCTGTCTCACTAAAAGGTCGTGGATCTGTTTCTCAACAGCTTCCAGCTCAGACTGTACCGCGTGCAGCTCAAATGTGTCCTCACCTGCACCAAAAGGTAGACTACATACATCTGATATATTCGCCATTTTAACAGATGGACAGTAAGTTAGCAACGACACTACCAGTGATGCTATCAATTAATCCTAATTTCTGACAAGCGTCTTAGATATAATCCGTCTTTTAAGTGGTACGGGTGTAGAGTAGACGCACGATAGGTGAAAAATGTTTGTAAGTGAGTGTTGAGAAGACGCGTTCAGCCGTGATCCCCGGGAGTAACCTATAAGAGTATCCAGCGTTGGATCACTAACAGGCTTGAGACACGTCTGCTCAACAGTCCGCGTTGTAACTATGAGGTTTGAGCAGTAGTGCTTCTCAGTGAGGAAAAGTGGAAAATGTTTGTTGTAAGTGAGTTTAAAGAGTAAAATCAAGAATTATAAATCAAATTGATAGAGCTCCAAAGACAACAACGCGTTCAGACGCGACGCATGTAAATGTACTACTAATGCCAGTGCGGTTACAGTTATATTTGCCCAGAAATCTAATAAAAAAATAATAATTAATAAAAATAAAATAAAATAAAATAAAATAAAATAAAATAAAAAAAGCCCAGCCCAGGTAAAAAAAAAAAAAAAAAAAAAAAAAGACGTAGGTTTATATTTTTTTCTTTTATCCCACTTATTACATGATTAATTGCCAAATAAATAGAAAAAGGGTTTTATAGTGCATGTGGTGGAAGAAAAAATGGCAGCAAGTTGCAATAACTATTTAAACTGCTTATCAATAAAAGTTTAAATAGTCATGCAAGTGTGTGCCTAGCCCGGTAAATCACAATATCTTTCTATATGTCATACAAATCCAAAAATGTTATTTGAATTAGCTCTGATGTTTTAAATTATGTATATTTTTCTTTAAATTGCACACTTGCTGCTGTGGCTTTAGTACTTGAATGTATTGTTCATTTATTAATTGAAGGGTATCATGTATCTGGAAGCTGTGGCAACCATAACAGCTCTGTATTCTCATGGCTACCTTGTTTTGAATGATACATTCTCCATGGATTCATTAGAGGTTCCACCCATATGTATGCATCACAAGGGTTTGGATGCAGCAGAACATTTGTGCAGCCTTGAAAAATGGTTGTTGTTGAATCTATGCTGAATTATTACAGCACAGTTACATTACTGGGTGCTTTTCTTCTGTTATTGTTTTTTTATCGACTTTCCTGTGACTCCACATCTCAAAAAGAGGGAAAAGAGCCACCGGGACCCAAACCTCTGCCGCTGCTGGGGAACCTGCTGTCCCTTGACCTCAAGAGACCCTTTGACACCCTTTGTGAGGTGAGAACTTGACATAGACACATTTCAACAATTATAGAAACATTTTAACAGATGTCTTTCTTTGTGTCCTCCAGCTGTCCAGAAATTACGGGAATGTTTTCCAAGTGTTTTTGGGTCCTAAAAAAGTTGTGGTACTAGCTGGACACAAAACTGTTAAAGAAGCTCTTGTGAACTACGCAGAAGAGTTTGGGGAGCGAGATATTACACCATCTTTCAGGATAATTACCGATGGTCATGGTAAGAATTTTGCATTTAAATCAGTTCTTAATTTACCATCCAAGGGCAAGATTTGCTTACAGCTTGCGGCAAACCATTTTTTGGCATAAAAAAAATACTTTCAGGATTAACTAAAGACACACAGTGAAAAATTAGCACTGAAAAAGCGTGAGCACAGTTATTTTTGCTGCTGACATTATTGCATATTCATTTGTAGGAGTTTCTCTTTCAGAAGTAAAATTTTTGAGAGGAAAGTATTTAAATGAATCATGCAAGATGATTTAATAAGGTTTACGCTCAAACGCTCAATTTACTTGTATTTGCTCCATTATTTACCACAAAAAAAAGCATGTCTTAAACCATTTGTGCTTTTCTTGGTAGATTGTTTTGGTCATTATGGAAATGATCCGGCTGTGTCTGTATTCTTCAATGTGTGCGTCATCAGTAGATCACATGCAGAACTTTCCACTCCCATCTGTGCTTTTTTGGGATTGCGCTCTCATGCTAATTTGCCCTGTTTAGTAAATCTGGCCCCAGGTGTGTTGAGTGCTATGCTGTTTGTTATGTAGCATAAATGAAAGCTGTGATCATGTGCTGGCATCTCATTGTGTTGGTTAGTTTTTAGAGGTCAAGCACCAAAGGTGATCGTTGTCGTTCTTATTATTATTCTTCTGCTCTGGAAGTCTATGGCACCACATAGACCTGCTTGTGGGAAAGTTATTAAATTTAGCACACTAATTGAGGACAGTCTGAAATGTCACCATAGCAAGTTTGGTATCTCAAACTCAATCCCTCTAGCGCCACCAACTGTCCAAATTTGCACTTATGTTTATGTTACAGTTTTTCTTGATTGTTTACACACATTTTCTGGTACTTGAGACACAATGACCACAACATGTAACTCATTCACCAACCCCCTGAGCCAATTCTGCTAAACTACAAGCACAATTCCTGCTTTACACTCAAATTGCAGATCTAAAACACACTTTTTTCAAAACACTACACACAATTCTCTGCTTTTGGCACAATTTTCATGCAGAAAATCTCTTGTTTTCACAAGGAACACACTGCCATTCAAATATGCACACAGACTCTTCACATGGGCAAACACTCGTCACACACAGTTTTACAATAGCAATCTGGGGTGCGTTCTCCGATAACGTTGTCTCTTAGCGCGCTACGAAGACTCAAAAGGTACACCTTAACTACAGGTATACCTTTCCTACGTGTGTTCTCCGAACTATACCTTAGGATGTTGCTTAAGGTAAACCTTCTTAAGTTCGACCTTAGCAGGCGCTGTCCATGGTGGAGGCACTGAATAGGTTGATATCGATGCCTCGATGATCGATTGTGCGCTTTTTCCTTCACAGCGGTATAGGGAAAGTATTGAGAAAACAATGTTCTTTATAAAGAAGCGTTTTAGAAATAGTACAAACTGCATTTATCGGGGCTCATTGAAATATGTACATGCAGAAATAAATATGAGTATGTGTTTATAATTTAGAAAGTGTGCAATCCCAAACCCTCACGGCCATAAGTGTGTTAATTTTCTCCACAACGTTTGCTGATTATCCACCAGCCATGTAGTTGACATACACTAACTGGCTCCGCGGACGGCGCCGTCTTTGATTTAAAACAAGTACTCGCTGCCATAGCTATAAAGTTTGTGTAAACTCATCTTTCTTTATATACTGTAGACTCCTAAGCCTTTTCTGTCAAATGGTTCGCCAGCTGATGTGCCTCAGGATAGTAATTAAAAAAGCTAACAACCATTAGTGTATGGAAACTTTATTAATGAAAACACTTCCATACACTGGGTGTAGGCTATAACAACTTAAGTATTTTATGTGTAAAATTTTAAAGTAAAGTAAAAATGTAATTTTAACACTAAATCAGATTTTATATTAAATGTTCATATAAAATTGCCTATGTGTAATTAAACTGCAATGTAAAAAAGCTTTTTGCGTAGTGGTGGCCACTAGCGGTATGAACTGTCAGCAGCGATAAGGTATAGCTAAGAGCGCTCCAGACCAACCTTACGAACGTATGACTTGCAGGAGATATACTTAACTAAGAAGGTTTCGGAAACCACGTATTAACGATAAGGTACTTCTTAAGGTACAACTTAAGAACGACGTAGCGTTAAGGTAGTTTCGGAGAACGCACCCCAGAGCTTTAGCATAAAAGGGCAACAGGTGATCTCTTCAATGGAGCAATGGATGACAACATTGGATTTTTTTTTATTACTGTAACTGTATACAGTAAATTCTTCTGTTGTTTTGTATGTAGACCACTGTATGTCCTACTTTGTGTTGGTTGGGATGTACACTGTGTACATTGTTTTTGTGGGAAAAATAAAATATATTTGTTACCGTGTATTTGTGTGTTCTGAGTATAAAAACAATATTCTCAGATATTTTACAACACACTTATGTATGTACTGTCTGTAGAAAGTGTAAAACTGAACAAAAAAAGGCCTAAGTCATTATGATGAATGGAGAAGAAGTGTTTTCCATTCATCATAGTGTTTTACATTGAGCACATCAGTGTTCAACTGGTTCTTATAAATGTATATTCATATGATGGTTTGTGTGTGTCATTTGAAAACAAAATACCATTTTGAGAAGAAATAACATTGTTTTGAATGTAAAGTTTCATTTTGCAGGAGAATTGAGGGGTTTTGCCCATTGTGTGTGTGTTTTTGGATTTGTGTGTAGAGTTCTGAGAATATGAGGCGTGCTTTCAGAAAATGTGTGTAAACAATCGAGAAAAACTGTAATAACATTTGAACTGTACAGGCCCGTTCACACCAAGGACGATAACTATAAAGATAACGATAAAGATATAATTCTAAAAATCGTTCTCCATATTAAAGAATAACAGAGTTCACACCACAACTATAACGATAAAGATATGAGGAACGATATCGTTGGGATCACTTTCAGAACGATTTTTTTTTTCAGCTGTCAAACGATAAAACACTGACAGTCAATCAGAATCCATTCTAATTTAAAGGTCTCGCGCATTTAAAATGGGGCGCGCGAGCGCGTGCTTAGAATAAAAAGATTGTTATCGTTCGTTGGTGTGGACGCATATATAGTTATCTTTGTCGTTATCTTTATAGTTATCGTGCTTGGTGTGAACGGGCCTAGAAACAGAATATATATTTTCTTCTGATTCCTTGGCTCAAGACGATTTTATCCCTATGACGTCATTAAAATATTTCTGCGATTTAAAATTTTCCGAAATATTTTGGGCAATTTTGGCGCAGTTCCTTCTAGTGGTATGAAAGTAGATGTAGATATGAAGTAGATATGAAAAATGGCTATTTTTGCTTATAACTTCTGAACTTTTGGGCAAAAATCTCTTTAGATTAGGTGCAGCATGAATTTCCCCAGCATATTCCAAAAAATGCTAATAACTTTTGATTGCATTAGCCTATTGTAATGAATTCAGACCCAATGATTCCATGGATCATGCCGAGAACATACCAATTTTGCCATATTTGGCCAAACATCCTGTCATGATGCAAAATGACTCAAAACTCCAAAACGGCTTTATCTCTGCAATGCTTTGGCTTTTTGACACCAAACTTTGCTGGTGGTGTTATTGCCACCTTATTCAGACCACACCACAATAATTTAGTCATGGCGCCACCTATTGGTCAAAAGTGATAAACCATTAAATCAAATGATTGTACTTGTGATTTTTTCAGCCATTTTGCCTAAAATGGTCTCAATATGTCTTTAATTGCTCATTGTTGCAGTTGGTCTGATGCTCCCAGCCATGTCGGCATTACTTATCGTGTTCATTGTGCTTGGCCCTGATAATTGCTGCTTGCATCTATAGTCTGCTTACATCTATAGTCTGCTTATTGTTGCTACTGCAATTGGAGTTTTAATGCAGCCAAATGCAAGAAAATGTCTGATTGGGAATTTTCCAGACTTTCTCATTTCTAGACTTGTGAATGGTTTGTTCTTTCTGTGTTTATCAGGAATCCTTTTTTCCAATGGAGAGAACTGGAGAGAGATGCGACGCTTCGCTCTCAGCAACCTGCGGGACTTCGGGATGGGCAAGACAGGAAGTGAAGAGAAAATCATAGAGGAAATTCAGTATCTGAAAGGAGAGTTTGATAAGTTTGAAGGTACAAGCTGAAACACATTTATGGATTTCTGTAATCATGCTATTTTAAAGAATCCATTGAGAGACATTTGTTTTCTCTTCACAGGGAAACCCTTCGACACAACACAGCCTGTGAACTACGCTGTGTCAAACATCATCTCATCTATTGTGTACGGCAGTAGATTTGAATACACAGACCCACAATTCACAGAAATGGTCGACAGGGCAAATGAAAATATTCAAGTTAGTGGATCAGCTTCTATAACGGTATGGAAGTATGTTTTACTGTATGTATTTGGTGACTTCATAAAAAAAAAAAAAAAGAAAAAAAAATCATTAATACATGCATTTTTTTTCCTCTCTGTGTGTACTTGTAGCTTTATAATATATTTCCGTGGTTGGGTCCATTCCTCAAAAGCAAAAGGATTATTGTAAGAAATGTGTTGAAAAATAGAGCAGAAATTATGAGGTTGATCACTGGACTGCTGGAGACTCTGAATCCACACGACAGAAGAGGGTTTGTCGACTCCTTTCTCATCCGCAAACATAGTGATGAGGTACAGAAATCACCTTGTTCCATAGAAATACAGGAGAAAGTGAAAAGTAATCATCAGCTTGTCTATAAAAACTAATTTAAAAATAAAGTATAAAACTAATAATAGTATATAAAACTTATTATTTTTATTTTATTTTATTTAACTTAGTTATTAAATTAAAATGAAATATGAATATATTTGGGAACACTACAATAAGATTTTTTTTTTTTTTACCATTAGTTAACTACATTATTCATCATATATTAACAATGAAAAAAACTTCTAAAGCATTTAATTAATCGTATGTGATGTTATTTTCCATATTCACTTTGTTAAAATGAAAAGATATCTGCTAATTATTATTTAATAGACCCAAGTTAACATGAACTAAACATGAACTAACAAGAAACAGTTCTATTGTTATTAACTAACATTAAAAAAGATGAATAATTAGTGTAACAAAGGTATTGCTCATTGTTAGTTAATGTTAATGCTAACTAATGAGACCTTATTGTAAGGTGTTACAGATTGGTAGTTCTATTAGTACAATCTTTTTCAATCCTTGTTGTATCATAAGCCAAGGGTAAAAGTTCAGAAATGGGAAGTTTGCATGCCTATAACTCAAGAAATATTAAAGAGTAAACTACACCTGAATGAATTTCAATGTTTCAATTGTCTAATTTATTTAGTTTTGAATGCATTTTTAATGTATTATAATCAATGAAGAACTTTGAAATATTTTTTCCGTAGGATTTTATAAAAAGTATAAATTTGGGCTTTGTGGATTTTTTTTTACTTGTCAGCAATCCTGCAAGAAGGACACACACTTTCACCAGGAGAATCTTCTTGTGACGGTGGGAAATCTGTTTGCTGCTGGTACTGACACGACAGGAACGACTCTGCGCTGGGGTTTGATGCTCATGGCCAAATACCCTCATATACAGGGTAAAAACACAGTATTTAAAGTTTATATTCCCATGCTGATGTTTATTTGTGAAGGTTTAAAAAAAAAAAAAAAATCACATCAGCTGAATTCATTTGATTCGTAAAACACAAAAATATGCCATAATGCAGATCGAGTTCATGAGGAGATTGACCGGGTGATTGGTGGACGTCAGCCAGCGGTGGACGACAGGAGGAGCCTACCGTATACAGATGCTGTGATTCATGAAACCCAGAGACTGGCTAATATTGTGCCTATGAATCTCCCTCATAAGACCAGCTGTGATGTTCACTTCAATGGATACTTCATCAAGAAGGTCAGTCAGAAAAATACATATTTAGCCCTAGAAAAGATGCTATGTGCATCTTGAACATTGTCTTTTCTCCATTCTCTAGGGTACCACTGTCATTCCTCTGCTGACGTCTGTTTTGAAGGATCCAAGCGAATGGGAGAAACCGAACAGCTTTTACCCAGAACACTTCCTAGATGAGAAGGGCCAGCTTGTCAAGAGAGATGCTTTCATGCCCTTTTCTGCAGGTACACACTCAACTCTAAACACCCAGTTTTTTGAAGAAATTAACATTTAATTAGGAATTAAAAAAACAGTCTCACTCTCTCTAAAGGTGTTTTCTCTCTCTCTCTCTCTCTCTCTCTCTCTCTCTCTCTCTCTCTCTCTCTCTCTCTCTCTCTCTCTCTCTCTGAGTTTTACTGACATATAGCCTGACAACATCTGGTCTGACAGAAGACTGTACGTTATTTTATTTTTTATTGCTGTGAGAATGTTTTCTGTTGCGCGCAAATCCTGGAGATGAGCTTGGATAGGCTTAAATCGCTCACGTGGTGCATTTCTGTGTGAGAGACAGATTTCAACAATCACCCGTCAGAGACAACAACAAAGCCATAGCACAATGAAATTAGGCAACATATGATTTCGGGGGTTTACTATTGTCCGGTTTCATATTTGTCAGTCAACTTTTCAAAATACATTCGGGGCTACACTCAAAAGATTCAGGGCTGAAGCCCCGGCAAAATTGGCTGACGCCGCCTCTGGCCACACCTAACATCTTGATGTAGGTCTGGCTTGCCAGGCTAACATCCCAGCTAGCAGGGAACATTCTCGGAACGTTGGCTAACATTCCCTACAAGTTTGGTTAATGTTTTAAAGAAAACATTTGAATGTAATGTTCAAAGAATGTTTTGAGGATGTTTTCTCATTCCAAATAAT
Organism: Scardinius erythrophthalmus; assembly: GCF_964197995.2. Lineage (NCBI taxonomy): Eukaryota > Metazoa > Chordata > Actinopteri > Cypriniformes > Leuciscidae > Scardinius > Scardinius erythrophthalmus. The sequence goes on from NC_138221.1 coordinate 31,077,472, forward strand.
GTTTCTATAAGGTTAAATGTAAACTAAGATATAACGTTTTAACTGTAACATTTTGAGGATGTTTTCAGAGAATGTTATCCTACACAGCAAAAACTAAAGTGTTAAAATATGAGTGTTAAATGAACACTGAAGAGTGTTAAAATGAATGAGATAATGAAGTGATTAATTGAGTGATGATTGAGCATTATTGAAGACACCTGATGTTAACAAGCAGAATCACTGAAGGAGAAATCAAATTTTAAGTCACCATTATGGCGATAATTGTTTGCTTTAGTTGGGCTCTTGACCCTTAAACTACTAACTTTAGATTTTGTCTGGCTGTTGTATTTGAGTTATAACTCCCAGATGAACAAAGATAAAAGGTGATCAGGTGATGTTGTTTTCACATAATCATCATTTGACCTGAAACATTAAAGTTATTCACACTCAGTCAATTATCAGGTGCTTTTATACAAAGCGACTTACAACAGGGGACTAAAGTTTAGGAAGTTAGGTTTGCCTTGTTGATTGTAGCAGCCTGGTGGTTTTATAGCATACGATTTGTAGCATTTTCTATAGAATCCAAAATATTTCTTAAAAGTTCTGTTCAAAACATTTTAATTAGACACACAGACATCAAGATTCAGCCTGTGAATCTCAACAATGGTGACAATAATAAAGCATGTTGCAGCGCATTCTGGGTGCCACCAATCAAAACTCATTCATGGCTCCCATCATGCATTGCAGTATGAATAAATTATGATCTGACAGAGTCGGCGCCAGGGCAGATCTACTGGAGGGGCATTGGGTCATCGGCGGGGGGGCACTGACGTTTGACAAATATTTTGACGCAGTGGCGACATCATAGTCCAACACAGCACAAATGCTATATAAAACTAAACACGTTTATTATAATTATTATTATTATTATTATTACAATTACATGGCTTGGTTGAATTCTAATATATAACGCGGTCTGTTATTTCTTGATAACAGCCGCTGCTAAGTATAACGTTAACACACCATTGCCATGAAAAACAGAGCGTTGCTATGGACGCAGGACTTAACCGTAGAGACGGAACGGATTATTTTCTTTAGCGGAAGCAATACAATAGTTTTTAAATAAATAAACTCCTTTTTAAATCAATATTTTGTGTCAAATTATTGATTTATTTTGTTGGTAGCCATGTAATACAACCGCCTCGCTCTACATGATCCCTTACATATCTTCTTACAGGCAGCCAAGTATACACAAATGCAGATATTACTACACATTAATTGCGCAGATATTAACATAAATAAATACATAATCTCTGTATTACATACATACTACATTACATGTCTCCAATACCATCTCTGCTGTTCTTCTTCGTGCAATTTTTTTTATTCCCCAAACTACTTCAGAGGACACTAACGTTAACAACTCGCTGGCAGACAGGACAGACCAGCTTTTGATATGAAACAAAGTCTCATTTGGTAATTTCAAACACTTCAACTTTCAAATTTGGTAATTTTTTAAAGAAAAGTAAACAATACCGTTTTGTGGCTCTTGAATGTGTCGGACAGATCGCTGTAGAGCCTCAGTTAAAGGTGCCCTAGAATGTGAAACTGAATTTATCTTGGCATAGTTAAATAACAAGAGTTCAGTACATGGACATGACATACAGTGAGTCTCAAACACCATAGTTTTCTCTTTCTTATTTAAATCTCGTTTTTGAAAAACACCCCTGAAAAACAGGCGAATCTCCACATAACACCAACTGTGACGCAACAGTTGGGATCATTAATATGTACGCCTCTAAAAATTTGCATAAGCCAGCCCATGCTCAGTGCCAGGCGGAACTGCGCAGCCGAATCATCAGAAGTTCTGCAGGTGAAGAAACAAGCCAGGATCATAGAGAAAATGGCAGGTCTATCTATAATCTATCTATAATCGGATACCGCTACAGTATGGGATCAAATTCCCGCCAAATATATAGCGGTCGCGTATAAAAAAATAATAAGCGTGAATCAAAAATTTAAAAACACATGTAAAAATATACTGCACAAACTGAAAAAAAGAATGCAAAATGATCAGAATAGCAAACAACGTGGTCACGGATCAAAATATAATAAGCGTGAATAAAGAAATAACAAGCATGAATAAAAACTTTAAACACATTAAAAGTTATTTTGCACAAAACTTAAACTTATGGTCATGCTTTGTTAAAAAGTATGGTTTTATTACTGTGTACTTTGTGCTTTCTTGCATTTTCTGCTCATATTTTACTCTTTTGTACGCTTGTGATGTTTTTCTCTTCGCTCTTCTTTCTATGTTCTGCGCTTGCTCTTCCAAATGTTGCAGTTCGAGTTTCATGTAAATTAGGGCGGGCTTAAGCGTCACCATTGGTCCACTAGTTAAATTGACAGATACTCCTCTAGCCAATCAATCGAAGAGGGGAGTTGACGTCACACCAATGCGACTCGTGGCTACTGATGCTTACTTGTTATACAGGGGAAGACGACCATCAACAGGACACCTTTAAACTGCATGTGCCTGCAACTCAAACTGTTGCCGGTATACGTATACCTGGCAATATGGTATAGTTAAATTCGTCATCCTAACAACGACCTGTTACAGTTATGCCTGTCTGATGATCCATCATTCACCTCTAATGCACTTGACCTGGCACCGCGAGCGTCGATCTTCTCCGAGCAGCCACCACCTACTGGCCGTTTTACTTTAATATTTAATCAATAACAAGGATGTGTAATGTCGGTCCTGGGTGCAGAGTTTAGCTCCTCCAACCCTAATCAAACACACCTGAACCAGCTAATCATCGTCTTTAGGATATTTAAGACAGGTGAGGTTTTTAATCGGAGTTGACGCTAAACTCTGCAGGACAGCTGCGGCACTCTAGAAACAACGTTACCTATCGCTGATGGAGATGTTGCTGTATTCAAATTTTAAGCTATATTTAAAACATTAATTCTAAAGTAATATGCAATTATGTAGCTATGTAAGTAAACACAGTAAGTTTGTAATAAATCACTGTATTAAATTCAACTGGTTTCTCTATCTTCTCTGTAACACAATCATTTTCAATAATCTTGTCAAATTTGGCGAGGTTAATAAAAAAAGGTAGGCAATGCGTAGCGGCGACAGGTCAAAGTCCTAAAGTCTTCAGACAATGGCCGTTTTTAACTTAGTTTTTGCAACGAATTGTAGTGTTTCATAATTGCAGGATGTTTTACTTACAGCAGCCTTAGCATATTGACATCATGAGCCAAGTAATATTGTTTAACACCAATTACCAGTGTGCACATTAAAATTCTCATGTATCTCAAAAAAAAATGAATATAATTATTTATGTCCAGAGTTCAGATAGCTTTACTGCTTGAAAGTCTTTGTAAAGTTAAATTGAACTGCCGTCTTCCCTTGTAAGTGTAGCACTCCTGAAAAGGAGTATAATGATTAAAGAAAAATGAAATAAAAGAGAGTGCAGCAGTGCTTCTTTGTTGTTATATTTACTCAGAATGAAGTGCATCACGGGCGCGCACCACCTACTGAAGTGTGCGGTGACCTATTTTTTTACAGTCTATGGCGGTGACGCAATCACGCTGGTATGCCAAGCGAAAATAATTAATTTAATAAATGCACATATCAAAGCACAAATAAGAAATTGAACAGTATGTAAAAGTATTAGAAAAATAACATTTTAGTATATTATAATGGAATTGAAGAAATTGTACAAACATAAACAGCTTGTACCACGAGTCGCATTGGTGTGACGTCAACTCCCCTCTTCGATTGATTGGCTAGAGGAGTATCTGTCAATCTAGAACTAGTGGACCAATGGTGACGCTTAAGCCCGCCCTAATTTACATGAAACTCGAACTGCAACATTTGGAAGAGCAAGCGCAGAACATAGAAAGAAGAGCGAAGAGAAAAACATCACAAGCGTACAAAAGAGTAAAATATGAGCAGAAAATGCAAGAAAGCACAAAGTACACAGTAATAAAACCATACTTTTTAACAAAGCATGACCATAAGTTTAAGTTTTGTGCAAAATAACTTTTAATGTGTTTAAAGTTTTTATTCATGCTTGTTATTTCTTTATTCACGCTTATTATATTTTGATCCGTGACCACGTTGTTTGCCATTCTGATCATTTTGCATTCTTTTTTTCAGTTTGTGCAATATATTTTTACATGTGTTTTTAAATTTTTGATTCACGCTTATAATTATTTTATACGCGACCGCTATATATTTGGCGGGAATTTGATCCCATACTACAGTTTAATTCGAAGTTGTTAGTTGCTCTGCCCATTTCACCGCGGACTGTTTTTCTAACCTGGAACAATATCAAGCAGCCAGGCTTCTCTCGGCGTCTCAAACGGACGAAGGGGGCAATTTCAACTAACGTTATATTCCCGCAAGCGGTAAGTAGTGATTTTATTAACGATAATTTACACTGTGTTATCTAGATCCAGCGTGATATTGTTTTTTCCTCGAGAGACATCGTGGCTTGCAGACGAGCGAACGAAGCATGGCAGTTGTTCAGTGTTTGGATGTAACTACAAATGAACACAAAAATATTTTTTTAGCTCCTTCATCCGAGCCTCTGGAGAACCAGTGGGTTATGTGAATTTCTGATGTGTAATTGTTCAAGTCCAGACAGATAATCTTTCTCTCAAAGTCGTTCAACACTGTTTATGCATCAGTAGATCGCGTTGCAGTGATAAGATCTTCATTCACGCGATCAACTGGCTGTCATCTGCTCAATGCTGGAATAGATCTAAATACTTAAAAAACTTATCATGATTCGTTAATCCAGATAGCTGTAATAGTAAAAACGTATAATAGCTGTAATAGTAAATGTTTTCCAGATAGCTCTACATGTAATGCCAGATATTTCATATGCAAGCATGTCAGCCAATCACAGCAGTGGGCGTTTACACTGAAGTCTCACAGCAGACACGCCCCTTCAAACAGAGTGTCCAGATCAGGGTATGAAATCAGGCTAGGAAATATGCCTTTTATTTCTAAATTATAACAAATTTTGATCTAATAAACATACTAACATTATAAGGGCACCCCTGGAAACATTATAAAATAATAAAATAATCCATTCTACGGCACCTTTAAAGCTGCTCGTGAACCAACCATCTCTACCTTCTAGTTAATTTATATTTATAGCGTCAAATAAACATGAATGAATATAAAAAGGAATGTTGTTTTGACCATGGAAAGACGTTTGTTGCCTACCCTCCGTTTTTCAAGTTCAAATCCTCATGTTAATCTACTATGATTGGTCAGATCGCCTGTCAAACAAACTGCTGTTTGAATACACCAAACACTGATCCCTAAAACTACCCGTCATTGTAACCTTAACCAATGAAATAAGCTGCAGGGCGGGATTTCTGCTTAACTGGTTTGTGCCCAGTGGGATTTTTAAAAAATATTTTTATAGAAAGATTAAAAATACGGGAGAAATTCAGGGAAATATTTAAACGGGATGATAGCGGGATAGTAAGGTATAATACGGGAGAATCCCGGGAAAAACAGGAGGGTTGACAGGTATGGGTAGGAGGGGCATCAATAACCGCTAGGGGGAGCACGGCCCTCGAATGCCCCACCACAGCGCCGACGCTGTGATCTGAATTGTCTTAGTATTTCCTTTTCCTAATTAAATATTTTGTTTGTCACCATTGTTGAGATTCATACACTAAATCTTGGTGTCTGTTTGTGCCTAAAAATGTTTTAATTAATGTTTTAATGTTAAAGTTATAAATGTAAGGGTCAAGAGCCCAGCTGAAACACTGATCACCATAATGGTGACTTTCTCCTTCAGTGATTCTGCTTGTTAACATCAGGTGTCTTCAATAATAGTCACTCATCACACAATTAATCACTTAATTATCTCATTAACTTTTTATCACTGGAGTTTTTGCTGTGTAGCTTTTAGGAGAACATTCTGGGAACCAAAATAAAACGGTCTGCTGAAAACATTATTAGAACTTCATGGTAATGTTCTCAGAACGTTTTTAGAACAAAACATTTCTAGCTGGGACGCGTTATACATGGTATTATAGCTACAAACAGACACAGAGCACATTTTGATCCACTAGCGGGGATAGGAATAGGATGTCCTTTCTGTGAACAGCAGGAGACAGGTTTTCATTTGTTTGCTGACTGTAGTAGATTATTGCCTCTCTTTGAAATTCCTGGAGGGTGGTTTCAGACATTAGGAGAAGTTTTCACACTTGAGTTGTATATCTATGGACCTAAATATAAACGTAGCAAGAGGGAGATTTATCATCTACTCAATTTTATTTTCGGACAAGCAAAGTTAGCTGTTTGGCTCTCTCGTAAAAGTAAAATAGGTGGTATGGGACAAATGTGGTACTGATTTATGAGGGTTTGATGAAGTCAAGGTTAAGAATAGAATTTGAATATTATCGACTGAATTAGAATATTGAAGACTTCAAGTTTAAGTGGGCTATAAATAACTGCATTTGCGATGTTGACTGCAATGGCAATTTACAAATTTATGTACAAAATATGACCGCCGCTCAGGCCTGCACTGGCTTTCCACAAAAATAAATGACGTGGAGCAATTTGGCTGTATTGTGTGTTTATGTATATACCTAAAAAAAGTAGTAGTATGTGCATGTCTGTCTGTGTGTGTGTGTGTGTGTGTGTGTATGTGTGTGTGTGTGTGTGTGTTTGTGTATGTGTGTGTCTGTGTGTGTGTGTGTGTGTGTATGTATGCGTGCGTACATGTGTGTGCGCGTGTGTGTTTGTGTGTGTGTGTCTGTGCATGTGGATTTGTATGTGTGTGTATAGGTGTGTGTCTGTGCGTGTGGATGTCAGTGTGTGTGCATGCTTGCGTTTGTTTGTATTCCTGCATGTGTGTGTGTGACAGTTAGGGTTGCCAACTTCAGAAAAGGAAAATGCAGGACAATCGTGGTTATTTATAGGAAAATGAGGGACACTCAAAATATTTGTACTGTATCACACAGTGTACGTCATTTCAGTGTCTGCAGTTAAGTTTGTGTTTAAAAGGTTATCAGACATAAACACATTTGTATTGCTTAACCTATTTATGTATTTAATTCTAAAAATAATTTTAATGTCATACATGAAAAAAGTCACATTACAAACAAACCATAGTTCAAAATAACAGCATTTATCTAAAATAGAAAGCTTTTTTAACATTATACACTAGGCTTACAGTTCAAAAGTTTGGGGTTAGTAAGATTATTTTTTGGGGAAAAAAATAAAGAAAGTAATTGCCTACTTTTATTCAGCAAGGATGCATTACATTAATCAAAAGTGACAGTTAAGGTAATGTTACAAAAGCTTTCTATGTACTTTCTAAAAGCTTTAAAACATTAATAATAATCAGAAATGTTTTTTGAGCATATTATTAACTCAGGTAGATTACATGTTTTCTTGCGTGGCTGGATGTTAGACTCATGAACAATAATCACGTTGTTTGCATTCGCCAAAATTGATTAGCCGAAATCAAAACGTGGACAGTGAAAGGAAATTACCGTTAGTGTTAGACGAGTCCGGCTTGAAGCGGAAGCGACCAGACGGCAGAGGATGTTCGCAAATCAAACAATGATTTGTCTCAAAACAGTGATTAAAAAAAGCTGTGATTGGATGATGACAGGTGTCGGTGATCATTCTCAAGTGTTGTGGTCAGCACTGCTGCTGTTGCTGTTGTATCAGTCAGTGGTTTATCAGCTTGTCAAAAAACGGGACACGGGAGGTCACGCACGGGACAAATAAATTAGGCCCAAAATACGGGACGTCTAATAGCGTACCGCACGATATACGTCACCTTTTCTCATTAATATTCATTAAGCTAGCGACGGTTGCTAGGGGGGTCAAACTCGCGCGTGTCACTCATGCTAGACGCATGTAAACAGTTCACGGACGAGATGTCTACTGAGCTAAACCTGCTAACTCTGTCCGAGAATGATGTCCCCGGTGCCAAATTCACTGGTATAGAAGTAGAAGAACATACAAATATTCAATTGAAGAGATGGCTTGAGTGTAGAGGGCTGAAAAAGACGGGAAAAAGAGCCGACCTGATCCAGAGGTAGATTGTTATCGACAGAATTTCTCCCCCAAAAAACATCGCCTTACGCCACTGACAGTGACATTTTGCAGTTTCAACAAGCTATCTTTTACCACCCTATGTCCTGTCTGTCATATATACTATGTCCTCTGGTTGTCTTACGTCTGACAGTTGTTGGGGGTAATTTATATTATTATTATTAATGTATTTATTTTTTGTTTAGCGATCGCTAATGCTACTTGGTCACAACCAACAACACTTAATTTTTAATTAATATCAAATCTAAATTCTCTCAATTATTTTACCCTCCCCCCTAAGGCTGTTTCCTTACTACAGAAAAAGTAAATCTGTCAGATCTAGGGCCTACCTGTAGCATGACCAGGCTTGCTAGAAAAAGGCAGAGGCTGAACATGTCTTACATATTTAAATAAGAGTATTTTAAGAAAGTAGGCCTACATATGACTTTTATGATAAATGTCATTCAAGGCAGTAGTAGCACCTACAAGTAACTATATATATATATACATATATATATACATACATACATACATACATACATACATACATATATATATATATATATATATAGAGAGAGAGAGAGAGAGAGTTATTCATTCATTCAAAATAATGTCTAGGGCGTAACTTAGACCCATCGTTCACATTTATCCCTCTAGGTTTTTGGCTTCGGGAAACGAATAAAGAATACATCCTTCATATGTGGACAGTCATAGTGTCTGGAGTCGTTTCTGCAAGTTCCATAGCAGCAGTGTTTACTCGGCATGTTCTTATTTGAGGGATAACCGGCAGAAAACAAGCAGTACTAGCATGAATCATAAGCGAGCGCGCTTCTATGTTGACCCCCTTCCGGTTTACGTTGCTGACGTCACGCGGCCTTGCGGTCTAAAAATAGCACTCGTGCGGCACGCTATTCGGGACAGTTGGCAACCTTAGTGACAGTATCATCCTAAACCAGCAACCCTTCGCTCAACACCACCATCTACAGGCCGATGAGTGTACAGTCACTAAATGTGCACATAAATGAATTTATTTTATACCCCCCCATGGATGAAATTCTACAAAACTTAGCATACCCCCAGAGGATGTCAAGTTAATCATACACATGAAATATGGTGCAGTTCTGAACATCTCAACTGAAGATAGGGGCGATTAAAGCAGAATAATATTGCATTTTCATTTTTTATGGGAGGGTTGCAAATCAAGTCAAGTCAAGTCATCTTCATTTATATAGCGCTTTTAACAATGTAGATTGTCTCAAAGCAGCTTTACAGAGATAAGCGTATAATTTAAGGTAACAGAGATTGTTTCGGCTTTACAGCAGAGTTAAGTTATTTCCATCTAAAGTTAGTTTTAATTGATTTGGTTCCGTCGCAATGATCATTTGTTATTAAATTAGGGGCCGCTAAGACGACACCATTCTCTCTACACAGACTTTAAACGCGAACCTGTGAGAAACGCTGATGGCGGTCACATGCGCATTTAGAATGGGTTCTATAGTTATGTGCGTTAGAATATACGCAGGTTTGGAATTCCCTACAAGCCAAGCCTAAACAAAATACTTGTCTTTCCTTATAAATTTTGATAAGGAATTTTATTTTATTTGTTGCTTTGGGGTAGGACCGCGAGATGAATTTTCCCGACAACGCCTTATCTGTAGAGTGGTAGTGGGATCCTCCATAGGGAGAGACTAGTTGGCACTTCAGCACTGTGTTGTCATCGGTCCAGGTGAAGGTCCTTCGTCAGATCTGGATACGGCCTGGATCCGGCAGGCTGCAGGAAAAACCTTGGGATAAACACAGACACTAAAATTAGCGTAGATGCCATTCTTCTCATGATGTAACGAGTACATCAGGATTTTTGGGAAGTGTTCCCGGTTCCGGCTAACCTAATCTATGCAGCATAACATTAAATTATAGAAGTCTATAATGTATTATGTGAAAGCTAGGTCAAAGAGATGTGTCTTTAATCTGGCTTTGAACTGACAGAGTGTGTCTGCTTCCCGGACAATGGTAGGAAGACTGTTCCAGAGTTTTGGTGCTAAATAGGAAAAGGATCTACCGCCAGCAGTCGATTTTGATATTCTAGGTATAATCAACTGGCCGGAATTTTGAGATCGTAATAGACGTGACGGACTATAATGCGTTAAGAGCTCGCTCAAGTACTGCGGAGCTAAACCATTCAGTGCTTTGTAAGTAATCAGCAATATTTTAAAATTTATGCGATGTTTAATAGGGAGCCAATGCAGTTTTGACAGAACTGGGCTAATATGGTCATACTTCCTGGTTCTGGTAAGAACTCGAGCTGCTGCGTTTTGAACCAGCTGTAGTTTGTTTATTAAGCGTGCAGGGCAACCACCCAGTAGAGCATTACAATAATCTAGCCTTGAGGTCATGAACGCATGAACTAATTGTTCCGCATTTGTCAATGAGAGCATATGACGTAATTTAGATATATTTTTAAGATGGAAAAATGCAGTTTTACAGATACTAGACACGTGACTTTCAAATGAAAGATTGGTATCAAAGAGCACACCCAGGTTCCTAACCGACGACGAAGACTTAACAGAGCAGCCATCAAGTGTTAGACAGTATTCTAGGTTATTACGTGAGGAAGTTTTTTGTCCAATAATTAGAAACTCTGTTTTTTCAGAATTTAGAAGTAGGAAATTACAAGTCATCCAATTTTTTATATCCGCTATGCATTCCGTTAATTTTGTGAATTGATAAGTTTCGTTAGGTTTTGAAGAAATATAGAGCTGAGTATCATCGGCATAACAGTGAAAGCTAATGCCATGTTTCCTAATGATATCTCCTAATGGTAGCATGTACAGAGTGAACAGCAGCGGTCCTAGTACTGAGCCTTGTGGTACGCCATACTGAACTTGTGATCGATGAGACATCTCATCATTTACTGCTACAAACTGATAACGGTCAGATAACTATGATTTAAACCATGCTAGTGCATTTCCCGTAATGCCAACATAATGTTCTAATCTATTTAAAAGAACGTTGTGGTCGATGGTGTCAAATGCAGCACTAAGATCGAGTAACACTAATAGAGAGATACAACCACGATCGGATGATAAGAGCAAATCATTTGTGACTCTAACGAGAGCTGTTTCGGTACTATGGTACGGTCTAAATCCGGACTGGAAATCCTCGCAGATATCATTTCTTTCAAGAAAGGAACACAGTTGTGAGGATACTGCCTTTTCTAATATCTTTGACAGAAAAGGTAGATTCGAGATCGGCCTGTAATTGACTAATTCTGAAGGATCAAGTTGCGTTTTTTTAACAAGCGGTTTAATCAAAGCCAGCTTAAAGTTTTTTGGTACGTATCCTAGAGACAAAGACGAATTAATGATATTAAGAAGAGGATCTATGACCTCTGGAAGTATTTCTTTCAGTAGCTTAGTCGGTATAGGGTCTAACATACATGTTGTAGATTTAGATGATTTAATGAGTTTAGTAAATTCTTCCTCTCCTATAGCAACGAATGAATCAAATTTTTCCTCAGGGAGACTACAATGCACTGCCTGATGCGATACTGTAGTAGACGGTTGCATGGTTATAATTTTGTCCCTGATATTATCAATCTTATAAGTGAAGAAGTTCATAAAGTCATTACTGCTGTGTTGCTTGGAAACTTCGGTTCTTGAAGCTTTATTTTTCGTTAGTTTAGCCACCGTTTCAAATAAATACCTAGGATTATGTTTATTTTCTTCTAATAGGGTTGAAAAATAAGCAGATATAGCAGCTTTTAAAGCCTCTCTGTAAGTAATTGAGCTCTCTTTCCATGAAATGCGAAATACCTCTAGTTTTGTTTTCTTCCAGTTGCGCTCCGTTTTTCTGGCTGCTCTCTTAAGGGCCCGAGTGTGCTCGTTGTACCACGGCCTTGGACTATTTTCTTTAATCTTCTTTAAGCGCAACGGATCAACTGTGTCTAAAGTGCTGGAAAAGAGAGAGTTAAACGTTTCTGTAGTTATATCTAGTTCTTCTAAGCTATCTGAGATGCTGAGATGATGAAACTGATTAGGAAGATTATTAATAAAGCAATCTTTAGTAGCAGAAGTGATAGGTCTCACATATTTGAAACACGGAGTCGGCTTTGCAGCCTTGGCTAAATGCAAATTACACGAGACTAGATAATGATCTGAGATGTCATCGCTCTGCTGCAGAATTTCAACGGCATCCACATCTATTCCGTGTGATAATATTAGATCTAGAGTATGATTACGACGATGAGTAGGTCCTGACACGTGTTGTCTAACTCCAATTGAATTTACAATGTCTTTAAATGCCAATCCCAATGCATCTTTTTCATTATCGATGTGTATATTAAAATCACCAACAATTATTACTTTATCTGCAGTCAATATTAATTCTGATAGAAAGTCCGCAAATTCTTTGATAAAGTCTGTATGGTGCCCTGGTGGCCTGTATACAGTAGCCAGCACAAATCTCAAACGTGATTTATCGTTTACACTATATATTTTTACATTAAGCACCAATGCTTCAAAAGAATTATATTTAAAACTTGATTTCTTAGTGGTTTTGAAACTATTACTATAGATTACAGCAACACCACCCCCTTTGCGTTTCAGACGAGGCTCATGTTTATAACAGTAATCTTGCGGGGTTGATTCATTTAAAGTAATGTAATCGTTTGGTTTTAGCCAGGTTTCTGTCAAACACAGCACATCTAGGTTATTATCTGAAATCATATCATTAACAATGAGTGCTTTTGAAGTAAGCGATCGAATATTCAGCAACCCAAGCTTTAGCATTTGCTCATCTGTATTATAGCTGTTTTTTATTTGTTGAACATCAATTAAATTTTTAACCTTAGTTGGGTTTAAACGTTTTTTGGATTTCCAAATTCGGGGAACAGACACAGTCTCTATATGATGATAGCTAGGTGAAAGAGGCTCTATGTGATGGGATTTATCTGACCTTGGTGACGCGAGGCCGCTAGCCACAAATGAGTGATTATGGGCTAGGTTGATGTGGGCCCTTAAGAGCAACATACCATAAAAATTTCTTCATCCTCGGTGCCACGGTTCAGGTAGTTATTTAGGAAAAACTGCATTTGTTTGGGTGGGGGGGGAGTGGCCCCCGGGGACCAAACGAAATTTTTCCGTAGAAGTCTAGTGGGGCTACATGCCCACCAAATTTCATGTTCCCCGGTGTTTCGGTGTCCCTGGTATCGTTGACGAAAAATTCACGGGGGCCCCAGCGTGGGGGGGGGAAGTGGCCCCCGGGGACCAAACGAAATTTTTCCGTAAAAGTCTAGTAGACCAACATACCATAAAAAATTCTTCATCCTCGGTGCCACGTTTCAGGTAGTTATTTAGGAAAAACTGAATTTTTTGGGGTTTGGGGGGGCCCAGCGCGGGGGGGGAGTGGCCCCCGGGGACCAAACTAAATTTTTCCGTAGAAGTCTAGTGGGGCTACATGCCCACCAAATTTCATGTTCCCCGGTGTTTCGGTGTCCCTGGTATCGTTGACGAAAAAATCAGTAGATGACGGGAAAAAAAAAAACTTTGACAATCCCAATATGACCGCTTTCGCTAGCTACGCTAGCGGCGGTCATAATTATATTTTTTTCATTTTCATTTTTTTCATTTATTTCTTTATTTGAAAGGGGACAGAGTATATTAATCAACATTAAAACAATGTAAATGTACCCGAGTTAGCTCAAAAGTGCTAATTTTTATCGGTTGTCCCCCAGCCAGATTTAAAAAAGGCGACCTTTAAAAATAATCACAGAAAAATCACAAAATAAAATTACATACAACACATTGTGGTTAATAAATGCAATTCATGTAAAATAATTACATAATGTTTAAATGCACAAAGAAAGCATTAGTGCCCACAAGTTTGGCTCTCTACAAGCAATTTTTTTTTGCATTCTTTTTGAATGAAAAGAATGACAAAGACTCTCTGATGGTTGCCGGCACTGTGTTCCATTGCTGAGCTGATATGTAAGGGATAATGTATAGTGAGCCGGTTGTTATAGTGAATAACAACCCCGACAGGCTGAACGGGATCCCGACGCGAAGCGGAGGGATCTTGAATCAGCCTGAAGGGGTTGTTATTCACTATAACAACCGGCTCACTATACATTATCCCGCTTATTACATGGCTACCTACAAAATAAATAAATAAATTGACACAAATTATTTATTTAAAAGGAGTTTATTGATTTAAAAACGATTGTATTGCTTCCGCAAAAGAAAATAGTCTGTTCCGCGTCCATAGCAACGCGCTGTTTTGCATGGCAACGGTCTGTTATAATTCGCAGCGGTCTGTTATCAAGAAATAACAGACCGCATTCTACATTGGAATTCAGCCAAGCCATGTAATAAATGATGATAATGGTTGTAAAAAGGTTTGTAGCGTCTGGACCAATCGGACACACACAATTCATTTATTTAATGAATAATCCAGCAAACTCACTGTGAAACTTTCACCAAAACTTAACATCCCAAATGATGCTAACACCCTGGCAGGATGGTGTCTTGTTACAGGAAACACAAGGGGGGTTTACGACCAAAAGGTATGTGGCTGCATGTGTAAGAGAGAGACAATGGGGGGACAGAAACAATCTTCCATGCAAACTTCGCTGCATTAATCAGAAACTAACTGATCTAGAAATGAACGTGGATCCCAGAAACTGTGTGAATGTGTCCTACTATGTATACACCATGGTATGTATTTTATTATACAACCAACGGTCATTTAACCTTACCTGTATCATGTCTCCTATCAAATTAATCCTCATTTGATGACTCACGCTTTGATGTGCATCACCTTCTCTTAGAATGCAGTGTGGATTTGTTATATCTATCTGAGTATTAATGAACAGAAAAAGAGGGCTTGAGACAGCGTTGTAAATCTTTCCCACAAAGGAAACTCCCGCCAGAAATTCCCTCTTTCTGATTGGTTCAAGTCGTGCCTTTTGGTTAAGCTTTAAAAGGCCCTTCCGTTAGCCCTGCCTCTCTCTCTTCTCAACGCTTCTCATCCGACAACAACGCAGCTTCTGCTGTTACTGGGGGAGGGGCTGGACCCCTTTCCCCCCCACTTGGGCCCAGCTCCCTGGGCCCAAACAGGCCTGAGCAATGCCTGCCATGCTTTCATACTCCAAAAAGGGAGTCAGACTTTTCTTCAATCTAGAAAACAACTGCAACTTTACCATCACTGACTCAACGATCCACTCCTGGTCTTCAAGCCAGGACAGCAGGCTTCGACTCACAACAGCCATGTGCTCGAAGCCACCATGCTTTTCTTCAAGGCCATAGACCCAATCAACGAATCCAATCCAATCCAAGAACTTTCCACGATTGCAACTGCCATGCAAGTATTCTTTGATGAGATTGCTATGAAATAAGCTGATGGTTCTTCTTCTCATACTGAGATCTTATTCCATAGTTCTATTTCCTGTTCCACACCACTCACCCCTTTACCTATGCATGTATGTATGGATGTATGAATGTATTTATGTTTGTTTAGTGTTAGTTATGTTTGTGATTTAGTTAATAAAATTTGTGCACGATTATGAATTTGGTTTCTGATCCTCTGTTTGCATACAAAGTCCCTTTTACGATTTTGATCTTGCTACATGCTAATTGCTGTACATAAGGAATAATTATTTTTCAGCGACCATGAACAATACATTTTCCTTAGAATAAATGAATAATCAAAGAGTTCTTTGGAACTGATTAATTGATTGTAATATTACTTTGGCTTACCTCAAAGTTAATCTGATTAACTGACCCAAATATTAATAATTAATCATAATTGGTAATTATGGATTATTATTAATATTTCCCCTTAGAGCTAATGTCCTTACATATGGTGGAGAATCTTGGGAATTGTATTAAACATTGTATGCAAGCAGACATTAATCAATCATATGTTGTCCCATAAGTTTTTATTAACATCTCATACATGCACGTACAAGTTTCTGATAAAATCAGCAAAACTATTGCTTGAATATGCCTTCCTACGAATGGCAGAAAGTTTCTCAATGCTACTATGCATGTTTAAATCGTACAATAAGAAACTTCTGATTTTAGCGAAGAAATCCTAACTTCAGATATAAAGCGTGCGTAAGCCTTCTCTGACGAAGAAATCTCAGATTAGCCGCGCGTATAAATGGTTCCTGATATTAGCGAAGCAACCCTAATTTCAGTTCTAAAGTGATCGTAAGCCTTCTCTGACGAAGAAATCTCAGATTAGCCGCACGTATAGATGGTACCAGAACAAATTAGTCTGAGATGGGCGAAGAAATCCCCATTTTCAGCAATTTTTAAGGTGTTTGAGCGATGTTCCTCTTCACCGATTTAAGGCCTTATTATTATTCGTCACGTCATTGTATTCATAGTAAACTGCTAAACCGCACATATGAAACAATCGCGTCGATTTAGTGGTATAAATCCTAGCCTAGCTAACTAGGAATTTGCCATTGTCTGTGAAAGAACGGTGCTGTTTGATTTGTGAAAGAATCACTTACATGCAACGTCATGTGTCTAAACTAGACAATCTCTGACTCTGTGCAAACCTTCAGCACAATGCGAACGCTGCTCCGTTCGACTTGTGTTGCTGGTTGGCAGTGGGTCTGAAGTGTGAGCAGACACTTCGGTTTTTACCTGAGAACAGCACCAATCTCACAGACCCCTTGTGTAAACAAGTGAATGTGTGTAGCCAAAGCCAGCTCGCTAGCAACCCTACGCCCTCTTTGGCGACCCCTGCTGGTCAGAACAGTGTAAGTGTAGAGAACTCAGCGTAATGAAACACCTTTAACAAACCAATCGCAAAGGTTTGATCAAAGGTGTAAGCATGTTATAGCAACGCACAAATTATCTAATACTATGAGGTGTCTTTCAAGGCACAATAATTTAATAAACTGTAGGGCTCGTTTATGAAAGAGACTAATAAATTCACCTCTTCCTTTTATCAAATGCGTCATTAAATGTGTACGAATCTATAAAGTGATACAAGATCACATAGAAATCAAATACACATTGTTTCACGAACCGTTGAAATTTAGAATAATTTCTAAATATCTATGACGCGCAACAAAGCCCGTTTACTGAAATCCCGTGACTTTAACAGTCTGATAGATGCTCAGAATCACTGATTTGAGACAAATGATTCACACCGGTTTCCGAGCTTCACGAAGCACGTATCATAGGCGGTTTAAACTACTCCGCCCTCTCTCTATTTCTCTCTCTCTTTCCCTCTCTCTCTCTCTCTCTCGACCCCTCCCTTTTTGTTTTCACTTTAGTTGAAACCCAGATACCTTGGTTTTTATTTGTGTTTCATTTATTTCGACTTAAGTCTACCCCTATTTTATTTTGTGTATTTACACCTGATGAGCCTGAATATTCCTATTCAGATAAGTTGAATTTAATTAAATTTGAGATTTAATTAAATCAATTTGCTTTTTCAATTTCCCTTTTAGTTACCAGGGCTATGAGGACAATCCCTGTTTACTTTTGATTTTGATTTTATTCAATTTATTTACTTACTTTATTTCAGCCTGAATCTCCATATTCAGCTAAATAAAGTTTAACTAAATTTGAGATTCAACTAAATCAATTGTTTCCCTTTCCTTTGGTGTTTGAGCTATAAGGACATTCTGCCTTTACTTATACCTTATCTTAGGTACTTCCTATCGATATCTTCCCTCTCTCTATAGGATTACAGTAATTATAGCAACTGTTGTTTCTGTAATGACCCAGGTCATTAGAATCCTAACCCCTGTCTGTGCTTTAACCCTCCTTACTCCTTAGCACCAAGTTAAGTACATGAAGTACGGTTAACGTAAACGCACAGTAGGCAAAAGACAGAACGGGAGACACTTCCCGCTGTTTCTTCTTCTTTTGACCTTTTTGTCTGATGTTTGATGTGTCCCTGCTAGCTTCGTCTTACAGCAGCTTAACCCATACGTGACACCTGTTTACCTATGTCTCCTAGCTAAACTTAAATAGGTAGAACACTCCTTCCTTCCCTTCCCTTTCGGATTTCTATTGTTTCTATTTTGTTTTTCTCTATTTGCTACTCTCATAGTAAAACGTGAAAAGAACCATCAGTTTTGAGTAATAGTTTTAGGACATGTAAAAGGCCAGTCATCAGTCGATGCTGCTTAAAGCACATCAACTTGAATACTCAAAACCCTTTTGTTGTGTGCTCACCAACACTAAATTTAATGGCCCACAGAGCCACCTCTGTAGAAACTTGCATTGGCCTTTGTCACTCCTCTCTTGTGTTCCCACAAAGTATGCCAGTAGGCCTCAGACATCCAGCCCTGCCACCCACCAGAACCACCTGGAAACCCACAGAGCCACGTCCTCGACATCCTCCAGCCTGAAGCAGACAACGACCTGCCGAGGCAGAGAAGGGAACCGTTGGACGACTACGAAAGCGGACGTCTGACACCCAGCCTGAGCCACCAAGAGCTGACCAGCATCATCTTCTCCTTAGCCACGCTCCCTCAGGCCTTAAACAGGAGGTAAATGAACTTAAAAAAACTGGTTGAGCTCAAAGAGAGACACTAAAGCCATCAGTGTCCAGTCAGAGCTGAAGTCCAAACACTGACTCAACAATGCTGCAACATTATAGACAAACAGAATGTGACCCTGAACAGAACTGAAACAGTCCAACCACCTGCAAATGGACTTCACATAAACTTCTAAAGTTTGCTAAAGCTAAACTTCACATCAGCCGCATAAGCTCCCCCAGCCCTGCACAAAGGGGGGGAGGAGTCAAACCCTTGGCTCGACAGTCACCCGCCAGTGTTCTGAGAGCCTCTGCAGGCGCAGAGGAAAAGGTTTAATTCAGACAAACCCTGAAACGACACATGAAGTGATACTCCAAGATCTCAAGCGAATGGTCAGAAACATCCCTGCTAATCTATGAGACATTTATTTTCACCTGCAGTCTTCAACCGGTGTGACACACCAAGACAGACTCCCTTTGCTCTGGGTCACATCCAGCCCAGAGTGGCACCGCATTCTGGCTTTGGCTGTGGCACCACCAGCAGCTGGAACAAGCCATCATAAAAGGATTCTCAGACTTAAGAGTCTGAATGCAGACTGGGCACTGCCCAGACACCAAACAGACCTAAAAGTGCCCGTGCTACTACCACAGACTCCGAACGAGCTTAACTTGGAACTTGCAACGAACCTGTGACCGAGTCAAACACCAGCTCCAAGAACCTTTTCCTCCAAAACCAGTTAGTCACCATTTCTGGCAGCTCGATGTGTGACTTGACGCAGAATGCCTTTAACACACGAGGCCTCCTCAGAAAGGGTTCCTAAACCCCACTGACTCGGAACTGCAAAAACCAGAAGACACACAGCACAACTATAATGCATGCCGCTGCTACATAGTCATACATACTCATAGTCAGCATAGGACATAGGACTTTTAAAGTAGATGAAAATGTGTGCTCAAAAGAAGCAGGAAGCGGCATTAGCAAAATTAGAATTTTACTGACTTAAAGAAAATCTTGAATGCATACGTAAGCTCCACGTGCCAACAGACATTTGCCACCATCTGGTTGAAATTGGCCCTGCTGCATATTAGTTTACATGACAATGACTTGTTACAGGAAACCCTAACCTTAAATAGGGCATGCGTCACTCCGACGCCAGAAAGTAATCAAACCACATGAGCTGCATAAACTAACATAGCGGCCCTGCGTTTAACTACTGTTATCCTAAAGTGCGCATTTGATCACTCCGATCCAAATAGGACGCACCATGCGATACACATCTTGATCACTGGTTACTGGCTTGTTTAAATGCAGATAAAATGATAGCTGAAACTGACATCTCTACTAAAAGTGAAAAAGTCTTAGATTTTTAACTAGTATCGGTAATTCCAGCATTTAAGCGTAAGTCTGTTTGACAAAGAAGCTCAACTCAGCGGCATGCTGTACCAGCATTTATTATTCTGCCTTGACTGGAGGAATCCAAATTGCAGTATTGTTTAATCTGTTTCTGACAAAGAAATCTCAGTACAGTGTTATACCCGTAGACTTGGGTGATGCTCCCCTTTCTGCAATGTAAAGGCCTTACAAATTATTGTTAGATTGATGTAATTCATCTAAATTTTGGCTGCATCTACAAGCAAGAGCTACTTAGTGATCAAGATGGTTTCACTCGCTGAAAGTCAATATTTATGCATGAGATGGACGTAACCTTGTATGCTTAGATAAGCTTTAACTTATAGCAAACCCATTTCCTTACTTTTAAACAAGTAGAAGAAGTTGTTTAAAGTAAAGAGAAGCGTTACACGAGTAAAAGTGTCAAATGACAAACCACATTTGCATTTTACTGAATGTAACATCAAGTTTTGGAAAGACTCAAAGTATAGGCGCCACATTTTAACTTGTTTAAATATGTATAACTCATTTAAAATGTGCAGACATTCTTCATAGACTGTTGAATTGCTCTGACATGGTTCCCCTTGACAACGACGTGTCACAGGAAGTGCAAACGCGTAATGTCATATTGTAAACAAACCAGTCTAGATGGCTAAGCTAACTTAACTAGCGTCCGTTCAGCTTAGACCAAGCTAAATAATAACTGCTACAGTTAGCGGTTAGCATCATTTACTTGAAGCCTTTAACTACAGCTTGTGCTGGGCACAGTGCAAAGTGATCTAACCTACTTTGCCTCTAGCCCAGCTAGGGTTCTGATCTCTCACTTTCTCTTTCCTTACTTTCAATTCTTCCCAGCTGAATTTTACCGCCACTAGTTTAGGAGTAGTCCTTGCTGAGTGTTGTCGGCTAAAATTTGCTGTTACCTTGTAAATTAAATCTAAACTTAATTACACGTAAACTGTGTATCTAGAGAATAATTATTATAGTCATGAGGATTTTCACCAGCATGTTGACTAAACTTTTGTAAGGACACACACACACAGGGACCGTGTGTCTTGAACACACAGCAGCTGTGACCCACTATGGAGTCTGGTCCAAGCACATCAAAAGTTTACCCACTTGTGCTATTGATTATTCCCCACTTATTTAAGCCCTTTTTATTTTTATTTTACTTGATAATAATAGCCGCCAGCTGTTCACTTGTCTATTCTTTCATTTATTTGATTTATTTACATTTCCCCTCTTGTTCTAATGTGGTTCCAGTCCCCATAGGGCCCAGAAAGGAACCAGAGACCTTTATTTGTGGTTTTGTTTATTTTCAACAAGTGCGCTCATTTTTATGACCCTGCAAAACAAGTAATCTCAACGATTACTAGGGCATAACTATAGTCCTGAGGATTGATAATAAGCATAATCTGAATAGGAAAACTGCCCTTTTCCTACTATCATTCACTTCGCCAAGCCCGTTGTGAACCACCAGTTAAGTTCAGAGAAATAATTTAGCCATAAGAACCATCTAAAGTCATTTATTTCCTCTTGGCTTATGCCCTTTTCAGAAAAAGTCTTAGCCTACTAACACCCACAGCTAAGATTATAAGGATACAAGACACACTTGACAGGCTACACATAAACACCTAGCTTTATGCTACATACCTAGCTAACCTATCAAACCTTAGCTCTGAACTCTTTAGGGTCATGCATTAGCCTCTCACCCCTAGGGTGTCAAAAATGTCGCAGATCCTCTGTTTAACCTAACCCTAACCAGACAGGAGAACGAAAGAACTGACAAGCCCTCACGAGGAACACTGTTCCACCAAGGCTGCTGACATCCTACAACACCAGAGCCAAACGTAACTGCACTTTGAGAGAAGAGGACCAACGACCCATGACCCAAGCCAGAGTTATAGCCTCACCAGGCTGATCAAGAGGATCATCTCCTTACCCCACCTTATGGGTGTGAAACAGGAGGTACACAACCTTACATAAAGATCACAGCGTCCCACAAGGAGCGGACCTGTGCTCAAAGCCTCACACACCAGCTAGAGACTGAGTTTTAAACCAGGTTCAACGCAGCTGGACTGAGCATGCCCAGCACCAGCGCAGAACTGTCAAGTCAAGTCAAGTCATCTTCATTTATATAGCGCTTTTAACAATGTAATCCTTACATTTACATTGTTAAAAACTGTCACCATGGCAACAACCCAGGTAACAGTCAAGCCCTTGGAGAAGCCATGGATGACAGCACCCTCCACCTGCAAACACCACAGGATGACCAACGGCTGTCAACGACAACATCCTCCTCCACACCATTCACACAGGTGTCAATCGGAGGCTCCACAAGGACAGCTGGACACACCTGACTCAGAGCTACAGGAGCTGCTGACACACGCAAACCAGCTCCCTGAACAGGACTCACCCGAGGAGTCCTGTAAAGTACAAGCATCTGACTCCTTGCCTACCCCAGCTTAGGCAAGCTCACATCAACACCGCCATAAGGACGGAGCAACACTTCAGTCCTTCAGACTACCTTCTGACCTCCTGCCACCAGCACTAGGTCGGCCTGAAAACCTCTCTATGCTACATAGAGCCCTAACCACTTCCTGCAAACACCTGCCCCGAAACTAATTGACTTCAGAATGACAGGTGACACCCTGTCATGGCACCTGCTGCACCGACACCTGCGGCACCAACTCAAAGACCTGTACTTGGATACTGTCTACATCACCTGATGGAACGATCACCGCTCCAGGAAACACCAGCAACCAGAGGCCACATGGCCTTCCAGCCTGGTATGACAGAGGTGTGTCTGATCCTTCCGCACTTTAAACGTCGTTCGTGGTTGTCCTTGAGAGGGACAACAACGATCGAAAGGGGGGAAATATGTAGCGTCTGGACCAATCGGACACACACAATTCATTTATTTAATGAATAATCCAGCAAACTCACTGTGAAACTTTCACCAAAACTTAACATCCCAAATGATGCTAACACCCTGGCAGGATGGTGTCTTGTTACAGGAAACACAAGGGGGGTTTACGACCAAAAGGTATGTGGCTGCATGTGTAAGAGAGAGACAATGGGGGGACAGAAACAATCTTCCATGCAAACTTCGCTGCATTAATCAGAAACTAACTGATCTAGAAATGAACGTGGATCCCAGAAACTGTGTGAATGTGTCCTACTATGTATACACCATGGTATGTATTTTATTATACAACCAACGGTCATTTAACCTTACCTGTATCATGTCTCCTATCAAATTAATCCTCATTTGATGACTCACGCTTTGATGTGCATCACCTTCTCTTAGAATGCAGTGTGGATTTGTTATATCTATCTGAGTATTAATGAACAGAAAAAGAGGGCTTGAGACAGCGTTGTAAATCTTTCCCACAAAGGAAACTCCCGCCAGAAATTCCCTCTTTCTGATTGGTTCAAGTCGTGCCTTTTGGTTAAGCTTTAAAAGGCCCTTCCGTTAGCCCTGCCTCTCTCTCTTCTCAACGCTTCTCATCCGACAACAACGCAGCTTCTGCTGTTACTGGGGGAGGGGCTGGACCCCTTTCCCCCCCACTTGGGCCCAGCTCCCTGGGCCCAAACAGGCCTGAGCAATGCCTGCCATGCTTTCATACTCCAAAAAGGGAGTCAGACTTTTCTTCAATCTAGAAAACAACTGCAACTTTACCATCACTGACTCAACGATCCACTCCTGGTCTTCAAGCCAGGACAGCAGGCTTCGACTCACAACAGCCATGTGCTCGAAGCCACCATGCTTTTCTTCAAGGCCATAGACCCAATCAACGAATCCAATCCAATCCAAGAACTTTCCACGATTGCAACTGCCATGCAAGTATTCTTTGATGAGATTGCTATGAAATAAGCTGATGGTTCTTCTTCTCATACTGAGATCTTATTCCATAGTTCTATTTCCTGTTCCCCACCACTCACCCCTTTACCTATGCATGTATGTATGGATGTATGAATGTATTTATGTTTGTTTAGTGTTAGTTATGTTTGTGATTTAGTTAATAAAATTTGTGCACGATTATGAATTTGGTTTCTGATCCTCTGTTTGCATACAAAGTCCCTTTTACGATTTTGATCTTGCTACATGCTAATTGCTGTACATAAGGAATAATTATTTTTCAGCGACCATGAACAATACATTTTCCTTAGAATAAATGAATAATCAAAGAGTTCTTTGGAACTGATTAATTGATTGTAATATTACTTTGGCTTACCTCAAAGTTAATCTGATTAACTGACCCAAATATTAATAATTAATCATAATTGGTAATTATGGATTATTATTAATATTTCCCCTTAGAGCTAATGTCCTTACAGGTTTATGGGTGTTTGTTATTTATTTGTTTTCTTGTTGGCTAAATAATTGATTGAAGATTGTTTTTTAAATCTTTGTAATAAAAGTTGTTCAAAGGTCAAGGTCTCTCTCTACCTCTCTCCCTCTCCCTCTCCCTCTCCCTCTCCCTCTCTCTCTCTCTCTCTCTCTCTCTCTCTCTCTCTCTCTCTCTCTCTCTCTCTCTCTCTCTCTCTCTCTCTCTCTCTCTCTCTCTCTCTCTCTCTCTCTCTCTCTCTCTCTCTCTCTCTCTCTCTCTGGTGCATGCTGGGAGTTTGTGGAGGTGTTGAGCGCGTGTTGAGAGCGTTGTTGAGAGTGATTGTGGTGTTTTCGGTGATACCTTTCTGTTTTATGTATTTATTTACTTTTTCCCCTCGCTGTGATTTAAAAAAAAAATAATAATCAGTAAAGGAAGAAAGGTTTTTTCGTGTGTGTGCGGTTTGTAGTCGCCGGGATGGCGACTGCTCACGCGCAGGTAACACCACCCCTATCACTCCGAAACGGCTGCAGGTGTGTTCCTGAGGCTGGAGTGACAGTGGAGGATTTACTTTTAGTTATCGGTCAGAAACTTGGTTTTGAAAACATCGTCTCAGCGTCACGGATGAATAAAGCGATAGTCGTGTTTATGAAAACTGAATTACTCATTAACGAACTGACTGTAAGCGGAATATGGGTGAAGGAAACTTTTGTTCCGGTAACCCCGCTATCGGCTCCAGCAACTAAAGTAATAATTTCCAATGCCCCCCCTTTTATATCTAATGAAGCAATCGTGAAAGAGTTACTGAGATTTGGTAAGATAGCAAGCCCTGTAAAAGCAGTCCCACTCGGATGTAAGGACGCCGCACTAAAGCACGTTCTGTCTTTCAGACGACATGTTTATATGTTTCTCAGTTCGCCGGAGAGGACCTTGGAAGCTTCTTTCCGTGTTACTCACGGAGAGAATTCTTTCATGGTTTATGCGAGTACGGTGAGTTTAAAGTGTTTTGAATGTGGCAATTTGGGCCATAAGCGCTTAACGTGTCCACATAGAGATGAACAGCGGCCTTCTACATCTCGTGGTGAAGGAAATGGAGTTAATCAAGTACCGGTAAATAACACAGAAAGAACCGAGGAGCAGGATAAAGAAGCTACAGAGGGAGTAGACGAGCAACAGGAGGAGGTGAGTGAGCTAAATGAGAATGTTAGCTGCGTGGAGAAATCTGGATGTGTTTATTTACCTGATAAAGATGTGAGTGATGATGATGATGATGATGATGATGAAGAAGATCAGAGTGATGCTGATGATGATATTGTACAGAAAGGTGTTTCTGAGGAAAATATGGCTGATGAGACTGAAAGTTTATCACAGTTTACTGATGATGGGATGAGAGATGATGTGAAGTGGTCTGAAGAGGTTAAGGAGGTTGTAGAAGATTTATATCCCCTTGAGCAGATTAATTCCTTTCTGGATAAGACAAAAGGAAAGGCAGGTGTTGAAATAAGAGACTATTTCCCTGATGTTGAAAAGTTTATCGCCTCAGTAATGTGGGCTAGGAAAGAAAGTAGCTATGATGAACTTTCACAACAGAAAAGATTTCGTCTTAAAAAGTACTTAACTGTCGTTAGATCAGGAAAAAGGATGGGAAAAGCGAGGGGAAAATCTAAATAAGTATAATGGCTGAAAATTTCTCTTTCTATCTGATCTGCTTTCTCTTTTTCTCTATTTTTCTTATGGAGATCTTAAGGGTTGGTTCTCTTAATATCAATGGGATGAGGGATGGGAGAAAGAATGAGGTTTTATCAGAAATCATTAATCTGAAAGACTTGAGTGTTACATTCTTGCAAGAAACTCATAGTAGTTGTAGTAATGAAGTTAACTGGGGTTTGTGGTGGAAAGGAGAGTACGTTCTCAGTCATGGGACCAATTTAAGTGCTGGTGTGGCTATTCTTTTTTCTCCTACTGTAAATGTTAAAGTGCTAGTAAAAAATGAAGTAGAGCCAGGAAGGCTTTTAACCGTTAAAGCTGAAATTAGTAATTTTAAATTCTTGTTTGTAAATATTTATGCTCCTAATGTTGGAGCAGAAAGGAGTTTACTTTTCAAGAAGTTTGAACAAATAGTTAGTGAAGAAAATGAAGATGTGTATATTGTTGTGGGGGGGGACTGGAATTGCACTCTTGATTTTACTCTTGACAGAAATGGGGAAGAATCTCATGCATCGTCAGCTTCCTCTTTATCTGGTGTTATAAAAAATATGAATCTCTTGGATGTATGGAGAGAACACAACCCTTCTGTAAAACAATATACATGGGTGAAGGTCTGTAATGATAGGATTTCTGCTGCTCGTTTGGATCGGTTTTATATATCTTGTAACTTGAAAAATAGAGTTGTTAGTACAGAAATTATTCCTAACACACTTTCTGATCATAAACTCATTAGGGCTCTTCAGGCAAGAGTCCTGGCTTGGATGGATTACCGGCCGAGTTTTATAAATCATTTTGGACAATAATTGGAGATGATTATTTTGAAGTCCTTCAGAAATGTTTTAGTGAAGGTGTTCTTCCAACTAGCTGTCAACGTGCTGTTTTATCATTGCTCCCGAAAAAAGGAGATTTAACACTTTTAAAGAATTGGAGACCTGTGGCAATTCTGTGTACAGAATATAAAATTTTGTCTAAGGTTCTTGCAAATAGATTAAATAATGTGTTGTATGAAGTGGTACACAAGGATCAGTCGTATTGTGTTAAAAATAGATCAATCATGGATAATCTTCATTTAATCAGGGATGTTGTTGATTATGCTTATTGTAAAGATGTCAATATGGGTCTGTTGTCTCTGGATCAAGAAAAGGCCTTTGACAGGGTTGACCATGGTTTTCTGTTTGACACTCTTAACGCTTTTGGTTTTGGGGAAAAATTTATTTCAAGGATAAAACTTTTATATGCCGAAGCGACATGTATGATCAAAATGGGTGGTGGATTGAGTATCCCTGTTAATGTTAAAAGAGGAATCAGACAAGGTTGTCCAATTTCGGGCCAATTATACAGCATTGTAATTGAACCTTTGTTAGTTAAAATGAGAAGAGAGTTAAAGGGCCTACAGGTCAACACCCTAAACTGTTCTGTTAAACTCTCTGCCTATGCTGATGACGTCACAGTTATTATCAGAGATCAAAGTGACATTCAGGTGCTTAAACAGGCATTAGAGTTTTATGGAAAAGCCGCATCAGCAGTAGTTAACTGGGGAAAGAGTGATGCTTTATGGTGTGGTAGTGAGGTTAAAGGTCCAAATCTTCCTGGTGGATTACAGTGGGGAAGTGCAGGGTTTAAATATTTAGGAGTGTTTTTGGGGAAAGACGAGTTTAAGAAAAAAAATTGGGAGGGCCTCTTGGAGAAAGTGTGTGCAAAGTTGTCTCGATGGAAATGGTTGCTACCCCAGTTGTCATATAGGGGGAGGGTCCTAATATGCAACAATTTGGTTGCTTCTTCACTTTGGCACAGAATGACAATACTTGAACCTCCTGAGGATCTAGTGCGAGGAATACAAAAGCGACTAGTGGATTTTTTTTGGTCGGGACAGCACTGGCTGAAGGCGGCGGTACTGTATCTACCCAGAGAAGAAGGAGGCCAGGGGTTGGTGGATATTAGAGCGAGACTCAGGACTTTCAGAATGCAGACGGCACAAAGACTGCTCTATGGAGTGGATGTGAGTTGGGCTGAACTAGCCTGTGCCCTCCTAAGAAGAGCTGGAAACATGGGGCTGGACCGCCATTTGTTTTTGATGGACTTTGACAAACTGAATTTAAGTGGGCTGAGTGTCTTTTACAGATCAATTTTAAAGTCATGGACACTTTTTAAGTTTTCACGGAGTGCAGACAGCACAGAAAAATTATGGCTGAAGGAGGAACCACTTTTCTTCAATTCTGAATTGGAATCAGATGTTTTTAAATCAGACACTTTCAGAAAAGCCATGTGGGCTGCAAATATGACAAAGATTGGACATTTAAAAGATAAAAAAAGTTGGATAAGCCCTGAAAATTTTGCTTCAAAACTTGGAATAAAATCAGTCAGGATGGCACAAAATATGTTGACTCAGATTTTAGAGTCTCTGCCTCAGGACTATCGACAGGCAATGGAGACTTCTGATGAAGAGGCTGATAACTGTGACTTTCCAGATTTGTTTTTCTCAGCAAAGACTGGTACATGGCAAGAAAAGGAGGGCTGCTTATTGACTTTTAAGATACCTTATTTGGCCGCTTTTGCCGATGCTGATAAGAAAGCCATTTACACTATGTGTGTGAAAGTGTGGTATCTTAACACACTGCAGAGTGTCAGCGAGTCCAAATGGCTGGAGGTTCTGGGGCCAGGTGAATCCCCCAAAGGACGCTGGAGGTCCCTGTATAAGCTACCCATTGAGAAACGGTCTGGAGACCTTCAATGGAGAGTAGTGCACGGGATTATAGCTACAAACAGACACAGAGCACACCTTGATCCAGAGGTAGGGGTGGGTTGTCCATTTTGTAGTGAGGAAGAGACTGTTTTTCATTTGTTCTTAAAGTGTGAAAGGCTTCAATCCTTATTTTGTATCTTAGAAGAGTGGGTTAAAAAATTAGGGGGAGTTTTTACTCCAGTACTTTTTATTTATGGACCAAAGTATATTAAAAGTAGGAGGGATGAACATGTTCTGTTAAATTTTCTTTTTGGTCAGGCAAAATTGGCGATATGGTTATCAAGAAAACATTGCTTGATCGATGCTGGGTCAACTGATGTTGTGTCTGTTTTAAAAGGGTTATTAAAATCTCGTATTAAAATTGAGTTTACATATTATAAATTGGTCAATGATATGGAGATGTTTAAAGGTAAATGGGCTGTAAATCATTGTATTTGTGATGTTGATGTTGATGAGTGTTTACTGTTTAATATTTAAAAAAAAAAAAAAAAAACTTGATGTATGTATAAATGTACTGTAAGTAGGCACAAAAGTTTTTGAATTGATGTTGTTATTATGATTATTTAATAAGGCTCTTATGTATTTATTGAATGATTAAAGAAGACCTAAAAGTCAAAAGTCTCTCTCTCTCTCTCTCTCTCTCTCTCTCTCTCTCTCTCTCTCTCTCTCTCTCTCTCTCTCTCTCAGGCCGAAGGGTTTGTTTGGGAGAGAGTTTGGCCAGGATGGAGCTCTTCCTGTTCTTCACTTCTCTCCTTCAGAGCTACCGCTTCACAACTCCACCTGGAGTGTCTGGAGATGATCTGGATCTCAAAGGAATAGTCG
The DNA here is from genome assembly GCF_964197995.2 of Scardinius erythrophthalmus. Classification (NCBI taxonomy): domain Eukaryota; kingdom Metazoa; phylum Chordata; class Actinopteri; order Cypriniformes; family Leuciscidae; genus Scardinius; species Scardinius erythrophthalmus. The sequence goes on from NC_138221.1 coordinate 31,107,036, forward strand.
GAATCACGTTGAATCCGTCCCCACACAAGCTGTGTGTGATCAGACGCTCCTGATCAAAGAAAATATCATCAGTCCTTACATTTCCTTACAAAACCGCATACACAGCAAAAACTCCAGTGTTAAATTAACACTCCTGGGAGTGTATATGAGTCCACACTCAAGACTGTAAAGTGTTAAAATATGAGTGTTAAATTAACACTCAAGAAAATCTCAAGAATCTTGACGTCTGTGTGTGCCTAAGAAAAAGATTTATTTTTCAAAACAACTTTTAAGAAATCCTTTGTAATGTAACTAAAATTCTGGATATTTATGCAGAATCACAGTTATGCTGTAACCAACAACATAAATCTAAGTCAGAAATAAGAGTTCAGTAATCAAGTTCAAATGATTATTGTCATAATATAACTGGCATCATCAGATCACTTTTTCTCTTTGTTCATCTGGCAGATACAGATGGTGGCCAACCAGAATGAGACTTTTACCGCCGCCGTTCCCGCGGCGGCAAAATTGGGATGTGTATTTGCTGCCTTTTACCGCTGAGTGGCGCTGTAATCACAGACTTCAAAAGTGTCAGTTTATTCTCTTTATGACGTAATCTGCCGCGGCAGTAATCTGAGCTGAGGTCACAGATAAATTCAAGATAAATATTGTGGTTAAACGAATTCAAATTCATTAAATTTAAACAAAGTAGACACACGTTAACATTGTGTGCCCAGTTTTTCTATAATTTAGAAAGGCTATGTCAATAGGTTACTTACTTCGTGTTATTTTAATGTGTTTGTAGATTTATTAACTGAAACATAACAGTGAAATAAATTAAAATAATTTACCGTAAAATTAAAACATTTTCAGGACTTGCAGTTACCCGATGTTAGTCAGTTTAAGCATTCTTTGTTATATTCAGAATTAAATAGGCTTACATGTTGTTATGATTATCATTTGAATTCTTTAATAAATAATCAACCACAATGCCTATTAGCCTACTGCCGCAGCAAAAATAAACCAGTCGAATTTCAAAGTCGTTCGCGCACAGCAGCAACTGCGGCATTTTAAAAGGTAAGTTTCCTATCTGTTTATAAAAAAAAAAAATGTGGCGCAAGATCTTGTAAAAAAAAAAAAAAAAAAAAAAAACTTTTTTCATTATTTGAACAAAAATGAGACTGATTGAATATGTAAAAATATAAACAAACAAAGCAGAGAATAAAACAAACTTTTAGGGAAAGAATATAGGCCTATTATGCTACAACAGAATTGGTTAACATTAACGAAAGCAAAATATGTAAAAATACATTTCAAACAATATAAAACAAAACAAATTCGTGGCCGAGTGGTAGGCTATAACGTTCAAATCCCGAACAAACATGGGCTACTTTTTTATTATTAATGCAGAAAGATTTGATAGTTCTAAAATATTGCTACACCATAGCCTATTGTTTTTTTCTCATAGCCTATTTTAAATATTTTATATTTATAAAATAAAATTACCATTAATTTCCATTTTACATTAGGGACAATTTTTATCCAACAGAATGGCTGAATTAACATCTGCATAATAATAATAATAAATAAATAAATAAACAAACAAACAGCACATGTCTTGTAAAAACACTTTTTAAAAAAAATTTCGACACAATTTCGAGACAGTAAATTGCCAATGTTAAAAAAAATATGACATATGACAAACTTTTAAAACAGAGAAAATAGTTTACCTAGGCTATTCAGACGATAGCTCTGTGGTCAATGCAATAACAATAGCCTCTCGAAGCTTCAAACGATCTGAGATCGAATCTCAGTGTAGCCGACAGTGTTTATGTTTTTCCGTTCTTGATGCTTAAATATGCATCTGTTTATTAAAGTCAATCATCTTGTTTAATTATCAATTGTACATTACAACATCAATTTGCTACATTCCAGTTGAGCCGCTGCAAAGACGACACATCTGATGAAGGAAGACTGTCAGCCGATTGCACCAGAAAATGAAGATGATGAAGCTCGTCTTTAATCTGCTAAATTATTTTTGTGTGTGTGTGTGAATCATTCACGAGATTGAGATGACTGACAGTGATACCCGGCCATAGCAACGGAAGACATTTTTCAAAACAGATCGAACAAATCAGAAAAATACTTTCAGTACAGTATTGCTTTCAATTAAAAAATAAACAACGAAAATGTAAAAGAAAAAGAAAATTAATTAAGTTTGAAAACCCATTGCACATTTCAAGGTATGAATAAAGTGTCGGGAAAGTTTATTTATTTAAACAGGGTTGCATCGATGCGATTTTATTCCCTTTGTGATGCAAAATAAGAAACACAGAATCTTATTCTTGCAACATTTTAAATTTCTATTGTCAAAGAAATTGTAGCTAAATTAAAAAATTAAAACGGTACAAAACGAAAAAAGTTCAAAGCAACATAAATTAAGAACAGGCGTTTTTCTTCGCCTCTCTGTATTTTTTTAGTAAGTTTGGTCTCCCTCACTGCGCGCGGCGGGTCTTTCTCGAAATTAAGCATTTCAGCGTAAAAAAAAACACCATATAGCTGATAATACTGTATATGTCGCTGTGTGTCATCCACACAAATCACGAAAGAAAAAACTGTAACAAATAGCTTTTGTTCCTTCAAAGATACAACATGCCTTGCTGAATTCACCTCACAATAAAACGAGGTGGGTCGCGAATTAAAGAGCTCTGTATCTGCTAAATTGAAATTGTGTGTGGAAAACCTTTAAATACAATCAATAAAACTACAATATATAATTTAATAAGATATAGGGCCTATGCACATAGGCTATGGACTTTTGGAGATTTTGAGATTAATCCTTAAAAGAATTTTGCCTTTGCTTGCTCAACAGGCTGGCTCCGACACTCTCCATATGAAAGAAGGAACATTAACACCTCTGTCCATGCACCCCCACGATAAAGCATCTATTGCCTTCTCCAAACCCCCCACAGGCTAGCTGAGTTTGCAAAACAAAACAAAGAGTTTGCCACTCGTCGTGGTGTGCCCAAACACTTAATTATAAACTTCAATATTTCATTCAAAACAATCTCAAGACGCTTTGTGACATTTTGAAAAGCCGTGGATGCATTACTGCCACTATGAACGCAACAGAATACTGGTTCTGATTTTATTGTTTGTCGTTTAAACGTCATATATATATATATAATTTTTTTTTTAACAGAACTGCTTTTGAAATTACCATTGGAATTATTATAGGCTACAGAAGTAAAGTCATTGTATAATATTTGCTCCTTAGTGTAAAATGGAAATGCATGGTGATTTTATTTTGTAAATAGACTATAAGCAAAAAAAAAACTATGTTTTAGAACTAGACAAATCTCTCTGCGTCAACAATAGACTATAAAATGCATTAATAGGCTAATATAAAAAAATCAGTAGTCCTAGTAAGTTCGGGATTCGAACCCGTGTCATCTAAATGATCGTATCGTAAATTCAACCACTCGGCCACGATTCACTCGATGCGACATGGCCTAACGTTCCAGTGTGTGTTCGCTCGCAGAGAGAGAAGCGCTCTTCATTCAAATGAACGCGCCGCCGCGTTTGTCGAACACTAATTCAACATGCCAGAATAAAACCTGGCTTTAGAACAATGCATAGCGCCACTCGTCGTGGTGTGCCAAAATTTTTACAATCATTTAGTTTAATTTATTTCAGTGTTAATGTTTGAGTTAAACAATCCTCTACAAATTAAAGTAACACAAAGTCGGATATAAGAGTCCTTTATAGGCTACTAAAAAGCAAAGGGCTTACAGTCTTAACATTTAGGCTACTTTGCTTAAATTCGATACATTTATTTTCAGTAGGGCCTAATAAATTTGTAGGGATGTAATTTCAGTATGCTTTACCAACGCTATGTATTCAATTAAAGTTCCAAGAGGTCTGGTATATTTCCTTCAGCTGACAAGTGCACAGCAAAAATCACAACTTGTGTTTGCTGCGAACGCAAGTTATTTAAGGTGTCTCAACTGTACACAGTCTACCCTACAGTGTGAATTCGTTACAAGGTTTCATTTAATTAAATTAATGTGCAGCAATTTGTACAAATAGAGTCTATAGGCATATACTGTTGTAGCCATTAAATAATCTCATTTAGTATCATATTTGTTAAAATATTCTAATGTTATTTTTTTCCATCTATGTTGAATATGAAAAGTGAACAGCACGAGTAAGATAGGATGCATTATATCGAGAGATGGATATGGAGTGGGTCAGACATGATTTTGACCACTTCATTAAGTTTTGTTTAGTAGAAAACCTTTCTTTAAAGTGAATTTCGTTTTCTATAAATTGTATCTTAATTTTAATAAATTTTTCATCAACCCTTGCCTGGATTTAATAAGTAAGAGAAGCAAATATAACAGACACTAATCATGGAGGCGCCCGCGCGGTCACTTGCATTGCACGTCAGCTGGAGCCATCTCATCCTCCTAACTTAACGAAACTCAGCGTATGCCTCACACAGACATGATAAATACATCAAATACACAAAGCTTGAAATGTCTTCAAACGAAATAATTCAAAACGAAAAGAAAAAGGCTACTCTCTGATTATGTTTTTATGTGCATTTCTCTCTAGGTGGGTTCACTACAAATATGGCGATCGTCAACTTCATCTTTGCAGTCGACACTGTCAGAAAACACTAGTTTATTGATAAAAATCAATGCACGCATCACCGGATAAATACACATCTTGCTTGTTGCTTGCACGCACACATATTATGTCGAAAAAACGAAATATTATGTTGAAATAACATTATTATTATTAATAATACATCTTTTAGAATATTTGATTAAATGCTGATTGTTGCGCTTGTTCAATTTAATTAAATTAAAACCTTAATTGTGATAATTAAAATAATTGAAAATTAAATATTTAGTGGCCAAGTTTTGCTAATTTATTATATAGGCTATTATATGCCTATTGCCTATATTAAGTAGGTCATATTAAGACAAGGCATATATTAAGTTATTTTAGCTGTTATGAGAAAAATAAATCTAAGGAAATCTAAAATCTAAATCTAAAAAAAAAAATCTAACGCCAATTCAACATGCCAGAATAAAACCTGATTTTTGAACAATGCGTAACGCCACTCGGCCTGGTGTGCCAAAACACTACATTTTAAACTTCAATGTTTAATTCAAAACAATCTCAAAACGCGTTGTGACATTTCTTTTAAGCAGCCTAGCCTACATACATTAAGGGCATTGAAACCAGGATCTTAACTAAAACGCGTTCCGCGTAATCTCTCAAAAATTATGCCACACTACTCCATGTTTTTTTTTTAAGGACTGCTTTTGAAATCACTATAAATTACTATGCAATTGTATCGCTCACGAGAGCTCTTCATTTATCTATGCCTCAATAGAATAGTAAAAATATTCAGCGTCATTGCTCCTAATATCGTCTCTATTTTTTACTTTTGATTCTATTTTTTCAGTTCTAAAATTGATTCTATCTTTGGTTCTATTCTGTTGTAGCCTAATAGGCCTATTTATATATATGAAAAATATGCCTATTAGGCTTAGGGTTTTATATTTAACCCACTTACATTTTAAAATACGGCAATTGCTGCTGTTTTGCACAATGTCCCTTTGCGCCACCTGGCGGTCATTTCAGGAACGACTTTGAAATGCGGCTGGTTTATTTTTGCCGCGGTGATTTCGCCGCGGCAGCTGGCGCGGCGGTAATAGGCATTCTGGTTGTCCACCATCTGTATAACTCAGATACAGCAGCCAAACATAATCTAAAGTTAATAATATAAGGGTCAAGAGCCCAACTAAAGCAAACACCCATCACCTTAATGGTAACTTACAATTTGTGATTTTCTCCTTCAGTGATTCTGCTTGTTAACATCAGGTGTCTTCAATAATGATCAATCTTCACTAAATTAATCACTTAATTAGCTCATTAACTTTAACACTCTTGAGTGTTAATTTAAGACTCACATTTTAACACTTTACACTCTTGTGTGTGGACTCATATACACTCCCAGGAGTGTTAATTTAACACTGGAGTTTTTGCTGTGTACATTTAAAAAAAATACAATTCTCTCTTATTTTACTCACCCTCATGCTGTCCAGATGCATTTTACTTTCTTTCTACAGATAAACACGAATTAAGATTGTAAGGAAAGTAATCCCTCTCTGCGAGTCCTAAAGACGCTTTAAAAATCACACACAGTGAGCGTGACGGTAATCCATGCGACCTCAGTGGATGAATCAATGCCTTCTGAAGTCAAACAATACGCTAGATAAAATAATAATAATAATGTAAACTGTTTTAACTATTAAAAATCATACGTACATTGGTTACAATCCACTTGTATTATGGACTCACAGAGATGGATTATTTCCTTAAATATCTTTGTCTATGTTTATATGAAGAAGAAAGTCATATACATCTGGGATGGCATGAAGGAAGAGTAGCCTAAATGATGAGAGAATGCTCATGTTTTGGGTGGACAATCCTTGTTCTGCTTGTGTCCAGTCACTGCTTTGTTACTTGTACTGCAACAGGAACTGTTTAAAGAATCATTGCAACATTTAAAATGTATATTAATTTTTAAAATGTGTATTTGTAATTGTGCATTTTGTATAGTAATGTATATCATGAGAATACTGTGCATTGCATGTATATTATGCAGTTAATGTTTTGTGGATTCTGGTCTTTCCAGTCACAACATAATTGCATCCAAGACCTTCACTCTGATACTTGTGTATATGCTTTAATGACAATAAAGAATGTACATTTATTGGAATTCATATTTTTAATTACATTAATTTAACTGGTTGTATAAGTCACGATTGAAACGGCTGATGATTGTTAAAATATATTTAAATTAAATGAAAATGTTAATTAAATGAAATAACTAAATATAATTATCAATTTAAAAAAATGGCAATAAGAACATTCTTTGTGTGACATATGTAATGAAATGCCCTTTGAGGTCTGTATCTGACAGCAGGCCACGACTGTAATTTTCATTTTGTTTAAATTCCTCTTATTTAAGTGATCATTAATTTTGATGGTGTAAACGTATATCATGCTAACAATGAGTACTGTGATGGCCATGGTTGCCAAATGCCAACCTTGATTACCTGGTTGAAGTTTGACTTTCTTGACGGCTGAATATATCACACACGTTTGCTAATATTCTCTTTAAATTGTAACAGCTGAACCTAATCAGAGCCTAACATGCAAAATAATCATCAGGAATAAACAAATATTCTCCGAAAACATTGGACACTACAATATTTTAAGTATTATATACAGACAGTACTTTAATGTGCAATTACACCTGAATAGACTGAATAGATCTCTTGTGAGTAGTAGTAAGTTGTAGTAACTAAGTAGTAGCAGCAGGTAAATACAGATCAAATTAAAAAACAAACATAACTTATCACTAAAATGAAATAGAAAGCTGCGATTACAGACGCTCACATCCACACATAAACACACCACTGACGTCTTCACTTCCAGGTCACGAAGCTATCAATCAAAAGCTCAGTAACCAGTGAGAACACACTGCTACTAGCCCCGCCCCCACGAGAGAAATGTGTCAGAACGGCGAACGAAAACTCTGGGAGTGAAAACGAAAACTTCAGAAGCCTAAATGAAAACTCTGGAAGCGCATTTGTAAGTTCAGATCAGCGATTGAAATATGAGAAATAGTTAGCAAAACATGCAGTGTATTAAAAACGAAGTCAAAAAATTTGCCTGCGATTTATTCTTTTTCAGTTTTAGAGATAATTTATTTAGTTTCAATTTATATTTTCATTAGTTTCTTGAAAAGCTACGTTCATTTTTATTGGCACAAGAATAGCTCCATACGTAAAAAAAAAAAAAAAAAAAAAAAAACATTTTTAGAGAATGATGAGTTTAAAAAATCCATCATAACTGGTTGTGCAGCACTGTTTGATCTTTTGCTGTAGTTTCACCGTGTAATAACATAAAATTAAGTTGTTTTTAAACAACACAATTTTGATAAGGGATTAGACATGGGATGTGATCTGTGATCCAAACATTATGGGGCGGTTTCCCGAACAGAGATTAAGCCTAATCCTAGACTAAAATTTCCCTTTAAACCAGATTAACAGAAATCTGCTTTCTCGGTCAAGGCTTTAAATAGTCCTAGATTTAGTTTAGTCCAGGGTTTAATAAGATGATTTCCTGAAGGAAGACTAGAGTTACTCCAGGACTAAATCGAGGCTTAAATTAAACCTATCAGGAGGCAGGTTTAACTTCAGATTAACATTGTGTTTCAAAGTGGACACGTGTATTACTTGGATACACACACACACACACATATATATATACTGTATATACACTACCGTTCAGTTTGGGATCAGTAAGTTTTTTAATGTTTTTAAAAGATGTATCTTCTGCTCACCAAGGCTGCATTTATTTGATTAAAAAAAAACAAAGAAAAACAGTAATATTGTGAAATATTATTCCAATTTAAACAGCTATTTTCTATGTGAATATACAGTAAAGTGTAATTAATTCCTGTGATCAAAGCTGAATTTTCAGCATCATTACTCCAGTCTTCAGTGTCACATGATCCTTCAGAAATCATTCTAATATGATTTGATGCTCAAGAAACATTCATTATTATTATCAATGTTGAAAACAGTTGTGTACAATTTTTTCAGGATTCTTTGATGAATTCAGCTTTGATCACAGGAATAAATTACATTTTAAAATATATTAAAATAGAAAACAGTCATTTTAAATTGTCATAATATTTCACAATTTTGCTGTTTTTTTATTGTTTTTTATCAAATAAATGCAGCCTTGGTGAGCAGAAGATACTTCTTTTAAAAACATTAAAAATCTTACTGACCCCAAACTTTTGAACGGTAGTGTGTGTGTGTGTGTGTGTGTATATGTAAATAAAATATAAAATGCCACAGCTGCCAGTTTTTTACCGTAATCTTTAGATCACCTGCAGATACCCTGCATCATGCATTGCTGCATGAATAAATAATAAGATTTATTTTTTTGTTAATTTCCTTTATTCTTACTATTTAGGGCCCGAGCACCGATGGTGAGAGGACCCTATTGGATCTGCTCCGTTTATTATTATTATTCTTCTCCTGAATCACTTTTTTGAGGGCCTAAACATGCTCGAAAACTCATGAATCTTTGCACACGCTTTCAGAAGTGGTGAAAATTTACGTGTGATATGGGTTTCAGAATTGGGTGGGGCAAAATTGGGTAAGTGTAATCTTAAGGCCTTTGCAACGTTAAAGCTGCAGTCCGTAGCTTTTCCTCTTTGTCGCCATCTCTGTTCGAAATCTGCAATTGCAGTTATTTGCGCAATTATCAACTTTAAGTGGATTGTCGGCATGAAACAGCGTGGATGAATCCAATGTTTTGAGGAGAGTATGCGCCGGTGTGGATACGGGCATTCAGAATCACAGAATATTCTTTTTGGAAGTATGACCAATATTAGAATTTTCAACAGAAAATGACGCCTGAATATGTAAGTTACATCCACTTTTGTTCTGATCAACTAAGGAGAAAAAAAGCATTGCAGTAAATCGTGCTGATTAAATCTAACGATCGCTTATCATATCATGTCAAACCGTGCAAATCATAGAAGAGCAGTTATCAAACAAATAACAATCATAGTGCTATGAAATAAACGGTGTATGAATGGAATCCCTGTTATGCATAAACGTGTTATAATATAACAATATAAACATCTTACGTCTGGAAAATTTTCACTTTATCGATTCAGATCCAATACTTGAAAACGGTTTGCTTTTTCTCTGAGTAGAAAATTCTCTCAAATAGCTAGCACAAAATAATTCATATTTACCATAATAGCAAAACGAGAAAGCCACAACAAAGGAAACTCCGTAACTATGTAAATTAAGCGAACAAGTGCGCTACTGTTACGTAATTAAACTATTGAAATGTCTTACCTGTCAAAAAAAAAAAGCCGTCTTTGCGTCCGTTTTGAACCCCTTTAAAACACGGATTTCACGCCATCTTTCAAAAGCCCTGCCGATGTTTATCCTTGTTTTCGCATGGGCCAGTTGCAGTGTCTTTTTTAGCCACTCCGAAGTCCGAAGTCTTTTGGGTTTTACAGCGGGTGGATTTCCAGTTGTCACTGATTGTCGTTTAAATTATTTCAAGTACTGTGAGAAAAGGCTATAAATCTCCACCTCCAACATCCTCACACACAATAGCCTACTTGCCGAGTCACCTTCTTTATGTGTAACTTACAGATGTGACGTAATGACGCAAAGACATGCTCCACCAGTACCACTGGAATTAAAATCATTATTAAAAGCTAACTGAACTGAATTGAGCTAAGGCAAGCAGATAGTTTTGAACACTGGCTGGTTATGTTTTTTTTTTTATTATTAATATTTTGGATAATTTTTAACACAAAAAAGTTACGGACTGCAGCTTTAAATTGCGAAGATCTTGATTTTTCGTTGAATGGCGTGTCCTTGGCGACCACAAATGTAGATGTGCACACCCAATTTCAGCCTTTTGGTGATATATGCATCATCAGATAAATTCTATATTAAAGTTGATTGCAGTTCCGATGTTGCTAGGCAACCACAAACAGCCTGCTGTAACTCAGCTATACAATAGCCGTTTCTCAATACCAAGTACGCAAAGTTCGGACTAGAGTCCTTGGTAGTTCGGACTTGACAAGTTTGACTCAGGAGAACGAACTCCCGAGGACGGGAGGACGCAAGTCCGATAATTCTGCAAATGGAACAGCGGCGTACTTGATAACGTCCCTCGAGCTCGCTCTGGCTACTCCGGTTATCTCTTTATGTATATCTAGGCTACAAATAAAACAAAATATGTTATAAACCACCACTCTGCTTCTTTTCATTTTCATTTAAAAAAAAATCTTAAACATAATGGCCACACAAATGTGGTTCAGGCAACGCAATTGATTATCTTCACTGCATATTTATAACACGAAATATAAAGCACAACCCTGACTCTTTTTGTTTTCATTTTAAAAATATGATAAATAAAAAACATTATAATTGATCATTAAAACTAACATTTAGCAAAAAGAGACAGGGTTGTGTCATTTTATTTTTATGTACATACAGTGAAGAGAATGTAGGCAACATGTGTAATAAAATATTTTGTTTTAAATATATAAAATAAAATGGCATAACCTTTTTTTGTTAAATGCCAGTTTTAATGATCAATAATAGCCATTATAAAAGTATAAATAGCCTAAAAGGTATAAGAAGCTATACAATAATAAAGCAAACGATTCAGTCAAACATAAGTCAACTCTCTAGGCTACAACGTTAAAAGTTAAATAGACTAAATAAAGCTATGAAACTTCACTTTGCCCTCAGCTTAACGTTTTGCCAGGGAACAAATTATAGATTAATGAGACAAATAAAATAAATAAATAAATTGTGACATGTTAAACCACTAGAGATATCCGAGCCAGCGGCAAACGTCAGAAGGACTAGCCGAGGAAAGGCTGTTCTCTGCGGGGTACATGAGCACCGAGCGTCCAATTGCCTGGTTCTCACAACTCCGAAAACGTCAAATCAAATTTTCAAATAGGCGTTATCTTTACAAATAAACCAAAGATTTGAGCTTTAATCAACTACATTCTCGCCTGAAATACTCTTAAAACTACATTTCGTGACACAATAACAGCAGTATTTTTAAATTACGCGGGGTTTCTCCTCTGCTATTGACGCTTGCTGATTGGTGTGAGATGCATTCTGGGATACCTGGCTGTCTCAAGTCCGCACAAGTCACCTCTCGATGCATCCTCGGTAAAAGGGGCGGATCAAGAACACATCCGGGGATTTGAACTGGACTTGGCTAGATGTGAAATTTGAATTGGAACAGTACTTGCAGCGACTGATGACGTTTCACAAGTCCACAAGAACACAAGTACAGACAAGAACGCATATTGAGAAACGGCTAGTGTCCAATCTAACCCAAACTTCACATGTTTGATAAGAGTCCTGTCCTGAACACATGACCATCCTCATATTCGGTTATAGTAATAGCGCCACCTGCTGGTAGCAGGAAGTGTGGTAAATACAAATTACTTTAACATAGTCCTCCTATATTTACATACAGCCCACCGTGCTCTGTTTTCCTAAAGGTGGCACGGGTGCGAGGGCCCTTTTCAACGCTGCTTGCAGCTTTAAATTATTTTATTTCTGCTGTTTTTATGTGACTTTTTAGTCGCTTGTTTTCTAATGTTCAGAGTTGATCTGTTTATCTGAATATGCTGTTTATCACCATTGCTGAGATTCATACGCTGATTCTTGATGTCTGTGTGTGCCTAAATGAAAGTTTTTTTGTTTTGTTTTTTTGTATCAGAATAACTTAAGAAATCCTTTGGATTACATTGAAAATGCTAAAAGTATTATACTGTACCAAACTCAGATTTCAGGCTCTAAATAAGTTCAGTGATTCAGGTCAAAAATGATTGTTAAAACAACCAACACCACCAGATCACATTTTCTCTTTGTTCATCTGACAGTTATAACTCAATTACAGCAGCCAAACTAAATCTAAAGTTAAAGTGCAATTTTCTCCTTCAGTGATATGTACATTTTTGTTGTGTTATTTTAAAGGGAAATGTGTAAAGATAATGTGTAATAATAAATGTGAAAATGTAAAAGCATATTGTAATTTGAGATCTTATTCTTGTTCTTGTGCTGTGAAGCAATCAGTTTCAGTTTGTGATTCATCAGACTCTATTCCTACTGTACAGCGACAACCGGATCATGTACCACAACCTTCTGGTCCACTTTTAATAAAGTGTGTAAATGTGCAAATATTTTTCAATTAACCATTTACACAATTACACTCAAATCCTGAAAGCAAAGCAAATGAAGAACTCAATACTGCGACAGAAACTTTTAATTCTCTCTTTTCCAGCACTTTACACACAGTTGCTCCGTTGCGCTTAAAGAAGATTAAAGATAATAGTCGTGGTCCAACGAGCACACTCTGGCCCTTAAGAAAGCAGCCAGAAAAATGGAGCACAACAGGAAGAAAACAAAACTAGAGGTATTTAGCATTTCATGGAAGGAGAGCTCGATTACATACATAAAAAAACTGCTACACAGCAAAAACTCCAGTGTTAAATTAACACTCCTGGGAGTGTATATGAGTCCACACTCAAGAGTGTAAAGTGTTAAAATATGAGTGTTAAATTAACACTCAAGAGTGTTAAAGTTAATGAGCTAATTAAGTGATTAATTTAGTAATGATTGATCATTATTGAAGACACCTGATGTTAACAAGCAGAATCACTGAAGGAGAAAATCACAAATTGTAAGCCACCGTTATGGTGATGGGTGTTTGCTTTAGTCGGGCTCTTGACACTTATACATTTACTTTAGATTTTGTTTGGCTGTTGTATCTTATAACTGCCCGATGAACAAAGAGAAAAAGTGATCTGCTGGTGTTGGTTATATTATGACAATCATCATTTGAACTTGATCACTGAACTCATTAAGATCCTTATTTCTGACTTAGATTTATGTTGTTGATTACAGCATAACTGTGAATCTGCATAAATATCCAGAATTTTAGATATAATACAAAGGATTTCTTAAAAGTTGTTTAAAAAAAAAATCTTTCTTTTAGGCACACACAGACGTCAAGATTCAGTCTATGCATCTCAACAATGGTGACGAGCAGAATATTTAATTAGGAAAAGTAAATTACACAGACAATTCAGATCATAATTTATTCATACCGCAATGCATGATGGGAGCCATTAATGAGTTGTGATTGGTGGCAGCGACTGCAACATGCTTTATTATTGTCACCATTGTTGAGATTCACAGGCTGATTATTGATGTCTGTGTTTCTAAATAAATTAATTTGAAAGTCTTTTGATCAGAACAATGGTTATGAAATATTTTTGGATTATATGAAAAATACTGAAAATCATGTGCTGTAGAATCACAGAGCTGCTGTAACTAACAAGTTAAGCCATCTCAATAAGTTTTGTTTTACAGATCACAACATGATTATGTCAAAACATAACCAACACCATCAGATCACATTGTCTCTTTGTTCATCTGACTGTTATAAATCAATAACAGCAGACAAGCAAAATTTAAAGTAAACATATAAGTGTCAAGAGCCCGACTAAAGCAAACACCCATCACCTTAATGGTAACTTACAATTAGTGATTTCCTCCTTCAGTGATTCTGCTTGTTAACATCAGGTGTCTTCAATAATGCTCAATCATCACTAAATTAATCACTTAATTATCTCATTAACTTTAACACTCTTGAGTGTTAATTTAACACTCATATTTTAACACTTTACACTTTTGAGTGTGGACTCATATACACTCCCAGGAGTGTTAATTTAACACTGGAGTTTTTGCTGTGTAGAAACTGCTAGATCTGCTTATTTCTCAACCCTATTGGAAGAAAATAAACAAAACCCTAGGTATTTATTTGAAACAGTGGCTAAACTAACGAAAAATAAAGCTTCAAGCCCAGAAGTTTCCAAGCAGCACAGCAGTAATGACTATGAACTTATTCACTTATCAGGGAGAATATTACAACTATGCAACCGTCTACTACAGTATCGCATCAGGGAGTGCATTGTAGTCTCCCTAAGGAAAAATTCGATTCATTCATTGCTATAGCAGAGGAAGAATTCTCTAAACTCGTTAAATCATCTAAATAGACAACATGTATGTTAGACACTATACAGACTAAGCTACTGAAAGAGATGCTTCCAGAGGTCATAGATCCTCGTCTTAATATCATTAATTCATCTTTGTCATTAGGATACATAACAAAAACTTTTAAGCTGGCTATGGTTAAACCACTTGTTAAAAAAACGCAACTTGATCTCACAGAATTAGTCAATTACAGGCCAGTCTCGAATCTACCTTTTCTGTCAAAGATATCCTCACAACTATTTTCCTTTTTAGAAAGATTTTCAGTCAGGATTTAGGTCGTACCATAGTACTGAGACTGCTCTCATTAGAGTTACAAATGATTTGCTCTTATCATCCCATCGTGGTTGTATCTCACTATTAGTGTTACGCGATCTTAGTGCTGCATTTGATACCATCGACCACAACATTCTTTTAAATAGACTAAAAAATTATGTTGGCATTAGTGGAATTGCATTAACATGGTACTGATACTTAATTCTGAAAAAACAGAGATTCTAATTACTGGACAAAAAACTTCCTCATGTAATAATCTAGAATACTGTCTAACACTTGATGGCTGCTCTGTCAAGTCCTCGTCGTCGGTTAGGAACCTTGGTGTGCTCCTTGATACTAATCTTTCATTTGAATGTCACATGTCTAGTATCTGTAAAACCGCGTTTTTCCATCTTAAAAATATATATAAATTACATCATATGCTCTCAGTGACAAATGCGGAACAATTAGTTCATGCATTCATGACATCAAGGTTAGATTGTTGTAATGCTATCATGGGTGATTGCCATGCACGCTTAATAAACAAATTACAGCTGGTCCAAAACGCAGCATCTCGAGTTCTTACCAGAACCAGGAAGTATGACCATATTAGCCCGGTTCTGTCAACACTGCATTGGCTCCCTATTAAACATCGTACACATTTGAAAATATTGCTGATTACTTACAAAGCACTAAATGGTTTAGCTCTGCAGTACATGGGCGAGCTCTTAACGCATTATAGTCCTTCATGTCTATTGCAATCTCAAAATTCCGGCCAGTTGATAATACCTAGAATATCAAAATCGACTGCTGGCGGTAGATCCTTCTCCTATTTAGCACCAAAACTTTAAACAGTTTTCCTAACATTGTCCGGGAAGCAGACACACACAGCAAAAACTCCAGTGTTAAATTAACACTCCTGGGAGTGTATATGAGTCCACACTCAAAAGTGTGAAGTGTTAAAATATGAGTGTTAAATTAACACTCAAGAGTGTTAAAGTTAATGAGATAATTAAGTGATTAATTTAGTGATGATTGAGCATTATTGAAGACACCTGATGTTAACAAGCAGAATCACTGAAGGAGGAAATCACTAATTGTAAGTTACCATTAAGGTGATGGGTGTTTGCTTTAGTCGGGCTCTTGACACTTATATGTTTACTTTAAATTTTGCTTGTCTGCTGTTATTGATTTATAACAGTCAGATGAACAAAGAGACAATGTGATCTGATGGTGTTGGTTATGTTTTGACATAATCATGTTGTGATCTGTAAAACAAAACTTATTGAGATGGCTTAACTTGTTAGTTACAGCAGCTCTGTGATTCTACAGCACATGATTTTCAGTATTTTTCATATAATCCAAAAATATTTCATAACCATTGTTCTGATCAAAAGACTTTCAAATGAATTTATTTAGAAACACAGAAATCAATAATCAGCCTGTGAATCTCAACAATGGTGACAATAATAAAGCATGTTGCAGTCGCTGCCACCAATCACAACTCATTAATGGCTCCCATCATGCATTGCGGTATGAATAAATTATGATCTGAATTGTCTGTGTAATTTACTTTTCCTAATTAAATATTCTGCTCGTCACCATTGTTGAGATGCATAGACTGAATCTTGACGTCTGTGTGTGCCTAAAAGAAAGATTTTTTTTTTTAAACAACTTTTAAGAAATCCTTTGTATTATATCTAAAATTCTGGATATTTATGCAGATTCACAGTTATGCTGTAATCAACAACATAAATCTAAGTCAGAAATAAGGATCTTAATGAGTTAAGTGATCAAGTTCAAATGATGATTGTCATAATATAACCAACACCAGCAGATCACTTTTTCTCTTTGTTCATCGGGCAGTTATAAGATACATAAGCCAAACAAAATCAAAAGTAAATGTATAAGTGTCAAGAGCCCGACTAAAGCAAACACCCATCACCATAACGGTGGCTTACAATTTGTGATTTTCTCCTTCAGTGATTCTGCTTGTTAACATCAGGTGTCTTCAATAATGATCAATCATTACTAAATTAATCACTTAATTAGCTCATTAACTTTAACACTCTTGAGTGTTAATTTAACACTCATATTTTAACACTTTACACTCTTGAGTGTGGACTCATATACACTCCCAGGAGTGTTAATTTAACACTGGAGTTTTTGCTGTGCACTCAGTCAGTTCAAAGCTAGACTAAAAACACGTCTCTTTGACCTAGCATACACATAACACATTATAGACTTCTATTATTCAGTGTTAGGCTGCATAGATTTGATCAGCCGGAACCGGGAACACTTCCCATTAATACTGATGTACTCGTTACATCATAATAAGAATGGTGTCTATGTCACGGTGTGACAAATGAGGGCGGAACTAAAGTTCGCCGCAATTGTGTCCCCTCCGGTACAATAACAAGGAAACACTACCCCCCGCGTAAGTGTATATCTGTTGCCCTGCCAACCGGGATGAGGAAATTGATACCAGGTGTGGGAAATTAATCTAGAGCCATGACGAAGCCATGTGGGCATTGAGAAGGATATAAAAAGCCAGTGAAGAGAGACTGTTGGTGTGGTTCTCTCCCGTGAGAAGTCGTTCTATTTGAGTGTTGCAGAGAAGAATTGTGGTGTGCAAAGGGAAGTGCTGCTGGAGGGGACTCGAGGAGTGTGGAAGAGTTGTGAAAACACACCGTTTGCCTGGAAGGGAGAGAGATAAGTAATCGACCATCGTATCTCGTACCTGCATGTTTCAACACTGAATTTGAGGTGGATTGGAGTGCTTTGATTGTGCTATCTCAACGTCACTGAGTGAATTATACTGATTCATGTTCGATCTCTTACCCTCTTCCCCCGTGTTGGAACGGTGATGTGAATCCTGTCTATGTCTGTGGAGGAAAACCCCGAAACATCTTTTTCCCAGCATTGAAGCTCGTTGCTTGTGGCACGGAGACCCCTGGGTGAGTGCTGGCCTTATCTGCACTTATTTGAAGTGGATTGCAGTGCCTAAATTGACGTTTCCCTCCCTCACGTTGCATGTTTGGAGTGAAATTGCCGTGTGTGTGTGGAAGATTTATTCTCTCTTGCCGTGCACTCCCCTCGTGCCATGCTGGTCTACTGTCAGTAACTGGAGCTTCATAATGTCGATCGGTTCCATCTGTTGAGGACTAGAAGGAACAGCATCTGTAAGTCAAACTAACCTATCTGTTTTGAAGTAGTGGTTCTGACTGTCTTAGAAGAAGCTCCGCTCAGCCTGTTGACTTGGAGTCTGCTGCAGCCCTAAGCCCACCTGTATGGTGTGAAGTTATCTGCCCCCTGCAACACACGTGAGAATTGTATACTGCTGTTGAAGTTGATTCTGTTTGCCTTCGTAGAAGCTCCACTCAGCCTGTTGATTTTGAGTCTGCTGCAGCCCTAAGCCCACCTGCATGGTGTGAAGTTATCTGTCTCCCGCAACACATACGAGAACTGTATACTGCTGTTGAAGTTGAGTCTGTCTGTTCTAGAGAAGCTCCGCTCAGCCTGCGACTTTGAGTCCGCTACGGCCCCAAGTCCATCTGCATGGTGTGAAGTTATCTGTCCCCTGCAACACACGTGAGAACTGTATACTGCTGTCGAAGTGGATTCTGTCTGTTCTAGAGAAGCTCTGCTCAGCCTGCGACTTTGAGTCTGCTACGGCCCCAAGTCCATCTGTATGGTGTGAAGTCACCTGTCCCCGGCAACACACGTGAGGCCTATATACTGCTGTTGAAGCTGACTCTGTCTGTCCTAACTGTCTGTCCTAGAGAAGCTCCGTTCAGCCTGTTGACTCGAGTCTGCTGCAGCCCCAGAGTCCCAACTGTCTACTCACCTGTGGAAACTCACCTGTCCGTCGTAGGCCTCTGTGAACCCTGCATCAGTGTGGGAAGAGGACCAGCCCTGACTGTATACTCACCTGTGGAAACTCACCTGTCCGTCGTTGGTCCCTGTGAACTCTGCCTCGGTGTGAGAAGAGGAAGAGCCCTGACCATCTACTCACTGGTGGAAACTCATCTGCCTACCGCATCCCATTGTGAACCCTACAGCGGCGTGGGAAGAGGAAGGGCCCCGACTGTCTACTCACCTGTGGAAACTCACCTGTCTGTCGTCGGTCCCTGTGAACCCTGCATCAGTGTGGGAAGAGGAACAGCCCCGACTGTCTACTCACCTGTGGAAACTCACCTGTCCGTCGTAGGTCCCTGCGGACCCTGCATCAGTGTGGGAAGAGGAACAGCCCCGACCGCATACACATCTGTGGAAATCCATCAATCCATCTCAGGCCATTGCGAACCTTGTACCGGCGTGGGAGTGGGCCCCGGAGACTGCTGCATTGCCTCGATTCCGGGGAAGAAGAGGAAAGGAAGATTTTAGCTTAGGTTATTCAAATTACTTTTAACTTTAATAAAAAGAACTGTTATTCCCTTGAATTCTGTTTCTGTCTCGTCTCTGACACGTTCCTCAGGGTGGTCCTGGTTCAGGGGTGGGCGCAGTCCGGCTTGGCCCATCCCGACCTGTGACATCTACTCTAATATTAGTCTCTCTGTTTATCCCAAGGTTTACCTTCCCTTCTCTTTACCTCTCTACAGATAAAGCGTTGTCGGGATAATTCCGGTTTGCGTGGCTACGCGGAAGCGATAAAAATTCTCTATTATAAATATATAAGGTATCAGGCCTGCAAGCGAACTGGAGCTAGTATCCCCGTTTTACTGTGACCCAGTCTGATGTCCCGGGGATGGCCTGCCAGGCCTCGGCCCAGGAAGCTAGGGTCTGTATGCATAACGGGGGCGGGCTGTCACGAAACGGGGAACCTGCCACCTCGCTAGATGGGAAAGCGCTCTTTATGAGTGTGTCTGAGGCTGCGTGCTTTGTTGCTGGCCTTACAACTGATGTATGAACAATACGAGTGCTTTACTTGGTTCACTGTGAAAACAGTGTGAGGGGCAGGGTCGCCGTCCGAGAGGAAAGCTAGCCGTGAGTGCATGATGGCGATGGGAAGGCTGTCAAAGTGTAGGCAGCTGCACTGGTTGAGTGCAGCTGTAGCGAGGGCGAGGACCAAGCACGGCGCGCACTCGCTGTGACTATCCCTGTCGTGCAGAGGGGCTCCGCACGTGGAACCATTAGTGAGAGGCATTTGCAACAACACTCTCGGAAATGTGCTCTTAAAGCAGATGTCGCGACGGCAAAAGCTGAAAAGCTTTGAAAAGGGTATAGGCTTCTCTCACCGCATAGCTGCAGGTTAACGGCGATTTCAGGGAGGCGGTGTCGGTCGTCTGAATCTGCTTAGCTGGCAGGTCGCTTGTTCCGCTGCAAGGTGCACTTCCCAGCGGGCACCTTGATGTCAAAATGACGTCAAAAAATAGGTCAAAAATGAAAGTCATATTGACGTCAAAGTATCGATGTCAATTTGATGTCAAGATTTTGACCTCTGCTGATGTCATTTTGCCAAACAAAAATGTGAAATGCATGGCCGTACACTTATTACCAGCTTCACTTAAAACTAACCAGATTTACTGTATTTAACTTCCGGTAGATAAATAAATAGATAAAGATAAATATTTTTGTATTTTAAAGTCACCATGATGGTGGTTAGCGTTTGCTTTAGTTGTGCTCTTGACCCATGCCTTGGTAAAATAAAATTTTCTCTGACTGCTATAATTGTGTGTTTATAAAGCACAATTGTTATAGGCAAATAAAGCCATTAGATCAGGTAGTGTAGTCTGCTTATTGATGAGGATGATGATATCATCATGTTGTGGCCTGAATCCTTGACCTAATTCACAGTCTAATTATATAGGACTTATGTTTTTGAAGGTTTATAATAGAAGCCATTTAATTTGACAGTATGTGAGCAATGTTGTTTATCAAATAATATTAATGATTTTAGAGACATTTAGTCCATTAAACTTTTTCCTCTACATTATTACTCAGCTATCAAGAATCAGTGTATGACTCTCAACAATGGTGACAATCAATGAAATGCTTCATGCTGCAGTGCATGCTGGGTACCACCAATCAAAACTCACCCATATCTCCCAGCATGCATTGCGGCTTTAATAAATTATGCAGCTGGAGTTGATCTGATTATCTGGTTATTTTGTTTGATTGTCACCATTGTTGAGATTCATATGCTATTTCTTGATGTCTGTGTGTGTCTGAGTACTGCCATAGACTAAAGGGTTTTGTGCACTAAATAGTAAAAAAAAAAAAAAAAAAAAAGTATATTGTTTGATAAAACTGTAGACATGCTGAGGAATCAAATGACTTCTATTATGAATTAAACAATTTTAAATATTAAGCCCTATATATTCACAACATTAAACACTGACTAAGATCAGAGATTCAGGCATTTACATGATGATATCATCATCATCATCATAAATAAACAGCCATCATCACCTGATCTCATTTTCTCATGGCTGTTTTAGCTACAACACATGTGTTTTATAAACACACAGTTAGAGCAGACAGAGAAAATTTTTTAATTAAGTGTTAAGGGTCAAGAGCAAAACTAAAGGAAACGCTAACCACCATCATGGTGACTTTAAAATCCAAAATATGATTTCATTAAACAGGAAATTAAATAAAGTCAATCTGGTTAGTTTTAAGTGAAGCTGGTAATAAGTGTACGGCCATGCATTTCACCTTTTTGTTTGGCAAAATGACATCAGCAGAGGTCAAAATCTTGACATCAAATTGACATCGACACTCTGACGTCAATATGACTATACTAGGGCTGGGCGATTTAAATCGCGATATTGTTATGCGCATCTCATCAGTAAAGCCGGTTCCTTGATTAGTAGTAAATCACCATCACCTGCTTTCAGATGGAGCGGCATTTACTACAAAGAGCCGTAGTTAACTGACAAGCTGAGCCAAATCACATCAATATCGCGGACGTATCGCCAGCGATATTTAATGCGATATGGCTCAGCTTGTCAGTTAACTACGGCTCTTTGTACACAGCAAAACCTCCAGTTTTAAATTAACACTCCTGGGAGTGTATGAGTCCACACTCAAGAGTGTTTAAGTTAATGAGATAACTAAGTGATTAATTTAGTGATGATTGAGCATTATTGAAGACACCTGATGTTAACAAGTAGAATCGCTGAAGGAGAAAATCGCAAATTGTAAGTTACCATTATTGTGATGGGTAGTTGCTTTAGTTGGGCTCTGACCCTTTCATGTGTACTTTAGATTTTGTTTGGCTGATGTTTCTGAGTTGAAAGTGCCAGTTGAACAAAGAATAAAAAGTGATCGGATAGTGTTGGTTATATTATGACAATCATCGTTTGAACTTGATTACTGAACTCATTAAAATTCTTCTTTCTGACTTCGATTTATGTTGTTGGTTACAGCATAACTGTGAATCTGAATAAATGGCCAGAATTTTTGATATAATATAAAGGATTTTTTAAAAGTTGTTTTTTAAAAAATCGTTCGTTTAGGCACACACAGACGTCAAGATTCAGTCTATGCATCTCAACAATGGTGAGGAGCAGAATATTCAATGAAGAAAAGTAAATTACATAGACAATTCAGATCATAATTTATTCATACCGCAATGCATGATGGGAGCCATTAATGAGTTGTGATTGGTGGCAGCCACTGCAACATGCTTTATTATTGTCACCATTGTTGAGATTCACAGGCTGATTATTGATGTCTGTGTTTTAAATGAAGTAATCTGAACATCTATTGATCAGAACAATGTTTATTAAATATTTTGAATTATAAGTAAAGTGCTGATAATCATAGCCTGAAGAATCACAAAACTGCTGCTAACAAGTTAACCCAACTCTCTCAATAAGTTTCCTTTTTCAGATCACAGCATAATTACGTCAAAACATAACCAACACTATCAGATCACGTTTTACTTTGTTCATTTAACTGTTATAAATCAATAACAGCAGACAATCAACAGTAAAAATTAAAGTAAACATATAATGGTCAAGAGCACAACTAAAGCAAACACCCATCACCTTAATGGTAACTTACAATTTGTGATTTTCTCTTTCAGTGATTCTGCTTGTTAACATCAGGTATTTTCAATAATGCTCAATAGTCACTTAATTAATCACTTAATTATCTCATTAACTTTAACACTCTTGAGTGTGGACTCATATACACTCCCAGCCCCAGGAGTGTTAATTTAACACCGCTCCATCTGAAAGCAGGTGATGGCGATTTACTACTAATCAAGGAACCGGCTTTACTGACGAGATGCGCATAACAATATCGTGCGATATATCGCCCATCCCTAGACTATACCCAGCGATATTTAATGCGATATGGCTCAGCTTGTCAGTTAACTACGGCTCTTTGTACACAGCGAAACCTCCAGTGTTAAATTAACACTCCTGGGAGTGTATGAGTCCACACTCAAGAGTGTTTAAGTTAATGAGATAACTAAGTGATTAATTTAGTGATGATTGAACATTATTGAAGACACCTGATGTTAACGTAGAATCGCTGAAGGAGAAAATCGCAAATTGTAAGTTACCATTATTGTGATGGGTAGTTGCTTTAGTTGGGCTCTGACCCTTTTATGTGTACTTTAGATTTTGTTTGGCCGTTGTATCTGAGTTAAAACTGCCTGTTGAACAAAGACTAAAAAGTGATCTGATGGTGTTGGTTATATTATGACAATCATCATTTGAACTTGATCACTGAACTTATTAAGATTCTTCTTTCTGACTTTGATTTATGTTGTTGGTTACAGCATATCTGTGAATCTGAAGAAATGGCCAGAATTTTTGATGTAATTTAAAGGATTTCTTAAAAGATGTTTTAAAAAAAAAATCATTCTTTTAGGCACACACAGATGTCAAGATTCAGTCTATGCATCTCAACAATGGTGAGGAGCAGTAAATTACATAGACAATTCAGATCACAATTTATTCATACCGCAATGCATGATGGGAGCCATTAATGAGTTGTGATTGGTGGCAGCCACTGCAACATGCTTTATTATTGTCACCATTGTTGAGATTCACAGGCTGATTATTGATCTCTGTGTTTTAAATGAATATGTCTGAATGTCTTTTTGATCAGAACAATGTTTATTAAATTTGAATTATGAGTAAAGTACTAAAATAATCATAGGCTGAAGAATCACAAAACAGCTGCTAACAAGTTAAACCAAACTATCTCAATATGTTTCATTTTTCAGATCACAGTATGATTATGTCAAAACGTAGCCAACACTATACCATCCACCATCATGGTGACTTTAAAATCCAAAATATGATTTCATTAAACGGGAAATTAAATAAAGTAAATCTGGTTAGTTTTAAGTGAAGCTGGTAATAAGTGTACGGCCATGCATTTCACATTTTTGTTTGGCAAAATGACATCAGCAGAGGTCAAAATCTTGACATCAAATT
This sequence comes from Scardinius erythrophthalmus, assembly GCF_964197995.2. Lineage (NCBI taxonomy): Eukaryota > Metazoa > Chordata > Actinopteri > Cypriniformes > Leuciscidae > Scardinius > Scardinius erythrophthalmus. The sequence continues at coordinate 31,131,388 of NC_138221.1, forward strand.
GACATCGATACTTTGACGTCAATATGACTTTCATTTTTGACCTATTTTTTGACGTCATTTTGACATCAAGGTGCCCGCTGGGTTATACGAGTAATACGAGTCAATCAATATCTGTGCTCGGATTGAAAAAAAAAGAAAGTTATGTTGAGATTAGGGCTGGGCGATATATCGATATATATACATATATATTTATTCTTTTTTTTTTTTTTGCGATATGGAATTAGACCATATCGCATACCGATATAGTTCAAATTTGCGCTGTGATCCTTGCTCCAAGCAAGCTGCTGTGCTGACCCGGAGCTCTCTGCACTGCTCCCCGCACCCCGCCCCTCCTTTTCCACTTTGCGTGCGTGTTTAGAGCATGTTATGTTATAACATGAAATAAAGTCTTTCACCTCAGAAAACGGACTTTCTTGTCCTGTCAGCCGTTATACTGTAGTCGTAGCGCACACTCAATTGCAAGCGCAAATGCGGCGGCGCGCGCTGTGTATCGCCTCACTGTATATAAAGTGCAAAAGAAACTACGAGCATGCAACGCCGTTACGTTGTAAATTACACGAAATAAAAGTAATGCAGGTATGAATTTCATTCTATTCACCAGGAGCAGTTTCCATGTTTCATTAACAGTTCTTGTATTGTGTAGGCTATTCCGTGGTAACTGTCGTTTCCATATTAACCCCAAAATGCCACTATTTTTCTTTGTGTTATTTTTTATATTTTTAAATATACTGTAGTGGCTCATACCAACATTGTATTAACAAAAACTAGTTTGGGACTGCTATTTAATACCTTTAGCATAGGCCTAATGTTTATTTATTAGTAGTCTTTACTATTAGTCATATTCTTACAATTGATGTTAAGTAAAGGGGGACAGTACTTGTGTGTGTGTTAACAAATTTTGAAAAAAATAAAACATGAAAAATAAAAAATATTGGGATATATATATCGTATATCGAAATTCAGCCTAAATATATCGGGATATGACTTTTGGTCCATATCACCCAGCCCTAGTTGAGATGAAAACTCTTGTTCATTACATTTTACTTCATAATTGTATTCATTGTTGCAAAACTTGTTCTGTAGTTCGTTTGTTATCCTGATCAAAACCATTGATCTGATTCAGCTCAATGCTGATGCTGTCATGTAAATATTTTTTTAATCAGCAATAAATATAACAATTTCTGATCAACCCATATCAATTGCATGCTTAAAATAACATACCGGTTAAAGCCCCGCCCATTTTAAGACAACCCGACTCACTTCCGGGTTAAATCCCGCCCACTTCCGGGTTAGGCCCCGCCCAGTCCGAGTACAGATACAGATACAGATAATTCATATGGTTTACAGATACAGATACAGATAATGCTGTACTCGCTCATCCCTACTTCTTATAAAGTCTAAGTGAATTATTATTTAACCTTTACATTATTTGTTGAACTATGGTATTAATACCAACTACACAATAGTAACAACTGAACTGTTGCTTCATTTATCCAAATTGGAAAAAGTGCTAATTTGGAATTCCACCGTGGAAAAAGTGGGCCGGTCTTGGGCATGAACTCCAGGGCTGAAAAGTGGCCCCACGGCCCTGCCACAACAATAGTGAATGACTTACACCGTGTCCTAACTACACGCGACGCGATAAAATTCCAGCGACAGGCAGTGTGTCTGTCCACACTAGACGCGACGCGACTGTGAGACGCCACAACGTCAATCAAAAATAACAGCCAATCAGAACAGCGTGTGGGCGGAGTCTCGCGGCAAGTGCACAACACTAGAGAGTAAACTTGACGGCACTCGCAAGAAAATGAATAAGTAGCTACATAATCTAATTCACAAATGTTACACCATTTAAAAAATGCATAGGCTACTGAGTTACTAAAACAATCTTTGCCAAATAATACACTTGTTAGTTCACAGTTTTAACGTTCATGTTTCCATTAGTTTAATTTCAAGATCTGAGGTGAAATATGTCCATTGTTGCTTTTACAGCTACAAAGCTGGAGCACTAAATGATATTCAAAGTCACATTTCACGCTTTTAACATTAAATAAAGCACAAACAGTACCTGAGATTATCATTGCCGCACTTTGTGTTTGCTGTTCCAGCGCGACGTCGCAGAAAAATAGAAACCGTTTCTAAATTAGAAACGTCGCGTGTCGCCGTCGCGCCTGGTTAGGACAAAAACTCTGATTAACATGGAAAAGATACCTTTTATCGCGTGTCGCGGCGTCGCATCGCGTGTAGTTAGGACACGGTGTTAATGGACAGACATCAAATAAGGCAAACATCTTGTAATTATCAACAGAGAGGTCTGCTAAACAATATTCAATTGTTAGTCTTTCACAAAATAATTTTTATCTATTCTAAAAAAACTGCTCACAGACTGTATAGTCATAATTATTATAATTATGACATTAAAGTCTGTGTGAACCGGAAGTTGCAAACAACTTTTCTCCAGTGTTGTGGCGTATTTCCCAGTGAAAAGGAATATTGAACAGAGGGCAGGGTTTTACCCTAGCGCTCCTCCTCTCCATCTCTGCTCATAACAGACTAACGGTTTGAGGGGAGTGGTTAAGCGTTTCCCAAACCAAGCCGTCAAACCTACGTCATCAGGGAAGGTCCTCCAATGCAGAGGGGAGGGGCATTTTCAGATTTTGATTAAAGATTACGAAGCCAAATTTTTTGTGTGTGTGGATTGACTTGCATGGATGAATTGTTCACCACAAAACGATCAATTTAAGCAAACAAAGTAAATATGGTCAGTTTTGATTTCATGTGGACTTTAAAAGATGAAATTATGTGACAAAATGTCAATAATGAAATTAAAAATATTTATGACATAAAAAGTAGGAATTATGAAAAAATATATATTTTTATCTCTCCAAACAATCAGTAACAATATTCTATATAGATTTTTAATCTAGCAACTAAATGTTTCATTCCTATTAAGGTTTTTTACTTATCTGAGAAGTTTTATAATCCAAAAAGTAAGAAGTGGTTTGACACATTGTTCATTATTTACATACAGACAATTAGTGAGAAGAATTAGACAAATATGCTTAGAAATCATCCAACTCATAATGAAAGAGGGTTACATTTATGCTTTTCTAAGGACTGATGATATTTTCTTGGATCAGGAGTGTCTGATCGCACACAGCTTGTGTGGGGATGGATTCAAAGTGATTCCGACTATTCCTTTGAGATCCAGATCATCTCCAGACACTCCAGGTGGAGTTGTGAAGCGGTAGCTCTGAAGGAGAGAAGTGAAGAACAGGAAGAGCTCCATCCTGGCCAAACTCTCTCCCAAACAAACCCTTCGGCCTGAGAGAGAGAGAGAGAGAGAGAGAGAGAGAGAGAGAGAGAGAGAGAGAGAGAGAGAGAGAGAGAGAGAGAGAGAGAGAGAGAGAGAGAGAGAGAGAGAGAGAGAGAGAGAGAGAGAGAGAGAGAGAGAGAGAGAGAGAGAGAGAGAGAGAGAGAGAGAGAGAGCAGTTGAATAGTCTGTTTAAAATGCTATCTAGGTAGGCAGCACACTATAAGTTTCTGAAACAGAGCTAATGAGAGCTAAAGCAGAGCCATAACCACAATAGACATTGAGGGGGACAAGATTATTCATCTGTCCTCACCGGGAATGGTACAAAACTTGACCCGTCACAGACCTCAGGTTAGACACCATAATGAATTTAATGAGGATGAAAATCAGGTTGTCAAGGATGGCTTACAGTCTTTACAATCGAATGGCACACTCTGTATAAAGGTCCTAGATCACGTAATATTCACAACTCTTCGAAAAAGTTTTTTTTTTCTAAAATACTTTTCATTTGCTGAACAATCGGATTGTTGTTAAACAACAGTACAATTGAACGCACTCTAATTCTAACCCTCACAACCTCTTTTTCATTCCTGTCAAAAATGTAATATGACTATATAGAAAATTAATGGGAAAAAAATATGAAAATACACAGAATATTTTGGGGGTACAATCCACAAACCAGCCACGATGGAGACAAAAAGCATGTATGCACACACACACACACACACACACGGCGGTAACATTATGGCAAAATTGAGCCAAAACCTAATAAAAATAAATAAAATCTGAAAACTGCTCTAGTTTTTTGTTGGTCCAATTAAGCATTTTTGAATTATATGCTGGCCTAATTCATTTAATGTGATGAGAAGAGACATTTCCGAAAAATCTAGTATAGAGTAGGCTACGATAAGGCTGGAATACACACCACCTTTGCACAGACTATGTTTTCATCTAGTCGGAAGATATCAAAAATATTGATATTTTAAAGCAGGTTTTAGAACATAGAACATGCATGTCCCCAGTGGTGTAACTTTGTTTTAAAAAGTGGGTGGGCCAGGTGTTGGGGGGAGGAGGTTGCTAAATCAGATATATACATTGGCCCTCATTTATCAAAAGTGCGTACACCAAATTTCCAGCGTACACCTGGCGTACACCCAAAACCACGGTGACTTTGAGATTTATCAATATGGACGTTGGCGTACGGCACGCTCAAATCCTACGCCAGCTCAGGAGGTGGTGTACGCACGTTTTGAGTGCGGGAATGCGCAAAAAAAACAATTCCTAACACCACAAAACGCACTGACAAACTAACATAAATCAGGCGATGAGAAGAGTGTAAGCATAATCTTACGCCAATATATACGCCCATTTCTACGCAAGATTGATAAATGAGGGCCAATATGTGTACAATAAAACTTTTCAGAAAAAAATAACATTATGTCCAGAAATAAATTTAAATTAGTGCATTGGGTTTAATTTGTTGTTTAATGAGATCTAAAAATATATATTGTTAATGCTGTTCTTGTGCACTTTATTGGTCTTGTGGTAGATCTTTTACCAAGTGTGTCAGAGGTTCTGACTTCTAATCCTAAAATCTATATATTTTTCATCTGCCATCAAAACCGAATATGTTTATCAGTGGTTATTTATCAAGCAGGGACACGTTTGATGTATGTGTGCATTGCGTTTTGTGATTTTACCTGAAGGAATAGACAGTCTCCGCAACGACATTAAGATTTAAGTCACATGATAATGACAATATAGAGAATTTAGTAGGTAAGCTATATGTCCAGATTATATTCATTCTACACACATTCAGACTATAAAGAACATACCTTTTTTAGCGGTTGTGAAGTATAATTACTTATTAAAAAATAACTTACTCAAGAGAGTATGCATTTTTCGGATGCAGCCATAGTGTGCATTTAAAAAATTAAAAAATACCTTTGAAAATACTTCAAATGCATTACTTTATAATAATGTCTAGTTCTTTTATTGTTTTTCCCTTTTTCTTTCACTGTAAAAAAGTGCAAATATATCACAATATACTATAAATATGAGGGAATGTATGTTAAATTAGGCCTATGCTTTGTATGGTGTTGTGTTTAAGGGTTAATGTAAATTTCTGGGAAATTACTGGATAATGTTGTGGCAGAATATTACCAGAACATTTTCCGTTTTAATTTTACCATTGTTTATTTCTTTAAATCCCTTTAAATTCTTTAATCATTTAATTACTTAAAATAAAAAAAGACCATTACTATCAAAAATGGGTTTGGTACCTGCAATCTTCAAGACATGGTTACGGCATTGAGCTAAAGTTTCACTGTACCTGCAGAAAAGGGCATGAAAGCATCTCTCTTGACAAACTGGCCCTTCTCATCTAGGAAGTGTTCTGGGTAAAAGCTGTTCGGTTTCTCCCATTCGCTTGGATCCTTCAAAACAGACGTCAGCAGAGGAATTACAGTCGTACCCTAGAAAATGGAGAAAAAACAATGTTCAAGATGCACATAGTTTTTTTTCTAGGGCTAAATATTTATTCTTCTCACTGACCTTCTTGATGAAGTATCCATTGAAGTGAACATCACAGCTGGTTATATGCGGCAGACTCAAGGGAACAATATTAGCCAGTCTCTGGGTTTCATGAATCACTGCATCTGTATACGGTAATTTCTTTCTATCTTCCACCGCTGGCTGACGTCCACCGATCACTCGGTCAATCTCCTCTTGAACTCGATCTGCACACAAATGCAACCCACGTTTGTTCCTATGGACAACATTGGATTCAGCAATTGAGAAAAACTCTTGGCATTACTGTGTTTTTACCCTGTATATGAGGGTATTTGGCCATGAGCATCAAACCCCAGCGCAGAGTCGTTCCTGTCGTGTCAGTACCAGCGACAAACAGATTTGTCACAGTCATTAGATTCTCATCGTGAAAGTATGAGTCCTTCTTGCCGGATTTCTGTCAAATGCAATATACAAAATGCATATAATATTTGTTCACTTCACCAACAACATAAACTGAAAAAAAGACCTATTCAGATCTTGTGCAAACGTCTCATTTGCATCTTCCACCTGATTGTCTGATCATTGCAGTAAAGGGCATCATCATTAAAATGTTGGGGGGGGGGGGATAATGCAACATAGTTATTTTTGTACCTCTTCACTTTGTTTGCGGAAGAGAAAGGAGTCGACAAACCCTCTGTGGTCGTGTGGATTTAGAGTCTCCAGCAGTCCATTGATCAACTTCTTCATCTCCACTCGACTTTGGACAATATTTTCTACAATAATCCTTTTGTTTTTCAGGAATGGGCCCAACCAAGGAAATACATCGTAAATCTAGAAAGGCATGTTCAAAGAAACTGAGCGACAGATGTTCTCCAGAGAACACAAAAATTATCTGTTGTACATTTTGGGTCTTTCTAATGTCTGTGGACAAACTACAGGCAATTTAATCAAAAGGTCTGGTTAACATATCAATTATACTTACCCACATAGAAATCGATCCACCTACTCGAACATTTTCATTTGCCCTGTCGACCATTTTTCTGAATTGTGGGTCTGTGTATTCAAATCTGCTGCCGTACACAATAGCTGAGATGATGTTTGACACAGCGTAGTTCACAGGCCGTGTCGTGTCGAAGGGTTTCCCTGTGAAGAGCAAACAAATGTTTCTCAACGGATCCTTTAAACTACGAGCATGATTTATTTTTCGCCTTTACTTTTGTTTCTGTCCAGCGCTTTGATCAACTTTGGTTGTTGTAAAGCGCTTTATAAATAAAAATTGATTCATTGATTGATTGATTGATTGATTACAGGTGTCCATAAATGTGTTTCAGCTTGTACCTTCAAACTTATCAAACTCTCCTTTCAGATACTGAATTTCCTCTATGATTTTCTCTTCACTTCCTCTCTTGCCCATCCCGAAGTCCCGCAGGTTGCTGAGAGCGAAGCGTCGCATCTCTCTCCAGTTCTCTCCATTGGAAAAGAGGATTCCTGATCAACACAGTCAAAACCAACTGACCGTGAGTCTCAGCAACAACACAAGCAGAAAATGATTACTTTGTCAGTTAAACATACATTAACCTTAGACCTTTGGGACTTATACAGTGTCAGCTTTCTTATATGCATTATATGTCAGGTTAATAAGCGACTAGTCATTTCACAAATAACTATTCATGAATTTATGTTACTTTAAAAATGTTAAAAACAATTTTGTCTTCAAATATTGCTGGGAACCCACGAATACTCCTTGATCACAGACAGAAGACATTTTAAGGTTTTTCATTGTTAAAGTGGCCGATTCACCACCAAATCTGTTATGCATGTTTATAATGAGCTCACATTTGTGCCAAACTTAATGAAAATATTTATTCCTTCATTAAGTTTACAAATTTGAGTTCATTTCAGTGATCTGGAGAGGTGTTTGTTTTTCATAATGTCTAGCATTCACTGTTTGTACGTAGCCTAGAAATCTAGACGCACCCTATCGGCAGCAAAATGTATTTCGCAGCCAAGAGTACAGTCTAGCAACTCTCAATACACCTTCTAGCAGCAAAAACCCAGATTGGGTCAGGCCAATCACGTTGTGTATAGAGCAGGCGGGGCGGGATTAACATATGACGACAGAGAGTTGCGACGGCTGCCTCTTGAAAACAAAGAATGGCGGCTGCAGCTGTCGAACAACGGTCTTTCGAATCGGCTTTGGCCGCGACTTTGGAGGACTTGGAGTTAAGTTTTTCTTAGAGAAAAGCGCGAAGAACGGCACTTAAGTCATTCTTAAAAAAAGGAAGATGTGTTCGTCGTTTTGCCGGCCAGATATGGCAAAAGTTGAATCTATCAACTAAGCTCCGCTGTTGGGAAAACGCTCTGGTTGGTTGAAGCGCTGTCCTATTGCGTGCAGAGGGAATTTGAAAGACAGCCGTTTATCCCGCCCCTCGGAGTGAGCCGTGTCTGTGGTGAGTTTCCAGACCTAACATCTTAATGTAGGTCTGGCTTGCCAGGCTAGTTTGTACGTTCATTTTAGGCACAAAATAAGAAGATTCCTACCATGTTCATCGTTCATTATCCTGAAACCAGGTCCAATTTTTCTGTCGCCGAACTCTTCTGCATAGTTCACGAGAGCTTCTTTGACAGTTTTGTACCCAACTAAGACCACCGTTTTTCTGGGACCCAAAAACACTTGGAATATGTTTCCGTAGGTTTTGGACAGCTGGAGGACACAAAGACATTTACAAACAAATCTTATAATGTTTGACCACTATTCATTTTAAACGTATCAAGTTCTCACCTCAAATAAGGTGTCAAAGGGTCTCTCGAGGTCAAGGGTCAGCAGGTTCCCCAGCAGCGGCAGAGGTTTGGGTCCCGGTGGCTCTTTCCCCTCTTTCTGAGATCTGGATCCAGAGGAAAGCAAATACAAAACCAGAAGCAACAGCAAAGCACCCAGTAATGTACCTGTGCTGAGAAACTGCAGAAGTGCCTCGATTACAGCCATTTTCTCTCTCAGCTTCTGAACTGATGCACTCGCAGATTTATAGCCGATATGTAAGGGAGGGACCTTGTGTGATCCTAAACAAACAGTAAAAATCCATGAGAATAGAGGGTTGGTGTGGTTACATCAGCATATATGTGACACACTGGGGTGAATCATTAACTTTCTATAGCTGGCTAAAACAAGACAGAAACATTATTCAAGCAATAAAGCCTTAAAAGCAAAACAGTCGGGTTTAACACAATCTTTGCTCCAATATTATTTAATTTACATCATTAAAACATGCCTTTTGGTTTAAATATGTAAAACATATTGTGATATTGTCTTTCCAACAATGCACAGCAAAGCAAAGCAGGTCTGAACTGTGACACACAGAGATACTCCGAGTTCGACCTTTATCAAACTTCAAACTAGTGTAATCTTTCGCCTACCGCAACTTTATATTGGACCAATTCTTTATATTGTTCAGATGAGCAACAGTAATATTGAATTAAATATCTAGAATTAAAAAAATATATATTTCAACAGTTTACATGTAAATGATCGACTTAAAAACACTACTATAATCTCAAATATTTCTTATATATTGCAAGCTTTACAATAACTCAATCAGACACACACAAAAATCATATAAACACAGTTAATCATACCAAGTTAGACTTTTCTCCTCCTAAATGTGACAAAATATCAGTCACAGCTTTAAGATGCTTTGCTTTCAGGATATGAGTGCAATTGTGTAAATGTTTAGTTGAAAAATATTTGCACATACTTGAACTTTATTAAAAGTGGACTAGGGGGTGGTACATGATCGGTGGTCGTTTTACAGCAGGAACAGCCATGATATATATATATTTTTTTCTTTCATGAATAATTTGTTACACAGAACTTTATTATATTAAATATTAATGATGAATCAAAAATGATTCACAACTTCACAAAATCCAAACATTCAGTGTAAGAGTAAAAAAAATACATAACATTATTTATAATAAGTTTATTTGATTCACAGCTTATATAGTGTTTTGACCTCGACAACCCAACTGCATTTTACCGCAAACTTGCGACTAGTTAACTTTCTAAAGAAGGCGCAATCGCTTTTTATAGTTTTTCCTGGGTCAAAATTGGTCTTTGGTGGTGGCCGACAGACACTGTCATCCTGTCACGCTCACCTCTGTCTCCGTGCCTATATCCTGACACATCCTTTCTTGCCCTCTTTTTTATTTTTTTTATTTTTTTATTTTTTTAAGCTATGATTTTACCACTGGATTTCATAGCTTTGTACGATAAAATCCTTCTTTGCTAGACCTCATAATTATTTTGGTATATAATCATATACATTTTAAAAAGTAGAATTAAAAAAAGTACCATTAAAAAGTTTTTTTTTTAACTAATAGTCTAATTTTCTACCATATACAATTGAATTCCCCTCACTCCAATCTAAACTAAAAGATTGTTTTGGTAATTGTTTTACACATTGTCATATAAATAACCTGAAAATAAAGTAGTTTACTAAGGTTAAATGTTGCCAACCACTCTTACTAAAAAAATGGGCTAAGCACACTTACATTCTCATTTTAAGAGGTGTTAAATGTGGTTTAATTTGTTTACATTAGTTGATGTATTAGGCTAACTAACATGAACCATGAGCAATACATTTGTTACTGTATTTATTAATCTTAGTTGAACAAACAATGAACAGCTGTATATTTATGTTACTTCACACAGTAACTTTTTTTATTTAAATAATGTAGGCTAATGGTGAAATTAACATTAATAAAGATTAACAAATGTTGTAGAAGTGCAGTTTATTAATAGTTAATGTTAACTAATGTAGTTAACTAGAGTTTAATAAATGGAATTATAAAGTGTTACCGATTTGTTATACACTGAACCGATTCAGTGTTGGACAGATTAGTTTTAACCATTCATTAAATGCAATCGGTTCAAAGGAGTCATTAGTTCGCGAATCAGACGTGTCATTAGCGGACATGTACGCGTTGTGTGATTATCCCGGCAGTTTAGGACATCACACAAGATTTGTGTCAACACAGAAAACATTTCATCACTGGAAAGATTTTTTTTTGTTTATTGAAAGTGTTTTTTATGTCAGCTGAATGGGCGGAACGCTTTTCAGAGAAGATAAGGCAACGTAAAAATGTTTGTTTGTTTTTTTTAGTACAATTCACACCCAGCGGTAATCCAGGAAAAAAATATCAGAATGCTCCAAGCAAGATCTTTTACCATCGTTCAATTCTCATTCCTCATTCCTTCTCAGGGAACAAGGGATACAGTCGGAACCCGAGACGTTCCCTTTCGAGGGAACTCGCACTGCATCTGTACCGACGCTTTGGGGAACGAATACCCACTAGGCCACAACAAACCCTGCCTGTCCTAGTGTGAAGCTGTCACAGGTACAACTTAGGACGAGAGCACTCGTGCACATGGCGTAGAAGTTGCGCTCCAGACTGTAATATCTTGTGAATGTGTGCAGACTGGCCCAGCCAGCTGCATCACACACCTCTTGGATAGAGGCCCCTGAAAGAAGGGCTCTTGAGGATGCCATGCCTCTAGTTGAGTGAGCCCTCAAGGCCAAAGGTGAAGGCAGACTGCGCACCTGATAGGCCAGGGAAATAGCTTGAACTATCCAATGGCTGATGGTATACCTAGAGGCGGGAAACCCCTTCCTAGTTGACCCCAAACATACCAACAGCTAATCTGACTTCCTCCACTGAGATGACTTCTGAATGTAGATATTAAGTGCTCTGACAGGGCAGAGCAGAGCAGATAAAGTCTCTTATCTTCCGCCGTCACATGAGGTGGTGGATGAAAAGCCTGAAGAACCATAGGCTGTGCCCTATTAGAAGGCACCTTAGGCACATAGCCCTGTCTGGGATGCAAGATAGTCTAACAGGAGCAAACTCCAGGCACTCAGGAGATGTAGAGAGGGCCTGGAGATCTCCCACTTTTTTAAGAGAATTGATGACTAGGAGAAAAAGTACCTTGAGGGCGAGGTTCTTGGCCGCTGCTGACTCCAGAGGTTTGAAGGAGGCCACAGCCAGCCCTCCGAGAACCACTGCCAGATCTCATGTTGGGACTCTGGTCCGAGCCGCAGGCCTCATCCTCCATGCACCACGGAAGAACCATACAACCAGCTGGTGCCTCCCCAAGGGTCCGTCACTTAAAGGAGTATGGAAAGCCGCAATGGCAACCACGTACACATTATGTGTGGACAGGGTAAGACCAGTAGAGAAGCGATTCTAGAGGAACTCCAGCACTGAAGCCACCAGGCAGTTAACTGGATCCACACCATGCTCTCTACACCAGTTGGTGAAAACCCTCCATTTTAGGCCGTACAATTTCCTCATGGATGGAGCTCTGGAGCTGAGTATGGTTTCGACCACTCCTGCCAACAGACCATACTAAGGCCGGCCACAATGGGGCTACTAGAAGTAGATTGATCCCATCCCACGGGACCCAAGACTGCTGGAGCAGAGCAATCGGGAGAAATGCGTACAGACGCCGCCTCGGCCACGCCTACACCATTGCATCCAGCCCCAGTGGGGATGGGTTAGAGAGAACATCTCGCATATTGACCTCAGCTCCTGCCTCAACAGGATGTCTGCTCCCCGATTCTGGTCCTCTGGGATGAACATTGCTCTGAGAGACAACAGTTTCCCCTAGGACCACAGGAGGATCTGATGCGCCATGAGCCCTAATAGCCTCTGAAACTGTTTTACAGTGATGGTATGGCCTAGTTTTTGTTTGTTTTTTATCCTGGTTACCATGGCCAGGATGGACTCGATACATGCAGGAGACTTTTGTGCCCGCATCGTAGTTGAGTCCCAAACTACTCCCAGGAACGTAGTTCACTGGGAGGGCGACAACACACTCAAGTCTCAACCCCAAACTTTGAATGTGGCCAAGGCTGACATCTTCGTGTTGAACCGCCAACTCTCGAGACAGTCGTCAATGTAATTCAGCCCCCAGATGCCCTGGAGCCTCAGCGGGGCCAGAGCTGTATCCATGCATTTGGTGAATGGTTGAGGGTAAAGAGCCAGGCCGAATGGAAGAACCCAATATTGGAGCGCTTCGCCCCCGAAAGCTAACCATAGGAACTTCCTGTGAGTATGCATCTTTTAGATATATCGGGACAAACCAATCCTCGGATCTGATTTGACTGATCTGACTGGGTTTTGTGTGCTGAAGGAAGCACTCGTCCATGTGTTAATATTATCAAACAAGTTTTACTAAACAATCAAAACAAATGATTACATTTTTTTTTTCATAATGAACTGAAATGAAAATTCTCTTTTATGCTTATATAATCTTTAATCCCAAATAAAACAAATATTTCAGCACTTTTTGAAACACAACACGTTTTGTTTTAAAATGGTAATATATGCTCTATTATTTAACTTTTATGATAGAAGCTGTACAATAACTCAATCAGACACACAAATGAACACAAAGAAGTACATCTCTCACCTCTGTCACACTTCAACCTGGAGTGACTTCAGACCTACTTTCACAGACCTGATTAAGCAATGCAACGTTTCGTCAGAGGGTTTAGGATGTAAAATCATGTGTCATGTACACTAACTGTCACTGTCAAATCAGCTCTCAAAAATGGGTCACAGATCTGTTCTGAAGGTCTCTGGGGGTGGTAAATGCAACCAATCATACACTTAAAAATAAAGCTTTTTATTGGCATGATTGGTTCCATGTAGAACCTTTAACATTCATAATCTTTCCATTCCACCAAAGGTTCTTTAGAGCAGTGGTTCTCAACAGCCATGCGACCCACATTTTCCCTTGGCCATTAAGCAACAAAAGTATATAATGTACTTTTAATAATCAAGCAAATTTATGTCACATATTTATGGTTGATGCACACATGTACCATCTCACTTGACTTAACATTAGGGGTGTAACAAAACATTGTTATGGATCGATATTTTTATCGAGTATGTAGGAAGTCACAAATTACCATATGCACGGTTACTTCCTGGTTTTTGATAACCCATCACGGGCATTTCCAGTGAATTGTTTGCTGTCATTCTGTACTCGCTGTACATACACACTAAACCAACGGTTGACCTTTAATGTTGTATATTTTTAAATACAGTTATTACACTTAGCTAATTTTGCCAATAATGCAGTTTTATTGATTGTAATAAAGACTTGAAGCTAATGGGAACGTTGGAAAACACTGTGTAATTGGACACACACATGCAACTGTCATGGAACAGAAGAATGCAGACAAAGGTAAATTCTGAATAGAGTTTATTTAATACCACAAAGGAAGTTACCAGGTGAGTCTCTGGATTACAAAATGTGATGGTGATACTGGCATATGAATGAGAAGTCTTATCTGTTGCAGGTAGGGCTGGGTATCATTCAAAAAATTTCGATAGCGATACCTTGATTTCAATACTGGTTCCTGAATGATACTTCCTGTCCCACCACCATGTTACTGGACTCACTGAGGATAGCGTCGATGGAAGTGATCTGTAGTTATTTGACTCTGCCTGTATCTTCTCTGTAGTGCTGCTGACAGTGGTCTCTTTTATGTCAATTGCCATGTCCTCCATAGCAAATAGCTCCTCAAGGGCAGAGAGCTTTGGCCTCTTCTGTGAACAAATAAGTAAAGGAGTAAGGAATAATATAAAACACTATCAAGCTAAATGTAAACAAGATCATTTTCTTCTGAAGTTAATTTTCTTCTGAAAATTAAATAGGGAAAAATAGGATGTCTTTATATTTTCTTACCAATGTTGCTACTGAAGATGCACATCTTCATCAGATGAGCTGTCAGCTTGGTCACCTGCTTCTGCTCTCTCTTCGAGCCCCTGTTCCATCTGCTGGTACAGAATCTGTATTCAATAGAATATGAGGGTCATATATATCTATATAGACAGAGAGAGAGAGAGAGAGAGAGAGAGAGAGAGAGAGTGTGAGAGAGAGAGAGAAATAGAAAGAGAGAGGAAATCGGTGTGTGTGTATGTGTGATTACCAAAGTAGATTACCAAAGGATTTTTTTGTAACTATTTAGCCAAAGAGTTAGATTGACCTATTTTGATTTCTACTTGCCGAGAAGACGCTGCTTCTCTTTAAGGGCAGGTTTAGCCAGGCTGGATCGACCTTTTCAGCCACACCACTATTGCTCTGATCCTTCCTGCCCACTGTGAGACTGAGGGTATAGTGCAGGGGTCGGCAACAGGCAGCCCGCAGGCCAAAACTGGCCCGCCAGCAATATTTTCTGGGCCGCTGGATTATTTTGGAAGTCCGTTTTTTTTTTTTTTTTTTTTTTTTTTTTTAATCAGCCTATTTTTATTTTACAATAATGGTTTACAAATTGGCCCCCGTGTATCATTCGTTTAATCGTTTTTTCAAATTAAAACCAGAAATAAAAAAATGAAAACCGACTTGTTTTTCCATTATTTATTTCCTGAACTAAAATAAAATAAAAAAAAAAAACGAATAGGCTAACGACTCCGATTTTCTGATTGTGCGCTCACATAGATTGTAAAAAATGGGGCTTATGACCTATACTAGGACCAGTCACCGGGGGGCGATCGAGACGTTTTGGCTTCACTTTTCTGGGCTTGTGCGGCACGCTTGTGCGCTCAGATCAAAAATAGAAAAAATTAATAACGGGTTTAGCCAAATTTTAATTTTGAATTTTAATTTAACACCTTAGCAGACATATACCAATGAAATCATTTTAAACAGATCAAGTACTATTGTGGTAACAGATTACAGCCATTTTAATAAGGGTGTGAATAGTAATCATGCTCTCCTGTAAGTCTCATTCGCTTACACTCCGACTTTTGAACTTTTTTTTCATTATTATTTATTCGGGTATAACACAATGATACATAATATGTATTACCTGATAAAAAAAATATTTGCACTAAATGCTGCACAAAACTCTTCCAATACTTGAGAAAAGCCGCAGCCGCGCGTTTCACCGCCACATACTGTGTGAAACGCCCATAAGGAATCATGCAATTAATATATCAAGGAATCATGGAATCATGCAATTTTCAGAGGTGTCAAAAGTAATCACATTCATTACTCAGGAAGAAGTAGATACTACACAGTAAATTCCCCAGTGTTAAATTAACACTGCTCAGAGCACATATGGTCCCACTCTACATGGTGTTAAAGTAACACTGAAGCAGTGTTAAAGTTAATGAGACAATTAAGTGATCAATTGAGTGATGATTGAGGAGAAAATCTCAAATTGTAAGCCACCGTAATGGTGATGGGTGTTTGCTTTAGTTGGGCTCTTGACCCTTACTGTATATTATTAACTTTAGACTTTATTTGTCTGCTGTTATTAATTTATAACAGTCAAATGAACAAAGAAAAAGTGTGATCTGATAGTGTTGGTTATGTTTTGACAATCATGCTGTGATCTGAAAAATGAAACTTGTTGAGATAGTTTGGTTTATCTTATTAGCAGAAACTCTGTGATTCTACAGCATATGATTATCAGTATTTTTCATATAATCCAAAATATTTAATAAACATTGTTCTGATCAAAACACTTTTCAAATGTATTTATTTAGAAACACAGACATCAATAATCAGCCTGTGAATCTCAACAATGGTGACAATAATAAAGCATGTTGCATTGGCTGCCACCAATCACAACTCATTAATGGCTCCCATCATGCATTGCAGTATGAATAAATTATGATCTGAATGGTCTATATAATTTACTTTTCCTAATTGAATATTCTGCTCGTCACCATTGTTGAGATGCATAGACTGAATCTTTATGTCTGTGTGTGCCTAAAAGAAATATTTAAAAAAATAAAAATAAAAAATAAAAACTTTTAAGAAATCCTTATATCTAAAATTCTGGATATTTATGCAGAATCGCAGTTATGCTGTAATCAACAACATAAATCAAAGACATAAAGTTCAAATGATGATTGTCATAACATAACCAACACCATCAGATCACTTTTTTTCTTTGTTCATCTGGCAGTTGTAAGTCATGTACAGCAGCCAAACAAAAACTAAAGTTAATAATTTAAGGGTCAAGAGCCCAACTAAAGCAAACACCCATCACCATAACGGTGGCTTACAATTTGAGATTTTCTCCTTCAGTGATTCTGCTTGTTATCATCAGGTGTCTTCAATAATGCTCACTCATCACTCAATTGATCACTTAATTGTCTCATTAACTTTAACACTGCTTCAGTGTTACTTTAACACCATGTAGAGTGGGACCATATGTGCTCTGAGCAGTGTTGATTTAACACTGGGGAATTTACTGTGTAGGGTTTAAAAAGACTTCTGTAGAAGTTGAAGTATCAACTCAAGCTTTTTACTCAAGTAAAAGTATAAAAAATTATTATTTCAAAACTACTTAAAGTATAAAAGTAAAAATAATGTAAGGAAAAAAATTCTCTCTGTGTAATTGGCCAATTTATTTATTTTTTTTTCGACGACAAGCCTAAATTAAATAGGAGTAACAAGGCTATTTTTAAAATGTAAGGAGTAGAAAGTACAGATAATTGCATCAAAATGTAAGGAGTAGAAGTAAAAAGTCGTCTGAAAAATAATTACTCCAGTAAAGTATAGATACCGTCTCGGTTACGGATGTAACCCTCGTTCCCTGAGTGGGAACGGAGACGTTACGTCGGATGACGACGATTGGGGTTTCGCCTAGAAGCCTATCACCTTCGAGTATATAAAAACGAGCCAATGGCAATGAAATGCCATGGGTCTGCGGAATTTGCATAGCGTAACTCCGCCCGCCGCAGGGGGTATATAAGGAAGTACGCTGGCACAATGCAGATATGTCTTCGCTGAGGAGCCGAGACTGGCCCCAGGCGTTTTTCAGCGGTACAGCGGAAGTGGCAGGAAGACGTAACGTCTCCGTTCCCACTCAGGGAACGAGGGTTACATCCGTAACCGAGACGTTCCCTTTCGTGGTCACTCCGAGTTACGTCGGATGACGACGATTGGGGTTCCAGTCTAATCACGCCACCTCGGCTGTCATCCAGTGCCCTGCGTAAGTCTGAGCTCCCTGTTGTGAGACTAGCACGAACAAAGGAGTCCTACTTAACACAGGGATACCAAAGTACACTGGGAAGCATATCTCCAGAGAGAAATATGCAATTATGCCCAGCCATTGATGGGGGGACTTAGAATACACATATGACCCAGAGGGCTGCATATGGAAAATCACTGGGGTGTCCAGCCCCAGGTGGAATTTTAAACCCCAGGGGTGGCAAGGTGGCTTGCCAAGGGAAAGACACACGCTCACAAGGAGACTTACAGTGGAATACACATGTGGGGGTCGCCCAGAGGGGGAACCAAGCACATGGAGGCACCTAGTCAAGCGCAAAAGCTGTGTTATGGAAATTGGCATAACTCAGGCGATGACGTAACCAGTGCTGGAGGAACTTATCAGACTCACCTGAGAAGATGATCGCACGTATCCCGTCCGTGGAGAGGAATGGCGAGCAAGCGACACCTGAGCAGAATCTAGCACCGGCTGGTTGAAGCGAGTACATGAGAAGAAACTGGCTCTACTCGGAGATTATAGAAACTCGCGAATGTGTTGGGTGTCGCCCAGCCGGCAGCTCTACAAATGTCTGTTAGCGAGGCGCCATGCGCTAGAGCCCAAGAGGAAGCCACACTACGTGTGGAGTGGGCTTTCACACCAAGGGGGCACGGACGACCTTGCTGCTGGTATGCCAAAGCAATGGTATCCACTATCCAGTGAGATAACCTCTGCTTTGAGAGAGCCTTTCCCTTCAGCTTCCCACCATGACAGACAAAGAGCTGGTCTGAGGTCCTGAAACACCGCGTTCTGTCTACGTAAGCACGGGGGGCACGTACTGGACAGAGCAGTGCCAAGGCTGGGTCTGCCTCCTCCAAGGGCAGCGCTTGCAGGTTCACTACTTGGTCTCGAAAGGGTGTGGTAGGAACCTTGGGCACATATCCAAGCCGGGGTCTCAGGATCACGTGAGAGTCAGCCGGCCCGAATTCCAGGCACGCTTCGTCAACCGAAAATGCCTGCAGGTCCCCTACCCTCTTGATGGAGGCCAATGCAACCAGGAGTGCTGTCTTCATTGACAGGAACTTAAGCTCCACTGATTGCAAAGGCTCAAATGGAGCACTCTGCAGGGCAGTTAGAACCACTGAGAGGTCCCAAGAGGGTACGAGGGGAGGACGAGGAGGATTTAGTCTCCTCGCTCCCCTCAGGAACCTGACGATCAGATCGTGCTTCCCCAAAGACTTACCATCGACTGCTTCGTGATGTGCGGCAATGGCGGCAACATACACTTTCAGGGTGGAGGGAGACAGCCTTCGCTCCAACCCTTCTTGCAGGAAGGAAAGCATGACACTGATCGGGCATTTCGTGGGTTCTTGATGTTTAGAAGAACACCAGTTGACGAAGAGGTTCCACTTCAACGCATAGGCATGTCTCGTGGACGATGCTCTAGCGGAAGTGATGGTAGCCACCACCGCAGGTGGTAGGGTACTCAAACCTGCCTCGTCCCGTCCAGGAGCCACACGTGGAGGTTCCAAAGATCGGGACGAGGGTGCCATAAGGTGCCCCGTCCCTGAGAAAGGAGGTCCTTCCTCAGAGGAATTGGCCAGGGAGGTGCTGTCGCGAGGAGTACTAGTTCGGAGAACCAGGTCCGGTTGTGCCAATACGGGGCAACCAAAATGACCTGCTCCTCGTCCTCCCTGATCTTGCGCAAGGTCTGCGCAAGGAGGCTCACTGGGGGAAACGCATACTTGCGTAGGCCCCGCGGCCAGCTGTGCGCCAGTGCATCCGTGCCGAGCATGCCCTCGGTCAGGGAATAAAACAGGTCGCAATGGGACGAGTCGTGGGAGGCAAACAGGTCTACCTGTGCGTCGCCGAACTGATCCCAAATCAGCTGGACCGTCTGGGGATGGAGTCGCCATTCTCCAGCGAGAGGCCGAACTCGAGACAGCTCGTCGGCCGCCTGGTTCAGGTGTCCCGGGATATAAATGGCTCGAAGCGACCTCAGATGCTTCTGACTCCATATGAGGAGGTGGCGAGCGAGTTGCGACATACGGCGGGAGCGTAGACCACCTTGATGGTTGATGTACGCTACTGTTGCGGTATTGTCTGATCGGACTAGTACGTGCTGACCCCTGAGCAGCGCATGGAAGCGGTGCAGGGCGAGACGTACAGCCAGCAACTCGAGGCAATTGACATGCCAAAGGCGCTGGGGTCCTGTCCAGGAGCCCGCGGCAGCATGACCATTGCACATGGCGCCCCAGCCCGTGGTGGAGGCATCTGTTGATACAACAACATGCCGGGAAACTCGTTCTAAGGGCACTCCGGCCCGTAGAAAATTGAGGTTCGTCCACGGGGTGAAGGTCTGACGGCAGGCTGGAGTCACTGGGACTTGGAGCGTGCCGTGTTGCCATGCCCACCTCGGGACTCGATCGCGAAGCCAAAGCTGAAGCGGTCTCATATGAAGCAATCCCAGCGGCGTTACTGCGGCTGCGGATGCCATATGCCCCAGGAGCCTCTGAAATAGTTTCAGTGGAACCGCATTCTTGCCCTCGAATTGGCGAAGACAAGTCAGCAGTGACTGCGCGCGCTCGCTCGTAAGCTGCGCGCACATGGCGACCGAGTCGATCTCCATACCGAGAAAAGAGATCCTCTGCACGGGGCAGAGTTTGCTCTTCTCCCAGTTGACCCGAAGGCCCAGACGAGCTAGGTGCCGGAGCACTAGGTCCCTGTGTTCGCAAACCTGGTCTCGAGAGTGAGCTAAGATTAGCCAGTCGTCGAGATAGTTCAGGATGCGAACCCCGTGTTCCCGGAGGGGAACAAGGGCTGCCTCGACGACCTTCGTAAAGACGCGAGGAGACAGGGCTAGCCCGAAAGGGAGAACCGCGTACTGGTATGCCTGCCCCTCGAAAGCAAACCGTAGAAACGGTCTGTGTCGAGGTAAAATGGAGACATGGAAGTAGGCGTCCTTCAGGTCGATCGCTGCAAACCAATCCTGCGGCCGCACACACTGGAGGATGTGTTTGGCCGTTAGCATCTTGAACGGCAGCCTGTGAAGGGAGCGGTTCAAGACGCGCAGGTCGAGGATTGGCCGTAACCCACCGGACTTCTTGGGTACAATGAAGTAAGGGCTGTAGAAGGACTTCATTTCGGCTGGAGGGACAATCTCGATCGCACCCTTCGCCAGCAGGGTGGCGACCTCCGCTCTCATGACAGGGGCATTGCCACCGACCATAGTGAAGCGGACTCCCCTGAAGCGGGGAGGAGATCGTGCGAACTGAATCGCGTAGCCGAGCCTGATGGTTCTCGCGACCCAGCGGGACAGTCTGGGAAGCTCTAGCCAGGCCTCTAGAAAGTGCACCAGCGGGGTCATACGAACCACAAACGAACCGTCGGTGGGGCAGCGAGGCGGAATGACCGGCACCGGTGAGGGTGGCATAGCGGCCCTGTGCGGGGGCACGGTCATTAACCGCGTCCTGCCAGAGGAGGCCAGGGGAGGGCGCGCGTCCCACGGGGGCGTGCTCTGGCAGGTGTCTGGCGACAGAGGGGGATGAGAGGAGCGTGGCCCGTGGGCGGCGCGTGCTGTAATCCCGCACCTCTGGGACAGAGGAGGGCGGCAGTGGCGGGACCCGAGGGTGGCGCGCACTGTGGCCCTCGGGCTCTGTGGGCTCAGGATTGGGGAATTCGATTCTGTCTTTAACCACATTAGGGTGCTGCCCGTCGTGGGACGAGCAGCGGCGAGTGGAGAACAAAAGATTCTCCCCCGGCCCTCCACCGGGGGAAGGAGTGGCCCTGCTACCACCTCCTGGACAGAAAGGAAAGCCAATCCTGAGCTGCCCGTCTCAGGAGCGCCGCTTGGCCTGGCGTTTAGCGGGCGGCGGGGCTGGAGAGGGCTGTGGCGCCTTCCTGCGGCTTCCTCCACGACGCGGCCCAGATGAAGGCTGCTGCTGGGGCCGTGCGGGAGGGGCGGGAGCCGCAGGAGGGCGCCCTCGGCGGCGAGCAGGCTGAGGATTCTGTACCGGTGGCTTAGCAGCAACAGCACGCCGGGGCAGAATGTGCTTGATCGCCTCAGTCTGCTTCTGGGCAGTCGAGAATTGTTGGGCAAAATTCTCGACTGCACCGCCGAAAAGGCCGGCCTGGGATATGGGAGCGTCAAGCAGACAAGTCCGCTCGGGCTCACGCATATCAGCCAGGTTCAGCCAGAGATGTCTCTCCTGGACCACAGCTGTGGACATCACCAAACCCAGGGATCGCGCGGTCACCTTCGTCGCCCGGAGAGCGAGGTCGGTCCCTGGGTCTGTCCTACCCTCGTGCATGTCACGGAGCATCTTGGCCTGTTAAACCTGCAAGATGGCCATGGCATGCAGAGAAGCAGCTGCCTGTCCCGCCGCTCTGTAAGACTTCGCCACCATAGTAGACGAGAATCTACAGGCTTTGGACGGGTGCTCTGGATCGCCACGTGATGAAGTGCTTGTCGGACACAGCTGCATCGCGACAGAACGTTCAACCGTGGGAATCCCAGTGTACCCACAAGCATCAGCTCTATCGAGGGGAGGAAAGGCGGAGAAAGCCGCCGAACGATCGCGGGAAGACATGGGAGCCTTCCAGGACCGCGTGACTTCCTCATGCACTTCCAGGAAGAACGGTATTGGGGTTGGGCGGCGACGGGTGTCAGCGGCCGCTCCCAAAAACCAATCATCCAGCCGCGAGCGCACTGGATCAGGTGGCGGGGACCACTCAATACCAATGGCCGCGGCTGCCCGGGAAAGCATGGCGGTCAGCTCGGGATCAGACTCGGACAATGCTGGCACGCCCGAGGGCGGCAACACAGCCGAATCCTCACTTCCCGAGGACTCGCGCTCACCTTGTGATGCCGCGATCGACATGGTATCTTCCTCTGGAGCTCCAAACGAGACGCGCTGGGGCTCCGAAGAGGGACCAGCGGTCTCAGTTTGTACACTCGCGGGTACCGATGCTGAAGAGGGGTGTGTGGACCGTGGACGTGTCGGCGGTATGTCCCACACAGTCACCCTCAGGTCACCCCGGCCACCAGCCGAAGTACTAGCCCTCTCGGAGCCAGTAGATCGGGGTGTGGGTAGGGGGACTCTCGCTCTGGTGAGTTCATTGAGTCTCGACCGCAGCATGGAGATGGTCATATTCCCGCAATGGGAACATGAGTCATCCACGAACGCTGCTTTATCGTGATCAACGCCCAAACACGCCAAGCAGAGATCGTGCCCATCAGAGAAAAATATCTCGCGACCGCAACCAGAAGTGCACGGGCGAGGCATCTTTAAAAAGACGTGCCACGTGCAATGCTCTTTTTGTGAGAGGATAAACTCCGCGGATGCTGAAGCGAACAGGGAGAAAACACACTAACTGTCAGATCACTGAACAGATCAGCAGGGTAGTGAGCACTCGCTGAAATCGCCGTCACACCAACACCGGAGAGTTCGCTCGTCTCGAAGGTAAGAGAAGACTAACTCAGAATATTTGGCTTGCAGGAGTGGAGAAGTTCTCGGCTCCGAAGCGAAAAACATATCTGCATTGTGCCAGCGTACTTCCTTATATACCCCCTGCGGCGGGCGGAGTTACGCTATGCAAATTCCGCAGACCCATGGCATTTCATTGCCATTGGCTCGTTTTTATATACTCGAAGTTGATAGGCTTCTAGGCGAAACCCCAATCGTCGTCATCAGACGTAACTCGGAGTGACCACAAAAGGGAACCCAAATTTCTACTTAAGTAAGGTAACTTCGTTACTTGACACCTCTGTAAATTTTAAAGTATAAAGACGGTAGCGGTCGGAAATCTAGTGTACCTATACTTTGGACGGAGCGGGCGGTCTGACTGACAATAGCCCACTCCCGACATCTTTTGACAGCGTATCCGCACTTCATTCTGACCACCTGCACACCTAGCTCTGAGGAGGTGTTTGGTACTGAAACCATTGTCAGTCAACAACATTCTTCTTTTGCAAGGATGTTTGAAATAGTTTGGCAGAAACTAGCCTACTTCATTTGTCAGTAGGGCAATATGGTTTTCATTTATGTTGCTTAGAAATTTGAGTGATAGGCTTTGTCCTATTTAATTTATGTTATTTATATTTCATTCATTTCTTCTGTGACATTTTTTTCTCTGCTGACAGTACAATGTTAAAATAATATTTATATTGACACGGACACAATTTTTGTATAGCATTTATAATTGTTAGGCTATAGGCTACTTAATCTCTCTCTTTCCTTTAGAGGCATTTGAATGTGAGATTCTGGAAACGAGATCTAAATTTTGCGGACTCGTCAGGTCGGGAAATAAAGCGGGTGAACACAGAGTTTATTTTAAGCAGTTGCTGAATAGAACCTTGTGGGAGCGGGACGGGAAAAAAACAGTCCCACGCAGAAATCCTTAAACCTTAGGGTGTGTCCCGAATAAATAATAATAAAAAAAGGAATAAAGTTCAATAGTCATACTGTAAGCGAATGAGGCATGATTGCTATTCACACCTTTATTAAAATGGTGACATGGAATTAAAGGACCTGTGTTGAAATGAAGCCGATCACTGCCAAAATATTGTAAGCTACAAATGTATTATTCACAACATTGGGTTCATTAGGAGTATTTAAAGTGGTGGTATAATGCCTTTTTCACAAGATGTAAAATTAATCTCTGATGTCCCCAGAGTGTGTGTGTGAAATTTTAGCGCAAAATACCCCACAGATATTTTTATATAGCAAGTTAAAGTTGTCACTTTTTGAGGATGAGCAAAAACGCACC
Source organism: Scardinius erythrophthalmus (assembly GCF_964197995.2). Taxonomy (NCBI): domain Eukaryota; kingdom Metazoa; phylum Chordata; class Actinopteri; order Cypriniformes; family Leuciscidae; genus Scardinius; species Scardinius erythrophthalmus. The sequence continues at coordinate 31,155,988 of NC_138221.1, forward strand.
GTTTTGTGCCTGGCCCTTTAAATGCAAATGAGCTGCTGCAGAGGGCGGGGTTTCAAGAGCTCATGTCTGTTAGCAGCTGCTATAGAGCTGGTAAGTCCTGCCCTTTCCGCTAACCCCACTGGACCTCTAGGTTGAAAAATAGTCAATGCAAGTGAATGGGAGAAAATAATTATTTTCTGGTCCCGTTTGAATTGTGCCATGAATGTGAACATATGTTGTCTGTGAATTTTTTATATTTCATTTAAAAAAATATAGTCACATTTCATTTAAAGGTAATTTTCTGGATTCAATAGAAATATTTTCTAATTCTAATCTTTTGAAATCACATGCTGTCATCATCAGGGGTACGAGATGGAAATGTTATTTTCTTTTTGTCCATGGATCAAAGGTTGTGTGAAGATTTCCAAATCTTCTTTTTAATAGCTTATGAGCAACAACAAAAAGTTGGAAAATTGAAATTGTGCAAAAAATGACAAATTGCATTTGAGAAATTAAAACTGATTCTCTCAACTGCAACTGTAGGTCTATACGATTATTATTATTAAAAGTGTTTAATCTATTTGATTTTTGAAAAGCTAGGTTTACGTCCACTGTGTAAACTCAATCACATGACGACTGCATCGGACAATTGAAAGTTGATACCCTAACGTTCAGACACTGTTGCAAGGGGAATGCCACAGTGTGTCTACGTTCAGTAGTTTCTGTCGTCGTCGAACTTTGTTACCATTCAGATTTGGTGGTATTCCACTCCTAATATATATATATATATATGTTCCCCATTCAGTTCATAAACTGCTATGGCAGACAAGAATGTATGAATCTCTGGCCAGAGAGGGGTGTGTGAAAGTGTGTGAAAGTGAGTGAAAGTGAGTGTGTGAAATATGGTGTTCTGAGAAACACAAAGACAAATAAATTATGTCAATCAACAGCTGTATCTAAATTTATAAAATATGACCCACAGGTTAAAATATACCCAATAAAATAACAACCATGGATGATTTTGTTAACTATCCTGAGCTGAGTTATTGTTGAGGCAGAAAGAAACGTGCCACACCTGCGCAGCGTATAACTTTGGGAAGACAGAGAGCAAGCTTGCCCTGTCCAGCCCATATTTAACTTTTTACTTTTTACAGGATGTCATGACGGATCTCATCGAACAGAACTGATTCTGTTCCAAATGTATAAAATATTGTCTTGTTACTGTTTAACATGAAATTTTACAGGTCTCTTTAAAAAAGGACGACCGGCCAGACGAGCAGGCGACATGATACATGTTGTCACTAACAAAAATACTTAAGGTCTCCATTCACAGGTTGTTTTTGTGGTTCACTCCACAAACAAGGTCCCATCTGGGTTGCGGTGACACCTCCGTCCAAGCATCTCGACTTAAACTACACCAACCAGCCTGGGCAACCCCACACACCAACGACAACGCACAGCGTCAAGTGGGGGATCAAGGACGTGCTAGTTTAACGTACCTCCCTTGCCAACGAGGGAAAGCCCATTGCAACGGTTCACAAAGAATCACCCTGGTGAATATGGAATGTCCATGGGGCAACGAGATGATCAACACACCTGGAGGAAGATGTGGACCAACTAATGGTTTAAGCTTAGCATAATAATAAATTTTGTGTGATGTTTTATTGATGTTTTATTTGGTTCAATCAAACTGTACGATTGAGAATTGATATAGATCTCATGATTTGAACAATTACTGATTCATTTGAAATTATTTCAGGTATATGTAAATTGGAAAGAGGAAAATCTCTTAATTCTGTAGAGTATAGGGACTCTAACTAGGTACATTACTGTAAAGATAATAAATAATCTAGAGACTATTTTTGAAGAAACTTCAGGGTTTTAGAACCCTAATGCAGATATCATAGATGCTAAAAAAGTAATAGTGTAATAGTTGTTCTCTAATAAGAGAGAATGGATGATAAGTTACTTTGTCGGACTAGGTCCGAATAGATAAATGGGTAAACTTATATAGCGATTAATTAATGACTACATTAAATATTTTTTAGGTGTTTCCATTTGTTAAAATAGCAAAAGAAAAGCTTTCAAAAAGAGATTGATTTTGGGAAACATATTTAATTTCTGGATTATTATTAGTTAAAGAAGTTACCAGTGTTATTATTTAAATGTTCCATTCATGTATTGTCTAATGTCTGCATTTGATATCTGAGAGGTGACTGCGGTTCTAGTCTATCTAGGAATACAGTAACAGTGCTTGCTTATTTAGCCAGGCTTCCAGAGATGAAATATGGACTTGCTTTGTTGAGAAAGGTTTTCAACGTGTTAAAATATATATTAAAACCAAGACCAAGAACAATGTAACTCAAACATGTCAAATTTAAACTAAAATGAATCTAAACAGTTAAGACATTTCAGTGAAATAGAATATTTGCTCATAAAGCAAAATTCTAAAAAGCTTTCTTAATTCAGAATGAAGTTACAGATTTAATGATCTGGATCAATAGATCCATTATGAACTATTCCGCATTGCCAACAAATAGAGGCAGGACATGTTATGTCCATCAGTTAATTCTGGAAAAAAAATATAGGATTTTAGGATAGGTAATTAATGATTAAATGGCACATCAGCAGCTAAGGCTATTCTCATGGCAAGAGCTGGGTGAAACAGAGTTAATTTTAAAATAATGACATTGTTTGAAACAAGACAATACAATTATTGATATTTGTGTTGAGGATAAAAATTAAAAGATTTTAGAACTTTTTTGGTTAGATTTTATTACACAGATCCTTAAATAGATCTTACTAAGTAAAACAATCGCCTTCTTGAATTAATAGTAAATTTCACTAGGAACACTTATTAGAATTACAGGGAATGATCTCAGGAAATCATCATGCTTAACATAAACAATACCGGACAATAAAGGAAACTGTTTATTCGATATATATCAATAGTAAGGTTGCATCATATTACACAGCTGTTTTAACACACCTGCAATAGATCAGATCAGACCAAAGATTATTTAACATTGTGCAATACACTTTTATACCTAGGCAACATATCTGTACTGCAATATATGAAAACCATAGTGTATCATGTTGATAGTTAATGTGATGAACTTCACATGTGGTTCCTCTGCTATGTGAACTTGAGAAGAACTGACTTTATGCATTCATTAATCACCATAATACCAGCTGGCGTTATGACAGTTGGCATTCGTCCTCCTTTCCCATGGCTGAACCTTCACCTGTCTGAGGATGATAAGCTTTTATTGCTAACTGTGTCAGGGGTAAACAGGAACACGGAGACTGTTTTGATTGTTGCACACTTATGCTAGTCTGAGAACATAAAAGGTGAATTATGGTGAATTTCAGTTCAAGATACGGAATGTCTTCCTCTTCAACCCATATACTCGTAAAAGTCTACGAAATGAACTTTAGCCTCCTTTTTTTCCAGAACAATGCTAACACAGGTCTTACACCTCCTGATATTGTTCACCAAAAAACCTGAACACATTACTTCACTCTTAAAAAAATGAAGGTTCTTTATTGACATTGATGGTTCAATGAAGAATCTTTAATATCTATGGAACCTTTCCCTTGCATAAAAAAAAAAAAAAAAAAAAAGATTTGTGGTCAGTCACCTTCAAGCCCTATTTTATCTATAGTATGTCAGTGTGTATGAGGTTAAGGTGATGAATGAGTACATTCAGTTAACATGAATCTGGACAGAAGCGTGTACCAGGTTAAACTGATATCAATACAGTCTACTTTTGTCATGTAATAATGTTGAACTGAGACTCACTGGTGTCCTTTTAGGGCATAACAATGTGCAATGCATTGGAGAAATTAGCTTAGCAGCATAAAGTACAAGCAACAATGTAACAAAATGGCAAAACAAGTGGCATAAAAAAAAACTTTCACAAATAAAGTTTTAGAAATATAAAAACATTTAAAATATAAATACGTTTTTGAAAATATAGACAAGCCTTGGACATTTTCACTTTCTGAAGTGTTTTCATACATCCATGAAAAGAGACCAATTAGTTTAATATATATATATATATAAGTATATAAGTGGCTCAGAAAAGTGAAGTTTGTTCTGAGAAAAGCTTTAACATAATTTTAACAGATGCCACATGATTTGATATTTTGTAGCCTAACTAACGTGGTGAAATTCTTTTATAAGTGTGACTTGTCTAAAATGTTAAAAAGTGTTTAAAATCTTTTGGTACTGCTGTATGTAACTCATATATAATATAATAAGTTTAAAGAAATCTTTAAATATATTGTCAGGAGACTGGGCTGCAGGGTTGCCAAGTCTGCAGTTTTAAACCGTTGCAACGGGATGATTTTATTCCCCTGGGGGATAAAGTTTTGACATGCTTGGATTGGAATATATTAATGATAATCAATTATAATTCTATCAATAATGAAACTGTGCTAGATGTTTTGTGAAGGAGGGCCACTGGTAGGGAGCCTTCGATGTGCTTTTCAACTTGCATAACTGTGACTGTAAAATATGTATTTTAGGTAAGGAAATGGCTTATTTTGAGTAGGCCTATTGATTTTTTGGTTATGGTCATTTGGCTACATTTGGGCAATGTTTGATTGGCCATTGGGCTAGTTTTGTTAAGCAGACCTGCTGGGCTGCTCTTACCATGACCGTTAGTGAAATCATGGAACAGTGGAGTTATTTCTCGGCCTCCAAATTCTTCTGCATAATAAACAAGTGTCTGTTTTGTAGCTGGCTAGCACAACCACTTTCTTTGGACCAAAGTAGACTGTGAAAACTGAGCTGAACCGCTCTTCCATCTGATGAAGATTGAAAGTGACGTTACAGGCATTTAAAGGAGAAAAGAAAATTCAAAACTTTCCAAAAGGTTTTTTTTTTCATACAATAGAAGTCAATAGCATCCATTGTTTTTGGGTTCATTAAAATTTATTTTGTATTCCACAGATGAAAAAAAGGCATGTGTTTGAAGCAACATGAGGGTAAGTAAATTATTAATTATTATTTATAGGTAAATGACCATATTCTCACAGTGATAAACAGAATTGTTCTCTGTAAAAACTCATTAGGCCAGTTTGTCAACTCTTTGAGGCTCTCTACTCATGAACCAATAGAAACAAAGCAGTTGGCCAATAGAACTGATTCCATTAATACATACCTCACATAGACTGGTTTGTTGACATCAAACATTAGCGGATTTCCCAACAACGGCAACAGTTCCAATTTCCATCTCTCTGAGACCAAAAGAACAAGATATAAACACAAAGAGCAGAAGCAAGCAACAGATTAATGTTCCTGTGTTGGAAACCTGAAGAAATGCTTCCATGAAAGCCATGTTCACAGAGAAAATATCCATAAGACCTTAAGGTTTGTACTATTCAAATGTACATAGATAAAGTGGGAGTGGCTACGTCTGGTCTTGTAGGTGGAGACTCAGAATCCAATTATGTTGTGGTTGTAGATTCACAGAATACAGTTAAAGAAACAGTTATATTTTCAAGTATACCACTTTAAAAGATTTACCGTAATTGTACTGTTTTGAAATGCATCTTTATTTGTAAATCAGGTCCAGAAAAAAAAGAAACATTGACAAGGATTTTGTACATCAAATATGTTGTCATTAATGTGGATTAATTGATTAAGTTTAACAGAGCATTTTATCTTGCAAGACCTTTCGTTTTCTTCCAGCACATCAGTAACAATTTGATAAATATTTCCCCGTCAGTAAACAGGTTGATTGTCAGCAGGCTGGTTAGCATGGCTCAGTAATTAAATGTCACATCTACTATATCTTGGAGGAAAACCTCTCAGGTTGCGTATGCAATCTCACTCGCATGTTTTATTATTTAAAATGTAATCTTATCTTACATATCTTATCTTACATAGTTATCTTACACAGTGCCTCTCAAGTATGTTTAAACAAGCTACTTTTTGTGTGAAAACAGCATAGATTTTGAATTATCTTTTTTACTACAACATTTTAACAAAAACAACAGGTTTGTGGAGTTAGTCGAATATTTAAATTTTCTGAATTTACTCAGAACGAGTAAAATCATGCCAGTTCTTATTTAAAGTGAGGTAAAATGTCTGCTTTCTGTTTTGATTGTCCAGTTTCAGGAGCGTCTGATCGCACACAGCTTGTGTGGGGACGGATTCAATGTGATTCCGACTATTCCTTTGAGATCCAGATCATCTCCAGACACTCCAGGTGGAGTTGTGAAGCGGTAGCTCTGAAGGAGGGAAGTGAAGAACAGGAAGAGCTCCATCCTGGCCAAACTCTCTCCCAAACAAACCCTTCGGCCTGAGAGAGAGAGAGAGAGAGAGAGAGAGAGAGAGAGAGAGAGAGAGAGAGAGAGAGAGAGAGAGAGAGAGAGAGAGAGAGAGAGAGAGAGAGAGAGAGAGAGAGAGAGAGAGAGAGAGAGAGAGAGAGAGAGAGAGAGAGAGAGAGAGAGAGAGAGAGAGAGAGAGAGAGAGAGAGAGAGAGAGAGAGAGAGAGAGAGAGAGAGAGAGAGAGAGAGAAACTGTTTTAAATTCCAAATGAAATGGTTATTTCTTCAAAACACTGCTGTTTAGAGTTGAGTGTGTACCTGCAGAAAAGGGCATGAAAGCATCTCTCTTGACAAACTGGCCCTTCTCATCTAGGAAGTGTTCTGGGTAAAAAGTGTTCGGTTTCTCCCATTCGCTCGGATCCTTCAAAACAGACGTCAACAGAGGAACTACAGTGGTACCCTAGAAATGGAGGGGGGAAAAAACAATGTTCAAGATGCACATAGTATTTTTCTAGGGCTAAATATTTATTCTTCTCACTGACCTTCTTGATGAAGTATTCATTGAAGTGAACATCACAGCTGGTTATATGCGGCAGACTCAAGGGAACAATATTAGCCAGTCTCTGGGTTTCATGAATCACAGCGTCTGTATACGGTAATTTCTTTCTATCTTCCACCGCTGGCTGACGTCCACCGATCACTCGGTCAATCTCCTCATGAACTTGATCTACACACAAATGCAACCCACGTTTGTTCCAGTAGTAGGGTGACCAGATTTCTCAGAGTGGAATACGGGACAGACACAGAACCGACCCACAACACCTACTGCACGCATACAAGTATTTACACTTAATAATATTGTTAGCTATGGAAAAAAAAAAATGTAGACTTACATAATATTGCAGATCAGTGGGAACAAGATGGTGCATGAGCATCATTCACTGTTGCCATTTTGTATTTTTCACTGGAACCAATTTTTGCCAGCGTGCGCTTGTCTTTCAAGAGTTTGTCATAAAATGCGGAGCAGTCCAGTCCGAAATTAATTCGTACGAAAAGCATTGCCTTCATTCACTCAGTTGAGATTTTTCATCCATCTATGATGCAATCATTAACGAGAACACACACTCAACAGGTGCAGATGTACTAGGCAGGCATAAAACAAAATCAACAGCCAAAGATAAGACTCCAAAGTTGAGTGACTTGCTCCCCATCTCACTAAACACGTCTGTCCATCTATCAGACACAGCCACCTTGTTTTTGTTCCACTCAGTGATGTGACAAGTGACAATGTTTTTAGCACAGGCCCACTCATCAAAGAGCATGGTTTCATCAACCGATGTGAGAGCAGGTATTCTTGAGTAGAAGTTGCTGAGGCTGCTCTGAATGTCTCTCCATTCTGGAACACTTCTCAGTAGGACCCACTCTAGTTCTTTTGTATTCCCCAGTGAGCAGCTCCAATTATCAAGGTAATCCACTGATGCTGAGTAAAAGCTTCTCACTGCACAATAAAAATCATCAGCTTTTATGTCACCAGCTTCAACAAAGGTGTCTAACTGTGTTTTGATGTCGGAGGGAATAAATGATTCCTCCAGCCTGGCCTGCAAGACATTTCTCAGATCATAAATGTGCAAAGCCACTTCTGTGGCAGATATATTGTCTTGCTCTACTGTCTCCAGTGCACGATGGAAAGCTGCAGTTTGCTTAAGTGCAAATCCGAGCCAAAGTTTTGTGCAAGGGTTGCTGAATGTGTTTCTTAGAAACTTTGGTCACTTTTCTTGAGAAAGAAAGTATGCACGTAGACCATCAAAAAGGTGCAGAATTCGTTCAAGAGCTGGACCAAGAGAGAGGAAACGTGTGCTACTACCATGCTGCAGTTATTTCTGATAGTCCAACTGTACAAAGTCACAAAACTCCTTGAGCTCCTTTACGCGCACTGTATACATATGAAAGTATTTGTATACCTGTCCTTCACACCAAAACACTCCAAATCAATCGGTAAGCAATCCACTGCTGTTTGCAGGGTATTGTGGATGATGTGTGCATTACAGCCAATGCCCAGAATATCCCTTCCTAGCTGCATTTGCAGCTTTCTCCAGATATTGCCTTTAACAGCTCTTTTAACACCGCCAAAGTTCATGTTAGTGTTATCAGCACAAAGTGCAACTATTTTCTGAGCAAGGCCATGTTTTTCAATGACATGGGAAATGTAGGCAGTTTGCAAATCTGACGTCTCACCTGGCAGAGATGAAAATTCAGTTATCTTGACCCTCTAGTGGCTTGAAGTATCGCACAAGCACAGGGAACAATGGAACAAGGAGCACTTGTCCAAATCATGCTCAACTTCTTCCTCTGACAAAGGACCAAGAACGTTGCATATTATAGCCTCAGATTTAGTGCGAGCAGAAGAAATTTCGGATCATACACAATTCTTAATCAATTTTGCAGTGCAGTCAGCTGACCGAAAACTATGGCCATGAATAACAGAATATGCAAAAAGTCCTTCACTTGCATGCACTTTCATCAGATTCGCAATTTTGCTTCACAAAAAATTTGCTGACACTTGGAGTAGCACACTTGCTTTTAGCAGCGTCCATGTGCTTTTTTGTGTGCATATGCTGCGTAATGTCGACTCGGCCTCCGTGAGCAATGGAAAAGCGAGCCCCGCAAATGTCGCATCTTAATTTACTTGCCTCTGATAGTGATTCTCTTTTGAGAAATTTAAACTCTTTTTGAAGATCCTCGTTAAATGTACACGCACGCTTCTTTGACATCTTTGCACCTGAGTCAAGCTTATCCGTGCTCTCGTCTCGTATACACTTAACTGTGACGTCGGATTCCGCCTTCACTAACTGCAAGTTGATTGAGGGAATTGTGATTGGATGGAATTGTCCTTCTGCCTTCTCTTATTGGATGGAATTTTTTTTTCTCTAAAATATACTATGAGGTGATTTACTAGTTTTATTAGGCTATTCTGTATGAGAGGAGTACTCACGCTATCACTCAGCAAAAAAAAAATATATATATATATATTAACGATGAAATAAGGGAAAAAATGGAACACTAAAATTAGAGTTGAAATACGGGACTGTTCCAGGAAAAACGGGACGTCTGGTCACCCTATCCAGTAGACAACATTAAACTCAGCATTGAGGAAAAACTCTTGGCATTACTGTGTTTTTTACCCTGTATATGAGGGTATTTGGCCATGAGCATCAAACCCCAGCGCAGAGTCGTTCCTGTCGTGTCAGTACCAGCACCAAACAGATTTGCCACCGTCACAAGAAGATTCTCCTGGTGAAAGTGTGTGTCCTTCTTGCAGGATTGCTGACAAGCAAAAATACATTCAAAATGCTCAATTAAACTTCTAATAGAAAACTTAAACATCCAAATTCATGTTGTTGTATTTTAAGAACCAAAATCCAAAATTACATAAAAACTTCAAACAATACAAACTTTGGAGAAAAGAAACAAAGCAATGCATGAAACGAGAAACAGGTGCAATGCATTAATCAAACAATGAATGACCATGGTAACAAAAGCTAACAAAGGAACACGTTACTGAAACTCAGACTAAATGTGATAGTAACACTTTACAATAAGGTCCCATTAGTAGTAAGTATTAGCAATACCTTTGTTAAAGTAATTATTCTTTTTTTAACGTAAGGCCTGGGACACACTACACGACTTTGAAATCTTAATCGCTTTTAAAACTGTGGGAGACCACAGACATAAGGGCAGTTTCAACCGATTTTTAGCATTTTAATTTTCCGAATGCACACACTAGAAGATTCGCCCTGGGTCGCGAGACCGCACACCTGTCCACTGTATAAACATTTTCACAGTGAGACGATATCTCATGGAGACTCGCGAGATCAAACTTGACAAGAAAAACAAATGGAGGGCGATCAACGTCGTCAGCTGTTTTAAAGTTTTGTTTTATGGGAAGAAATACAAAGGAGAAAAAAAGAATATGGGTGATCTTCTTTTCTCAATACTCCACTTTTGTGGCTTGTTTGTGGCTGCCAAGTTTTAGCTATAGAAGCACGCAACATCCGGTTGGTTAAGTTTGCTCGCTCTCATTGGCTATCGCGGGTATCACATCAGAGGCAGCCCGATCAAGAGTCATGAGAACATGTTTGATATTATAATTTGAGATTGTGCAGGCTCCAACGTGATCAGGAGCAACAAAATAATCGTAATGACACCACGCACTTGAGGATTATTTTGGACCAAAAGTCGTTTGCGAGAAGCCTTGAATCAGGTCACACACCCCAGATCATTGGGGGTGCAAATCGGGCCCAAAATTGGGCTTAAAATCTTCAAGTGTGTGGCCAGCCTTAGGAAAAAATACAACTGTTTATTGTTAGTTCATGTTAACCTGTGTCTTATTAAATATTATTACATGGCTCTGTTGAATACTTGATTCTGATTGGTCAATAGCGCTATCTAGTTATTCCCAGATAACAACTGCTCAAAGCAGATGCAGGCTCATCCGAGTCACTGATCAACAGTGCTATATTAAAACTCAGTCAAATCAATATTTTGTGTACAGTTATTTAATTATGCCATCCAGTATCGTGGACTCCCTCGCTCGTGTTTCATACCATAGATAGTAAAAGAAATGGACACAGCGACCCCATTGGATTCAACGGAGAAAAGTGAAGTCAATTAGAAGCACTCACTTCCTGATGGCTGATGTACTGCGCAGACTCAAACTGAGCTTGATGACATAGATGTGACGTGAGCAACCCATCTGTCTTCTAGTAGCTGTGACAAGCGAAATCTGAATTATTCCCTTCCGAAATTTGCAGAGACGGAGAGTGTGAGTAGGAGGTGTCCATGAGCTAGGAGCAGGAGCAACTTTTGCTAAGTATTCTGATTAATTACTTTGTCATTTTGCCTCCACGTCCCCCCTATTGCCCACGAGCTTCTCCTCCTGTCCATATGGTAATTTCTCTACTGTGCGACAGAGAGTCGCATGGTTATGACGCAATCGTTAGCCTATTTTTACAAAAACTGCTTCTACGGGGCCATAACGTAAGATACAAGGTAATGGAGCCTTTTATACATTTTCATGTTTCTTTAGAAATAAATAATGTCTTTAAACGCCTCAGATGTAAAGTTATTCGCTGTGTCAAAGTGACTCCAAAATGAATGGGAGTCAATGGGATGCTAACAGCAGGTGATAGTCTGCTAATCAATGGCGGCCCCCGGGGAAGCTTCAGTTTCTGGTTGAAAGATTACCACCAGAGAATGTCTAATATGGCGAGAAGTTTCACTCTCACTATACTTCCGGCTTCTGAACTGGCTGCAGTTCCACTCTGATTCCATATGAGGGCGCTCACAGGACGAGTGCAGAATGAATGGAGGTCAATGGCGGTATACCCCTCAAAATCCACTTTTCTCATGATATAATTTTTTGTCTAGTAATTTGAATGTTCTATTCGAAAGGAGATGCAAAGAAATGACACATTGCTGGGTGTTAGATTTTTTAGAGTCACTTATTTGCTTTAAAAAGTCTTTCAAAATGTCAATGACGTCAGAATGCTGACGTCATTAGCAGAATGCTAGCGTGTTATGGGCAACAACAACTCAACCTGTAAGAAATCAAAACGACATAAATACTCGTTCATTCAACTTTCGACCTAAAACCCATGTTGAACTTGCAAAATCTACAATCAGATCTGAGATTTTCCAACGGCAATCGGGTGAAAGAGACAAATTTAGCCGTCTAGCCCCATTGACTCCCATTCATTTTGCACTCATGGCGAGCGCCCCTAGTGGAACTCTGGTGGTACTACAACCAAAATTCGGTACAATAGGGCTCAAGCCTGTTTTATACTTCTGCGTCGAACTGCCGCCGTAGCTACGTCGTAGGCTGTGTGTAGCGCGCGTACCCTACGGCGTACCCTGACGTGCACCTCTCCAAAAATGTAACAACGCGTCAATTCTACGCGGACACAAGCGCGGTGATTGGTCTGCCAGAACCCCTCCCTCGGGGTTTCACATGCTCCCTAGGTGCGCGTCAACGCGGACAACGACACAGAAGTATAAATTAAAACCAACACGTTGCCTACGGCGTATAGGCTCCGGCGTAGGTCCGACGCAGAAGTATAATGAGGCCTTTAATAGGGAGTGGGCAGGCTCTCCGTAGAAGGGCTCTGTTACCTTGTTTCATACAAGCGCAGCTGCTGCCATTTTGTGACTATTGTTTAGTACACAGTTGGATTATAAGGTACAAACAGGTACAATTTTAAAACAGTTTAATCTGAAATCAATACATCTTATCCCCATAATTATTCATGAGGTGAAATGCTGTGTAAAAAGTGATATGAATGACTGTTCACCGTATCTCTTAAATGTCCGTTTCGTTTGAATGTCCGTTTCGTTTGAACTTGTCGCGCTGTAACGGCTCTCTCCGTGGAAGCTTTGTGTTTAAAAACCCAATAAAATATTTCAGCACAGATCAATATTTCATGTGTAATAAGTGGAATAATGTAAATCCAGCCGGTGGTTCTCTCAAAATAACCCCCTTCAGGCTTCCTAAATTATCCCTTACATATTAACTTTTAATTTGAATAATTAATAAATGTTGAAATTAACATCAACTATGATGAATAAATGCATTAGAATTAACATCTTAAAAATATTGTAAAGTGTTGCCAATTATATTTAGTTTTAGCATCTTTTGTGCACATTTAATTTACATTTAATAACTATACCTAATAATTAAATAAATAATTGGGTTTAAATATGCTGATGATTTCTTTTTACTTTCTCCTGTATTTCTATGGAACCAGATGATTACAGTACCTCATCACTCTTTTTGCGGATGAGAAAGGAGTCGACAAACCCTCTGCTGTCGTGTGGATTCAGAGTCTCCAGCAGTCCAGTGATCAACCTCGTAATTTCTGCTCTATTTTTCAACATATTTCTTACAATAATCCTTTTGCTGTTGAGGAATGGACCCAACCACGGAAATATATTATAAAGCTACAAGTACACACAGAGAAAAAAATGCATGTATTAATGAGTTTAAAAAAAATGAAGTCACCAAAAACATACAGTAAAACATACTTCCATACCATCATAGAAGGCGATCCACTAACTCGAATATTTTCATTTGCCCTGTTGACCATTTCTGTGAATTGAGGGTCTGTGTATTCAAATCTGCTGCCGTACACAATAGAGGAGATGATGTTTGACACAGCGTAGTTCACAGGCTGTGTTGTGTCAAAGGGTTTCCCTGTGAAGAGCAAACAAATTTCTCTCCACTGATCCTTTAAACTACGAGCATGATTGCAGATGTACATAAATGTGTTTCAGCTTGTACCTTCAAACTTATCAAACTCTCCTTTCAGATACTGAATTTCCTCTATGATTTTCTCTTCACTTCCTCTCTTGCCCATCCCGAAGTCCCGCAGGTTGCTGAGAGCGAAGCGTCGCATCTCTCTCCAGTTCTCTCCATTGGAAAAGAGGATTCCTGATCAACACAGACAAAACCAACTGACCGTTAGTCTCAGCAACAACACAAGCAGAAAATGATTAATGATTACAGAAAATTATTACTAGACCTTTGGGACTAATCATTTTCACCACTGACTACACAAGTAAAATGCAACAGTTCTAGCTTTCATTTTTTTGAGAGAACATCACCATAAGCTGCCTTCATATAGTGATGTTGATTTTCCTGAAATGGTTTTGTTTGAACTCACCATTATGGTGATTAGTTCCCTGCAACTTCATTTATATTATTGTAATTCTCTTCCTATTGATGCAGCGATGCAACAAGAAATTACAATTATTTGTTTTCAAAAGAAGGGAAGGAATAAATAGTTTGCCTTTAAAGCGTGACCAAACTTCTTTCTAAATCATTAACTATATTTTTCAAGTCAAATAATAATCTTTTCATCAAAGCTAAATTTTTCTAAATGTCATAATCATTTGTTAACAAACAAGTATTCATTACTTCAATTAGCTCATTGTTTCTGCTTATATTATTACATTATTTAAATTAATACATTTTAGCTAACTGTGATTTTGTACATGTACATTTCTGAAACACATAACTTAGCCAGTTACCACTGATAACGGATCACTCTAAATTGTAATGTGGACTCATGCTTTTTCTGTAAAGCTGCTTTGAAACAATGTGTATTGTGAAAAGCGCTATACAAATAAATGTGAATTGAATTGAATTGAATTGAATTGAATCTTTAAGTTTTGAGTAAAAAAAAAAAAAAAATCCTACCATGTTCTTTGTTCATTATCCTGAAACCAGGTCCAATTTTTCTGTCGCCGAACTCTTCTGCATAGTTCACGAGAGCTTCTTTGACAGTTTTGTACCCAACTAAGACCACCGTTTTTCTGGGACCCAAAAAAACTTGGAATATGTTTCCGTAGGTTTTGGACAGCTGGAGGACACAGAGAAAGACATTTACAAACAAATCTTATAATGTTTGACCACTATTCATTTTAAACGTATCAAGTTCTCACTTCAAAAAAGGTGTCAAAGGGTCTCTCGAGGTCAAGGGTCAGCAGGTTCCCCAGCAGCGGCAGAGGTTTGGGTCCCGGTGGCTCTTTCCCCTCTTTCTGAGATCTGGATCCAGAGGAAAGCAAATACAAAACCAGAAGCAACAGCAAAGCACCCAGTAATGTACCTGTGCTGAGAAACTGCAGAAGTGACTCGATTACAGCCATTTTCTCTCTCAGCTTCTGAACTGATGCACTCGCAGATTTATAGCCAATATGTAAGGGAGGGACCTTGTGTAATCCTAAACAAACTGTAAAAATCCATGAGAATAGGGGGTGGTGTGATTACATCAGCATGTGTGTGACACTTTGTGGTGAATTATTAACCGTCTTCAGCTTGTTAAAACAAAAAGGGAACATCATGGCCTTATTGTAAACACAAAATCTTTGCTCCAATAATATTGCATTTACATGATTAAAACAAGTCGTGTGGTTTATATATGCACTAAATATTGTTGTATTGTCTACTTTCCCAGCAATGCACAGCAAAGCAGGTTTGAACTGTGACACACAGAGAGAGACTGTGACCTTTATCAAACTTCAAACTAGCACAATATATATTTCTAACACTTAGTTTGACTTTAAAACATTATAATGAACTCTATTATGTATCTTTTATATATTACAGTCTTTACAATAACTCAAACAGACGCGCACACAAATCATCTATGTGTTTAGATTAGTATTAAAACACAGTTAATCATTCCAAAGTTAGCCTTTTCTCCAAAATGTGACAATCTATCAGTTACAGTTTCAAGATGCGCTGCTTTGCACTTGGGCAATGAGTGTAAACGTGTAAATGTTTAATTGAAAAATATTTGCACATACTTGAACTTGTGGGTTGTGTTAGTGATCGGTGGTCATTGTACAGCAGAAACTGAATCCGACTTGATTGCTTCATGGCACGAGAAAAATATTAAAATCTCAATTAAATTAGGATATACTGGTGATAATGGGGGGTACTAACATCACTTAATACATTTTATTACACTTTTTGTAAGGGAACTAGGATCAATTTAACTCAAAGGGTGATTGAATTACAGTGAATAAGAACCTAATTAATATGCAAATGATTCAGAATGAATATTTAACACTTTATCAACTATTAAGATTAGGGTATTTTATCAATTCTGGAAAGAATATTATCCCATGGCCTATGGTAATAATATCATAAAATTATGATCACTGATTATGAGCAAGGTAACAGGATTTAACGTTACAGTTTAAAGGCCCGTACACACCGGGACGAATATCGGCGCGCGTTATTCGCCAGCGTTTTTCAACGCGTTTTTTGTGTTCACACCCAAGTGATTTTCGCTGACGATGAGCCGAGTGATCATGCAAATTCATTCCCTGACATTAGATGGCGCTTAATACCACTCCATAACAGTTCTCTTTTATCAAGATTTTTGTAGTCGCTGTCGCGTTTGTCATATAGTTATTTATGTTCCGACACCAACGAGACCAGCAGCTCTACATTTATCTTGCCTTGCATCTTCCTCGTCTTATTTCTTCCCGGCAGTGTTTAGACGTTACTCGGCATATATCTTCTTCGCCGTTACGTATGTGTGCTTGGCAAGACCGTTTTGTGTTTGAGTGCCCTCAAGTTGTGTTTTACTGTAACTTCAGAAGCTCCAGACACGTGAGCAAAAGCGGCAATCCCATTGGTCGGATAGTTTTTGACGCGGCGCGTCAAACCAAAAAAACGAACCTGAGGCGTTTTTTAAAAAATGACGCTTTTACGCGTGGCGTTTTTCGCGTCGATGTGCACACTCACATTGGCGCCCTTTGTTTAGTCACGAGGCGTTAAACGTCGGCGAATATCACACGCAAAATTCGTCCCGGTGTGAACAGGCCTAACTTGTAAGCACACAGCACAAGACACTTGTATGTAAAATCAACCAAGACTTTATTGAACTACTCTAATACACACAAACTGACTTTATTTCTGTCATACATCTACTTGAGAGTCAACAGAAGTTTAGATGGTAATGTTTTATGGAATTTTTTGTTTCAAGACACCATTATGGAGAATCAATGTTTGCTTTAGTTGGGCTCTTGACCCTTGTCATTCAGAGTCTAAATCTTTTACTATATGCTTGATGTCTTATTTTAGTATTGGTGATTGTAGTCCTGAGGTTTTACAGTTTGAGATCCAACAGCAATATGAACAATTTTGAAAATACTTTCTGCACAGAAGTTATTGATTTTAGACACACAGACATCAAGAATCAGCATATGAATCTCAACAATGGTGACAAACGGATCATCTCTGAACATCACAAAACAAACTACTAAAGTCATAACAAAACAATAGCAAAATAAATGCAAACAGGAAAAACCAATGAAAATTACAGGACAATTCAGCTGCATAATTTATTCATGCTGCAATGCATGATGTCAGCCATTGATGCGTTTTGATTGGTGCACTGCAACATGAAGCATTTTGTTTGATTGTCACCATTGTTGAGATTCATATGTAGATTCTTGATGTCTGTGTGTGATTTAAAGTATTCAGATTACTAAAGCAATGCTGAAATTAACTACTGTAGTGAAAAATGAAAGCATTTGTATAATTCGCTTATAATGCTGGGTGAGATCAGTGAATCAGGTCACTAGTAATTTCATCATCGAAACATTAGGGGTGGGCGATACTCCAAATTTCGGTATCGATCCGATACCAAGTAAATACAGGGCCAGTATTGCCGATATCGATACCGATACCGATACTTTTTCATTTTAAAAGCATGCACTTGAACTTGTATGCACTTTCCTGTGCTAGAGCAGTGTGTCATGATTTATGAGGTGAATGCATCATTAATATTCTAAATCTGAATACGTTTTCATGACTATTAAATATTCTGTGATTTGTGCTCTTAACTCGCCTGTAATTATTAGTCAGTGACTTTTACAAAACTACCCTAATTATAGTAAAAGTACTATTGTACACTAGCCTACTGTTCAAAAGTTTGGGGTCTGTAAGATTTTTTATTCTCTTCTGCATTTATTTGATCAAAAATACAGTAAAAACTGTAATATTACAATTTAACATAGGCTATCTGTTTTCTATGTCATAGTAAACTGTAATTTATTCAAGTGATCAAAGCTGAATTTTCGGCATCATTACTCCAGTCATGATGATAATTCATTTTAATATGCTGATTTAGCCTACAGCTCAGGAAACCTTTCTTATTATTATCAATGTTGAAAACAGTTTAATATTTTTTGTGGAAACCATGATGCAGAATTATTTGATGAACAAAGTTGAAAGAACAGCATTTATATGAAGTAGATTTTTTTTTAACAGTGTAAAACCCTTGACTGTCACTTTTGATCAATTTAATGCATCGATCCTTGTTGAATAAAAATATTAATTTCATAAAAAAAATCTTACTGGCCTCAACATTTTGAACCGTTATATACACTTTTGCTTTGTTTATTGCAAAATAACTCCCGATTGTTTCTGTCATCTAAGCAAGGCTTTGTTTACCAAACGCACTGGGCCTGTGAGCTCAGCGAAGCACCAGCATCCAACGCTCTCTGTGATTGATTGGTTTCGTCTTGTATCCAGATGACTAGGAGAAAAAGTTCTATCCTACACAATTATCCGCTAACATTCGCTTATTTTTCCACTTAGAAGCTTCTTTTACGCACTGAATTGCGTGCTAAATTAATAAAAAATTACTGGTAAAAAACACACATTTGGATCGATATTTTTATGTGAGGATCGATCCTTTTCGATACCACGTCAGTATCGATACTATCGATACTTCAGGATCGATCCGCCCACCTCTACGGAACATAATCAAGGTGTGTTTCCTAAAAGCATCTTAAGCCTAACTTGATTGTAGTTCAACTACAACAAATGGTCTGTACGATGCTTTCGGGAAACACAGCCCAGGTCATAGTTTCTCTTGCCACAACAAATGTGCTTTATAAACACAGAGTTGGAGCAAACAGAGAAAAAAGAATATGAAAAATTAAAGGGTCAAGAGCCCAACTAAAGCAAACACTGGTCAGTGGTCACCATAATGGTGACCTGAAACAAAACATTGCATAAAACATTACCATCTAAACTTCTGTTAAATCTAAATAAAAACGTGTGTATGTATGACAGAAATAAAAGTCAAACTGGTAAAATAATAAGGCTAGAAGTCACTAGTTCTTGTGTTTCTCTTTTTTCTGTTCTTCTTGTTTCTCTTTCCTTCAGTGATTCTGCTTATTAACATCAGGTGTCTTCAATAATGCTCAATCATCACTTAAGTAATCACTTAAAGGGTTACTTCAGGATTTAGCATTAAGCTTTGTATTAGTAGAAAACCTGTAGTATTTTCAAATTACCATGCTTTCCACCCTCATATCCCCCTGTGACGAGAGATTTATGTATTTTTTGTCTGGAAAAATCCTCCGATGACGCAAAAATCGTCATTTTGCGTCATCGGAGGATTTTCTGTCCAGAGGCTAAAGACTACAGCCAGTAGATGGCGTTGTTCCGGATGTTTACAACCCGCCCATACAGGGTGGGATCTCACTCACAGAATGTACACAGTATCAGCCGTCTTTCTTTGGAAGCTAAGCTAGCATGCTCTTGTTCTGTGGAGAAAGCTGAATAATAGGAGAAAGCTGAGTAAGTAGGGGTTACCATCTTCCTTTTCCCGGACTTGTCCGGCGGGCGAGACTGTTAAAAATGTCCGGGATTCGGCTTTTGCGTTCTGCGGTCGCCATTCATTGTTAACATGCACACCTCTCGTTTCAATCTAACCAGTGGCGTGGCGTGGGGAAAATTTCTGAGGAAGCCAATTAAGACACAACCTCTAAGCTGTGTGTTTTAAGGGGTGGGGGCAGAAAATCATGCGTTACCATTTATATGTTGCTATTTGGATGAACTATTAGAGCGCCGAGCATCATCTTACCGGGACTTACGCTTGTTACAATCCAACACTTTGAGCATGGATGCTCTCTCTCTCTCTCTCTCTCTCTCTCTCTCTCTCTCTCTCTCTCTCTCTCTCTCTCTCTCTCTCTCTCTCTCTCTCTCTCTCTCTCTCTCTCTCTCTCTCTCTCTCTCTCACACACACACACACACACACACACACACACACACAGTCAGTCCTCTTAAACATCTTTCATGGTGTTTTTTATTAAAACATTCGCAGATAGGAAACGCCAACGGTAAGCAACAAGAAGATAACCTTTTTCATTTACACCCTTAAATCGGTGTGACGCTCATGTAAGGATATACAATAGCGGTTATTCACAAACAATCACAACAATAAACAACAAAGTGCACTCACATGCTGCGTAATCAAAGCACGCAATAAACAGTAAGAAGAACTATAATCACATTAAAAAAATAACACATCGCTAAATGGGCAGTTCAGACCAGACGCGCTCTCTCTCTCTCGCTCTCTCTCTCTCACACACACACACACACACACACACACACACACACACACAGTCATTTCTCTTAAACATCTTATGGTCTTTTCATTAAAACATTCGCAGATAGATAGGAAACGGACGGTAAGCAACAAGAAGATAACCTTTTTCATTTCTTGAATAATTACAATTCATAATTTTAGCTAACTAGCTAAACAAGATGTCAACACAAATCCACAAATCTTCCGCTATTTCATTCATTCATTCATTGACGATGATAACGTGATGTGATTGGCCTGATGCCAACAAGTTCATGGCTTCCCTTGACACTGTCCTGACCAATCACAGGGGAGCAGTGTCGTGACAATAGCGTCACCTGATTGGTTAATAATTCTTTTTTTTTTCTATCAAGGGATGCCAACTCAGGCTGGCCTCCTCACAGACACAGGGTGCAGTACCATGTTTTCAACGCTCATTCACCATGTCACTTTTATAGGGGCGCTGTTTTACACATCATAAAACGCTCAGTAATGAATGAAGAGAGACGATGAGCAGATGAAAACAAAAGTGTTTAATAAATGACGATAATATTCTGAAAAAGTGAGGAAGCCTGGCTTCCCTTGGCCTCCGCAAGAAAACGCCACTGAATCTAACTGAATTAATTCCGATCGGTGAATCGGACTGTAGTGTTTACATGAACGCTAAACAAGTGATCGGTTGATGTGCTCTTTACCCTTGCTAAGAAAATTTCCGCTCCTCCGTGAGAGATGCGAGACCCGGCGCGTCTCAGTAATGACGCCACCGGCCTCGCGCCGTTCTCCCGCGGCCGTCAGCCTCGTCCTGCTCGCCACAGTAAACATGATGAATGAATGGCGACTGTAGAACGCAAAAGCCGAATCCCGGACATTTTGGGTCTCTAAATCCCTGGCAAACTCATCACTTACTTAGGCTAGCCTTGTTGTTTTCAACTGTGCTCTCTAACCGGTAGGCGTGGCCTCCTAAGGCAGCGAAGCAAGTGCATTCTGGGAGTTGTTGTCTTTCATCCACATAAGCCAAAAATACATTTTCTGGCTTTTCTCAGTCTAGAAAGCTCCAAATTCAAAAATTTCTCCACATTTCTTCTACTTAAATGACCTATTTTAAATACACATTCATCTTCCCAGAGGTGAAGTATCCCTTTAATTATCTCATTAACTTCAACACTGCTTCAGTGTTAATTTTAACACCCTGTAGTGTGGACACATATGTACACTGAGGAGTGTTAATTTAACACTGGGGATTTTGCTGTGTGGTCATATCTAGACTTGATTACTGCAATGCTGTTCTGGTTGGACTTCCATCATGTGCAACTAAACCTCTACAAATAATTCAGAACACTGCAGCTCGTCTTGTCTTCAACGAGCCCAAAAGGGCCCACGTCACTTCTCTGTTCATCTCTCTGCACTGGCTACCACTCACTGCTCGCATCAAGTTCAAGGCATTGACGCTTGCTTACAGATCTATCACAGGCTCAGCTCCCTCCTACTTTCACTCGCTCTTACGAGTCTACATCCCTACCAGAAGCCTACGATCTCTCCACTCTCTCGCTTCTGGGTCCTCTCGGTTGCAGAACCTGGCAGTGCTTATACTGTACGCCACCTTGCCATATCCAAGTGCTAAAAAATTCATTATAAATAAAATGCAAAAAGATATAAATGATTAAATTAGTGGTAAATTAAATATCTTTAAATACTAATACAAAAAGAAAAGAATAATACAATGGACTCTTTGTAAAGACTCAGAGTCTATTAACGGACTCTGATCTTGAGATGGTTATCCATGCTTTTATTTCGTCAAGTTTAGATTACTGTAACTCTCTTTTTACTTTTTTTAACAAATCCGCTATAAATCGTCTTCAAATGGTTCAAAATGCTGTGGCAAGGCTTTTAACAGGATTTGGTAGAAGGACACACATCCCTTCCATTTTGACCTCCCTACACTGGCTACCTATCAAATTTCGCATTGATTTTAAAATATTAGTTTTAACTTTTAGAGCTTTAAATGGTCAGGCACCACAATACATCGCTGACTTGTTATGCACACACTCTCCAGGCCGTACCCTTCGATTCTCAGGCCAGAGTCTTTTAATGGTCCCAAAGACTCGTTATAAAACCTGGGGAGACCTGTCTTTTCAGGTTGTAGCCCCCAGACTGTGGAATGCCCTGCCTTTGTTCATTCGTGTGGCTGACTCTGTCGATTCTTTTAAAAGGCAACTGAAGACACTGTTATTTAAACAAGCTTTTAGTTGACTGGGTTTTATTTTATTTTGGGCTTTTTAAATGTTTTAATTTTTATTGATTGTATAATAATGTGGTTGCACCTTGTAAAGCACTTTGTGATTTTATCTGTGACAAGCGCTCTATAAATAAACTTTACTTACTTACTTACTTACTAATGACTTGGGTATATAGGCCTATTATTTGGGCCTGTTATTTGTTCTAATGTCCACACAAAAACTGTCATTCTGACTGTCTGACGACCTGAGCACAACAGAGATAAATACACATACTCTTCTGACGTTTATACTGTAGCCTTGTGTAATTAAAATGTATTAAAGCTGAAATCCAAAAAAAAAAAAAAAAAAAACATAGGGTAACTTTTCCTGGGCGCACTGGCGCAAACTGCTGCACGCTCGCATGTATGTAGCAAAGGTCCGTATTCTGGAACACACAGATGAAGGAGCCTTGAAGTTGAAGGTTCTAACGTCTGTTCAGATGATCCTTATAATCTGGAACACGCAGATGAAGGATCACAGAAGAGAAGATTCTGAAGTCCGTACAGAAGATCCGGGCAATCTGGACACGCAGATCTGGAGGATCTCTGAAGAGAAGATTCTGAAGTTGGGGCAGAATATCTTGAAAATGGGGGTGTTAAGCTTGTGGTCGTTGTCTTTGTTGCTGTTTTCAAACTTCCCAAATTCACTTCTTGCAGAACTTCTTTGTTTCTCTCTTTAGAGCTTCAGAGTCTTGAGAGAGCAACTTCACAACTCCATAGAGTTGCAGCTTAGCACATCTTGTAACTGGAACCTTGAACCAGAACTGGAACAACTCTTTGTCTTAGAGAGAACCTTTTTAAACTCTCCTGAGAAGGAGGCATTTGCAAATTGGCGGCTTTCAGCGTTTAATTGGCTGATGCTGTCAGAGGTGGCCAACGTATGACCCCTCTTTGGCATGAGGTTCATTTGCATAGCTTAAATTTCATGTTTAGAACAATGTCTTTAAGGTTTTTCCTATGCATAATTCACTTTCAAAACCAATTCCAGATTAACCTACACATTGTGATGAAAAAATAAAGACCAAACATCATTGGGTAATATTGAACTTTTACCCATGCATTCATGTATACCTTAATAGGTAAGTTTGTATATTTTGCACAAACAACACTCATTAAGTATATACAGTTCTTTAAATAGATATGAAAACGATTTGCTCCATTTTGTCCATTGTGTGTCCATTTTGCATAGAAAATCCATACTTTGTGGCTTCAAGTCACATGGAAAAACCGGTTTGGTGAGTCTGAGAGTCAGTGGTCCTTCACACCTTGGTCTCAGGACTGAGGTGAACAATGGGCAAATGGTGATGGGATCAGTTTGTGATAAAATACATGCTAATGTCATCATTCTTCTCTTACACAAATGGAACCTGGCAATTGTCTTTGTAGGCTTATCTCCTTGCCCACCTACAGTAGTTCTTTGTTTGTGGAACTTCTTTTGGAGGTGTGAGTTTAGAGTCCTGTCCTTTTCATTATAGGGGCTTTCGCACCGGGTAGTTCTAAGAACTTAGTTCTAGGAACTAGCCACCAGAGTGGTTCCCAGAGAACTAATGGATCCCCTCCTGATTGCATTCGCACCGCCAGTAGGAACTCTGTGGTGACATAAGCCACGCTTGTTGTTGTGACTTTTATCTATCCAAAACTAGTCAAAGAAATGTTGTCTTTCATGTCTGTAACATAGGTCTTTCGTTTTTATTATAGGGAAATGTTGATTCGCAGTTTAATACGTTGCTTATACAAATGCATTTTATTTCAACATATTTCTGTCGATTTTTACTCATCTCAGTATAGCAATATAGTTTGCTAAAAGCGGATAATTCATTCCCACACAGAAACGCGATTCAAATTTGAACGGTCTTTTTGCGAGTTGTGGTAGAGCGCGCATCTCTGCCGTTCATTCATTTACACACACACAGAAACGCGATTTACTTGAGAATGAAAAAAAAAACTTACTACAGTATTCGTCAGCTCAGCTGCATCCGTTGCTCCTCGAAATACCAGCACTTCTAGGTACATTTTCCATTACGATAGTATTATTCCTCACAGCGCTGCGAGACGGTGTAAACAAGTACAATGATCTGATTAAGCTTGATGTGTTTTCTCTAGCTGATATGGGAGCGTTCACAGTTTGCATGGATTGCCTCAGTCATTTGCGTTTGAATAGTGCACGCTCTCCGTGGGCGGGGTCACATTAAAACTTAATGAGCTGAGATGAGAATGACTGACATCTCTCTCTTTTCATACAGATTACATAAACAGAGAATATTTGATATTTTATATAAACTACTTCATTTAAAAGAAGAGAATTCAAGCTTCATGCCTGTGTGTCTGTATGCCTGTTTGACTGAGTATTCGCTGAGTTATTGTTCATTTTCGGACGCGTTTCAGAATTGACTTCACTGACAGAGAGAAAGCAGAACTCACATCATGTTTATTTTTCATTATTTGGCAAAAAGCACATCACTTTGTTTTTAATGTGAGTATACACAAAAATAAAACACACTTAACAGGATCGATTGATGTATGAAACTGGTTTGTAATATCAAAGTCAACAGAGTATTTTGAGTCTCGTTTGAACTGATAAGAAAAAAAGCGAGCAAATCACGCCGGCTCGATAGCCGAGCCCAGGGGGGTTTTACCACTGTGGTGAATATAATTTATTATATCAGCCAAATGGTGATGGCAAGACAACTGCATCAGTGCACCTCCAAAACAGCAGGTCTTGTGGGGGTTTTTACGGTCTGTAGTGGTTAGTACCTGCCAAAAGAGGTGCAAGGAAGGACAACCGGTGAACAGGGTCATGGACGCCCAAGACTCACACATGCACATGGGGAGCAAAGGCTTGCCTGACTGGTCCGATCACACAAAAGAGCTACTGTAGCTCAAATAATTGCTGAAAACCTTAATGCTGCCCATGATAGAAATGTTTCAGAACACACAGTGCATAGTAGTTTGCTGGTTTGCAGCAGACCGGACAAAGTGCCCATGATGACCCCTGTCCACCACCGAAAGGGCCTACAATGGGCATGTGAGTGTCAGGACTGGACCACCCGACCAAGAGACAGCAGCAGGATGCACTGTTGGAAGAAGGCAGGCCGGTGGAGGGAGTGTGATGCACAGGGCAATGTTCTGCTGGGAAACTTTGGGTCCTGGCATTCATGTGGATGTTACTTTGACATGTATCACCTACCTAAATTTGTGGCAATGGTGGCAATGATGGCAGTGGCCTGTTTCAGCAGGACAATGCACCCTGCCACAATGCAAAAAATTGTTCAGAAAGGGTTTGAGGGACATGACAAAGAGTTCTAGGTGTTGCCTTGGCTTCAAAATTCCCCATAGCTCAATCCGATTGAGCATCTATGGGATGTGCTTGATGAACAAATCTGATCCATGGAGGCCCCACCTCACAACCTGATACCACAGGACACATACAGAGGTCTTGTGGAGTCCTTGCCTTGACATATCAGAGCTGTTTTGGCAGCATGAGGGGAAACTACATGATATTAGGCAGGTGGTTTTAATGCTGTGGCTGATCAGTATACATTGCAAATATTAAATCTAATGTAAACTAAATATAAACATGTCATTTTTGCAACCCCTGATGATACCAGATTAACCTACAATAAGATGACAGAAGAGGGGTAGTGAGAAAAGACCCAAACCGATATGAAGAGTTAAGACAGTGGAGGATAAACAAAAGAAACCAGAGGACAAAACAAAATACTGAAGGCCTCAAATTAAGTTTGTTGTTACAATAGACAACTGCGTAAGTAAACCGAAACTACGGTGTACGTTTCTGTAATTATAGTGTGCTTCCGTGTAGGTATAAGGGAACAATATGTTAAGTTTTGGGTAATAAAGGGGTACAACCAGATATACAACCTGCAAAGAACTTCGGAAGTAAACCGAAATTACGGTGTACGTTTCTGTAATTATAGTGTACCTCCGTGTAGGTATAAGGGAACAATATGTTAAGTTTTGGGCAATAAAGGGGTACAACCAGATATACAAGCAAATTATTTATAATTATAATGTAATTATTTTAAAACTAACAGGTACCTATTCTGTTAATATATTCCAGGCAAAAATTGTACGTCTGTTGTATATAAAAGTTTTTATCACATTTCTGGGAAAACATGTTCTTGTGCAATGTAGTTACAGGGTAATTTTGACATCTGTGGGTTGTAAATTAAATATATATATATATACTGTATATGGCTGTATGTAAGCACAGTATGATAAAAATTTAATCTGAAACAATTTTATAAACAGCTGATTTCGAAAAACATTGGCAATGCTATTTATTGGCTTTTCTTACTAAACTACTTAATGTTATGCCAAAAAAATAATAATAATTCGCCTATGACTTTAAATTAGAACGTACCATGTAGTACTTAGTCCTTACCTTATCACATTGTATTGCAATGACACTTAAATGTCAGGGCAAATATACTGTGTAATTAAAAGTTTTTTTTTTTTTTATATATAAGAGTAGCCTACCTTTCTCTGTAATTACTGTGCAAATAGTGTTGTTTCGTATTGTTACATAGTAAGTAGTGTTTGTTACCCGTTTCAACTGTGTAGTTACAGGCAGTGGCGGCTGGTGCTAAAATTTTTTGGGGGGGCACAACAAACTGAATTTTTAATTCAGGACTGAATGTAGGCTTATTGTTAAATAACAATTTAACAGTGATAATAATGTAGCTATCATTAGCCTAAAGTTTAGCTAAAACTTCAGCCGGTAGGGTAGCCAATTGCCAAATAAATCTGAATTTTTGGGCTAAATGGCGATGTATGGTATAATCTGAGTATTTAATTATTATTTTTCTATTTGAATAAAAAAAAAACCTGTATTTAATTTAAAAAAAAAAATAATAATATCCTGATCCATATTGTCCTACAAACAATGTTCACATTGAAGGTTATAAAAACAAACATAGTGTTGCTGTCTATCTGCAGTCTATCCATAAAGGGGTCAAATCACATTACATTCTAACATTGCAACATTACAATCTAAAAACAAAATAATGCTTTTTAAAGAAGTAGTTAAATTTACTAAACCAAAAAAAAAGAAGAAAAAAAAGCTAATATCATAAAAATACACATGTAGGTTTGAAATTCTCTAGCACATTTATGTTCACCAACAACAACAAATATTCAACAACAAATGTTTTAGCTAAATATATTTATAATTTAGTGCTAATGTATATTTTAGTCAGAATAATTGCGCTCCTATTCATTGCGCTCCGTCTGTTCGGCGCGCATGCACGCGGGGGCGCTCGTTCACGGAAGTATAGCTTGCAGAAAGCTCGCCCACTCATGACAGCAAACTGGACTTTCTAACATTTACAGATGGAGAATATGTCCGTGAAATGTAAGTTATGCACTGAGGAAATTATTGGATGTCACTTCAGCTTATGGCTAAATACTATTAGAGGTACATTTGTTTCCACCAATCGCTGCACAAGTTAAGGATACGTATGATGACGAAAGCACGTTAGTGCGAGCCCTCCCGGAACCCATAGAGAATGCATTGCAGTGCCTGCAGTTCGAAAAAAAAAATCTTTGAATGTAAGTCTATGGGAAGACTCTGGGCGATTCTCAGCCAGAGTGAAATCGCCCAAAAAGAGGCGGTACTCCACAGAACGTGACTCGGCGCTGATTGGACTATATCCAGAGGCAGAACAACAGTGAGTGACTGCTAGGTAACTCTGTGGTTGAATGAGATAGTGATTGAAAAAGTCCCTTTCACACTTTAGTGGTGCGTCGCCCGATCGCCCTAATGAAGAAACCGCCGCTGGTTACAGGGTAAGTGTAACTCCTGCGGGCTGTAAATTAAAGTGGTGCTTGTTACCCCCTTGTTCTGTGTAGTTACAGGGTAAGTGCAACTCCTGCGGGCTGTAAATTAAAGTGGTGCTTGTTACCCCCTTGTTCTGTGTAGTTACAGGGTAAGTGTAACTCCTGCGGGCTGTAAATTAAAGTGGCGCTTGTTACCCCCTTGTTCTGTGTAGTTACAGGGTAAGTGCAGTAAATATACAATAAAGGATCCAATTTAATTTCTGACTTTTATTTTACAAAAAAATGTCAAAACACTTTTTCATCTTAATAAAACATTATCTTTTCTAGAGTATACTCAAACAACAAAGTAACACATTATACCCCCCCCCCCACCCCTTTTTATTTGCTTCTCTTGCTTTTCTTCTTCTTTCTTTTCTTGCTCTTTTTTTTCTTAACTTCCACTGAGGGACTCTGAAGTTGAGGAGTTGATGGAGTCCCATTGGTCTTGCTGCACTGCAAAAATATGAATATATATACATGCTCTTAGCAAGCTACACCTTCAGTTTTAAGTTGTCGAACAATCCTCCACTCTAAAACATTTTGTGCCACCTGATATTAACTGTAATTTTGAAGAAAACACATTTTGGTGAAGTTTGAGGCAGATCATGGGGGGGTAGTGATATTTTATAGTGATAATGACTGTAGTGCAGCAGAAAATGTTTTTAAAAAAGGCATAGTTGTTCTGACAGCAAAAAAAAAACTAAAAAGCATGAAACACAAACATGAGGGCTGTGGCACTATAGGAACAGCATATCTTTGTGTCATTGCAGATGGGACAGCAGACTTCATCTTTTCAATTTCCTTTTTCAAAAAATCACATTCATCTTTGAGCAAGGTGATCTCTGCTTTAAGAGTGATAATCTTATCTTTGAAAGAAAGAAAGAAAGAAAGGTTAGACGTTTCAATTTTACTCCTGCTCTACTCCAGGGCTTATACTTGTGACCACTTTCCTATTTTTTAAAACATCAAATTTAAGAACTAAACATCACTGGTACTGTACATTATAAATGCACTTGTTAAAGGATTAGTTCACCCCAAAATGAAAATTTACAACGGACTTCATTGGTCACCATCGTTAAGTCCAAATCAATGCAGTTTCAAAAGTCTTTTAAGTGTTTAAAAGGGCTGTACGCGATCACAGCTGAAGAAGAGGTTGTTATCTAGCGAAACGATAGGTCATTTAAAAAAAAGAAATATATAATTTATAGACTTTTTACCTTCAATAGTTCGGATTGAGCTGATCAACAAACGGACAGGGAACTAAGTTACGTCATCACGTTGAAAGGTCACGCCTGAAAGGTCACGCCTGCGCCGGCAATACTATTTGAACTACTATTCATATTCATCAGAATGTTATTCATATACTATTCATATTTACTGAATACTATTTCTATATATACAATCGCAAACAATACTATTTGAATTATCCTCCTACGTACGGTCGCATTGTAAACAGTGGGGCGGTAAATTCGGCCGGCGCAGGCGTGACCTTTCAACGTGATGACGTAGTTCCCTGTCCGTTTGTTGATCAGCTCAATCCGAAATATTGAACTATTGCCACAGCCCTCAGGTTTGTTTCATGCTTTTTTTTTTTTTTTTGCTGTCAGAACAACTATGCCTTTTTAAAAAACATTTTCTGCTGCACTACAGTCATTATCACTATAAAATATCACAACCCCACCATGATCTGCCTCAAACTTCACCAAAATAAACTACAGTAATATCAGGTGGCACAAAATCTTTAGAGTGGAGGGTTGTTCGACAACTTAAAATTGAAGGTGTAGCTTGCTAAGAGCATGTGTATACTGTATATTCATATTTTTGCAGTGCAGCAAGACCAATGGGACTCCATCAACTCCTCAACTTCAGAGTCCCCAGTGGAAGTTAAGAAAAAGAAGAGCAAGAAAAGAAAGAAGAAAAGCAAGGGATGCAAATAAAAGGGGGGGGGGTATAATGTGTTACTTTGTTGTTTGAGTATACTCTAGAAAAGATAGTGTTTTATTAAGATGAAAAAGTGTTTTGACATTTTTTTGTAAAATAAAAGTCAGAAATTAAATTGGATCCTTTATTGTATATTTACTGCACTTACCCTGTAACTACACAGAACAAGGGGGTAACAAGCACCACTTTAATTTACAGCCCGCAGGAGTTACACTTACCCTGTAACTACACAGTTGAAACGGGTAACAAACACTACTTACTATGTAACAATACGAAACAACACTATTTGCACAGTAATTACAGAGAAAGGTACTCTTATTAAAAAAACTAAACAAAAAAACTTTTAATTACACAGTATATTTGCCCTGACATTTAAGTGTCATTGCAATACAATGTGATAAGGTAAGGACTAAGTACTACATGGTACGTTTTAAATTAAAATCATAGCAAAAACAAATTTTTTTTTTTGGCTTAACGTTAAGTAGTTTAGTAAGAAAAGCCAATAAATAGCATTGCCAAAAAGTTTAATTTACAACCCACAGATGTCAAAATTACCCTGTAACTACATTGCACAAGAACATATTTTGCCAGAAATGTGATAAAAACTTTTATATACAACAGACGTACAATTTTTGCCTGGAATATATACAGAATAGGTACCTGTTAGTTTTAAAATAATTACATTATAAATAATATGCTTGTATCTGGTTGTACCCCTTTATTACCCAAAACTTAACCTATTGTTCCCTTATACCTACACGGAGGTACACTATAATTACAGAAACGTACACCGTAATTTCGGTTTACTTCCGAAGTTCTTTGCAGGTTGTATATCTGCTTGTTACCCCTTTATTACCCAAAACTTAACATATTGTTCCCTTATACCTACACGGAAGTACACTATAATTACAGAAACGTACACCGTAGTTTCGGTTTACTTACGCAGTTGTTTGCGGGTCGTAATATAAAGTGTTACCATAGAAATTCATACATGTGTTAGTATTTGAAACAAGAAAATCATTTTGTCCCAGTGTTTTCTGCAATACCTCTACTATCTTTGACAAAGTACCTTCTGTTTTTATCTGTTACTGTTTATCTCTGCAGTAACCTATTGTTAAGGTTACATTTTTACCATGTGTCATTAACATTGTGTCCTTACCGATACAAACTGTCATTACCGCAGCACATTTATTTTAATTATTAATCAGATTTTTGTTTGCAAAAATTATTTTAACATTTCAGTAGAGATGATTTAGACATTGTGTGAAAACAACACATTTTTTAATTATATTTTTTTACTACAAAACGTTTTCGTAAAAGAAATTAACAAACTAAATATGCAAAATATGCACCTGCTGCTCAAGATGTTTTATGGAATAAAAAAAGGTCAGAAGTGATTTTGGTTTGTGGAGTTATTCGCATACATTTTGTGAATTTAATCATTCCAGTTCTTGAGATAAAATGTCTTCTTTCTGTTTTGATTGTCAGGTTTCAGAAGCGTCTGATCGCACACAGCTTGTGTGGAGACGGATTCAACGTGATTCCGACTATTCCTTTGAGATCCAGATCATCTCCAGACACTCCAGGTGGAGTTGTGAAGCGGTAGCTCTGAAGGAGGGAAGTGAAGAACAGGAAGAGCTCCATCCTGGCCAAACTCTCTCCCAAGCAAACCCTTCGGCCTGAGAGAGATACAGACAAACTGTTTTAAATTCCAAATTAAATGTTTAATTCTTTAAAACACTGCTGTTTAGAGTTGAGTGTATACCTGCAGAAAAGGGCATGAAAGCATCTCTCTTTACAAGCTGGCCCTTCTCATCTAGGAAGTGTTCTGGGTAAAAGCTGTTCGGTTTCTCCCATTCGCTCGGATCCTTCAAAACAGACGTCAGCAGAGGAACTACAGTGGTACCCTAGAAATGGAGGGGAGGGGAGGGGAGGGGAGGGGAGGGGAGGGGAGGGGGGGCAATGTTCAAGATGCACATAGTATTTTTCTAGGGCTAAATATTTATTCCACTCACTGACCTTCTTGATGAAGTATCCATTGAAGTGAACATCACAGCTGGTTATATGCGGCAGACTCAAGGGAACAATATTAGCCAGTCTCTGGGTTTCATGAATCACAGCGTCTGTATACGGTAATTTCTTTCTATCTTCCACCGCTGGCTGACGTCCACCGATCACTCGGTCAATCTCCTCATGAACTTGATCTACATAAAAATGCAACACACATTTGTTCCTGTAGACAACATTAAACTCAGCATTGAGGAAAACTCTTGGCATTACTGTGTTTTTTACCCTGTATATGAGGGTATTTGGCCATGAGCATCAAACCCCAGCGCAGAGTCGTTCCTGTCGTGTCAGTACCAGCACCAAACAGATTTGCCACCGTCACAAGAAGATTCTCCTGGTGAAAGTGTGTGTCCTTCTTGCAGGATTGCTGACAAGCAAAAATACATTCAAAATGCTCAATTAAACTTCTAATAGAAAACGTAAACATCAAAATTCATGTAGTTGTATTTTACGAACCAAAATCCAAAATTACATAAAAACTTCAAACAATACA
Organism: Scardinius erythrophthalmus; assembly: GCF_964197995.2. Lineage (NCBI taxonomy): Eukaryota > Metazoa > Chordata > Actinopteri > Cypriniformes > Leuciscidae > Scardinius > Scardinius erythrophthalmus. The sequence goes on from NC_138221.1 coordinate 31,188,803, forward strand.
AACTTTGGAGAAAAAGAAACAAAGCAATGCATGAAACGAGAAACAGGTGCAATGCATTAATCAAACAATGAATGACCATGGTAACAAAAGCTAACAAAGGAACACTTTAAAAATACAACTGAAACTCAGACTAAATGTGATAGTAACACTTTACAATAAGGTCACATTAGTAGTAAGTATTAACATGAACTAACCATGAGCAATACCTTTGTTAAAGTAATTATTCTTTTTTCAACGTAAGGCCTGGGACACACTACACGACTTTCAAATCTTAACCGCTTTTAAAACTGTGGGAGACCACAGACATAAGGGCAGTTTCAACCGATTTTTAGCATTTTAATCTTCCGAATTCACACACTAGAAGATTCGTCCCAGGCCGCGAGACCGCACACCTGTCCACAGTATTAACATTTTCACAGTGAGACGATATCTCATGGAGACTCGCGAGATCAAACTTGAGGAGAAAAACAAATGGAGGGCGATCAACGTCGTCAGCTGTTTTAAAGTTTAATGTCAAGTAAAGTCAAGTTTATTTATATAGCGCTTTTCACAACAAAGGTTGTATCAAAGCAGCTTCACAGTAATAAATTAAAACAACACATCAATGTTTGTTTCTAGTGGAACGTCCACATTTGGTAATGGGCAATTCCGCGCAAAACTGTCACATCCATAACGCCAACAAAATACCATGGCATTGTGTTGGCGTTATGGATGTGACAGTTTTGCGTGGAATTGCTCTAATTCTGATCAATAATATCGTTGATTGATTAATTAAATTAAATATCCCCAAACATCCCCAACTGAGCAAGCCAAAGGCGTCGCATCTGAACGCGTTGCTGTCTTTGGAGCTCCATCGATTGATTTATAATTCTTGATTTCTCTTTATACTCACTTACAACGAACATTTTCTACTTTTCCTCACCTCATAGTTACAACGCGGACTGTTGAGCAGACGCGTCTCAAGCCTAGTGATCCAACGCTGGATACTCCTATAGGTTACGTCCGTGGATCACGGCTGAACGCGTCTTTTCCGCACTCATTTACAAACAAACATTTTTTCGTCTATCGTGCGTATACTCTACACCCGTACCACTAAAAAGACGGATTATATCCAAGACTTCAGCCATAAATTAGTATTAATATTGATAGCATCACTGGTAGCGTCGTTGCTAACTTAACGTTACTGTCCATCTGTTAAAATGGGGAATATATCAGATGTAAGTAGTCTACCTTTTTGGTGCAGGTGAGGACACATTTGAGCTGCACGTGGTGAAGTCTGAGCTGGAAGCTGTTGAGAACCAGATCCACGACCTTTTAGTGAGAAAAGCCGAGCTGATAGACCGGCGTTTGGCTCTTAAAACATCACGCGCCGATGCACACAAATCAGAGATTAACATTACTAACCCGCTGACTCCGACCTCGTCTACTCTACTCCGTGCATTTCTCAACATCGGTCCCGAGCGTCGAGGTCGCGATCAGCCATGGTCTCGTTCACTCCGGCTCCAACATGCCACCACGAAGCCTGGATATTTCCGCAGCGGAAGACACGAGTCAGGTCTAGACCAAGAAAACTCTCTCCGACCCTCCCGGTTTTCGAGATATCCACACAAAACCGCTTCTCCCCTCTTCGCGAAACAGAACGCGATGCTGTGAACATCGGCGATTCCATCGATCGACACGTACATGCTACGTTAAATAAAAGTAAGGTGCACAGTCACTGCTTTCCTGGTGCTCGTGTTTCTGAAATCGCTGCTCGCATTCCCGAGACTCTGAACGAGCGCATTGGAACTGTGGTCCTGCACGCGGGAGTGAACGGCATCAGGCTGCGCCAGACGGAGGTTCTGAAGAAAGACTTCGGGAATCTGATCGATACGGTACGCAGCACATCGCCTGAAATAACGATCATTGTGTCAGGACCGCTTCCCACGTACCAACTAGGTCATGAAAAGTTTAGTAGATTATTCGCGCAATCGCGCTAAATGAATGGTTAATGTCATGGTGCAATGAGCAGAAACTGCTCTTTGTAAATAATTAGAAACTGTTTTGGGAGCGTCCTAGGCTTTACCGTGCTGATGGCTTACACCCAAGCAGATTCGGATCGGATCTTCTGTCAGATAACATCTCCAAAATGTTAAATACCTTTTGACTAGTAACCAAAAGTCCAAATCATAGTCTCTGCTGCACCAATTTAATTGATAAAAATAGTGTTGAACATCGCATAGAAACTGTGTCTATTCCTCGTTTAGTGAGATCAAATAATAAATCTACTGCAGGATCTAGGAAAAATCTAATTGTTATTAAAACAGAAAATGTTGCTATTAGTAATCAAAAACAATTTCTAAAGCTGTCTTCTAAACATTAGATCACTCACACCTAAGGCAGTTATTGTAAATGAAATAGTCACAGATAATAGCTTCGATGTACTTTGCCTTACTGAAACCAGGCTTAAACCAAATGATTATTTCGGTCTAAATGAGTTTACTCCATCAGGATACTCCTATAAGCACGAGCCCCGTCTGATTGGTCGTGGCGGCGGTGTTGCAACAATCTATAGAGATATTCTCAATGTTACTCAGAAAACGGGCTATAAGTTTATTTCGTTTGAAGTACTTGTACTAAATGTTACGCTCTTAGATGTTCGAAAAACATCCCTATTATCTCTAGCCTTGGCTACCGTATATAGACCGCCTGGGCCTTACGCTGATTTCCTAAAAGAGTTTGCAGATTTTCTCTCAGACCTATTAGTTAATTTCGATAAAGCATTAATTGTTGGAGACTTTAATATCCACGTAGATAATTCAAATGATGCGCTAGGGGCTGCGTTTACAGATTTATTAAACTCCTTTGGGGTCAAGCAAAACGTTACCGGACCAACTCATCGTTTTAATCATACACTGGATTTAATTATATCACATGGAACCGATCCAACCGATATAGATATCATTCCACAAAGTGACGATGTCACTGACCATTACATGGTAACTTGCATATTACGTACTCCTGTAATATATCATGCTGCGCCGCATTATCGATTAGGCAGAACAATCCTTCCATCCACCATAGATAATTTTTCAAATTGCTTATCGGATCTGTCTCAGCTGCTGCCTGATTGCTTATCGGATCTGTCTCAGCTGCTGCCTGAACCTAAACAAACAGATGAACTTGAGGAATTAACTAGCACTATGAGCACCATTCTCTCTGGAACATTGGATATTGTTGCACCCATTAGATTAAAAAAGGTCAGAGAGAAAAGTACAGCACCATGGTACAACAATCCTACGCATGTTCTAAAGAGAGAAACCCGTAATTTAGAGCGTAAATGGAAAAAAACTAACTTAGAGGTCTTTAGAATCGCATGGAAAGACAGTATGTCACGTTATAAAAAGGCCCTAAAAGAGGCCAGGGCTGAGCACCTCCGCAAACTAATAGAAAACAACCAAAACAATCTAGGTTCTTATTTAACACCGTGGCTAGACTAACAAATAAACAGATGTCTCCTGAACAAAATATTCCGTTACAGTTTAGTAGTAATGATTTCATGAACTTCTTCACTGAGAAAATAGAAAACATCAGAACCACAATTGTAAACGTTCAATCCTCAATCGCGCCTTATAATTCAGCCTCAATTATCACCCCGCAAGAACAATTACAGTGCTTTACAACTATAGAACAAAAAAGGTTAAATAAACTTATCACTTCATCTAAAACAACAACATGTTTACTAGATCCTATACCAACTAAACTATTGAAAGAAGTGTTATCTGTAGTGGAAGAGCCTCTCCTTAATATTATTAACTCGTCTTTATCTTTAGGTTATGTTCCAAGAACATTTAAATTGGCAGTTATAAAACCTCTCATTAAGAAACCACAATTAGATCCACATAATCTAGCAAATTATAGACCCATTTCAAATCTACCTTTTATGTCTAAAATACTAGAAAAAGTTGTGTCCGCTCAACTGGGCTCTTTCTTGCAAGAAAATGACACCCTTTGAAAAGTTTCAGTCTGGATTCAGGCTGCACCATAGCACTGAAACAGTGCTCGTTAAAATCATAAATGATTTACTAATGGGAAGAAATACAAAGGAGAAAAAAAGAATATGGGTGATCTTCTTTCTCAATACTCCACTTTTGTGGCTTGTTTGTGGCTGCCAAGTTTCAGCTATAGAAGCACGCAACATCCGGTTGGTTAAGTTTGCTCGCTCTCATTGGCTATCGCTGGTATCACATCAGAGGCAGCCCGATCAAGAATCATGAGAACATGTTTGTATTTATGATTTGAGATTGTGCGGGGTCCGATGTGATCGAGAGCAGTAAAATAATCGTAATGACACGCACTTGAGGATTTTTTTGGACAAAAAGTCGTTTGCGAGAAGCCTTGAATCAGGTCACACACCCCAGATCATTGGGGGCGCAAATCAGGCCCAAAATTGGGCTTAAAATCTTCAAGTGTGTGGCCAGCCTTAGGAAAAAATACAACTGTTTATTGTTAGTTCATGTTAACCTGTGTCATGGCTCTGTGGAATACTTGATTCTGATTGGTCAATAGCGCTATCCAGCGGTAAGTTATTCCCAGATAACAACTGCTCAAAGCAGATGCAGGCTCATCCGAGTCACTGATCAACAGTGCTATATTAAAACTCAGTCGAATCAATATTTTGTGTACAGCTATTTAATTATGCCATCCAGTATTCTGGACTTGCTCTCTCTTGTTTCATACAAGCGCAGCTGCTGCCATTTTGAGACTATTGTTTAGTACACAGTTGGATTATGAGGTAGGCATACAAACAGGTACGATTTTAAAACAGTTTAATCTGAAATCAATATATCTTATCCACATAATTATTTATAAGGTGAAATGCTGTGTAAAAAGTGATATGAATGACTGTTCACCGCATCTCTTAAATGTCCGTTTAGTTTGAACTTGCCGCGCTGTAACGGCTCTCTCCGTGGAAGCTTTGCGTTTAAAAACCCAATAAAATATTTCAGCACAGATCAATATTTCATGTCTAATTATTTATTTGTGTGGCAAGTAGCTGTGTAATAAGTGGGATAATGTAAATCCAGCCGGTGGTTCTCTCAAAATAACCCCCTTCAGGCTTCATACATTATCCCTTACATATTAACTTTTAATTTGAATAATGTATTAATAAATTTTGAAATTAACATCAACTATGATGAATAAATGCTTTGGAATATGTTTAATTGTTAGTTCATCTTAAATTAACTAATGTTTACAAAAGGAACCTTATTGTAAAGTGTCGCCAATATTTAGTTTTAGCATATTTTGTGCACATTTAATTTAGCCTACATTTTAATAACTAATAATTAAATAAATAATTGGGTTTAAATATGCTGATGATTTCTTTTTACTTTCTCCTGTATTTCTATGGAACAAGGTGATTTCTGTACCTCATCACTCTGTTTGCGGATGAGAAAGGAGTCGACAAACCCTCTGCTGTCGTGTGGATTTAGAGTCTCCAGCAGTCCAGTGATCAACTTTGTCATATCTGCTCTATTTTTCAATATATTTCTTATAACAATCCTTTTGCTGTTGAGGAATGGACCCAACCACGGAAATATATTATAAAGCTGCAAGTACACACAGAGAAAAAAAAATGCATGTATTAATAAGTTTAAAAAAAGAATGAAGTCACCAATAACATACAGTAAAACATACTTCCATACCATCATAGAAGTCGATCCACTAACTCGAATATTTTCATTTGCCCTGTTGACCATTTCTGTGAATTGAGGGTCTGTGTATTCAAATCTGCTGCCGTACACAATAGAGGAGATGATGTTTGACACAGCGTAGTTCACAGGCCGTGTTGTGTCGAAGGGTTTCCCTGTGAAGAGCAAACAAATGTCTCTCAACGGATACTTTAAACTAAGATATATAAACTCATATAACTATGATTGCAGATGTCCATGTGTTTCAGCTTATACCTTCAAACTTATCAAACTCTCCTTTCAGATACTGAATTTCCTCTATGATTTTCTCTTCACTTCCTCTCTTGCCCATCCCGAAGTCCCGCAGGTTGCTGAGAGCGAAGCGTCGCATCTCTCTCCAGTTCTCTCCATTGGAAAAGACGATTCCTGATCAACACAGACAAAACCAACTGACCGTGAGTCTCAGCAACAACACAAGCAGAAAATGATTACTTACTGGGTTAAACATACGTTAACCATAGACCTTTGGGACTTATACAGTGTCAGCTTGCTTATACATGTTATAGACTATGTCAGGTTAATAAGCGACTAATCATTTTCACCACTGACTACGCAGTAAAATAAAAAAAATTTGAGAGAACATCACATAAGCTGATTTCATAGTGATGTTGATTTTCAATCAAGTATTCATTACTTCAATTAGCTCATTGTTTCTGCTTATATTATTACATTGTTTAAATTAATACATTTTTAGCTAACTGTGATTTTGTACATGTACATTTCTGAAACACATAACTTAGCCAGTTATCACTGATAACAGATCACTCTAAATTGTAATGTGGACTCATGCATTTTCTGTAAAGCTGCTTTGAAACAATGTGTATTGTGAAAAGCGCTATACAAATAAATGTGAATTGAATTGAATTGAATCTTTTGAGTTAAAAAAAAAAAAAAAAAAAAAAAGATTCCTACCATGTTCTTTGTTCATTATCCTGAAACCAGGTCCAATTTTTCTGTCGCCGAACTCTTCTGCATAGTTCACGAGAGCTTCTTTGACAGTTTTGTACCCAACTAAGACCACCGTTTTTCTGGGACCCAAAAAAACTTGGAATATGTTTCCGTAGGTTTTGGACAGCTGGAGGACACAGAGAAAGACATTTACAAACAAATCTTAAAATGACACAGAGAAAGACATTTACAAGCAAATCTTAAAATGTTAGACTACTATTCATTTTAAACGTATCAAGTTCTCACCTCACAAAGGGTGTCAAAGGGTCTCTCGAGGTCAAGGGTCAGCAGGTTCCCCAGCAACGGCAGAGGATTGGGTCCCGGTGGCTCTTTCCCCTCTTTCTGAGATCTGGATCCAGAGGAAAGCAAATACAAAACCAGAAGCAACAGCAAAGCACCCAGTAATGTACCTGTGCTGAGAAACTGCAGAAGTGACTCGATTACAGCCATTTTCTCTCTCAGCTTCTGAACTGATGCACTCGCAGATTTATAGCTGCTTTTCAAGGGAGGGACCTTGTGTGATCCTAAACAAATTGACAAAAAAATCCATTATAATAGAGACTTGTTATGGTTACATCAGCATGTGTGTGACACTTTGCGGTGAATTATTAACAGTCTTCAGCTTGTTAAAACAAGAAGGGAACATCATGGCCTTATTGCTAAACACAAAATCTTTGCTCCAGTATTATTGCATTAAAACTAGATTAAAGACGCATCTCTTCAGCCAGGCATTCATATAATATTTTTAATCTTACAGTTAAATCCGGTCTTTAGTTCATAAACGCCAGAGGAGAACTGGCCCCCGACTGAGCCTGGGTTCTCCCAAGGTTTTTTTTTTCTCCATTAGGTCACCTGATGGAGTTTTGGTTCCTTGCCACTGTTGCCTTTGGCTTGCTCAGTTGGGGATATTTTGGGGATATTTAATTTTAATTTTATCAATCAATAAATTCCAATAGAAACAAACCTTGTTGTATTATTTTAATTTAATACTGTGAAGCTGCTTTGATACAATCTGTATTGTGAAAAGCGCTATACAAATACACTTGACTTGACTTGACTTGACATTTACATGATTAAAACAAGTCTTGTGGTTTATATATGCACTAAATATTGTTGTATTGTCTACTTTCCCAGCAATGCTACGGTCTAACGGACTTAACGGACACGCGCACGTGGCAGCCATTGTAAGTCCACAAGAACGAAAGTGCATATGAAGTGTTCCATTTGGGACAGGGCCTGTGTACTTGCGTTTGGATGCTCCTGTAAACGCGTGTGTTCCCTTCTGTGACGAAGTCTGGCAGTCGGTTGAAGATACGTTCCGAGGGACAGCACTCGTTGTTGAATGGTTGGTTGGCTTTGCCGGGTGGCAGATTTTCCTGGATTGCGGGTTGCTTTGCAACAGAGTTTCCTCTGAGTCTGAGGCTGCGTTCCAGTCCACTTTTATCAACTGGGCGAAATTTTGCAATCTCAAAATTCCGGCCAGTTGGTAATACCTAGAATATCAAAATCAACTGCTGGCGCCAGATCCTTCTCCTATTTAGCACCAACACTTTGGAACAGTCTTCCTACCATTGTCCGGGAAGCAGACACACTCTGTCAGTTCAAAGCTAAACTAAAAACACGTCTCTTTGACCTAGCATACACATAACACATTATAGACTTCTATAATTCAATGTTAGGCTGCATAGATTAGGTCACCCGGAAACGGGAACACTTATGATGTACTCGTTACATCATAAGAAGAATGGCATCTACGCTAATTTTAGTGTTTTTGTTTATCCCGAGGTTTTCCCGCAGCCTGCCGGATCCCGGCTGTATCCAGATCTGATGAAGGATCTGCGCCTGGACCCGACGTCATAACGGGGTGCTAAAGTGCCAACTAGTTTCTCCTTATGGAGGATCCCTTTACCACTCTACAGATAAAGCATTGTCGGGAAAATTCGGTTCACGTGGCTACCCCGAAATGATCAAATTCTGTATCAAAAATGTTAAGGCCAGACAAGTAGTTTTTTAAGGCTTGGTTTGTAGGGAATTACAAACCTGTGCACATATTCAAACGCGCATAACTATAGACTGAACTCGTAATACGCATGTGCACCCCATCAGTGTTCCTCACAGGTTTCGCATTTAAAGTCTGTGTAGAGTTTCCTGTTAAAACGGTGTCGTGTTAGCGGCCCCTAAGTTAATAACTAATGATCACTGTGACGGAAGTGAATCAATCAAATTAACTTTAGCTGGAAAATAACTTTATTCAAGAACTGCTATAAAGCCAAAACAATCTCTGTTACTTTAAACTATCCTTGTATCTCTGTGAAGCCGCACTGGAACAATCTACATTGTTAAAAGCACTATATAAATGAAGATGACTTGACTTGACTTTTAGACTTTAGCAGTGCTTGTAAGCCACTTTGCCATACCAAAGTGCTAAAAAAATCATTATAAATAAAATGCATCAAGATATAAATTATTAAATTAGTTATAAATTAAATATCTTTAAATACTAATACAAAAAGAAAAGAATAATACATTGACTTGGGTATATAGGCCTATTATTTGTTCTAAAGTTCACACAAAAACTGTCATTCTGACTGTCTGACGACCTGAGCACAACAGAGATAAATACTGTAATAGATTTTTTTATTTTAACCAGCTTAAAACCATAAATGGTGTTAAAGAAACTGCAAGTTGCATATCATCTTCTTCCTTACTGCTGAAGAACGAGTTTAAAAGAACATTTACAGAAAGAACAGCTTGCTTGCACTAAGAGCAAAGGTATGTGTTAGAGAGAAAATATGTGTTAGACTATGTGTGAAAATAGAAGTAAAGATAACAACGGTACACGGGGACGAACAATAGAAAAATAAGCTCTGGTACTAGGAGGATAAGAAAGGGAGGGGTCGATATAGTGAGTTTTGGTGTATATAAACTGGGCAAAAAGGGAAGTCAGTGCGCTTCTCATTTCAGACTCTGCCTGTTGTGTGAACTGCCTTTCTTGCAAGAAATAAACTTATACTTGTTAACCTTTGAGATATCCAACTGTCTTCCAATTATTGATTAAAGTTTGGAAAGAATTTCCACAACAATACACATACTCTTCTGAGGTTTATACTGTAGCCTTGTGTAATTAAAACGTATTAAAGCTTAAATCCTAAAAAAATAAAAAATAAAACATGGGGTAACTTTTCCTGGGCGCACTGGCGTGAACTGCTGCGCGCTCGTGTGTATGTTGCAATGGTGAGGCCAAAATTTTCACTTAATAAATAACATTTTCAGTTTGTTTCTCTCAAACCCAGTAAACAAAGAAAAAATATAGCATGATTTGCATGGGACTATTTTATGACATTTGAATCCTCTTTTTTTTTTTAAACTGCATGAAAGCACAGCAGGGATTTTTTTTTGTGTGTGTGTGTGTGTGTGTGTGTGTGTGTGTGTGTGTGTGTGTGTGTGTGTGTGTGTGTGTGTGTGTGTGTGTGTCTCTTTCCGTGGGTCTATGGAATTGTCAGTCTGCAGTCAATAAAGCTGACTTCATTCCAGCCTTTGCATCTCATTCTACTCTTAGTATCCTGGGCTTGACTGAGACTTGGATTCGTCCAGAAGACTCAGCAACCCCCGCTGCTCTCTCTAGCAATTTCTCCTTCTATCACTCCCCTCGCCAGTCTGGGAGGGGTGGGGGTACAGGGCTTCTCGTTTCTAACAATTGGAAATACTCAGCCCTCTCTTCTCTATGCAACAACAACTCATTTGAATATCATGCTATTACACTTACAACTCCCAACAAGATACATATTGTAGTCATTTACCGCCCCCCAGGTCAGCTGGGTAACTTCGTAGAGGAGTTGGATGTGCTGCTGTCCTCTTACCCTGAGGACGGCACCCCACTTCTAGTCTTCGGTGACTTCAACATTCATCTTGAAAAGCCGCATGCAACAGACTTCATCTCTCTCCTAGCCTCTTTCGACCTCAAACGACTCATCACCACAGGTAGGCTACTCACAAATCAGGCAACCAACTGGACCTGGTTTACACACGCAACTGCACCACAGACAACATTTTGGTGAGACCCCTTCATGTTTCAGATCATTTCCTCATTACTTTCAGTCTACAACTCTCTACCCCTGCACCACCAACCCCACCACCAGTCACCTTCAGGTGAAACCTGCGCTCACTTTCCCCCTCCCATCTTTCCTCTGCCGTGTCATCTTCTCTTCCCCCACCCTCACAATTCTCATCTCTGTATGTGAATACCGCAACGGATACCTTATGCTCCACTCTAACCTCTTCTCTAGACAATATCTGCCCTCTTTCCTCCAGGCCAGCACGCGCTACTCCCTCTAACCCCTGGTTATCTGAGGTTCTTCGTGAACACCGGACAGAACTCAGGGCAGCGGAGAGGAAATGGCGCAAATCAAAAGACGCATCTGACCTGAGTATGTATAAATCTCTCCTCTCTTCCTTTTCTGTTGATGTTCATGCTGCAAAATCTTCCTACTGCCACAACAAGATCAACAGCTCCTCCAACACACGATCTCTCTTCAAGACATTCAACTCTCTCCTCTGTCCACCTCCACCACCACCCACCTCCTCTTTAACTGCTGACGATTTTGTGAACTTCTTCACCAACAAAACAACAACTATCAGCAATCAGTTTTTAGCTCCACACACTCAGGAACCCAGTCTGACCCCTTCCACAGCCAATAACCCTCTGTCCTCCTTTTCTCCGCTAACCGAGGAAGTATCTACACTTCTCCTCTCCAGTCATCCTACCACCTGCCCTAGACCCTATGCCCTCACACCTTCTACAAGCCATCTCTCCCACACTTCTACCAGCACTCACACACATCATCAACTCATCCCTCCATACTGGCACTTTCCCTACAGCATTCAAGCAGGCTCGGGTTACTCCACTGCTTAAAAAACCAACACTAAACACATCATTTGTAGAGAACTACAGGCCTATCTCTCTCCTACCATTCATTGCGAAAACACTTGAAAGAGCTGTTTTCAACCAAGTAACATCTTTCTTGTCTCTAAACAACCAGCTGGATGTCAACCAATCCGGCTTCAAGAAAGGGCATTCGACCGAGACTGCATTATTGTCGGTCACAGAAGCCCTACGGATCGCAAAAGCTGCTTCCAAATCTTCAGTTCTCATTCTCCTGGATCTGTCTGCTGCTTTCGACACTGTGAATCATCAGATCCTTATGTCCACCCTCTCATCTCTGGACATCACAGGAACTTTACTCCACTGGTTTGAGTCCTATCTCACAGGTAGGTCCTTCAAGGTCGCATGGAGAGGCGAGGTACGTTTGATGACCAGCTGACCTTCACAGATCACATTTCAAAGACAGCTCGATCATGCAGGTTTGCACTGCACAGCATCAGGAAGATCAGGCCTTTCCTAACTGAACATGCAACACAACTTCTCGTCCAGGCCCTGGTCATTTCTAGGCTTGACTACTGCAATGCTCTTCTGGCTGGACATCCAGCATGTGCAACCAAACCTCTACAGATGATCCAGAACGCTGCAGTTAGCCTTGTCTTCAACGAGCCCAAAAGGGCCCACGTCACTCCTCTGTTCATCTCTCTGCACTGGCTACCTCTCGCTGTTCACATCAAGTTCAAGGCATTGACGCTTGCTTACAGATCTACCACAGGCTCAGCTCCCTCCTACTTTCACTCAATACTACGAGCCTACATCCCTACCAGAAGCCTACAATCGGCCAACGAGCGACGTCTTGTGGTTCCATCACAGAAAGCCACAAAATCACTTTCCAGAACATTCTCATTCACAGTTCCATGCTGGTGGAACGCTCTCCCCACCCTCGTCCGGAATGCAGAATCCCTGACAACATTCAAAAAAACAACTGAAAACCAATCTCTTCCGTGAGCACTTAACCTCATAAAAAAATAATTAAAAAAAAAAATAATAAAAAAACGTCCCTTTCCCTTTAAAACCTCACTTATCGGGCTTATGCTACTCTGAATAATGCCTGAACTTCGTATTTTGAGCACTTCTTGCGTTGTTGTTGTTTTGTCTCTTCATGATGACTCGCTTAATTTAGTCCTAATTTGTAAGTCGCTTTGGATAAAACCGTCTGCTAAATGACTAAATGTAAATGTAAAATGTGTGTGTGTTCCGAAAAAAAGGTAATAAGGCTTTAAAACAACATCGAGGTGAGTAAATAATTACTGAATTTCCATTTTTGTGTGAACTGTCCCAAAGACAGTCACTTTAAACAGATAAAATACATTGTGTTTGCTAAGCGACGTAGGCCTATAGTGGCTTTTAAACCAACCAAATTCACTAATTTATGAGATCTCTTTCACATTTTTTCGTAGAATTGTAGGGGAATTTTTATACATATAGCTCCCTGTTACCAATTTATTTCAAAATATGTGATTCTTATTTTAATAAATATTTTTTAGGTTTTTAAATCGGTTGGTGCTGTTTGTTAATGTTGTAACTGCAGTTTTGTCTTGTTCTCATCTGTCGTTTTTGACTTTAATTGATATTGTCACGTAATATTGTTAGATTAAATAACGTCTTTTAGTGACTTTTAGTGAATTGGCACCACTGAGGGACGGTGCATAATTTTTTTCTCCCAAATTAAGCCAGTTGAAAAACATTGGATGATGCCAATTATTCTGGCCCACCCACACTTTTAGAGGCCCACCCATCATGCACTTTCTGCCTCCGCCACTGGTGCTGATAATGCAATATTTAAACGTGTTTAATGACACAACACACTTTTGAGCAGTGATAAACCTTGGGAGATGATATGTGAATCAGGATACTTGATGATAGTGATGATGATGATGATGATGATGATGATGATGTCACCATCAATAAGAATACAACATCACCTGATCACATAAGAAAAGTGATTTATAAACACAGAGCCAGAGAAAAAAAAAATTAAAAATGCAAGGGTCAAGAGCCTAACTAAAGCAAAACCTGATCACCATAATGGTGATTTCAAGCGAAACATTTTCAATAAAACATTTTAACTTTTGTCAACTCTCAATAAGAACTTCTGTATAGATACACCATAAAGTCAAATTAGTTTGAAATAAATTAAGCTGGTAATGCTGTTTGTGGAGTAGTTTAATCCACCTCTGCTGAGATCTTTACATTTACATTTATTCATTTAGCTGACGCTTTTATCCAAAGCGACTTACAATTGCTATACATGTCAGAGGTCGCACGCCTCTGGAGCAACTAGGGGTTAAGTGTCTTGCTCAGGGACACATTGGTGTGTCCCAATGTGTCCGAGTGTCCCTGGTGTGGGACATTTATTAGGGGTGTCCCACACCACCCCTAATAAATCTTTAGAGATTTATTGTCTTTTTTTTTTTTTTTAAGAAAAAAATCAAAGAATTGATTATTCTTTTCACTCCTCTATCAGAAATCTTGTGAGGAGCACTGGTCGAGGCAAATTTATGGTGAAATTATTGTCTTTCCACTTCCGTATTATGGCCCCAAAAGTGCTCACTGGCCCATTCAGAAGCTTAGAATGGCGCCTATAACCAATGCCATCATTATGTTTTGCAACAATTAGGTTGCGAGGGTCTTGAGACAGCTCTTTGCTTTTACCTATCATGAGATGTGTCTTGTGTGACACCTTGGCAATGAGACCTTTTTGTAGGCCATCATTTGGGACTGAACCAGCTGTTATTAATTTCCACTGACAGGGGGCTGGATTGCTTTTTAATTACTGTAAGTTTTCAGCAGTTGTCTTGGCTTTCCATGCCTTTTTGCGCCTCTTTCTTCATGTGTTCAATACTTTTTCCCTGTGTCATTTCACATTATTACACATGACTTAATTTCTGAACTTATTTTTGTTTGTGTCTTTGTATGTATGGCTTACTTGGGTTGTTACCAACATCTGGTGAAAATTTCATGTCAATAGCACCTTTGGAAATATATTTACTTAGACAAATGATGATGTGTTCAATACTTATTTCCCCCGCTGTATTACTGTTGAATACATATATGTATTTGTTGCTAAAAGTCAAAACTGATGTATCAGATCTTGCTAGCTGCCAGTTATCTGCAATCTTAGCAAAAATGTCAGCAGCACGTTTACCACAGCATTTTTAGGTGTTGCGGTAAAGACTTTGAGTTGTGGTAGAGGCAAATTCAAGGTTTACACTGTGTATTACATTGATCAGCCACAATATTTAAACCACTGATAGGTGTGGTGAATATAATTTATTATATCAGTACGATGGCACCTGTCAAGAGGATATATTAGGCAGCCAAAAGAGGTGCAAGGAAGAGGTGCGAAAAGAGGTGCAAGGAAGGACAACCGAAAAGAGGTGCAAGGAAGGACAACCGGTGAACAGGGTCATGAACGCCCAAGACTCACACATGCACATGGGGAGCAAAGGCTTGCCTGACTGGTCTGATCACACAAAAGAGCTACTGTAGCTCAAATAATTGCTGAAAACCTTAATGCTGCCCATGATAGAAGGCCTCAAATTAAGTTTGTTGTTACAATAGAAATTCATACATGTGTTAGTATTTGAAATAAGAAAATTATTTTGTCCCAGTCTTTTCTGCAATACCTCTACTATCTTCGACAAAGTACCTTCTGTTTTTATCTGTTACTGTTTATCTCTGCAGTAACCTATTGTTAAGGTTACATTTTTACCATGTGTCATTAACATTGTGTCCTTACCGATACAAACTGTCATTACCGCAGCACATTTATTTTAATTATTAATCAGATTTTTGTTTGCAAAAATTATTTTAACATTTCAGTAGAGATGATTTAGACATTGTGTGAAAACAACACATTTTTTAATTATATTTTTTTACTACAAAACGTTTTCGTAAAAGAAATTAACAAACTAAATATGCAAAATATGCACCTGCTGCTCAAGATGTTTTATGCAATAAAAAAGTCAGAAGTGATTTTGGTTTGTGGAGTTATTTGGATACATTTTGTGAATTTAATCATTCCAGTTCTTATTTAAAGTGAGGTAAAATGTCTTCTTTCTGTTTTGATTGTCCAGTATCAGGAGCGTCTGATCGCACACAGCTTGTGTGGGGATGGATTCAACGTGACTCCGACTATTCCTTTGAGATCCAGATCATCTCCAGACACTCCAGGTGGAGTTGTGAAGCGGTAGCTCTGAAGGAGAGAAGTGAAGAACAGGAAGAGCTCCATCCTGGCCAAACTCTCTCCCAAACAAACCCTTCGGCCTGAGAGAGAGAGAGAGAGAGAGAGAGAGAGAGAGAGAGAGAGAGAGAGAGAGAGAGAGAGAGAGAGAGAGAGAGAGAGAGGAGAGAAGGGGAGAGAGAGAGAGAGAGAGAGAGAGAGAGAGAGAGAGAGAGAGAGAGAGAAGAGAGAAGGGGAGAGAGAGAGAGAGAGAGATACAGATACAGACAAACTGTTTTAAATTCCAAATGAAATGGTTATTTCTTCAAAGCACTGCTGTTTAGAGTTGAGTGTGTACCTGCAGAAAAGGGCATGAAAGCATCTCTCTTGACAAGCTGGCCCTTGTCATCTAGGAAGTGTTCTGGGTAAAAGCTGTTCGGTTTCTCCCATTCGCTTGGATCCTTCAAAACAGACGTCAGCAGAGGAATGACAGTGGTACCCTAGAAAAAAAAAGAAAAAGAAAAAAAAAACAATGTTCAAGATGCACATAGTATCTTTTCGGGGTAAATATTTATTCTTCTCACTGACCTTCTTGATGAAGTATCCATTGAAGTGAACATCACAGCTGGTTATATGTGGCAGACTCAAGGGAACAATATTAGCCAGTCTCTGGGTTTCATGAATCACAGCGTCTGTATACGGTAATTTCTTTCTATCTTCCACCGCTGGCTGACGTCCACCGATCACTCGGTCAATCTCCTCTTGAACTCGATCTGCACACAAATGCAACCCACGTTTGTTCCTATGGACAGCATTGGATTCAGCAATTGAGGAAAACTCTTGGCATTACTGTGTTTTTTACCCTGTATATGAGGGTATTTGGCCATGAGCATCAAACCCCAGCGCAGAGTTGTTCCTGTCGTGTCAGTACCAGCGACAAACAGATTTGTCACAGTCACAAGAAGATTCTCCTGGTGAAAGTGTGTGTCCTTCTTACAGGATTGCTGACAAGCAAAAATACATTCAAAGTGCTCAATTAAACTTCTAGTAATTAGAAAACTTCAAAACTCAAAACATCAAAATTCATGTAGTTGTATCGAACCAAAATCCAAAATTACATAAAAACTTCAAACAATACAAACTTTGGAGAAAAAGTGACAAAGCAATGCATGAAACGAGAAACAGGTGCAATGCATTAACCAAACAATGAATGATCATGGTAACAAAAGCTAACAAAGGAAACAGAACAGGGAACCAATAAGAAGAACTGAAACTCAGACAAAATGTGATAGTAACACTTTACAATAAGGTCCCATTAGTAGTTCGCATTAACATGAACTAACCATGAGCAATACCTTTGTTAGAGTAATTATTCTTTTTTTAACGTAAGGCCTGGGACACACTATACGACTTTCAAATCTTAACCGCTTTTAAAACTGTGGGAGACCACAGGGCAGTTTGAATTAAAAAGCATTATAATCTTCCGAATGCACACACTATATTCATCCTGGACCGCAAGACCGCACACCTCTCCATTGTATTAACATTTTCACAGTGAGACGATATCCAACATGATCAGGAGCAACAAAATAATCGTAATAACACCACGCACTTGAGGATTATTTTGGACCAAAAGTCGTTTGCAAGAAGCCTTGAATCAGGTCACACACCCCAGATCATTGGGAGTGCAAATCAGGCCCAAAATCGGCTTTAAAAGTGTGTGGCAAGCCTTAGGGAAAAAAAAACCTTTAACTAACTTTTAATTTGAATAATGTGTTAATAAATGTTTAACTTTTAATTTGAATAATGTGTTAATAACTGTTTAACTTTTAATTTGAATAATGTGTTAATAAATGTTTAACTTTTAATTTGAATAATGTGTTAATAATGCTGAAATTAATATGAACTATGATTAATACATGCTTTAGAAGTATTTTTAATTGTTAGTTCATCTTAAATTAACTAATGTTTACAAAATGAACCTTATTGTATCTTTTGTGCATATTTAATTTTCATTTAATATCTATGACTAATAATTAAATAAATAATTCTGTTTAAATATCAAAGCTAATGATTACATTTCACTTTCTCCTGTATTTCTATGGAACCAGATGATTTCTGTACCTCTTCGCTCTGTTTGCGGATGAGAAAGGAGTCGACAAACCCTCTGCTGTCGTGTGGATTCAGAGTCTCCAGCAGTCCAGTGATCAACCTTGTCATTTCTGCTCTATTTTTCAATGCATTTCTGACAACAATCCTTTTGCTGTTGAGGAATGGACCCAACCACGGAAATATATTATAAAGCTACAAGTACACACAGAGAAAAAAAAATGCATGTATTAATGAGTTAAAAAAAAATGAAGTCACCAATAACATACAGTAAAACATACTCCCATACCATCATAGAAGCCGATCCCAAAACCTGAACATTTTCATTTGCCCTGTTGACCATTTCTGTGAATTGAGGTTCTGTGTATTCAAATCTGCTGCCGTACACAATAGAGGAGATGATGTTTGACACAGCGTAGTTCACAGGCTGTGTTGTGTCGAAGGGTTTCCCTGTGAAGAGCAAACAAATTTCTCTCCACTGATCTTTTAAACTAAGATATATAAACTCATATAACTATGATTGCAGATGTCCATAAATGTGTTTCAGCTTGTACCTTCAAACTTATCAAACTCTCCTTTCAGATACTGAATTTCCTCTATGATTTTCTCTTCACTTCCTCTCTTGCCCATCCCGAAGTCCCGCAGGTTGCTGAGAGCGAAGCGTCGCATCTCTCTCCAGTTCTCTCCATTGGAAAAGACGATTCCTGATCAACACAGACAAAACCAACTGACCGTTAGTCTCAGCAACAACACAAGCAGAAAATGATTACTTACTGGGTTAAACATACGTTAACCTTAGACTTCTGGGACTTATACAGAGTCAGCTTGCTTATACATGTTATATGTCAGGTTAATGAGCGACAAGTCATTTCACCACTGATCACCACTGTAAAATCCAAAAGTTGTTATAAATGTCACTCTTTAGCTAACTTTACTTAATGTCTAAACTTAATTGTAAATATATACTAGTAATCTATACTATTCACATACTATGCCTTTACTCGGAAAACCCAAGGGGGCAATTCTTAAAAGACTTTTCACTAATTTCCTCACTTCTGCAGTTATCTTTCTCTGCATTCACTCATTTCCTAAAGTCATCATCTTGAATGTGGAATTGTCAATACAACTGAAACATTTGAGAGAACATCACATAAGCTGACTTAATAAATGTGTTAATTTCCGTAAAATGTTTTTGTTTGAACTCATTGTTATGGTGATCAGTGTTCCCTTTGGTTTGGTTGGTTCCCATTTATATGTGTAATTCTCTTCCTATTGATGCAGTGATGCCACAAGAAAATCACAGTTATTTGGTTTCAAAGGAAGGAAATTAATAAATAGGTTGCCTTTAAAGGTGCTGTATGTAACTTTTCTACTAAAATGAATCCTTTTTTTATTGCATGTGTGTGAAGGGGTTGTAATCTCACATTAATATTATCCACTTTGCAGGTTTTGCTATTACCTGTGAAAGCAAGTATTCTTATTTTTATGTGAAGGTCCCGGGTCGGATTTACCGCAAAATCCAGTGACGTCACCTGCACGCGCGCTCCCGAGCCTCTCGCCTCATCTAGCCTACTGACTTTGCACACAACAGCGACGACACTGCAACTTATGACATGGACTTATGACTTATGCAACTTATGACATGTCTGATAACACTAAGAAACGACCTGCTCCCAGCACAACACAGACTCCAACACAAACTCCACATATTGATAAAAAAAAAAAATTCTGCTGAAGCTCGTAAGGCCAGACGTGAATCGGACGAACTTCGGGTGAAAACACGGATCAACATCGGCAGGGCATTTGAATCATGGAGAAACCTTATCTACAAACCTAGAATGTACATTTCCTGAAGAAAATGTGAAGTGGTGCTTGCAGTGACAGAATTCGGCACGGTTGATGGGGTTCCATACTTATCATGGTACGAGCATGGAGCATTAGTTCAACGTCAAGCTGATAAAAGTAGCCTATTATTGTAACGTTGCAGTGGGAGTTTACCTGAGTTTCCAGCATGTTGTGTGATGCTTTCTCCGGGGTGTTGCGTCTCAGTCTGGAAGGTACCCACAGTGCCGTTTATATACTGTCTATGCACAGTGCTCGCTCATAAATTCGAGCACGCGCAAGAGCACGCGCTTGTAAACTTATTGGTTGCAATCTAAAACATCACCGCTAGAGGTCGCTGAATCCTACATACAGCACCTTTAAAAGGTGGTCTAAAAAGGTGGTTCCAGCGCAAACGTTCCCTCATGCTATTTTTGCAGGTTTAGAAAACAATTGCGCCACTAACCAGGAAAAAATTGTTTAAAGTCAGTAGCGCGTTGCGCATGTTATTCAAATGCTATTTTGAGGGCGCATGCTTGGCCATAATCAATGTAGTGTGTGCACAACGCGCATACACTTTTATTCTCTCATCTACACAGAAGCAGCAGTTTTCATTTTTGCAAATCATACATTATTGCGATAGATAGATAGATAGATAGATAGATAGATAGATAGATAGATAGATAGATAGATAGATAGATAGATAGATAGATAGATAGATAGATAGATAGATCTATCTGTTGCGACATGTTTCATGTCGCAATGCATCCTGGGAGCCATGAGTTTTATACTATTGTGGCTCCCAGCATGCATTGCAGCATGAAGCATGTCACCATTGTTGAGATTCATATGCTGATTCTTGATGTCTTTGTCTAAAAAAAACAAAAAAAAAAAATCCCTATTATGTATTTTAAAAATCTAAATTCAGAATGTCCGATCTGTGGCTAGAGAGTATTGTTAGTGAATATAATCTATTAACATCAAACAATCACTTTTAGACAGTCATGAGATAAGTGCATGTTTCTACTATCTGTTGTTAAAAACCACATCATCTGATCATCTTTGTTTTTGGCTTTCTTTGAAACAAATTACACGTTTTGGTAAAAACTGTTTCAAAAACCTAAAACTCGCAAAAAGAGTCAAACTGCCCAACTGAAGGAAACACATCACCATAATGGTCATCATACATTTTCAATAAATCGTCAACATCTAAACCTCTATTAATTCTCAATAAAACTTATGTAGACGTCTGACAGAAATAAAGTCAATCTGGTTAATAATAAGTGAAGCTGGTAATGCTGTTTGTGGAGTTGTTTAATCCTCCTCTGCTGAGAACTTGTTGACAGCAGGTGTTCATCATTAATGCCCAATCATCACTTAATTAATCACTTAAGTATCTCATTAACTTTAACTCTGATTCAGAGTTATTTAAGCCCCCTTTTCCACTGCACATGGCATTCGCTTACTATTGTCGAATTTCGCCCCCTGGTGTCAGTCGCACGGAACTTTGAAATTGGTCGTGAAGCAACCGTTACCCTCGGCTATTCACAATGGTTAAATGAATGATTTTAATGAATGTAATGCATGCATGAATATATCCACACAAAACAAATGACCCTCAATACATCTAAAATAAAAACATAGTCGATTTTATAGACCTAATCAATATAAATATTGATTTAATAATTATAAGATATTTTTTTCTGCCATAATTATTAATAACAGCCATTTAGCAGAAATAGTGTTTACAGAATGAGGTTAAAGTGTTAAATTATGGATAATTCTAGCTTCGCGCACATAGTTTTGATTAGAATACGTCACATCCGGTCGACCGTTCACATACGGTCTAGCCGCAGAAGTTCAGATATTTAAACGCATCCGAAGCTCAAATCGGATCCGAAATTTCCGCATACGCATATAATCGTTTGTATGTTTGTATTTTCAATATGTCTAACATTTACAGTTTGTTCTGAACGTTAAGAAAACAACAAAGATTCCTACCATGTTCGTCGTTCATTATCCTGAAACCAGGTCCAATTTTTCTGTCGCCGAACTCTTCTGCATAGTTCACGAGAGCTTCTTTGACAGTTTTGTACCCAACTAAGACCACAGTTTTTCTGGGACCCAAAAACACTTGGAATATGTTTCCGTAGGTTTTGGACAGCTGGAGGACACAGAGAAAGACATTTACAAACAAATCTTATAATGTTTGACCACTATTCATTTTAAACGTATCAAGTTCTCACCTCAAAAAAGTTGTCAAAGGGTCTCTCGAGGTCAAGGGTCAGCAGGTTCCCCAGCAGCGGCAGAGGTTTGGGTCCCGGTGGCTCTTTCCCCTCTTTCTGAGATCTGGATCCAGAGGAAAGCAAATACAAAACCAGAAGCAACAGCAAAGCACCCAGTAATGTACCTGTGCTGAGAAACTGCAGAAGTGACTCGATTACAGCCATTTTCTCTCTCAGCTTCTGAACTGATGCACTCACATATTTATAGCCGATATGTAAGGGAGGGACCTTGTGTAATCCTAAACAAACTGTAAAAATCCATGAGAATAGAGGGTTGGTATCGTTAACATCAGCATGTATGTGACACACGTTGTGGTAAATCATTAACCTTCTTTAGCTTGTTAAAAAAAGACAGGAACATGAATCAAGCAAGAAAGCCTTAAAACCGCTGCCCTTAGACATTCCACACCTCCAGAGACCTTTTTATTTATTTATTTATTTATTTATTTATTTATTTTTTACAGTAAATCCATAATCAAGGATTGAGGACTGTTTTTAAAAGTTGAAGGACATTCAACACATGCACTCCAACACTTTTTATATAATGTGCGATATGCTTTTTAAATGTAATTTAATGTGTATGTTTATGTTTAATGACAATGTACAATGACAATAAAGTATCTTGCATCTTACATTATTTGGGAAAAGAAAATGCATGTATTATTTGATGTTTTAGTCATTTTTTGGCAGTACAAGTGAGTTTAATACGTTGATTGATCGATTGTTAATATGGTTAATGATTTAATGCACTTAGCACTGCTGTAGTTTATATCACAACACTCTCTAACAGCAGAAAAGGCTATACTGAAAATCTTTTTATTAAAATATTCATGAACCATCATTGCATCATGCTTTTTAAGTAAATTCAACTTGAAGTAATTAAGTAAAATTAACAAGAGCAAGAAACCTTAAATATACAAATTCACACAACATTCTTTAATGAGTTTACTTAGAAAAATTGAGTATTGGTAACTCAATTTTACAAGTTGAGCACTTGGTTCAGTCAACTTAAAGTTTTAAAAAACGTTTTCTTAACAAGTTTGTTCATAAACTTCAATTATATGGAAACTGATTGCCTTACATTTCTCAAGCATGTTTTACTCAAAGTTGTAAGTTGTTAATAGAAAGACATATAAAAAAAGTGTTTGGACAACAATGGTCTGTACATTTATTTACATTTATTAATCTGCATAATGCAAATACTTGGTGTATTTTAATTAAGAAGTGAAATAATTAGCTGTAAAAGTTTTATAAAGTAGCTAATAAACATCACTGAAATACAGTTATTGCCTTTTAAATAAAGCCACATGCAGCATATTATCAATGTTTCTTGGTCTTATCTTGGACTGAAGCACAGGCTCTACTCTTCAGCACAATGCTGACCCATCATTAAAACATGCCTTTTGTGTAACATATATGCACTAAATATTGTTGTATTGCCTCCTTTCCCAGCAATGCACAGCAAATTTCAAATTTACCTTTCCTGGCATGTGTGTGGTTGTTGGCCAACTCCAAACTCATCTCTATACGAATTGCCTACTAGAAACTTTTCAATCTGGGTTTAGATCTAGACACGGTACAGATACTGCACTAGTCAGGATCTTGAATAACCCTCATCGTTATAGCTAATTCTGGGGCTTGTGGCATTTTGGTTTTGTTAGATCTTAATGCTGCATTCGATACCATATGTCATATTATTGGACAGATTGGACTGGTCTTTCTGGAACTGTGGAGCTGGAACTGGTTCAAATCTTACCTCTCAGATCACTCCCAAATTGTTTACCTGGGTACTAACAGATCTCAGACTGTGCCTTCGTGTCAGGGTGTCCCTCAGGGGTCAGTTGTGGGGCCCGTTTTACATCCCGTTTAGTGTTTATATGCTGCCTCTTGGGCAGATCATTCGGAAGTATGGCCTGAGCTATCACTGTTATGCGGACGATACATTTATATTAGAGAGGTATGCATCAACTCGTCTTAGTTAAGGGAATAACATAGTTTACATCTACATCTACTACTTTAATTCATTCATTGAACTCTAGTTCATTTTATGACTGTATCATTTATCTCTTTTAATTCTCTTTATAATTATTTAAATTTCCCTTGCTTTTATTTTGTGCTTATTTTCTATGCAAAGCACTTTGAGTTGCCAAATTGTGATTATTTTAATTCCTTTCAATGTAAAGCACTCAATGGAAAGAATTGCCATAGTGTATGAAATGTGCTATGTAAATAAACTTGCCTTGCCTCTCACCTATGTCACACTTTAACCTGGAGTGACTTCAGACCTACTTTCACAGACCTGATTAAACAATGCAATGTTTCGTCAGAGGGTTTAGGATTTAAAACCATGCGCATGAACACTATAACTGTCCCTGTCAATCAAATCAGCTCTCAAAAAGTGTCAGTGCAGTCAAGTCAATAATATCACTGAAGATCAAGTGTCCACAACTAAGCAAGCCAGAAGAAACAGCGGCAAGGAACCCAAACTCAGAAATAAAGAAACAAAAAGTCGGGGCTCAGTCGGAGAGCAGTTCTCCTCTGGCGAATGAATGAACACAGTGTCATTATGATTCAGGCTGCATTACAGATCAGAAGTCAATATGGACAGATTGTGTCACTCTCAATCTTAAAAACCATGAACTAAACTAAACAAGGTTCAACAAAATATGACCAAAATAAAAATTGAATAACGGTTCACTTGTAACAAAAATAAACAGTGTTTTTATAATATTTGAGTCCATCCAAAGTTAATTGAATTTAACTTGTGCGCACAATTGGATTATCGGATAAAACATTTGCAAATAAAGTAGTGTTTCTATTTTATGTGTTTGGTGCAAAATATCAGTATAATAAAAATGTAAATTGCTGCAATCGGGGAAGCCATTGTGGCTCAGAACTTGAAGACAACTTTTTTTTTTTTTTTATTTATGCGCATCTTGGCATTTGCATCCAGCATTTTTTTTTATACGATTTCCCAAAATTTGCATACAAATAGATGGATAAAAATAGCTATTGTAACACTTTTTCTATTCACGCTGTGATGTTAATCATTTTGCACTGGTCTGATGTTCAGCTATGGTCTTTAAACAAACATTAACTAACTACCCTTAGGTACTGTATAAATGGCAATAAAAAATTGCAATAAAAATCCACTATAAATGGTTCATTCTCAGCAGAAAGAGCAACATTTTTCCTCTGTTCAGTTTTACTGTTTATTTGGCCTGATATATTGATGGCCAACTGCATCAATAGTAAGGTTGCATCACTATATTACACAGCTGTTTTAACACACCTGCAATAGATCAGATCAGACCAAAGATTATTTAACATTGTGCAATACACTTTTATGTATATGTGAACTTGAGAAGAACTGACTTTACATTCATTAATCACCATAACACCAGCTGATTCAAAAGACATTGAGCAAAAATGATGGCAAAAAGTAAAGTTAGTGAAGAGAAAATATAATGCTGCATTTGAGACACACAGACACTTGATCAAATTCAATGATATTTATGCATTACAAGTGAGTCTAAATACCTAAATTGTGCCACTGTACTGAAAGACAGTTGGCGTTATGACAGTTGGCATTCGTCCTCCTTTCCCATGGCTGAACTTTCACTTCTTAGGTCTTAGGATGATTAGCTTTTATTGCTAACTGTGTCAGGGGTTAACAGGAACATGGAGACTGTGAGAACATAAAAGGTGAATTATGGTGAATTTCAGTTCAAGATACGGAATGTCTTCCTCTTTAACCCATATACTTGTAAAAGTCAACGAAATGAACTCTAGCCTCCTTTTTTCCAGAACAATGCTAACACGGGTTTTAAACTTTTGGCACTGATGGTTCCATGAAGAACCTTTAACATCCATGGAACCTTTCCCTCGCAAAAAAAATAAATAAATAAAAGGTTCTTTATAGTGAAAAAGGGTTAATTAGATTTAGATGTTAATAACTGCAGAAATGAGTCATCAAAACTAAGAAAGGGTCCATAGGATATCAAAGAGAAAACAACTGTTGCACATAATTCCTTTGCATAAGGCCGATTTAATAAAAAAAAAACATTACATTTCTCACAGGTTAATTGAGTGATAGCCTACAGTACACAAGATTACAATTATGTAAATTCCCTTTTTGCATTATGGTATATGTTTTGACCATTTTTAATCAACATTGTCATCATTAACATTGTCAAATTTGCTTTCTCGGTTCTCAAAATGCAATATTTCAGTTTCAAACAAGCAGTTCAGACACGACAGCCAGAGCACTGTGCAAAACAGACCAATAAATATAGAAAAAACATAGAAAAGAAACTATTTGTGGTCAGTCACCTTAAAGCCCTATTTTATATTTAGTATGTCAGAGTTTACGAGGTTAAGGTGACGAATGAGCCTGCGTTTTTTTCCTTCGCTATGAATTAAGTACATTCAGTTAACATGAATCTGGACGGAAATGTGGACTGACGCAGCTTAAACTGATTGTAGAATCAATCAAGAGCATAAAAATGTGCAAAGCATTAGAGAAATTAGCCAAGCAGCATGACGTACAAGCAGAACACATTTCTCGTAGTTATATAAAAACTTTCAATGCAATGAGAATGATTTTACAAACAATTGCACAAAATGATTCTTACATTAAATCCTTGGCTTTACGATACTTCATGTTTCTGTGAGCTCTTTTATGGATCTTTCTGACAGCGATTGAATTGGTCCACATCAGTAGTGCAACAGAACACAACAGGATGAATCCAAACCACAGTAACAAGCAAAAGTTTCTATAAATGTGGTGTTTTTTTTTTTTGCTCTGTGACAGACTCTCATCATACAAGCGAACATTAGTGTGTATCTAAAGACATTCAGTTTGATGCAGACGTTAAAAAGGTGCACTGTACGTCCTCTAGTGTTCATCTGCGGAATTACACATAGCCCATGTTGCACTATTCAAAAATATATATATATAAAAAAAAAAAATTCACAATCTGGTAAAAATCATAATTGGATATGTGGAGAGAAAAAGCATTAAAACATTTGTGGTCTCTTTCAAAAACACGTGCATGTTTTGACTGAAAAATTAAGGAATTTGGAGTTACTTTTAGCAGCGAAATTTGTTTTTTAAAAAGTGACTTATTTTGACATACATAACACAAACCGTCAATTACTAGAATTATTATTATTTTTTTGGAAGATGAATTCATATATCACAAATAACTGACTATAAATGCCTAGATAAGGGGAATAAAGCTATTGTATAAATTCTATAAATGACCTAAAGCTATTCTATAAAATTGTACATTTTATATTCACTAACATTTCCTGTAAATTTAATTTTCTATTGTTATTGCAAACCCAAAGAAGCAGCATTTTTTGCTTAGACTTTTTTGTTTTGGACATCGCATTTTTCAATATTTCCGCCCCCTTTTGCGCATTTTATCATAAAGTGTGTGTAGCTTCAGCCTTAAGACCACAGTGGAAAACAGGTGAAGAGAAACAAACAAAAAAAGTCATTCATAAATAACACAGTAATCGTACACAATGAGACATCTGGTCTGTCACGCTTACAGATGATGAACAAACACCACTTCCTTTCAGGCAAGACCCACAGATTAAAATTCAGAGTGTGACGAACTTCCCGTTGAAACTCAAACCGCTCGCAAACGCACAGACAGACTTTAAATAAACACCGCATACGGTTACCCTACTGGCCAGGGTCTTGAGTTAGTGGTCCTGCCTCTGTGTGACACACACAGTGCTTGAGTAGTGCCTGGAAGTGTTATGCATGTATGATCATGTCAGAAACGTGTGAAGAGAGACACCTGAGCAATGTCCATAGTCTGACGGGGAGTCAGTCGGCCCAGGATGAACCTCCTACTCGGCAGGTGAAGGAGCGCCGCCCCCTCGGGGCTTCAGCGTGTCATTTCCTGCAGGCCTCAGCGCAGTGCTGGAACTGGGCGAAGCCAAGAAACACCTGTTCCAGTGAGATCTGGCTGACGCAGTAGTCCTCGATGCTGTACTTCTCTTTGGCTGTTTCTAGCACCCCGAACACCTGAGACAAACGACATGTTAAAAATGTGTCCTATCAGTGTTTTCACGGTGCAAACTGTGCGTTCTCGTGGAGGTTTTGTCTATCAAGCGGTCATTATGCAGGGACATCTGTGTGCAAGTACACGCTAAACATGTCTTCTTCATTAAAGTTCATTCAACTATGAAATGGTCGATGGAATTAAATATTAGCATAATGCTTACTCGTTTGACATCAAAAACGTTTTTGTTTTTATTTTGCGTAAAAACAATCTCCTTTTGGTCCAATCAAAATAAAGAGTCAAGAAAAAGAGGTTTTTGTGTTACTACTGGTTATGTTTGAAATAGACAATTGGCATACTGAAATATATATATATATATATATATATATATATATATATATATATATATATATATATATAAATAAATAAATAAATATATGTGTGTATATATGTGTAAATATATGTGTGTGTGTATAGTCATGGAAATCTGACTTCTTACTACAGTATCTCGAGGTAATTCCCTGAATTCTTAAAAATCAATACAATACTTAATACTTGTTTATATATAGATATATATATATATATATATTGTAATAAAAATATTAATGTAATGGCGTCAGAAATGGTAAAAAGGGTATTTTCAGCATGAAATGTACAGAAAAATGGAGACTAAGTATGCTCAGGTCAAAGATCATGTAGACTTGCTTAACACAGTAGAACAAACAGTCATGTGATTAGCTTAAATCATTTTTAAACTCATCACCAGAGCACAGTGAAGAAGACTTGAGTGATGTTGATTTTTACTCAATTGTAAGATTTAAATGTACATGTATCTTTTGTTCAGGAGTTTTACTTGGTTGCTGTGACAAGTGCTCGCCCGGCCGTGAATAAAACTTAATTTCTGCAAAGAGCAACTTGGGAGTCGTGTCAGGTACCTCGTACCTCGGTTTTAAATTCACGGTTCGGTTTATTTTCGGTACAGTAAGGGAAAGAAATGCAAACATTAAACTGCAGGTTGTTTATTACTATAAACTTTTTTTTAACAATTTGTTTACACTTTTTTAAACACTTTTTAATAAAATATAATAAAATATATATAAAATAAAAAAAAGAATACGAAATAAAATACTGCTGCAAAGTTCTCCACTAAATAAAATACTCTCAGTCTCAAACCAATATCACATAATAAATTTAATGAAAAATATAAATAAATAACTATGATTATAGTGCAGCATTACCAATCCCAGCTTGTAGGCCTACTCATATTTAAAAATTAACGCTGGGAATCGATTAAAAAAAATTAACTAATTAATTGCACAATTTGCTGTAATTAATTGCAATTCCTCCAAGCTTGTAATCATCAATAATTAAACTTAGAATCACCTAATTAAATGAAACACCGGGGAAAAAAAGGAACAGTAAATAGCCCTATATTAAAATAATATTAAACATAAATATATCAATGTATTATTATTTTTCAGTAATCGATCAACATAATCAATTTAAGATTTTTTTTATATATATATTTTTCTAATTATCAAAATAAAATATAGTCCTACAAAGCTATTATTACCAGAGCATGTGATCAGATCCTAAGTGTACCATTGTTGCCAGCATGACTATACCAGCTCAGCAAACAGAAGTCTACTACAGAGAAATTTCACGTTAAAGGGTAACTAAACCCTAAACCAACTTTTTTTAGTTAATGATCTGTAAGAATGGGGCTTTATTAGTGCTGTTCATTGATTCGAGTAACTTTTTTGACATTTGGGTATAAAGTGTTTTAATTCTACAATATATGGTGTAAAAACGTCTGAGTGCTGCCCTCTTCAGGTTGAACGGTGGCTACTGCAGTCGAATTTTCCTATTGGATGTTGCGGTACTTCGTGACGTAAGCAGTACTGCGTGACGTAGGCAGGTTCCAGCTCACCACGCCCTCCCTTGGTACGAGCTACCACGCCCTTGGATGAGCTAGCGTAGATTTATCTGTATTTAGTAGGTGTAGTACAGTCTATGGTGTAGTGTTGCTGGGTGCAACAGCACTGCTGGACTGCATAGCTTTCCAGCAGACTTGGAAATTAGGCGCCATTGTTTGCATGCACTTGGCCTGGAAGACCGTGAGTGTAAAACCTGCATTTTACGCGGAATTGCTTCTCCAACGCAATAGAGGTGGAAATGGGCTTCTCCACACAGCTCGCGCTGAACAGCGACGCAGTGCCAAACGCTGCTCCTCGATCCTGCATGGA
Organism: Scardinius erythrophthalmus; assembly: GCF_964197995.2. Taxonomy (NCBI): domain Eukaryota; kingdom Metazoa; phylum Chordata; class Actinopteri; order Cypriniformes; family Leuciscidae; genus Scardinius; species Scardinius erythrophthalmus. The sequence continues at coordinate 31,219,068 of NC_138221.1, forward strand.
CTCCACCACCGCAGCGGCGTCTTGATGTGAGTGATCATATATATTTTAATCACAATTTATGGTTAGGCTAAAGTTAATCCTCTGGGGTCGACAAACGCGTCGGCGCATTTTGCTGGATTTTTTCACATAGCAGCGGCAAAATATGAATATGCATATAGAAAGCGCGCGCTATTGACATCAACTCGATAAAACTCATCAGATGCATATTTACGCCGTCTTGCGACCCTGTGAGCAAACAAACGTGCACCGAACCGAAAGCCCTGTACCGAAAGAGTCCGGTACGAATACACGTACCGTTACACCCCTAATATATATACATCATACATACACTCACCTAAAGGATTATTAGGAACACCATACTAATACTGTGTTTGACCCCCTTTCGCCTTCAGAACTGCCTTAATTATACGTGGCATTGATTCAACAAGTTGCTCAAAGCATTCTTTAGAAATGTTGGCCCATATTGATAGGATAGCATCTTGCAGTTGATGGAGATTTGTGGGATGCACATCCAGGGCATGAAGCTCCCGTTCCACCACATCCCAAAGATGCTCTATTAGGTTGAGATCTGGTGACTGTGGGGGCCATTTTAGTACAGCGAACTCATTGTCATGTTCAAGAAACCAATTTGAAATGATTCAAGCTTTGTGACATGGTGCATTATCCTGCTGGAAGTAGCCATCAGAGGATGGGTACATGGTGGTCATAAAGGGATGAACATGGTCAGAAACAATGCTCAGGTAGGCCGTGGCATTTAAACGATGCCCAATTGGCACTAAGGGGCCTAAAGTGTGCCAAGAAAACATCCCCCACACCATTACACCACCACCACCAGCCTGCACAGTGGTACCAAGGCATGATGGATCCATGTTCTCATTCTGTTTACGCCAAATTCTGACTCTACCATCTGAATGTCTCAACAGAAATCGAAACTCATCAGACCAGGCAACATTTTTCCAGTTTTCTACTGTCCAATTTTGGTGAGCTCGTGCAAATTGTAGCCTCTTTTTCCTATTTGTAGTGGAGATGAGTGGTACCCGGTGGGGTCTTCTGCTGTTGTAGCCCATCTGCCTCAAGGTTGTGCGTGTTGTGGCTTCACAAATGCTTTGCTGCATACCTCGGTTGTAACGAGTGGTTATTTCAGTCAAAGTTGCTCTTCTATCAGCTTGAATCAGTCGGCCCATTCTCCTCTGACCTCTAGCATCAACAAGGCATTTTCGCCCACAGGACTGCCTCATACTGGATGTTTTTCCCTTTTCACACCATTCTTTGTAAACCCTAGAAATGGTTGTGCATGAAAATCCCAGTAACTGAGCAGATTGTGAAATACTCAGACCGGCCCGTCTGGCACCAACAACCATGCCACGCTCAAAATTGCTTAAATCACCTTTCTTTCCCATTCTGACATTCAGTTTGGAGTTCAGGAGATTGTCTTGACCAGGACCACACCCCTAAATGCATTGAAGCAACTGCCATGTGATTGGTTGATTAGATAATTGCATTAATGATAAATTCAACAGGTGTTCCTAATAATCCTTTAGGTGAGTGTATATATATATATATATATATATATATATATATATATATATATATATATATATATATATATATATATATATATATTTCTTCTCTAAGGCTTTGGCAATTTTATTTAGTTTGTGTTAAGTGTTGTTTTTGGTACACAAAACTGATTACATTTTACATTTGAATAAAAAGTTAAATCACAAAAAAAAGTATCATATGAAAAAGTAGGCTATGTAACAATAATGTTTAGAGAGTGGCAACCAGTTAGTTACCCATAATTTAGTGGAAATTATGTTGCAATCTTTGTTTAATTTTGTTTAAAATTCACCCAAAAATTGTAAATTGGATTATTTTTTTTATTTTTTTTTCTATTTTTTTTTTTTTTTTTTTTTTTTAAATGCAGCTGAGATCAAACTAGAAATGGAAGGTCAAGTTCAGAGCATTGCATTGAGGGAAACTGCACATTTGGGTAAGTATGGGTAAGCATTGAGACGTACCTGTGCCCAGGTAAGAGTTTTGTCAGTCAGGTGATAGTGGACCATCCCCTGGTGTTCATCCTTCAGTGAACTCCCTATGAAAGCCATCAGGTGAAAGGTTTCAAAACTGTCCAACTGTCCAGCGGAAATACAAAGCGTGTCATTTAAATACCTGGAAAGGTGTTTTCAATGAAGTCTTTGAAGAGCTGAAGGTCCATCTCCTCTATCTCGGTCTCCACACGGACTTTGGCCAGCAGCGTGTAACCGCTCCCAAACTTGCTCTTCAGGTGCTGTGGGCTGCCCAGACATTTGAACTGGCCGTTCACCATGACAGCCAGCCGAGTACACAGCGCCTCGCACTCCTCCATACTGCAGAGAGACAATGAGACAGGGTTTGTTCTGCTGTAACATGCTCTTTTCATTTGCAGTTCATATCTGTGTTAGTCAGGAGATGTGTGACTTACCTGTGTGAGGTTATAATGATGGCTTTGCCAGACTCTCTGGTTCGTGTGATCGCGTCCCAAAGCAACCGTCTGGCCACGGGGTCCATGCCAGTGGAAGGCTCGTCCAGAAAGATCACGGGTGGCCCACCGATCAGAGCCATGCCTGCACTCAACTTCCTCTTATTGCCGCCACTGTGCAGAAGAACCAATAGAAAACTTAGAATACATTTCACAAACAAACGATTTTACTTCTGACATTCAGTCTTCCTGTTGCATCTTTTTCTCTACACTTCAATCTCAACTACTCATTCAATTCCCACCTTCTATCCATCATCTAACTACCAATCTATCATTCATCGTATCTAAACATCCGTTCATTATATCTAGATCATATCCATTCAGCACAACTAACCATTCATTCATCATATCTAATTATGCATCCACTCTTATAACATATCTAACCATCTATTCATCACATCTAACCATCTATTCATCACATCTAACCATCTATTCATCACATCTAACCATTCATCACATCTAACCATCTATTCATCACATCTAACCATCTATTCATCATATCTAACCATCTATTCATCACATCTAACCATCTATTCATCATATCTAACCATCTATTTATCATATCTAACCATCTATTCATCATATCTAACCATATTTTCATCACATCTAACATCTATTCATCACATCTAACCATCTATTCATCACATCTAACCATCTATTCATCATATCTAACCATCTATTCATCACATCTAACCATCTATTCATCATATCTAAAAATCTATTCATCATATCTAACCATCTATTCATCACATCTAACCATCTATTCATCACATCTAACCATCTATTCATCACATCTAACCATCTATTCATCACATCTAACCATCTATTCATCATATCTAACCATCTATTCATCACATCTAACCATCTATTCATCATATCTAAAAATCTATTCATCACATCTAACCATCTATTCATCACATCTAACCATCTATTCATCACATCTAACCATCTATTCATCATATCTAAAAATCTATTCATCACATCTAACCATCTATTCATCACATCTAACCATCTATTCATCACATCTAACCATCTATTCATCACATCTAACCATCTTTTCATCATATCTAACCATCTATTCATTATATCTAAAAATCTATTCATCACATCTAACCATCTATTCATCACATCTAACCATCTATTCATCATATCTAAAAATCTATTCATCACATCTAACCATCTATTCATCACATCTAACCATCTATTCATCATATCTAAAAATCTATTCATCACATCTAACCATCTATTCATCACATCTAACCATCTATTCATCACATCTAACCATCTATTCATCACATCTAACCATCTTTTCATCATATCTAACCATCTATTCATCATATCTAAAAATCTATTCATCACATCTAACCATCTATTCATCACATCTAACCATCTATTCATCATATCTAAAAATCTATTCATCATATCTAAAAATCTATTCATCACATCTAACCATCTATTCATCACATCTAACCATCTATTCATCACATCTAACCATCTATTCATCACATCTAACCATCTATTCATCATATCTAAAAATCTATTCATCACATCTAACCATCTATTCATCACATCTAACCATCTATTCATCATATCTAAAAATCTATTCATCACATCTAACCATCTATTCATCACATCTAACCATCTATTCATCACATCTAACCATCTATTCATCACATCTAACCATCTTTTCATCATATCTAACCATCTATTCATCATATCTAAAAATCTATTCATCACATCTAACCATCTATTCATCACATCTAACCATCTATTCATCATATCTAAAAATCTATTCATCATATCTAAAAATCTATTCATCACATCTAACCATCTATTCATCACATCTAACCATCTATTCATCACATCTAACCATCTATTCATCACATCTAACCATCTATTCATCACATCTAACCATCTATTCATCATATCTAAAAATCTATTCATCACATCTAACCATCTATTCATCACATCTAACCATCTATTCATCACATCTAACCATCTATTCATCACATCTAACCATCTTTTCATCATATCTAACCATCTATTCATTATATCTAACCATCTATTCATCATATCTAACCATCTATTCATCATATCTAACCATCTTTTCATCATATCTAACCATCTACTGTAATTCATCATATCTAACATCTATTCATCATATCTAACATCTATTCATCATATCTAACCATCTTTTCATCATATCTAACCATCTATTCATCATATTTAACCATCTTTTCATCATATCTAACCATCTATTCATCACATCTAACCATCTATTCATCACATCTAACCATCTATTCATCATATCTAACCATCTAATTCATCATATCTAACCATCTATTCATCATATCTAACCATCTATTCATCATATCTAACCATCCGTTCATTATATCTAGATCATATCCATTCAGCACAACTAACCACTCTTTATCTCAGGTCTCACGTTCATACCTGTAGCTGCGGACGAGTTTGTCAGCGTGAGGTTCGAGCAGCAGCGAGCGCAGGACGTTTTCTACACAGGCGGTGGTATACTTCTCCGGGATGCCCCTCAGTCTGGCATACATGCTCAGGGTTTCCCGCCCCGTCATGTGATCCAGCACCGCGTCAAACTGGGGACAGTAGCCGATTCTCTGTTGCACCTGAAGCGAAGTCATATTTAACAATATTTAACAATGATTAACTCTGTTGAATCATATATCATTCACATATCCCAACTATGATCAAAAAAAGTCAAAATATCATATGTAAATCTCCAGTGTTCAGGAACTGAAACTTTTATATGAAGTGTCAAATATGAGATAACAAAATGGCCAACCTTTTTCACATCTCGGAGGATGCTGTAGCCGTCAATAAAGGCATCCCCTGAGGTTACGCTTTCATCTCCCGTCAGCATTTTGAATGTCGTTGTCTTCCCTGCTCCATTAAATCCCAGCAAACCAAAGCACTCACCCTTCCCAACGGCCAGGGACAAACGGTCCACTGCTAACAGCGTCTGCCCGCCTGAATATACCTAGTGAAACACAACCACAGATCTTAGGCAAAGGAGGAGAAAAGGACAATCGCAGTTAACTAAATAAGTAGATGATGCTGTGACCAAATTAACATGGTGTTTTCAGGGCATTGGGGCAATGATATTTGCTTTGTGATAATATGCAAAACCATACATAACTTACTGTTTAGCATATTTGCCAGCAACTATCTTCTGTAGAACGTTGTTGTACACTTTTGTGAGGCTTCCTTTGAATACTACGACAGATAATTTTGGCAAAGACTGGATATATTTGACAGAAAGCCATAGAAAGGACCTTGGAAATTGTTAGTCTTAGTAAATCAAGAAGCGTGATCTTAGGCCAAATTATTCCCAAGCAATTTTGAGATTATGGATTTTCTGCATGTTTTATACATTTTGGCCAATAGGTGGCAGTGCCATCCAACTGGTTTTGTACACTTAGGGCAATGTGGCAATTATAAAGTGGAATTTTCTTTCTGATAGATTAAATCATTGCAAAAATATCTTCTCACTGATGGAATCTGTAGGTGAATTGAATCCATCAACAAACCTTAAAATGGCAGGAAAATATAGACCAGTGGAAACTGAAACCTTATGGTACATACAGTAGTTTGGAGCCAAATAATATTATGTGACGGCATACCTTGCTGATCTCCTGTAGAATGAGTGGGCTGCCCACCATGGACTCAACCACTGGCTGGCAATCCAAAACTCTCTTCCTCTCCTCGGCAACATCTCTGTCCTCGGGTTGAAGAGCTTCTTCTGCCAATAGCAGAGCCTGACAAAAACACACACCCATGATTGTGACTGATAACACACAAACCAATAATATTTTAGCAGCATATTTTCCCTCCTCTCCCACCTTCTTGCGTCTCCTGAAGAGGTTGAGTAGTGTACGGATGCACCGGAGCTCAATGAAGAAGACCAGGGCGATGAAGACGACACCCTGCACGGACATGGCCACCAGGAAGCGGCCCACTCCGGGCTCGTCCATGGAAAAGTAGTTCACTTGATACGTGATGTCTGCAGACGACAATGAGAATGTCAACACAGTCCCCTGTTAAGTGTGCCAGATGATGCTAAGATTCAAAAGGTTTACCAACAATCAAATAAAATCAGGATTTTCAATATCGTAGCTCATCAACACAGCAAACACTGCAGATGATTTAATTAGCATGGACACACACAGGCTAACTTTACAGAAAACAGGCCGAACAGAAGATTTAGTGTCCACAGCTTCACATTTACATTATCAAGTGAAAGCACATTTCTAATTCCTAAAATGAGTCGGCACCAAATCCAACGCAACTAAACGACATGGAAATCATTTACAAGTTTTCATATATAACCAACAATTAGATACAACCATCCATGTATCATTTATAACCATCATATATAACCATTCATCCATCCATCATATCCATCCTTCCATCATATCTAATCATCCATCCATCCATCCATCCATCCATCATATCTATCCATCAATCATATCTAACATGAAGTTATATCATATCTAACCATCCATCCATCATATCTAACCATCCATCCATCATATCTACCCATCAATCCATCCTTCCTTGCTATCTAACCATCCATCCATCCATCTATCTTGTCTAACCATCCATCCATCATATCTAACAATCCATTTATCATATCTAACCATCGATCTATCATATCAAACCATTCGACCATCCATCCATTCATCATATCCATCATATATAACCATCCATCTATCTTGTCTAACCATCCATCTATCATATCTAACAATCCATCCATCCATTATATGTAACCATAATCTGTCATATCTAACCATTCACTCTTTATATCTAACCATCTATTCTTCATATCTAACATCCATCTATCATATAACCATACATCCATCAATTCTAACCATACATCCACTCTTCATATCTAACTAACCATCATTTCTAACATCCATTTATCATTTCTAATCATCCATCATATTCATCAATTTTGGACAATTCACTGTGGTCGGAGCTGCCCAGAGCAACACCAGAAACAGAACCGTTCACTCACTGTAGTACTTGCAGATGTACTCGGCAAAGATGCTGGAGGTGCAGAAGGTGATGATCTCGTAGTTCTGGTAGAACTCGCTGAAGGACATGCCCAGGCAGTAATTCGGGAAGATCAGGAAGACTTTATCCAGGATATAGGAGAGGTCTAGCAGATTCAGCTCTGGACCACAAGAACACGAGGTGTGTGAATACAAGTTGTTGCAAGAAATGAAAAGCATTCTGAGCGCACGAGTGTGGACATGCATTTCTCACCAGGTATGGTCATGATGGTGACCGCGAGGAAGGTTGCTGTGCCGCTGAGGATGTTGAAGATGGTGAGGCGCGTGTAGGCTGTGGCCGCCGTGGAGAACAGGAAGCTGAGCAGGTACATGAGGGGAATCACCGCCCAGCCATACAGAAGCAGCAACAGTAGAACATCCACCAGGTGGTTGTCAGCCACGAACGCTTTTACTGAAAACACTCGGAAGACCACCTGAGAGAAAAAAACAAACACGTCAAGAATGTTGAGCTTAGTTGAACATATAGACATTCAGTCAGAGCAGACGACATAGTTGAGAACCTGTTCTAATTTAATCCCAGGATTCCGTAAACGGTTCTGCTGGGACTAAGGTCTATGAAGTTCTGAAACAATATGTTGCTCTTGCATGTCAAATGATAAATATGTCCTAGACCAGTGGTTTTCAATTTTTTTGACTCCCTTGCAAAACATATGAAGGACCCCCAAGATATTTCTGGTACGTCTGCTGTAAAGACAAAGCTGCTCTTTTTAACGTTTCTTTATTTGCAGAGACTAGGAGTGGCAAAATAACTAGAATTTAACAGTTAAATCATTATTTAAATATTATTAATTATTTTTCTAATAACGTTTACTTGAAATAATAAAATAAAATGATTCTAAATCATTTAAATACAATTCCATAATTTTTTTAAAAAAACTGAAACGAGTTTGCACTTTTTATTATCAATAAATGTACATATCACAAATTATTATTGTACTCCCAAATAGCAATTTCATTTCAATAAAATATACATTGGTTATATAAATGTCCATGACTTCTACTTTCGATGACTTTTCCAGGTCTAGAAATGGAACTTTTAACATTTCTAGGTTTTCCAAGACTGTGGGAACCTTGGTTCACAAACAAGAAATGAGGGAATGAATTAAAATTCATCCCTTTCTTAAAATTCAAGAAATATATGACATCAGCTTACATTTGAGCTGTTTTAGTGTATTTTAAATCACATTTTGTCTTATTTTAAACCATTTTGAGCCATCTTGCAATTGCGATGAGGCCCCCAGATTAAGAACTATTGTCCTAGACAGTACGTTCATACTGACCAGCATGAGCAGGCAGGGCAACAGGAAGTTGATGAGGTCCCACAGCAGGGCGGAGAACCAGAAGTTGGAGAGGTAGACCCCGCTGACCTGCTGCAAGTGCTTAGACTTCACCGACCGCTCAGAGACGAGGAGCAGGGCAAAGGTGCTGGCTAATGACGCCATGCCGTACATGAGGTTTATAGCGATGGCGAAGCCTGTCTGACCCCTGTAGAGACAAAAATGGAAGATCGATGAAACAACCAAACAGCTAAATGTGCCGTGCAACTAAAAAAAAAGTGCAACTAAAAGTTAACTTAGGGTTCTGGGTTTGTTCAAATCGCGATATTTAACTTTAAAAAGACTGCGGTTTAAACATGAAGTCTGCATGTTATGCAATGTGTTTCAGCTACATATTTGTCAACTACACATAATTCTTAAAGCAATAATAAGGTCCTTGCACACTGAGTCCGAAATTTTTGTATGCATTTTTTTCGTATTTGTAATTCGATGGCGCTGAATTGTCAAAACACCATTTAAAATGCTTGTTGCGGAAAACGCAGACAAACAAGATAGCAAAGATCTTAACTCTGTTTTGCAACACTTCTTGCTAAAAATGTTACATTTTCATTTGATTACGTTGTAAACGTAACAGAATTTCTGGGGGAAAAATACTAAAAGGCATTTTCTTAGGGCCCTGTTATTGTTAAAATGTTAACAAGTTAATAAATTATTAGATTAATAAGACATTATTTTTGTTGATTTAACGGAATCCAGAAAAACAAAGAATTTGGGAAAGGATCAAATGGAATTTAGGAAAACATGAAATGGAGTTCTATTGGGCATATTCAAAAAGCTGGCACGTACTCAGACAGCTGGCTCTGCGCAGCCTCGGACATGTTGCGGGGCATGGGGTAATTTCCAGTGCGGATAGAGGCGTTGGGTCCTGCTAGTAGCTTGTAGAGAGCGTTGTCAACCAGCATGAGCGCCGATGCGGAGGTGTGGTAGCCCTGGTTGTTGAAGTAGCCGATGACCTCAGCGTACTTCCTGGATCTGCCCCTGAAAGCGGCGCCCACCACACAGTGCTCGTTGAAAGCTCCGCCCTCCCGCATGGCGTTATATAGCACGTAATCTGAGAAATCTGAACAGACAAACATTAGGATGTTAGGATGTTGTCAAGGCAGCTACCGCGCATCACACAAGCATAATAAGAGCAGCGATACCTGTTATATTAGTGTCAGCCGTGGCTCTCTGGGAAGGCAGCTGTGTGGCATAGATCTCAGCCAGAGCTGCAGCCAACGGCCCAGCGTGGGCATCTAAGGCCACGGGTACGTGGGTAGGGCCGTACTGCTTTAGTGCCAGGCGGAGCTGGGGCGAGTTATGGCTCCTAGGTACGGTACGGGCCACCACTAGAGCCACCACTGTGAAGATGAGCGGCACCAGGAACTGAGCCACCATCACTTTCCAGTTGCGCCAGCTGTAGAGCGCCCTCTTCAGGAACATAGCGTAGAACTGCTGCATATAGAGTCTGGCCTGAGGATAAAAACAGGCAGAAAATAATGTTTACAAATACAATAAATGCAAAAAAGAGAGAACCAATATTCTGTCTATCTATCTATCCATTCATCCATCTTAATCCTTTTATAAATAAATTAACACTTTTATTCAGCAAAGACAGATTCAATTTATGTTACAAAAGATTTCTATTTCAAATAAATTAAAAATGCTGTTCTTTTGATGTTCTTTCTATTCATCAAAAAATCAGACATGTTTCCTGAGCATCAAATCATCATATCAGGATGATTTCTGAAGGATCATGTGACACTGAAGACTGGAGTAATGATGCTGACAATTCAGATTTGATCACAGGAATACATTTTATAATAAATAAAATACAATTAGATAATAATTAATTACAATTAGAGCTGTCAGAATATTACATAATGTGTGTTTGTGTATATATATATTTGATGAAGATTTAATGATATATATATATATATATATATATATATATATATATATATATATATATACATATACAAGAGCGTTTTAATGACAAAAACACATATATATGTAAGGAATAATTGACGACAGGCCGTTGAATTATTAGAAAAATAATGCACACCCGAGGTGGTAAGTTTTTGTCATTAAAACGCTCTTGTATGTAGGACTAATTTCTTACGCATCTAATCCCATGCCTCCGTTGTTAATTCCAAAACGCGTTTGGGCATGATCAGTCATCAAATTACATTCATAACCGGCCTTGTGTCCTCGGCTCGGCTTTATGCAGTTATTAGAGAGAGATGTTGCAATAATGAGACCGAAGAGCATGTGCGTCAATATTATTATTTATTTATTAATTCAATTTGTTTTAATTAATTCGTTCATTCTTTTTTTTTCTATTATTGACAGATGACAGACTAGCCAAATAAATGGGGGGGGGAAGCCTTTTAACAAGTAAGGCCTATAAATAATTATTTATTTGTTATATTATCTGCAATAAAAATCCGTGCTGCAGGACTATGCATTTATTTAGCCTATATTCAGTTTAATTTTCTATTGATTATAGATAGAAATATAGGCTTTATTTATTAAAATTAAACTGCATGTTTCTATTGATTGTGAAGCTAGACATTGAAAATGGCAGATAAAGCGCATGCGGCTAAATGTTTTTTCTTGTTATGAATTGTATCCTATTTTCCGTTATTACCGTTAACTACGCGAAGTGATATGAAACTGTAATGCGGTCAAGACCTGCCTGGAACTACTTTAGCTGTGCGTTTCCCTGAAAATAATGCACACCTTAGAATGTTCGTCAACCAATCAGATTCAAGCATTCAACGGCCCTGTAGTATAATTATACATATACTGCATATACACAAATACATACTTATATATGTGTATATATATTGTGTAAAAAAAATACTGCATTAAACTGTCATTAAAAAAAATATACTGCACAAAAGTCTCACACCCCAAGGAAGTAACATTATTTGAATCAAATGATACCAAAGCTATTATATGAAAAATTATATAAAAAAAAAACATTTAGTAGTTTATGGGAAATTTAATTTTATCAATAAATACAAACCAGCTTTACACTAAATCAACAACCAAGTTACTTACAACCCATACTAGCTTTTTTCTTTTTTACAGTGTTTAAAATAATTAAATAATTGATTTTTAATTGTAATAATTTTACTTGATGTTAATGCTAAAAAACAAAACAAAACAACAACAACAACAACAACAACAACCCACACAAACCCCCCCCACACACACAAATCAGGGTACTAAACTATATAAAATGTCCCAAACAGGACTGCAATATCTGTATAAAACAGAAACAAAAATAAAACAACCACTACCATTTAATGTGACCTCCTCAACAACATTTTCTAAAGCGCCTCCTTTCTCTGACCTTGAGCTGATAAATAAAACAATTCTTCTTTATTATTTTCCTGGCGTATTTTGTTATTAGAGAACAAAAAGCCTGGAAAACGCACAGTGGGATCAAGAGGTGAATGTAAGCAATTATTATTTATTATTATAATATACAGTAGTATTGTGTGGTACAAAAGTCGCTGACAGGTAATTGCATGGCTCTATAGTCCACGTGTCTATAATATTCTGGCTTGGGTTTCTCATTCAATGTTAGATTATAGGATCAAAAGTGCAGTAAGCGATTTCTGAGAAATGCTGTTGAAAGTGGATCGGACAGAGCACCAAAACACAATTGTACCCAATCAGCAGTGAGGGGCGTATACACTCATTAGTGCCTATGTCGCATAGCGTGTTCGTGAATTTGGGGGCGGAGCTATCAAGATAGAAGTGTGATCATTTTGGGTAGGGGCATGTTTGGTGATTTTTGGTGATTTCAAATATCAACAGCGTTTCTCAGAAATCACTTACTGCACCTTTAATGTCACCTAGAAAAATAATATTTCACTTCATTTATAAAAGCACAGCAAAGCGCTAAAAGCACTAACCCCGGTGTTGAGTTTGATATTGGAGCAGTCCTCTGAGATCATAGTGCCGCTGTCGGTGAAATCCGTCACATCAGTCATGCCGCTGATGCTGCTGGAGTCGTCCATGGTCCAGTCATGTGACCTCCGCTCATGCTGGTACTGCAGAGCAGGGAGCTGGATGGCTTGAATATCCAGACTGGAGTCCACGAGCTTCCCGACCCTGCGAGATTGAGCGCACGCAAACACACACGGTTACATAAAAAGACGAAACAAACATAAGGATCTGCATGAAGGTGGCTGTTACTGGAACACAGCTGGACAGCCATTCAATGTGCCTACACAGAAGTGGTTATATAAAACGTAGAAGGGCTCAGAGAAATTATGCTGAAGGAGAGAAAGCAATGATGTCACTGTAACCTGTCACTCCGAACCCTGTCCTACAGCTCTCCAAATCCATCATGAAAAATGTTTTGTGAATGTGAAGGAGAATTGATAAAAAAAAATCTTCTCTGAATGGCACACCAGAGACTGAGCATGTTTCCGCAGGGTGTGTTTTCAATAACACAGTTCCCTGTATGGTTAAGAAGCCCTGCAAATCAATTATTTTAAAAGAATCAGTTCATATATCCAATTAAGCGATTCTTTTTAGTTCCTAACGTGTTTACAGAGATCATTTCTCTTTTTTAAAAGCATTCAGAATACGTGGCATGATTTCAAAGTGGACGGTCAGTGTTAAAATCAGGGAACATACTGTTTAGGTAAGGGTTAATGCCCTTCGAGGTGTCCATTATCAGGTATTAATGGACGACGGCGAGGCGTGAACCGGCGGTTGCCTTCGCCGAAGTCCATTTATACCTGACAATGGACACCTCGAAGGGCCTTAACCCGCTTATACCATGGTCACTTATGAAAGAAAGAAATATTTGATCAATTAATAATACTTTAATGTGTTTTAGAGTAAAAATCGTGAGGGTTTTTATTTATTAAGTCGAGCACACTATTTAATAATCTCCCGTGTACAGGCGTTGCCAAGCAACGTGGCCACAGCGACCCGACCGCAGCAGTTGATCAGTGAGTTTGAGCCAGCACAATCATTTAGTACTGTCATCAGGCAAATTGACAGGACGCCTTTCCTAGGTGTACATTATCACTTTTTAACGGACACCCTGCAGCCAATCAGAATCGAGTATTCGCCCAGACCATGGTATAAAAAAATGGTAATTTTTTATACCATCCGTTTTTTTTATACCACAATTTTTTTCCACATCCGTTTTCATGTTTACATCTCAGCAAACATGTTCATGTAGTATGAGACAACATGAAAAGCTGTTTATGAAGAGGAGCCCAGTGTTGTTATTGTTCATTAAAACTATTAATAATTGTTTTTGTTCAGCTGAAATAAAATGTATTATTATTATTAAAATATTAGATGAAAACTAATTGCAATAAATAAGTTGAAGTTGAAGTACTTAAACGACTAAAACTGAAATTCAAATAAATTAAGTAAGGGATAATGTATAGAGTACTACTCTATAAATTATCCCGCTTATTACATGGCTACCTACAAAATAAATAAATAATTTGCCACGAATTATTGATTTAAAAAGGAATTTATTGATTTAAAAACAATTGTATTGCTTCCGGCAAAGAAAATAGTCCGTTCCGCGTCCATAGCAATGCGCTGTTTTTCATGGCAACGGTCTGTTATACTTCGCAGAGATCTGTTATCAAGAAATAACAGACCGCATTCTACATTGGAATTCAGCCAAGCCATGTAATAAAGCTATATAAAAATATTAAAAATAAACAAAAAGGACAAAAAAAGCACATAATAAAATTTAAATATGAAACAGAAAATATACAATTATAAATGTTAATAAGTTATATAAGAGTAAATAAATAAATAATCCTAAAATAACACTGGCAGCAGCAGGTAGGGGAAATATATGTGTGAGTCAAGAGCCGGTGGGAAATCAGTTTCTCACAGAGCTCTAATTCAGTGTGGAAAACCGGAACACAATATAAAATGAAAAAGATGGGGATCAACATTATATCACAACTCCAAAAACTTTACTGAATAAAATTGGAGCTTTTATCAATAGGAGACTTTTCTTGTGGTCAGATACCTGAGAAAAACCTCCTCCATGGTTGTCACGGACGCCCCGTAGCTGGCGATGCCCAGCTCGTCTCGATTCATCTCCAACTCAGCAAACAGCAGCTCAAACCTGCGGAGAAACACCAGATCTGAGAGCGCAGTGCAAACTCAAGCCTCAACAGACAGGACAATCAAGAACTGCTGAAACTGCTGAGAGTGGAGAGAAAGAAATCCAGTGATTCCATCCATATCCATTCATTTCTATTAGTTTAACAAATTTAGTTAATATTTTGAATTAAACTTTATTTTTTATTTTCTGTTCTTGCTTTAGTTCAAGTTTAAGTTATTTTTGGTTGTTTTTGTTAAAGGGGGGGTGAAATGCTATTTCATGCATACTGAGTTTTTTACACTGGTAAAGAGTTGGATTCCCATGCTAAACATGGACAAAGTTTCAAAAACTAAGTTGTACTTTTGATGGAGTATTTTTGTTCCAAAAATACTCCTTCCGGTTTGTCACAAGTTTCGGAAAGTTTTTTTCGAGTATGGCTCTGTCTAACGTACGATAGAGCAGAATTTCCTTATATGGGTCCTAAGGGCACTTCTCCGGTAAGATCGCGGGCGCGCGCGCACTCGTAGAACAGAGCAAGAGAGTGAAAGCAGTTCGCCATCAAAGCGCCCTGCCCGGCTTTTGGGAAGTCAATGTCACCAAAGAAGTGTGTTTTTGGTTGCCAGGGCAAGACAACCCTGCACAGATTCCCAAAGAACCCAGCGTTAAGGAACCCGTGGATGGAGTTTGTTTTCCTGAGCATAAACGGAGTTGTGTAAGACTGTTGTTGTTCCCTGCATTTCGTCGATGATTGTTTTATAAACAAAGCCCACATCGACGGATTTGCAGATCGTCTAATGCTTAAGGATCGAGCAGTCACAATGATAAAGGTTCGCGGTCGTGCGTTGGAACGGTGAGTAAAACTGTTGAACAAATGTCTCTGTGTGTTGTTAGCTCGGCGCGTTAGCACAGCTTTAGCTTCGCCCACACGGCCCGCCCCCAGCCGCTCGTTTTATTCCGGAAAGACTCGGTACAGCCTATCTTTCAATTAAAAATATAATAAAACAAAAGACT
This sequence comes from Scardinius erythrophthalmus, assembly GCF_964197995.2. Taxonomy (NCBI): domain Eukaryota; kingdom Metazoa; phylum Chordata; class Actinopteri; order Cypriniformes; family Leuciscidae; genus Scardinius; species Scardinius erythrophthalmus. The sequence continues at coordinate 31,235,136 of NC_138221.1, forward strand.
TTTTGGAGATATGAAGGATGCAATATTACTCTATAGGTACTCAAGATTAACGGGAGATTGAGTGAAAATGAGCATTTCACCCCCCCTTTAAAAATATGTCCATAGTTTTAGTTATTTTAGTACTTTAACTTAAACTAAAAGAAAATGAAAAATGTTGAAAATGAAAAACTAGCTGAACTACTTTACGATAATAACCTTGATTCCACGAAAAAACAAACATTTTGTACATTCAGGAACATTGAGGATTAAAAATGACATCATTTTCCTTTTGGGGTGAAGCATTTCTATTACGAAGTGCTTTTATGATGTTTTTCTCTCATTGAGGTGATTTAGAGAGTCGCTGAGCAGAAATACGTGTGTGTCATGAACAGAGAACACTGTTGTTTCAAGATCTTCACTAAAAAACAGATCAATGGGTACATTTAGTCCATCTGTTGCTATGGCAGCTCACAAGAATCAGACCCAAGACTGAAGCCTCATACGCTACATTCATCTGTATACACCAAAGACCAAACTACTTTTTTTCATAATTCATTGTCTCTTATAAGTACCAGCTGAGTTTGTGCAATCGAGGTTATTGATTGAAGACAGCGCTGATGAGGACCTTGATGTTAAACAACACAACCTCTTCAAAATCAGACGTCAGGATGACTTCAGCAGGATTTGACTGGAGCACAGGATTTCAGACAAAGGTGCATTTGTAACAGCATACTAAAATACTACACGTGATTTTTTTTGTAGTATGCAGTTCAATGTATGCAAATTCTATTATGCAAACTACCACTTTTGCCAAAATCTGTAGTACACAACCAGAGCACACCACATGAAATATATCATATCCCACAATGCAATGTACTTGATTCATTCAAATAGACACAAAATTGGATCGTCTAAAATAATAATAGCACGCCACTCGCTGCATTAAGCATGCAAAATCATGAAGTCATGTGTTGACAATGTAGCAAATTAGTGTTTGAATGCATTGCAAGCAACACACGGTTTCTCACACTACTTTAAAAAAAAAACAGGCATCTAATATGTGCTGTGTCTGAGTGTTGTCTTACCGGCTGGTGCTCTCTTTGGGCAGTATGTAGGAGAGTTCAGCGCCGGCACTGCTCTCTAGAGTGGCATCAGGCACATACATGTGGACTAGACGGGTGATCTCAGACACGTTACAAAATGCGTCTTTTACGATAACCATGTGGTAACCAGCACCTGAGAGAAGTACAAGAGAAACAGTCAAAAAATATATATACACATTTCTTTTTACTGAGGGCGTTTTCACACCCGGTGTGTTTTCTCCATTAGTTCCATTCGTTTAGTCATATATGAACACTACTATCCCACTTGGATCCGCACCAAAACAATCTCTCTGAGATTACCTGAACAAGGTGGTTTTGACCTGATTGAAAACGAACTCTAGAGCGGTTTGGTTGAGGTGAGAAAGAGTCCTATGAAGCAATCCGAACCAACGGACCAAAGAAACCAAGCGGTATCATAATTTATAACGGGGAATGTGTTATATAAAAGCAGTCTGATTCTGTGAGTGAGCACATTAGTTATCGCACTTGAAAACCAAAGAGAAAGCAAGAATGCAGTCCTGATAAAGCCTTGATTCCCGCTCCAAGTATATATATCATTTTTAATTAAATAAAATAATTATCATTTATCAGCCAGTGGTGCGTTTCCTACACTGACGGAACTCACTGTTTAACAACCATAGTATGACAGTGTGATCGTTGAAGAAACCAACTAGCTACTCACGACTGTTTCCCAAAACCATATTCATTCGAATAGCTTGCTTATTTTGCCCAAGATAAGAATTTATTGAGTCCACATGTCATAAAAAGAAGAAACTTTGCTTCTAACCACAGCTCACTGTTGTCGACAGCTTTGCAATGCTGTTCGCAAATGTTTGATGTAACTATGGTTTCATTCATTCATTTTGGGAAACACAGACTCATTGAACTATGCTGATAACGACAGAACTGTTGGCTAATGATGCTATTGGGAAAAGCACCCCAGAGCGGGAATGACAGCTACATTCATATAAGTGTTTGTGTGTCTAAACAACTACAGATAAAGCCGCAATAAGCTCACTGAGCTTACTTGTCAATCATCTTGATGGATGGTGGCGAGGAAACTCTGAACGGAGAGCTTTACTCACATGTGACTTGCATAAACACATTTTGGTACACTTTGAAATGTTGCTTTGTGAAAGCGAACCTAACCAAGAAGAAAATGCAACATTTTTTACAAAGTAAGTCCCTGTTTCAGAACAAAACAAACGATCTACAAGTCTGAAAACCCCCTGGGACTTCTCTAGGTAGAAGCAAAGCCCTTACTGGAATAATTTGGTTTGTGTGATTGTCATCTTGAAAACAAGACTTTACTATACATTTATTATAGCCGCCATATTGGACTTGGCAAATGTCTGTCCTCAAAATCATTTTCCTCAAGTAGCCATCTCTTCCTATCATCTCCGCTAGCACGTTTTATGCATAAACAACTTATGACAACCTCTTTTTGTTCTTCTCATGATCTTGCAGCGATCTCACCATATTTGTTCTTGAGGAAGAGCGGCGAGCCGCAGCACTGGAGCTCCCCACTGGCCATGATGGCGATGCGATCTCCCAGCAGGTCGGCCTCGTCCATGAAGTGTGTGGTGAGCAGGATGGTACGTCCCCGTTTCTCGCCCTGCAGCAGATCCCGGGTGGCCCGTCGGGCTGAGGGGTCCATCCCTGAGGTGGGCTCGTCCAACATAACCACCTACAGGGAAACAATGGGTTTCGTTAGAATCTGAGTGGCTAACGCTAATAGGAAACCTTTCCTCATCTAACTTATACAACCGGCATTACCATGCTAGGTAGCATAAACCAACCTGGATAAACATGGAGAGGTTTTAAAAAATTATCGCAAATGCAACATAAAAGCATTTGCTAAACATAAAATATATATGAAATAAAACAGCAGTGGTTTAAACAAAGTTTCCGTTGTCTGACCTTTGAGTCTCCGATTAAAGCAATGCCGATGGAAAGCTTCCTCTTCATCCCACCAGAGAGGGTCTTGGATCGCGCATCACGCTTATCCTCTAAATTAAGGATCCGAAGGATGCGGTCGACCTCATCTGGGATCTTTTTGCGTGGGTAACCCTTTAGCTGAAGAGAAGAAACAAGCCATGTAAATATCCATCTCAATGTTAAACAGTCTGCAACAGTCTAAAAATCCATTTTCCCTTAATTTTCTCCATATGGAAATTGATTTTTATCGATAATTTATAAACTGTTAAAAACAGGCCTAATGTGAGCTATGAAGTTAATCAATGGTATGCTTTTGTCTAAGCCATCAACTATCAGCTTATTTTTTAACTAATCATGTTCGTCATGAAATAAAAATTTACTCTATTTACTTTGTTAGCACACATCATTAGTCTTGTGGTGAACAAATCCGTGCAAGTTAATACACAGAAAACAATGTGTTTGTCGTGGTAATCTTTAATCAAAATCTGCCTCTGCTCTGGAATGGCATTCCTTCTCTGATGACATCAGTTTGACGGCTTGGGTTGAATATCCGTAACCACTCCCCTTCAACCGCCAATCTCCTATGAGCAAGGCATGGAGGATGTGTGCTAAAGTAAAACCCCTTTACTTGGACATACGTTACACCACTGGAGAAAAGATGGTTGCAACTTCCAGTTCACGGGGACTTTAGCATAATTCCTGTCGAAAACTACATTACCCATAATTCTGTAAAGAAATCCACCTGTCAGAGACTAGCGACAAGCAAAATCCCTCCAAAAGAGCTCCGCCCATTACCTATGACGTAAACGAGTCAGTCTCCCGGCGCTTTCAAACCACTTGGTATGTGTGTATAAATGTATATTTTACAATAAAAATAATATGTACGGTTTCTGTATCAACATCTTTAAATTAATAGCTTTGTAGATTTAGGTTTGGTTTGTGACAGCTAGAATTCAAGTTAATTAAAAAAAAAAAAAAAAGCATGTAGGACATTTGAACAGAAAACATGGATAACATGGATGATCACAGAGTTAGGTATCTTATAGACCTCCTCGAGTGATCTGTGTCTACCTGCGTGTAGAAGAGCAGGTGTTCTCGGACGGTGAGGTTGTCGAAGAGCACGTCGTGCTGCGGACAAAGACCCAGGCTGCGGCGGATCAGAGCCATATCCTGACATATGTCATAACCGTTAATGTACGCACGGCCGCTGCTAGGCGGGAAAAGGCCTGGGAATGAAGAAAGAAAGATCATTTGAATGATGCAAAGAAGCGTTCTACTCTGACTGACCCCTGTTATCACTGTTTACAGCTAGGAGCAGAATCAATGGTGTAGCTGCTAAGAGATAAGCTTCAAGCTTATCATACTTTCAAGGTAAATAGCTATACAAGCTGCTAACAAAGTAGCAAAACAGTTATTTAAGGGGACAATATCGTTTAAAGTTAAAAAACATAACTTACAATCAGTATTTATACAGTGTTCTTAAGCTATTTTCAAACTAGCTACAAGCTAATCATAATTTAAAGGTAAATTAAAAGCTAGACTAACTTGTAGCTACTGCTAACAAAAATGAGCTAAACTGTGATATATTTAAAGAAGCATTATCTTTTTATAATATAACTAATATTGATATTATGATCAATAGATGTACCTACTATGATATTAGACTACATAGCCTATAATAAAATATATTTTTATTCAAAGATCAACAGTCTGTCATTAGTCTTTAGTCTGCCACAAAAAAACAACATTAAAATCAGGAACTCAAATGTCATTGTGAAAAAAAACAAAAAAAAAACAATGACTGCTGTAACAGTGCGTCAATCAGACCTTTCAGGCTATTATAGCCTAACGCTAATAAGCCTTAAGCCAAGATTATAAACTACAACTAAATTGTCGGTCATTAAATAAGAAAACGAAATAATCGTGTAGATGATTTGCTTTGTGTAACCCGACATCAGACATTAGGCCGAAGTATTTTTTTGCACACAGTGCCGCGACCAATCAATCACTCCTTTACGATTGGAGCAGCAAGTTGCAGCAGCCGCGAGGACAGTGAATGTGCAGGCAGCCAGTCGTAAAGGAGTGATTGATTGGTCGCAGCACTGTGTGCAAAAAAAAAAGAAACTAAAAAGATGCTGCAGCCAATGAGCAGCCGGTGGGGGCTGGCTGCAGGACGACTCAACCTCCACAGACAATTTTTAATGTTTTATCAGACAATAACTACTCAAGATTTTGCTTTAGTATAATTTTCGGGACAATTAGGGCCGTGTTCGGGATTCGGGACAACAGCTTAGATTTCGCGACTGTCCCGGGACGTCTGGTCACGTAGTTAAACAGTCAAGCTAGTTTTAAAAAAGTACTTATCTACTTTTTTGCTAGTAGCTTAAAATGTATTATTTAACAGGACAAAATAATTTAAATTATCATTATATTATTCAGTTAAAAAAGAGCTGTTTTATTTAGATTTACAATAAACACTCAAGTATTAAACCTATAATACAACACCTTAATTCAACTAATCATAAAAATTATGCTAAATAGCTACAAAACAGATTATGTACAATGTTCAAGGAGCACAATACAGATATGATTCAAATGAATCATTTATTGAACCAGTTCATTAAAATGAACTGACTCACTAAAAAGAATCACATTTCCTAAAGCAATTTGAGAGGGACAGTCACACAACTTAAAAAACTTAGCTAAAGTACATTAAAACTAAATTGCTGTGTTCTTCTCACCTGTCAGCATTGATAGTGTGGTTGTCTTGCCCGCTCCGTTGTGACCGAGAAGGACAGTGATCTGGCCTTCAAACATGTTGAGCGTTAAATCCCTCACCGCCTCCTTGGTCTTATTGCCCACTTTGAACACCTGCGACAGAATGATCCACATGTTTACCTTCTCCAACAGTTTATAGAGGAAATCCATGTCTCTGTCACACTGACCTTGCACACACACACACACACACACACACACACACACACACACACACACACACACACACACACACACACACACACACACACACACACACACACACACACACACACACACACACAGAGTCTGCCATCTGTCCCCTGTGAATCTAATAATATTAATGCAAACCACGGTGCATCCGATACCTTAGCCAAATGTTTGATCTTGACCCCCGAGACCAGTCCAGCTGGCTCCTCTTCAATAAATTCCCCCTTCGTCGCCTTCTCGGCTTCCTCGTCATCCTCCTTCTTCAGAAAGGCCACACGAGGGCTGCTGCACCAGTACGAGGGCTGAGGGCAGATGAGGAGGTAAAGTATTTGACAACCCTTTTTTTAATACCTTAAATTTCATAAAATCTTTATTTTTTTCTATTTAACACAAATGTTCCTAAATACATTTTACAGATCGCACACAACTAATGCGAGTAAAACGCTCACACTGTTGAGTCCTGATGATGGCTAAAAGTTTCACGATGAAGGGCCACTAAAAGTTTATTCACATGTTTTCTCTCATTAACAAGAGGAAATGTTAAAATTATCATATGTCCAAAGGTGCGGTCATATTAGCAACATTTTGGCTACAAAATATGGCAATTATATATCATCAATACTGTAGCTTTACGCTGGTTTCAGACAGCAACTGTAAGTCATTTGTGTATAAACATGCTAGACATCCAGACACCACTGAGTCAAAGGCGTGACCCAGGAGGCCATTGTTCCAGATCACTTTCACTCTGGCGGGGTCTTTATTACCGGCCCGTTGATAAGCCAGTCTGCAAACACAAGCACTGACGCAACGGGTGTCCTACATGAACAATAGCTCTGCGCAAACTGAGACGCTGTTCCTCGTGCCCTCCCTCTTCACACCCTACAGTAAATCCTGTATGTCAGGAGATAAGGTTGTGCATGCACTTCCTGGCCATCTTGATGACATAAAGCAAGGTTTTCCTGCCGAGACCAAATGCTTCCTGTCTTTCAAGGGCCTCTGTTCAAGGCACTCCAGTCCTCACTCACTCACACTTTAAAAACTTCACATGGGTGAACCGCTAACCACTGCGACAAGTTCACCAGGCCAGACTGTTTTGACCATAGTTTCGTAAGAACGCTAACCCATGTGATGAGCACGAGGATGTTTGAGGATTGAGGAAATAATCAATGCACTCAAACAGAAGACTAGCTAGACTTGTGACTACATTCTTAAAAAAAATAATCTTTATTGGCATTGATGGTTCCAGTGAACAACATCCATGGATCCTTTCCATTCCACAAAAGATTCTTAATAGTTTTAGAGATTTTTAAAATGTTCTTCAGATCAATGGCGTTAGTTATTTCCATTATAAAGTCTGATTTTTTCCCCGCTTTAGGGATAACATTTATGGAATTTAGGATAAAATCTGACCGTTCTTAAAAAAAAAAGAACTTACTTCTTGAAGGGATAGTTTGCCCAAAAATTTTATTTATATGGACGTTCAATGAGAGAGAGAGAAACCTCTTTTATTAAACATCTTAATTTGTGTTTTAAAATGAACCAAAGTCTTATGGGTTTGGAAAGACATGAGGGTGAGTAAATGATGATTGAATTTTCATTTTTGGGTGAACTGTCCCTTTAAGAGCTTGAACATTCTTACAAACTTCTTAGAATTTAGAAAAAAAAGAATAAACTTTTTTTCTTCAGAAGATTTTTGTGAATCCGGCCCAAGGTCTTCAATGCAGCTTATAGTGACCAAACATATGGCTGTAGACAATGTGAACGCATGTAATACGTACCAGTATGAAGAAGTACCATGGAAGAGGGACTCCATACTCTCCCGGAAACACCGCTTCCACGTACCAGGTGACCAGACCGTACAGCACAGCGTCCAGAAGAAGCAGTCCGATCACCTGGGCCATGGAGAAGTCATCGTCCACCGTTACCGGATCAAACAGGTTATGCCACTGGATGCCCGTCCCTGAGGACAACATAAGACATGAGCATCAGGTGCATGGCAGCATTATTAGAGCAACTATAGTGTCATGTTTAGCTCGACCCCCTGACCTTTGCCCTCAAACATGCCGATCAGCTGGGCTCCCATGGCCATGGCCACATTGGAGATGAGGCAGGCGGAGACTTTCTGGGCGTGAGACAGCAGGTCATAGTGAGGCCACAGGAAGACGTACGGCAGGTAGCTCAGGAAGTAGAGGAAGCCTCCAGCTGCCGCCGCCACATTCGCTATGGGAGAGAATGACACTGAAATTAGGTTGTGCTTACAATTATATGAAAACATCACAAGAACATGTTCAAGTCACACGCACTGAAAAAGAAAGACATAAGAAATTATATTTTTCTTTAAGATGCCTTTGTAAGATCTTCAAAATGTTTCGATTTTTTTCAAAATCGTGTTATATGACAATTAAGCACAACTTCCGCTACAAATTCTCATACCGTAAAGTGCATGGAAATGTTTTTTTGTGCTATTTCCAGTTATTCAAAATGTTGATTCTCTAAATAAAATTACTATAATATAATAATTTATAGAGATTTAAATAAAGGCAACAAAACAAATACTAACATTGTGTATAAATACTTTAAATAGTACTTATTTTTATGGTTTAATTTATTTTTAAAAACAAATGAAATGGCATTTCATTATTTTCTACATTATATTAATGTAAATTCAGAGAGAAATGTATGGAAGCCTGTCTTTTCTAGAAATTACTCAAATATGCTGATTTGATGCTCAAGAAACATTTCTTATTTTAACAATGTTGAAAACAGTTGCTTCAAGATCAAGACTTTTTTTCTGGATGTTTTGATGAATAGAAAGATAAAATAAAAAAAAACAGCTTTTATTTGAAATTGAAATCTTTTGTAACATTTTCAATGTCTTTTATGTATTTTTGGGTGAATGTGACCTGGACAAACATGAGTTTTAGTGTGTGGGACTGAAGGATGGACATGTGAAGTAGTTCAAACCCTGGCCTTGAACATCCTTCCCTCGACCCTCAACCAGCCACCAAAGAGAGAAAGAGAGAGAGGTGATGGGTAGAAAAGAGTGGCACTGCTGTTCAACAAATGGAAGAAAATGACACACTGGGCTATTTTTACATTCACATCTCAAAGGAACGCATAGATGCGGAGAGCCTCTTCAGATTCAACAATATGTCATTTGGGGTTTGAATGGGCTGTAGCAGGACGTGTTGATTAAGGTTCATTTTCAGCCACTCTAAACCCAAAAGAGGACAAGTCTCTATAGGCTTTTGAATAAAGGAGGTCGTTGAACCGCACAGATTCGATTTCAGAAGAAAAAAAAACCAACCTAGTTCTACATCACATATATCAGCTGTAGAAAACCACAAAAATAAAACCTTCTCAAATAGTCACTGCAAGATTAAAGGCCCTATTTTAACGATCTAAGAGCATGGTCTAAAGTGCACTTAGGGACGTGTCCGAATCCACTTTTGCTAGTTAAACGATGGGAAAAATGGTCGGTGCACCCGGTGCATGCTCTAAAATGTCCCCATTCTCTTAATGAGTAATGGGTGTGTTTTGTTATGTGCAATAAACCAATCAGAGTTTCATTCCCTTTAAAAGCCAGTTGCGCTCACGCCATGGCGGATTCGCTATTTACATGACGGAGTTTGATAGTGGAAAGACTGAACTCGTCTCCAGAGAGGAAACGAGCAGACCATCTATGGGACAAGCCGAATTGCAACATATCTTTATGTACACAATAATAATCTTTTACATTGTAATCCTTTTATTTTTAATATTTGGCTAGTTTGTGCTGCTGACCGTCCCTGTATGTGTGTAATAAGCAGAGTGTAGCGCATTGTGGACCCGCCTATAGGCGCACATTACTACTAACGCGCTCTTTAAATTAAAAAATATATATATTGCATACCAGCAGCCCATGGGTACACAAATGGGCGCAAATACATTTGCTATTTAAACAACGTGGCACAGGACGTGAAAATGATAACTGCGTCGGGCTGAAACTAGCAAAAAACGTCGCGCCTGGCGCTGCATTGCACCAACTATATGATAGGGCCCAAAAAGTGTTATAACGAAACAAGAACATGTCAATAAAATGCTCAAGTTTAATTAACCTTTAAAATAAAACTAGACATTATACACAGATTATTAGGAGTTTCTGCATTATTTTTATATTATTTTCATGATTATGGTAAAGGGGCGAAACACGAAGTGACCAATCACAACACACTGATCTAACCGACCAATCAGAGCACATTGAGCTTTTCAGAAGGAGGAGCTTCATAGAGACAGGAACTAAACAGAGCGTTACTGACAGACTGAGAAGTGGCAACAATGTTAATATGTGGAAAATCATGTGTTTTTGAACATTCAAGCGTTAAAACCTGTACTAGTAAATCCCAAAAACAAAACCAAGACTTGGACTTTTTGCATATTTAAATGGGATCTGTTATGCACTTTTTCATTCAAGCTTCACATAACGGCCTTTGCAATTTAAATGACCTATTCTCAAATCAGTGTAGTTTCCATAATAAGTTACGAACAAAATGCCACCTTAAAACTGATTAAAGCGGCAGGTCTGTACACCAACAGCCCTTTGATTTTATATTCTTTTTTTTCATCAGGATGAACAGTTAAAGCTTGATGAATCTCTATGGCCTCCTCTTAAAGCCGGAATACATATCTTATTATTAGCTCAAGAGAGGGCCGCCATGCACACAAGCACCAATCGAATGCAATAAAGTCCAGCCACGAGTTCTGCCTTTACTCACTAAAAGCATTTCAAGAATCAAAAAGGGTCAATAACTGCAACCTGAACATTTTCCCCCAGCTGGTTACCTGCATTTACACAGTTTGTGGTTTCTTTTTGCAGAGAAAAGAAAAGAGTAGAGCAGCTTACGCACAATGGAGAGCTGATTTTCAAAAGCTTTATGCACATGAAGTGTGAATGTAACAATGAGTAACTTGTTATGTTTGTGCACGTATTTAGATAAAGATATACCGAACAAGTCCTATTTTGTGCCTTCATTCCTTTGGCCACCTTTTCTTGCTCTTCGTTCACGTTCTACTATATCTTACCTTTGATTATGAGGCTTTGTCTATTACACCGAAATAAGCCTGCTTGATTAAAAAACGCTGTGTGTGTTCAGATGAGCGTCCTATCATTGTCCTACAGAGAATAAAGCATAATGACGACTACGTTCTGTGATAATAAGAGTAGATGGAGAACTCACCCCTGGAGAAGAACACACTGATCATGAAGCTGAAGTTAATGGTAGATACGGCAAAAACCAGCAGGAAGAAAAACACCAGCGTAGGGTCACTGTAGGTCAACACCGATCCGTTAGGACTGGCCTGATAGAAAACAAGACATATACATTACCTGCATATGATTGTTTGCCAAAACTAGCAAATAGTCTGGAATACTAAAAATCAATTCTGATTTTGATTCCCATTTTTCTTGATGATTCAGATTCCTTAGTGAATCTATTAACAATTAATTGCACTCCTTCAGTTAAAATGTCGTGTACAGAAACGTATAAATGAAAATATTCGAGACATTTATTTATTTATTTTTGGGTTCAGAGAATTGTATTATTATGATTATTATGGCAAAATTTCATATAATACATGCAAATTACTAATTAAAGAAACAACTTTAGAAAGAAAGTCTAACGTTATACTTTTTAGTTTTATACAAGTATTTATTTGACTTGTACATGTACATAATAAGCTTTGTATTAAGTGTTGTGTTAGTGTTTTATATTTTAGTAATTATTCCTATTTCTTTTCTGTCATTTTTTCCTTTTCTGTTATTTTTTACAATAAGTTCCATTTATTAATATTAGTTAACAACATTATTTAACATGAACTAACAATGAAAAATACTTCTAAAGCATTAATTAATCTTAGTTCATGGTAATCCCAACATTTACTAAAACATTATTAAAATCAAAAGTTGTATCTGCTAATATTATTATGTCTTAACTTTATACTACAATAATGCATTCAAAAAGGGTAAAAATATATATTTAAAAAAACTGGCAAAACTGAATGCATACTGTATCTTCTTTAAGTACATGTTGTACAACATATACCAGTGAAAAAAATTGTGTGTAAAATTAGTGAACTAAACATCACGAAAAAACAAATGTGGTTCCAGTGTTTTGTGGAACAAGTATATAAACTGGTTCTCAATTAAACTAGAATATAAACTGGTTCTCAATTCTAAGCCCTAAAGTTTACTTGTCAAGGAGTTAAAAACAAACAAAGAAATGCAAACATTATATTTCTAGAAGGAAGAGGTACTTGACAAAGAACAGGTTGTATCGCCAATGTGCCTCTGCTTACCTTGACACAGATGAGCACAGTGACAAAGAAGACGGAGATGGAAATGAAGAGGAAAAACATGAGGAACCAGGCGCTCCAGTGCAACCAGTTACTGAGACCCATCATGCGCATGTACTCCTGCAATAAACACAAGACGATTATAGTGTTAGTTCTCTTGCATCAAAACCAACATAATCTATTTCTAAGTTCCTCACCTTTAGTTTCCTCTCCTTCTCCTGGACCACAGCGCGGACGATATTCAGAGACGTGTAGGTGAAGCTGAGCACTAGCAGCAGGGGCAGCTGGTTCTGGATGGCCAGGATGAAGACGTCGTAGATGAACGCTGGGTAAGGGAAGCGGGAGAGCAGCACTTGCGTTTGCTTGAAGAGGGCGGCCGCAGTCGTGCTGTTGTAGGCCTTCATGATGGCTCGGTCCACCGCGTGCTGTACCTGCAGGAAACCCTCGCGGTAATAACCTGTCAAGAGGTGTCGAAGAGAAAGATACGGTACTTAGAACAGGCGCGTAGCCAGTAATGGGCCAGGGCGGCACTGGCCCACCCACATAACTCACTGGCCCGCCCAGGCAAGTTGATCAAAATACATTTTTAGTTTATTTTTATTATTCAAATGTATTTAAGAAAATATATTAATATAAACCTGATTTATTGTTGACTGGTGTGTGTGTTTAATTCTGTTTCCGAATAAAATGCGTGAAAGCCTCCCTCCGGAACGTAATTGGTTGCTATGGTTGCTAGGGGTTCCGAGTCCGACAGGCAGACTCTCTAGGCGGCGGGCTCTGGCGGCCTTTAGTTCTTTGAAAAATAACTCTGTTTGGACTATGATGAGATCATTTCTGTTTTTAATACTAAACCCAGGCACTTGCATCTTGTTTTGTAGAATGAAAACAACAAAGGTAGGCCAGTTGTTTAACTAATTTCCTTAATTTTTGCCCGTGAAGTGATTTAAGGCGAGACACGGCAAAAACATCGGGTTTTTTTTTCACTGGTCAATTTTAAGATTTTGGGCTATTTGTCTTCAATGCATTATTTCAGACTTGTGGTGAAAAAAAAAATCCAAAATACACATTTAGGTCTTTATTTTACTACATTTTGTCTATTTGCGTCTGTATATTTCTCCTAAATTCAACAAAAGTTGGCGTTGTTAATCAATATGCTGCACCGCGATCGCTTTCTGCACCTGTCATAACAAACACCGTTGAAAAGCTCTCTACTTTCTCCTGTACACAATGCTGTCGGAACCAAATATGGTAAATTCCTTTAATCAGCAACCAATCGTGAAAGTACAATGGGGCATTTAACTCTAAAAGCGAAATCTCATTGGCTGATATCAATTTCTGACAATGTGATTCGTTCAGATGCATCACGTGACGTGCTCTGACATTTTGATGTGTGTTTTTGACTGTTTTTGACTGGGGTTCTGTTCAGTTGTTGGCCATAAATGCTGTGTTATAAGTTTTGATGTGTTTTAGGTGGTTTGTATTGTTGTTGCTGATGATTTGATAAGATATTGTGTCTGTAAATAGTTGTTTCTGCTAAAAAGTATGATTTTTTACATTACAAATCTTTAAATGCTGTTTTCTCAAAATTAGTTGTTTGTCATTCTCCAGAATAACTGAGGAAGTTTTATGGTAATATCTATTATTTTAAAATGTTACCCTATTCACCTGTCTCGCCTTAAGTTACTGGTGTGTTGTGTACTGTATAGCTGAATGCCTTATAGGCTATCCTACTGTACATTGTTTAGTTTAAATTAGTTGCAATTTTTTTGGCACAAAAGCTTAATTTCCACCAGGCTGCATTGTATATGGTTGATTTAACAGAAATTGGGGAGTGTGTTGTTATTCATTTCAAACCATGCTTATTAATATATTATTATTATTTACTTATTAATTATTATTTAAGTAATTTTTTTTCTAGGAAAAACTATTGGCCAACTCACTTTTTCACTGGCCCGCCCAAAATACAATTTCTGCCTACGCCACTGACTTAGAAGGGTCCATGAAATTTTCATTTCTTTTAAAGGGAAATTCTGAGCTCTGTAAAAGTTATGCTCAATTGACAGCATTACCACATGTTTTTAATTAATCTGAAGGGTACGAAACTTGGTGACTTTTGTCACACTTGCTATGTGAACACACAAAAATTGGACTTGATTCAAAGATATTTTGGTACAATCTACCAACCAAATTTGGTTTACAGTGAGAAATGGAAACGAATGTGGCCAATCCATAAACATTAAAATATCCACTGTTTCTGTTGCAAAGTCATAATGCTGGGTACACACCAAAAGATAATCGGGCTGATTTTGGGCCGATTTCCCCTCTTCCGACAATCCTAGCTATGTCCCGATTATCTCAATGGTTCAACAGATTATCTTATCAGATTTTCCCTTGGTGTGAGGTGTGTTAAGAGTGTCCGAACATGCTCGGAAGAACGTCAGAGCCGCCCCGATCGCGAATCGTAAATATTCAACATGTTTAATATTTACGATCAGAAATCCAGATGTGTGGGGGAACTATGAGGACAAACGCGCAAACGTTCTGGAGATTATCACGTGAAACAAAACAATATCCAATCAGAAAGCGAGATGATAGAAGACACGCTCATTCTCACACACACACACACTTGCAGGAAGCTGAGAGTTAAGGGTTTAGTGAGGTTCTATAGAGGGATTTAATAACTTTTTCTAAAACCCAATAAAGAATAAATAAATACAATAAAGAATGAATATATTTCTGTATGAAAGGTTATGGTGGGTACAATGTTTTTTTGAAAAAACATTTGGTTTTGAAACAGATTTTCTGTTCGTGTGTGGTGTGCTATACACTACACTATTGGAGCAAAACGGTTAAATCTAGGATTTTTTGTCCTCATGTTTGTGGTCTATCACATTTTGAAAATCTTATAAAATGTAAAAAATATTTTGGTGTGTACCCAGCATAAGACGTAAACATTATGCATGTTAAAATGATTTCAGAGTGAAACAAATGCACCCACTAACCTTCTTTTTTGTAAAAATGTTATCCAATTTTACAGCACACAACGCACTACAAACAATAACTCAAAAATGGCTGTAAAAATGATGATTTAAACAGCTTTCAGCTTGAAAAATAGAGAAGTTTTAACAGAACGATTAATGCTATATATTAGGGGTGTAACGGCACACAGAAGTCGCAGTTTGGTACGTACCTCCGTTTTGGTTTTCATGGTTCGATACGAGTTTGGTACATTTTTAGCCTACATGTCCGGCCCCGACAGATTCCTGATTGCTTAAAATAAAAAAATAAGGAATTGTTGGTTTGTTCCTCTAATTGATAGATTGACAAATGCTGCACTGTAAAATTAAAAGGCTGTTTTCAAACTTATTGGTTTGATTTACGTGTTGCGCGTAGCCTAAGCTGTCATTTACTTTTGCGAGTGAGAGTTCATTAACATGCGGTGACAATGGCGGATGCACAAAGATCAACGCAATAAGTGCCATCTACATCTGAGCCTACTTCACCTTTCCACAAGGTGACGGCGAGTGAAGCCACATTTCCTGGACACGTATATTTCATCACTGGACTTCCACGACACAAATCAGCACAATGTCTAATGATTTTGTCTCATTATAACAGCAGAAACAACCTTACTTCGAAAATACTTCGTAATTTATGGTCATATAGATAGATAAGTAAGCATCATTTGAAACGCACAATAAAGACAAAACATTGTGCTTTTGTAAAATAAAGAAAACAAACAGGATGCCACTTCCCAGCTGGCACCTTGACGTCAATTTAACATCAATATGACATCAACATTGATGTCAAAATGACGTCACGAAATAGGTCAAAAATGAAAGTCATATTGACGTCAAAGTGTCGATGTCAATTTGATGTCAAGATTTTGACCTCTGCTGATGTCATTTTGATGTTATTTTGATGTCATGCTTTGTTGGTATTTGATGTCAATTCAACATTTATTTGACGTCAAGATGTCATGATGTTGATCCCAGCAGGCACAGGATATAGACTACAGCGTCGGTCAGACGTTGGATTTTAGTTGAAAATGAAAGTCGGGTTGATGTCTAAATCCAATGTTTGTTTGACGTCAAGCTCCAACGTTGGGCAGTCGTTGAATTTTGGTTGGAATAAACCAAACAAAAAGGTGAAATGCATGGCCGTACACTTATTACCAGCTTCACTTAAAACTAACCAGATTTACTTTATTTAATTTCTGTTTTAATTAAATCATATTTTGCATTTTAAAGTCACCATGATGGTGGTTAGCGTTTGCTTTAGTTGTGCTCTTGACTCTTGACTCTTTAATATAAAAATTCCTCTGGCTGCTATAATTGTGTGTCTATAAAGCACAATTGTTGTAGCTAAAAAAGCCATGAGAAAATGAGATCAGGTGATGTTGGCTGTTTATTGATGACGACGATATCATCATGTTATCGCCTGAATCCCTGATCTTATTCAGTGTCTAATGCTTTGATAGGACTTTATATGTTATATACAATTGATTTTCGAACGTATAGTGACAGCCCTAGTGGTTAGCAAACAGCGTTGCATTACTGCACGCGCCCCCTTCTGGATTGAAGTGTGGATCGCCTGTGACTGACTGCATTTCGACATCTGACTGTATGAACAGAGCCGTGACGTCCGTGCCGTGAAGATTCGGGATGAATACATGTACAGTTACACCCCTACTACTACTTCACAACTTTGTGACTTTTATCTCACTCGCTATGCGAACACACACACACACACACACACACACAAAAACACGATTCGAAAATGCGAAATGCTTTTGAGTCACGTTTGAGTTCTTATCGGTCAAAAATGACCAGCAATAGGAATTTTTTTTGGGGTACAATCTACAAATCAGCCACGATGCAGAAAAAAAACACATAGCCATGAAGGCGTTAAACTTATAAAACACCTATAATATTTCTTTTGAGCTTCATATAGTCCCTATTTCTCAAAGCGTAGACATTCATTCAAAAGTTCTCACTGCTCCTAATGGCTTTCCTAGCCATAATGACCCTTGAAGATTTTGCACTTCCAGTATAAAGCAACTCAACGCAATTAAATGCAGATAAAAGGACGACGTTGAAGCGTGAAGAGTCGTGGAAGCAGAGATCAAGCTGTAATTTGGAAGCACTGTACCAAAAATAGAGGTTGACAGACATCAAAGATCAAAAGGACGCCAACGCAGCGCTCATGATTAATAACACACATGCTCCAGGCGTTCTGAAGCTGTCGGCAACACCGTAGACCGTCGGGCAAAGGGAATACTAACCAACCAAATCACTTCCTAATCAATAGCTAGCGCCGTCACGGGAAGCCTCGGATACAGGAGGAGATCGTTAAAGCAGAGAGAGAAAGAGAGGCCGGTTTATCTAATCTGTTAACACTAACTGACAGTAAAGATGGTATCAAGTCTGTTCAAGGAAGAATTCAATCACACATTAAGAAGTTTCCGGGTCTAATTTGCACGTTGATGGGCGATTCTTGATTACAGAGCTTTTTAATGTAGTTTTAATGTAATGTAGTTTTGTGGCTGTTAGCTTCGAAACATATTTTAATGCATAAAAAAATAAACATTTAGCAGAAGTGCACATACATACAGAAAAATGCATGTATTGACTCATTTTGGATGCAGTTTTTAGTTTAACATGAAATCGATGACCTGTAGGTAACTTATCCACGGAAACGACAAAAAATTCGGTATTATATCCCTTTGTAAAGAAAAGGAAAACTCCTGTGCACATAATGTTTCAAAACTTGCACCTTGGAACCTATTTCAAAGTTTGTGTTCTCGAGCCGCCAAACACAGTTGTCATGCAAATGAACGGCCAGAACGCATTACAAGTTTTCTGTTTTCAGTTAAAACTGTGTCGTGTAAGCGGCCCCTAAGAGGGTTAATAACTAACTAATGATCTTTGCAACGGAAGTGAATCAATCAAAAAACGTACTATAGCTGGACTTGACTTGAGCTGGGTTCGTGTTACCTTACCACCAACATTTCCCACAATGCATGAGTGCGGACTGACCTGGCGTGCCGCCGAATGGCTTGTGTTGTTCTCTGGGCCCGGGCAGCTGGAACAGCGGGAACAGGCTGAGCGTGTGCCAGTCCAGGTCATTGTTGGGGTTGAACTCGGACTTCTCTCGGGCCGGAGCGTTCCTGGGGCTGTATGTGAAGCGCAGATGATAGCTGACCTGCCACACATCAGATCAAGGGTCGTTTAGCATATGAGTTTTGCAGGCTTAAGAGTTCATCTATTACTCCTCTGGAGTAACATGAGTGTCTCGATTAGCAGCACATCGAGCAACTCTTACGGGGTTTGAACCTGCAACCTTATGGTTACCACTTCAGATAATTTTGAATATTGCTCAATACAGTATATACTTCAGAGCACATGTAACAGTTAATTTGACATTAACAAAGCTGCGAGGGGTTGAAGTTGAAATAATACGAATAAGAACATCTATTATTATTATTATTATTACTAAAAAATTAACATTAAAAATCTTTCAGTTCTAATATTTCACTGTAAAATAAAGAAGTTTAGTATTTATTTTATGAACAATAACAATAATATTATTATTATATAAAAACTATTTTAAAAAGAAAAATATCTTTAATGATATTTAACTGGAAAAAAGACAGTATTTAATAATAATAATAACAACAATAATAATAATAACTATTATTATTATTATTATTACTAAATAAAAATATTGTAGTAATATGACTGTTGTAATATTTCACTGTAAAATAAAGAAATTGAGTATTTAATACTAATTATTATTATTATTGTTACTATTAGGCCTACTAAATATCAAAATAAGAAATCTTCCTGTTGTAATTTACCTGTAAAATGAAAAAAATTGTTATTATTATCAAACAAAAATGTTAAACAAAATAAAAAAATATTATACCGTTGTAAAAATTTACTATTTTAATCATATTTACTAATATTTACAAAATTTTTAGTATTTAATTATTAAATTATTTTGATGAATAGATGCAGCCCTAATGTCCAGACCTGTCTTTTTATCCACTGAAAATTGTATGTCCAATGTTTCGTCATGTGAGCAACAGACATATGGAACACTGACCGTACAGCGTGCACAGAGCCTCGTTTTTATCTGAATAAAATTAAATTCTGCATCTACTCCCAGATGAGAGACAACAGTTCATCTGACAAAACATTCAATTAGTCACTGACAAAAACGCACCTTTCAGTCTACTGTCTGAAAATACTAATAAATCCATAAACACTGTGACATTTCGGGCCTCATTTAACAAGAGGAAACCAACTTTCTGTGTAAATCATTTGTAAAACCATTCATAAGTTAAGTGTTATAAAAACATACATTTTATGAACCCTATACACACAGAAACGCCCTTTCCATTGATGCAGATGCAGCAGCTGCGGTAAACTCATTAAACTCTCAGCGAAGGACTCGCAAGCTTTCATCATGAGAGATGATTCACTCATGTCCTTATAAGAAGAGACCAGACCAGACCTCATCTCTCCATTAGACACATGGAGGAAACTCAAGAAGTGCATCTCAAAATGGCTGAAACAGCATCAGCTGGAAGAATCAGTGGTTCATAAACACTCGAGCAGGCGCCCGAGACATGAACAAATATGGTTTGAGGGCATTTGCTGCTAGAGCACTTAAGCCTGATTCCTCCAGCTAGATTTGACTCTGCACTTTTCACTTCTGTGGAAACCGGTTATTTTGCCCTCAAATGCTCAGAAAAGAACATTTCCTTCCTTTAAGTAACAGTAATCATCGTTAAAGACTAGACTCTCACAAAAACTGGCGTGCTATAAAGAACGTGCTATATCTCACACCAAAATCAAAAGAAAATGTTTTCTTCCCATTTTTGGATCACTATCATTTTTCACAATTATTTTCCCCCAATTTTCAGAACTGAAATCTTGTAAATCTTTACAAAAGTATATAAAAAATAATGATGCAAATGAAATGTAAAAACCATTTATGCTGTTTTTAATTTTAAAAAAATATATATATTTTAAATAGATTTCATTACTTGGAAATATTATAAATAAATAACATGTTTTTTTTGTTTATTTTATGGGAGCTTGTTTCCGCCACGGAATTAAACAATTAAAAAAATAATTGTGTGACTTTTTTTCTCAGAATTGCGGGTTATAACGTCAGAATTGCGAGTTATAACATCAGAATTGCAGGTTATAACGTTAGAATTGCAAGTTATAACATCAGAATTGTGAGATATAAAGTCAGAATTGCGAGTTATAACGTCAGAATTGCAAAATTGCGAGTTATAACGTCAGAATTGTGAGATATAACATCAGAATTGTGAGATATAACATCAGAATTGTGAGATATAAAGTCAGAATTGCGATTCATAACGTCAGAATTGTGAGATATAAAGTCAGAATTGCGAGTTATAACGTCAGAATTGTGAGATATAAAGTCAGAATTGCGAGTTATAACGTCAGAATTGTGAGTTATAAAGTCAGAATTGCGAGTTATAACATCAGAATTGTGAGATATAAATTCAGAATTGCGAGTTATAACGTCAGAATTGTGAGATATAAAGTCAGAATTGCGAGTTATAACGTCAGAATTGCGAGTTATAACGTCAGAATTGCGAGTTATTACGTCAGAATTGCGAGTTATAACGTCAGAATTGTGAGATATAACATCAGAATTGTGAGATATAACATCAGAATTGTGAGATATAAAGTCAGAATTGCGATTTATAACGTCAGAATTGCGGGTTATAACGTCAGAATTGCGAGTTATAACGTCAGAATTGCGAGTTATAACGTCAGAATTGCGAGTTATAACATCAGAATTGCGAGTTATAACGTCAGAATTGTTAGTTATAACGTCAGAATTGTGAGATATAACATCAGAATTGTGACATAAAGTCAGAATTGCGATTTATAACGTCAGAATTGCGGGTTATAACGTCAGAATTGCGAGTTATAACGTCAGAATTGCGAGTTATTAAGTCAGAATTGTTAGTTATAACGTCAGAATTGTGAGTTATAAAGTCAGAATTGTTAGTTATAACGTCAGAATTGAGAGTTATAAAGTCCGAATTGTGAGATATAAAGTCCGAATTGCAAGTTATAACGTCAGAATTGCGAGTTATAACAACAGAATTGCGAGTTATGACGTCAGAATTGCGAGTTATAACGTCAGAATTGCGAGTTAAAAAAGTCAGAATTGTTAGTTATAACGTCAGAATTGTTAGTTATAACGTCAGAATTGAGAGATATAAAGTCCGAATTGCAAGTTATAACGTCAGAATTGCGAGTTATAACAACAGAATTGCGAGTTATGACGTCAGAATTGCGAGTTATGACGTCAGAATTGCGAGTTATAAAGTCAGAATTGTTAGTTATAAAGTCAGAATTGTTAGTTATAACGTCAGAATTGAGAGATATAAAGTCCGAATTGCAAGTTATAACGTCAGAATTGCGAGTTATAACAACAGAATTGCGAGTTATAACGTCAGAATTGCGAGTTATAACGTCAGAATTGCGAGTTATAAAGTCAGAATTGCGAGTTATAACGTCAGAATTGCGAGTTATAAAGTCAGAATTGTTAGTTATAACGTCAGAATTGTGAGATATAAAGTCAGAATTGTTAGGTATAACGTCAGAATTGAGAGTTATAAAGTCAGAATTGTGAGATATAAAGTCTGAATTGCAAGTTATAACGTCAGAATTGCGAGTTATAACAACAGAATTGCGAGTTATGACGTCAGAATTGCGAGTTATAACGTCAGAATTGCGAGTTATAACATCAGAATTGCGAGTTATAACATCAGAATTGTGAGATATAAAGTCAGAATTGCGAGTTATAACATCAGAATTGTGAGTTTATAACTCACAATTCTGATGTTATAACTCGCAATTCTGACTTTACTCGCAGTCAGAATTGCGAGTTATAACGTCAGAATTGTGAGATATAAAGTCAGAATTGCGAGTTATAACGTCAGAATTGCGGGTTATAACGTCAGAATTGCGAGTTATAACGTCAGAATTGTGAGATATAAAGTCAGAATTGTTAGTTATAACGTCAGAATTGGGAGTTATAAAGTCAGAATTGTTAGTTATAACTTCAGAATTGAGAGATATAACATCAGAATTGTGAGATATAAAGTCCGAATTGCAAGTTATAACGTCAGAATTGCGAGTTATAACAACAGAATTGCGAGTTATGATGTCAGAATTGCGAGTTATAACGTCAGAATTGCGAGTTATAACATCAGAATTGTGAGGTATAAAGAATTGCGAGTTATAACATCAGAATTGCGAGTTATAACATCAGAATTGTGAGATATAAAGTCAGAATTGCGAGTTATAACATCAGAATTGTGAGTTACTCACAATTCTGATGTTATAACTCGCAATTCTGACTTTACTCGCAGTCAGAATTGCGAGTTATAACGTCAGAATTGTGAGATATAAAGTCAGAATTGCGAGTTATAACGTCAGAATTGCGGGTTATAACGTCAGAATTGCGAGTTATAACGTCAGAATTGCGAGTTATAACAACAGAATTGCAAGCTATGACGTCAGAATTGCAAGTTATAACGTCAGAATTGCGAGTTATAAGATCAGAATTGTGAGGTATAAAGAATTGCGAGTTATAACATCAGAATTGTGAGATATAAAGTCAGAATTGCGAGTTATAACATCAGAATTGTGTTTATAACGTCAGAATTGCGAGTTATAACATCAGAATTGCGAGTTATAACATCAGAATTGTGAGATATAAAGTCAGAATTGCGAGTTATAACGTCAGAATTGAGAGATATAAAGTCAGAATTGCGAGTTATAACGTCAGAATTGCGAGTTATAACGTCAGAATTGTCAGTTATAAAGTCAGAATTGTTAGTTATAACATCAGAAATGAGAGATATAAAGTCCGAATTGCAAGTTATAACGTCAGAAATGCGAGTTATAACGTCAGAATTGCGAGTTATAACATCAGAATTGTGAGGTATAAAGAATTGCGAGTTATAACATCAGAATTGCGAGTTATAACATCAGAATTGTGAGATATAAAGTCAGAATTGCGAGTTATAACATCAGAATTGTGAGATATAGGCCTAAAGTCAGAATTGCGAGTTATAACGTCAGAATTGTGAGATATAGGCCTAAAGTCAGAATTGCGAGTTATAACATCAGAATTGTGAGATATAAAGTCAGAATTGCGAGTTATAACATCAGAATGGTGAGTTTATAACTCACCATTCTGATGTTATAACTCGCAATTCTGACTTTACTCGCAGTCAGAATTGCGAGTTATAACGTCAGAATTGTGAGATATAGGCCTAAAGTCAGAATTGCGAGTTATAACATCAGAATTGCAGGTTATAACGTCAGAATTGCGAGTTATAACGTCAGAATTACGAGTTATAACATCAGAATTGTGAGATATAAAGTCAGAATTGCGAGTTATAAAGTCAGAATTGCGAGTTATAACGTCAGAATTGCGAGTTATAACGTCAGAATTGCGAGTTATAACGTCAGAATTGTGAGTTATAACATCAGAATTGAGAGTTATAAAGTCAGAATTGTTATAACGTCAGAATTGAGAGATATGACGTCAGAATTGCGAGATATAAAGTCAGAATTGCGGGTTATAAAGTCAGAATTGCGAGATATAAAGTCAGAATTGCGAGTTATAACGTCAGAATTGTGAGATATAAAGTCAGAATTGCGATTTATAACGTCAGAATTGCGAGATTAAAAGTCAGAATGGCGAGTTATAACGTCAGAATTGCGAGTTATAAAGTCAGAATTGTGAGATATTAAGTCAGAATTGCGAGTTATAACGTCAGAATTGTGAGATATAAAGTCAGAATGGCGAGTTATAACGTCAGAATTGCGAGATATAACATCAGAATTGTGAGATATTAAGTCAGAATTGCGAGTTATAACGTCAGAATTGTGAGATATAAAGTCAGAATTGCGATTTATAACGTCAGAATTGTGAGATATAAAGTCAGAATTGCGATTTATAACGTCATAATTGCGGGTTATAACGTCAGAATTGCGGGTTATAACGTCAGAATTGCGGGTTATAACGTCAGAATTGCGAGATATAAAGTCAGAATTGCGAGTTATAAAGACAGAATTGCGAGTTATAAAGTCAGAATTGCGAGTTATAACGTCAGAATTGCGGGTTATAACGTCAGAATTGCGAGTTATAACGTCAGAATTGCGAGGTATAACGTCAGAATTGCGAGATTAAAAGTCAGAATGGCGAGTTATAACGTCAGAATTGTGAGATATAAAGTCAGAATTGCGATTTATAACGTCAGAATTGCGAGATTAAAAGTCAGAATGGCGAGTTATAACGTCAGAATTGCGAGTTATAAAGTCAGAATTGTGAGATATTAAGTCAGAATTGCGAGTTATAACGTCAGAATTGTGAGATATAAAGTCAGAATGGCGAGTTATAACGTCAGAATTGCGAGATATAACATCAGAATTGTGAGATATTAAGACAGAATTGCGAGTTATAACGTCAGAATTGTGAGATATAAAGTCAGAATTGCGATTTATAACGTCATAATTGCGGGTTATAACGTCAGAATTGCGGGTTATAACGTCAGAATTGCGGGTTATAACGTAAGAATTGCGAGATATAAAGTCAGAATTGCGATTTATAACGTCAGAATTGTGAGATATAAAGTCAGAATTGCGATTTATAACGTCATAATTGCGGGTTATAACGTCAGAATTGCGGGTTATAACGTCAGAATTGCGGGTTATAACGTCAGAATTGCGAGATATAAAGTCAGAATTGCGATTTATAACGTCAGAATTGCGGGTTATAACGTCAGAATTGCGGGTTATAACGTCAGAATTGCGAGTTATAACGTCAAAATTGCGAGATTAAAAGTCAGAATGGCGAGTTATAACGTCAGAATTGCGAGATATAACATCAGAATTGTGAGATATTAAGTCAGAATTGCGATTTATAACATCAGAATTGTGAGATATAAAGTCAGAATTGCGATTTATAACGTCATAATTGCGAGTTATAACGTTAGAATTGCGGGTTATAAAGTCAGAATTGCGGGTTATATTGTCAGAATTGCGAGTTATAACATCAGAATTGCGAGATATAAAGTCAGAATTGCGAGTTATAACGTCAGAATTGCGAGATATAAATTCAGAATTGCGAGTTATAACGTCAGAATTGCGAGTTATAACGTCAGAATTGCGAGTAATAACGTCAGAATTGTGAGTTATAACATCAGAAATGAGAGTTATAAAGTCAGAATTGTTAGTTATAACGTCAGAATTGAGAGATATAACATCAGAATTGTGAGATATAAAGTCCGAATTGCAAGTTATAACGTCAGAATTGTGTGATATAAAGTCCGAATTGCGAGTTATAACGTCAGAATTGTGTGATATAAAGTCAGAATTGCGGGTTATAACATCAGAATTGCAAGTTATGACGTCAGAATTGCGAGTTATAACACCAGAATTGTGAGGTATAAAGAATTGCGGGATATAAACATCAGAATTGCAGGATATAAACAATTCTGACTTCATGAATTTTTTTACATAATAATAATTTTCTCAAAATTGTGATATAAACTTACAATTGCGATTTATAAAGTCCAATTTTGAGGGAAAAAATTCTGACTTTATATCTCGCAATTCTGACTTTATTTCTTAATTTTTAATATTTCTCACAATTATGACTATCAAATTTCTAAATTGTGAGATAAAAAAGGCATAATTACCTTTTTATTTTTTATTCCGTGGCAGAAACAAGCTTCCATAGTTTTTGCATTAATGAGAATTTGAGGGAAAATGTGTTTAATTATGCAAATTCATGCAAATATTGTTACAATGCAAAAAAAAATAAGCTTAATTTTCTTTATGCAAAATGCAATAAAAGACTGTGATTGGTTGTCAGCTCTGAGAGTCTCACCTGCAAAGGAAGAGGCTCATCGTCGTGGCTGAAAGGATGCTCAAACACAATGGCTGCCAAGATCTTGCCTGACTCTGGATCAGTTTTCACAAACTCCTCGAACTGCTCCTCTGTTTCAAAGCCACGGACTGGAAAACAAGACGACACATCATTAGTGCCACATATGTCACTATTACTGTTACTGCAGCTCATACTTAAACATCGAAGACTCGAGGGAGGACTCATTTCACGCCAGAACCATCTAGCAAATCACCTTGGCAACACCTAGACAACCACCCACTTAAGCAAAGAAAACATTTTTCAAACAAATGCAAATTGTTCATATTGTTACATGCGACCAGCGATCAATTCAGTGTGTAGAAAGTTTGAGGGTCAAACTGATAAAAATAGATTAATCGATGTGAAATTTAGCCATTTAAGAAATCATACGAAAGCATGTGACCTTTAAAATAATTGATTTTAGGATCTGTCAGCCTACTGTGTTATGTTAATGATATCAAAACCCATAGGTATTTTTTTCCAAAGAAAATGTTGTTAAAAGGAAAAGCTAATGAGACACTAGGCAAAACTGGGATTTCAGCCAGGTCACGACTGGGATTTACGACCTAAATCCAATTAAAACGCACACACACACACACACACACACACACACAGACACACACACACACACACACACACACACACACACACACACACACACACACACAGACAAACAGACACAGACACACAGACACACAAACCGGCAGGTTAGTGAGGCTCTTTAAAAAAGAATATTTGACCAAAAATGAAAAGTGTGTCATTTTTTACTCCTCTTCGTGTTGTTATAAACCCATACAATGTCTGTTTGTTTTTTTGTGCAACAATAAATTAGATACATTTAAGAAGCTTTTGTTAACGTTTTATTCTTTGGATATAGCAGGGATGACTTCAAAACCAGGAAGACCAATTTTCCGCTGGTTCCTTCTAGATTTCCCTATGGGGTTTTAAAATGAGATTTTAAAATTTATGAGTAAAATAAGATCTGTTGTAAACATGTCTTGACGATGCTTGAATGTTTTACTCCACAACGTTTTTTATTTTAAATATATGTTTCTAAGCAACTAGATATGAACGTCTGTGGTGTGGGTGTGTGTAATTTACACTGTAGAATATTCTAAACATAAATCATCAGTTTTGTTTACCACCTTATTTTCCTCATAAAAACCCCATAGGAAAATCTCAAGAGAGAACCAGTGGCGAATAAGTCTTCCGAGTTTTGACGTCATCCACACACCACTCTATTAAATGCTACTTTTATTGTCCTTTTCGGAGCTTGACAGGTGTGGTCTCTATAAATTGTTGTTATATGGAAAGATCTGAATGAAGATATGCCACTATTACTCATTTATTGATGCAGAGAAACACGTAACACATATGGGTTTGAAAAAAACATGAGGGAGAATACATAATAGCAGTTTTCATTTCTAAGTCAAACGTTCATCTAACATGTAACCACATGTTTTTTATTGTGAGATACAGTGTCTGCCTATATAAAAACAGGAGGAGCCGGTTAAACCAGGATCAACAAGCAAATCCAGTCGACGCACAACCAGGAAGCATCTGTGCTACATTTGCCAATGTAAACAACAGCCAGCAACATGGTAACAATTTGCAATAAGGTCCCATTAGTTAATGATCCATTAACTAACAATGAGCAACTCATGCGTTACAGTATTTTTAATCTTTGTAAACATTAATTCAAATACAACTCATTGCTCACGTGAGCTAAATAATATCAACAGATCCTACTTTTGATTTGAATAATGTGTTAGCAAATTAACATTAACTAAGATGAATGAATGCTTTAGAAGTAGGCAATAATTTCTCATTTTTAGTTCATTTTAACTAACAAATGTTAACATACTACATGGAAGCTTACTGTAAAGTTACCAGCGAAATTAATAAAGATGAATAAAATAAAATATAAATATTAGATGAAAACCTTACACTTAAAAGACTAACAACTAACTGAAATTAAATAAGTACTAAATTACTCTAAATAAAATAAAGCTAAATAGAACATTTTTAAAAACACAAACTAAATAAAAAATGCAAACTAAAAATACAAAACTAAAAGCATATCAAAATATTAATAGTATAAAAATAATACTATAAAATACTATATTTAGCATTTTTTTATAGGAATGTACGATATATCGGCCACCATATCGGTATCAGGCGATATATGTTCATTTTTAATGTTATCGTAATCGGCCAGATAAGAAGATTTGCCTGATATGTTAAAGCCGATAAATAATGGATTATTCCCTACAGCTGAGACACTTCAGATGAGCACCGTTCGCCATGATGCTTTTGCAGTTAAATGTGCAGAGCAAGTCTATCATATAGGCTACATGCAATTATGATGAGAACATTATAATTGTGTGCTTGGTACATGGATTTTAATAGTGAGACTTTTGATTTTGTAACCAGGCTCTCCAAAAATTATATAAAAATTTGGACTTTTATCAACCAATATATCGGTTATCGGCTTTCAATTATAAAGAATTATCGGTATCGGCCAAAATTGTCATTTCTTAAGGGCTGTTTACACGACAACGTTTTCAACTAAAAACGTATAACTTTTCATGCGTTTTGGCCATTCATTTACACAACAACGGCGTTTTGGGTGCCTGAAAACGCAAACTTTTGAAAATGGGGTTCAAAGTACACGTTTTTGAAAACGGTCTCCGTGTAAACAGCAAAAAAACGCGAATCTCTGAAGACGATGACGTCATGCACGTGCGTATTTCGTGTTCAGTCTGTAGTGTTTCATCACCATCTAATGGTCTGGCAGCAGAATACAGCGTTTTTAGTCGTTTTCGCGGATCATTGTGAATGGGGATCGTTTTGACAATGTGTACCTGGGAAACTCAAAGTAAAAACTTCTCCGTTTTAAGGATATTGTTGTCGTGTAAAAGTACCCTAAATTTGCAGTCTGGTCTGCATAACAATACAAAGACAATAGACAGAATATATTTCTATTGTGTTGTCTTTGATGGTTGTACACAACAGTAATGTTGCTCATGAACAAAGAAATTGAAATAGTCCAAAAGACTCCCAAATCAGTCAAAATAATCCGGGCAAATGGCCCGCTGAATCATTAACTTGTGACTCACTCGTTTATCCTTAAGTCATCACTTTCGTCATGTCCATATATATAAATAAACCTCTACTCATAGCTCTGCAATTTCATATAAATTATCTAATTTGCCTGAAACTTCCTCTTCTCATCTATCCCACAAAATGTCAAAATCACAGACTTTCATTGCATGAGCACAGCTGAAGACTCATTTAAACCAGTATGTTCAGTCAGTTGTGAATATTACAAAGCACTTTACCACCATCAAAGCGGCTAATTTTACAGTCAAAGTTGAGGCTTCAGATTATGGACGTCCTCCTCCATTATCAGGAAGCTGGCCAGAGAAACGTCTATTATGTGACTGACCAGCTTTATGTCTTTATGACAGCTCATAAACACAAGCAACAGGAGAATTCAAGGGTCGGACAGAAGCTTTATTGCCAGGAAAACCTGCCATTAAGGTTTTTGGTGAGGTCATGATGCTGTTCATTCACAAAACTCAAGAGATGCTTTGCATGTCAACTGTAAACTCGCTCACAATGTAGAGACTAAAGATCAGTGATCCTCACACACTTTTGGACCAACAAACTTGACGATGATTTCCGGACGTGCAATATCTATAAATATATTTGAAAGATATTGCTCTTATAAGATGCAATTTCTAGGCGATAACAACATGGAATACCCATGATTATTTTTTTTTATTTTTTTTTCAAAGTTTGTTTTAGTTTTGACTGTTAATGCTTTAATGACAAAGAAAATTATTTTAAAAACATTTGCACTAATGAGGAGCAATATCTATACAATTAAACATTTTAGAAAAGAGCATAACAAAACAAAAATATTCTATAACTTCTTAAAAGTTGTCCAGACATGAAAATTTTAAATAAAATAAAAATACAATTTTATTGATGTATTATTTTTTTTCTTTTTGTCATTTCCTAACAGTATTACTACAATTATTGTAATAATAATAAAAATCTCTGTTAATTCCAGGTTTTCAATGTTGTTTTTGCATTTGCTATATAGTCATTTAATACATATTAAAATGAAAAAGCCCTGCTGTTAGCAGGTTTTCAATGTGACCAATTTATTGCATTAATGTACAGTACAATTTTTTCTTTTTATTATTAAAATTAAATATTAAATAAAATATTTATTGCATAAGTCTGATGTATATATAGGGAACGAGATTAGCCAATGATACGAGCCAAACTAAGTTGCGACTGATCAGCTACTCTTGGCCACAGCTCTGATGAGTTTTTGTGAATACACTGATATGAATGCCCAGAAGCTGAAGCTCTTACTGGTTCTGATGCAGCTTCCCAGGCTCTGCTGGACGTCCTCCGTGATTCCCCGCACCACGCTGGCGTTTGAGGGCACGTAGGCCAGCTGCAGTTGCTGGATGCACAGTACGCCCGGCAGGTCGCTCAAAGCGAAACTGCCGTAGCGTGTTGCATTAGGGTAGTTGGTGACGGACACGTTCTGCCGCAGGATGATCAGGGTGGCTGAGAAGAGCAGAGGCAGTGCGACCTCCACCAGCATAACCAGGATCTGACGCCTCTGGAGATGGAGAGAAAGAGGAGGTCAGTGATGGATGGATGGATGGATGGATGGATGGATGGATGGATGGATGGATGGATGGATGGATGGATGGATGGATGGATGGATGGATGGATGGATGGATGGATGGATGGATGGATGGTTATGTAGATAAGGGTGAACGGATGGGTGAATGGCGGTACATAAAATAAAATAAAATAATTTAATTTAATAAAATAAAACAATTTAATTTAATAAAAAAACAATAAAATAAAATAAAATAAAAATAAATAAATAAATAAAATGTTGCCATTTTATTGACAGAATGGACAGAGGTTGAAACGAGAAAGGCCTTGGTTCAATTAAGACATTTAAGTAGCTTTTATAAACATGTCTTATAAAGAAAAACATTACTGATGTGCATCTTGAGACAAAACAATGACACTGACATATTTTAAGAGATATCAGTGCAAGTTACATTCAGTTAAAACAGCTCAAACATGCATTTTAGTCTGCTACTAAACTTGCCCCCGGTTTCACAGACAAGGCTTTAGTGTCATGTCAATGCGTCATGTGTAAGCAAGCATGAGCCCACACAGCACCCGAGGCTTGATCTGGGGCGATGAAGAACGTTAGACCTCTGATCTGGGTCAGGAAGGATATAATCTTCTATATAGGCCTATGTCTGTTCTAATAAGGCGTGAAGGGGCCAGTGTTTACTGGGGTTTCCTAGCAACAGCTGTGTGCAAACAGCCCTCTATCACAAGGGAATCGGGACGCTTCTTGCAGCACACTATGATCGAGCTCCATTGATTGTTCAGAAAGTTCAGTTCTGATACACTTCACCTGCACATGATCTTACACAAGACAGCAAATCTCCACAAGTGTGCCGAGCAAAGATCCGGCATAAGGGAAAATAATAATACACACATGAACACTCGCGCAACGATCAAAGCCATGCATCCGCGGTAAACAACTGAACAAGAAACTCTGAAATCTAATCTACGAGGACAAATATGGGAAGGAACAGAGAAGCTATTCAACAGGGCAAAAGCACCGGCGAGTTAAATCATTACAGCAAATAAGGTGAATGGGGGTAATGATTACATCTGAACACCAAGCCTTGGCTGTGCTTGTGTCTTTTTATCAGCCGCAAACTAGTTGAAACATTTCCTTGTTTCTTAATATAGACTTGCTGTAGTATACTATAAGAAACTATAATTTCTTGTTTCAAGAAACAGTCTTACAGATTTATTTTTGACAATTTTAAGACCAAACTCACACTTGTGGGCTTTAAATAATAAACTCTTTCCCCCCATCAAATTGATGGAATTTTCCGGCAATCCATGTTTTCAGTGTTATATGGTAGGGGGCGCTATGACATCTTATGAATGAGTACTGAATCTCCTGATCAAAACACATGCGAAGAAGAAGCAGAAACAAGCGATATCATATGCATGTGTAAAAATATAAAACATTATATTAAACAGCACTCAAAACTGCCTAATGTTACTGAATGAAATGTCGACCCAGGACGAGCTGTAGGACTGTAGCCATGGTTCCATTGACGTTACCCTTCAAATTGCGCAAATTGAAATAGAAAATTCTCCCACTGGAAAACACGTCAATTTCGCGAAAACTCCCATATATGGCAAAAAAGTTTAACGTTTGGACAGAAGACGAGACTAAAGGAATTACGGGAATACTGGATTCTACATCACAAAGAAACATTGGTTAATAGAAACGCCGTCATTTCGCAACAGTTTTATCGACATTTAGAAAGCATCGCAAACGTTTTGAGCAAATCTGTAACGGAAATGCAGCTTATGAAGCTTTAGGGGTGTTGATGGCCTCGATCTCCACCATCTGTGTTTTGATCATCGTTCTGAATCCCATCTGGATGAAGTCTTTGACAAAAACGTGATTTATGAAACTTAACCACATTCAAGTGTTGATAAAAAAAGAATGCATGAAGCTAGAATAAAACTTTTTATTTTTATTTTATTTTTAGCAGAGGGTCTGTTCTTTCTTTCGATCTATTGCATGTTCAGATATTCATACAACAAAATATCCTTTGGGCCATGAAACTTTTGTGAAAATAATCAAAAATGCTGGCGGTGGTTGGCAACTTTTTTTTTTTTTACGCTGGCGTGGAAAGAGTTAACCTAGGGTCATTTTTAACCCTGGGTTAACATAATCCTGGGTTATCTCGTTGCATGTTTCACGTTGTCATACTTTACCCTGAAGGATTAATTTTAGGTAGTTGATATATTTCACAATGCACATTTGTACATCCAGGGCTTCCCATTCTTATTTGCAAGATTTATTAACATCAACTGGATGAGCAGAACATGGCAAGAAGAGCATGCAACCCATTTGACCAGTGACTCGTCCATCTTCCAAAACACTCTGGCTGTTATAACTCTTCTAAAACATGCTAGGAATGCTAGGAATCATAACACAACGGGTTTATGTACCAAACACATGAATATTTAACTGGGCAAGTTTGGAGGGAGTTTATGATTGGTTGCCTAGTGCAAAACAACTTCTGTCGCAACTGAACACAACTGTCCAGAACAGCATTTTATCACAGAGTACACCTTTGACGCCGTCATTTGTGGGCTTTATAACCCAAATTTAACCGTATTGCCCAACATATTATATGCTAACGTTAAAAAGTTTGGGGTTGGTAAGATTTTTTAAAATATTTTTAAAATAAGTCTCTTCTGCTCATCAAAACGGCATTTATTTGATTAAAAAATACAGTAAAAACAGTAAAATTGTGAAATATTATTACAATTTTAAATAACTGTTTTCTATGTGAATATATTTTAAAACGTAATACGTATTCAAAGCTGAATTTTCATCATTACTCCAGTCTTCAGTGTCACATGATCCTTCAGAAATCATTTTAATATGATGATTTGATGCTCAAGAAACAATTTATTTGAAATAGAAATTATTTGTGATATTATAAATGTCTTTACTGTCACTTTTGAGCAATTTAACACATCCTTGCTGAATAAAACTAATTTACAAAAAAATCTAAAAATATCTTACTGATGCCAAACCTTTGAAAAGTAGTGTATATCACTGCCATGAAACCTTAGATCCAATATCCAGCAATAAAACAAAAGAATATCAGGACATACATTGCACTTATAAACCAAATACTCACCTGCTGAATATAGTTCTTCCACAGAAGCAATCCAAACTGCTGCAACACGGCCATTTTCAGTTTACAGAACTTCACAACCTGGACCGGGAGAAAGTGAACATCAGGTCACTGCTCAAGAAATGTAAGGAAAACCATATCAAGGCTATTCCTGGAGTTTCACTGTTTCGCAACTACATTCTGAGATAACAGAATAACTATAATATGCATGTTTTTTCCGATAAGAAACAAGAAGTTGAGACAATTAACTGCTATTTCAGTTCTGATTGCACAACAATGGCATCACGGTATTCTCCAGGGTGGAAATATATATATACAAATGAACTAAATTAATAACTTTTTTTGCTATAAAAATAAACCATCACTGAACTTACTTAAGGTGGACTATGATGCTATAATCTTCAAGATCTGCTGTACAGCCGAAACAAACTTTGCTGCATTATTTTCTTATTATAAGAAAATTATCATTATAATAATTATCATTATTATATCTCTGTAAAGCTGCCGTGAAACAATCTGTAATGTAAAAAGCGCTATATAAATAAAGGTGACTTAACTAGACAATGTGGTCCGATCAAACAAGGACTACTGTGTGAGGACATGTCATGTTGTTCAGCGCTTTAACACTAGAACTACCGGAATTCCATATATACTTATGGAATAAAGTTGTAGTTCTGTGTGTTCTTATTATCATCACACTAACCTTTAAATAACATTCTAGTAACATTAAGGAAACTGGAAATTTTTATGGTCTTGAAATGTTAGAAATCAAAAATCCTATAATGTTGAATTTTAAATCAAAATTAAGTTGAAAGAACGTTTGAGGAACATTATACATTTTAAAACACGTTCTTCTAACGTCAAGAAAACTAGACATTTTTCACGTTCCCAGAACCAACACTGAATATTTGGAGAACGTTCTTATAACTGGGAACATGTCATGTTGTTCAGCACTTTAAACTAAGATGGCCAGTTTAACCACCATATGGACACTGAGGGGAACGTCATCTCCCACATCAATCCTCAGATTAAAATATCACCCGATTTGACTTTAAATAAAATACATCTTTGCATTTAAATGTGTCAGTGATATGCATGGGACTCTTTAGTACTAGTAGTATTTAGTAAATGCTTGTCGTTATTAAACATACAGCAGGGTTAATGTTATTGACGCGGCAGTGACATCATACTGATGACACTGCTTTGGTGCCTGTCTAGTGCGTTTATTCAATTATAGTACTGTATGCTTTTATTTCCTTTCTTTCTTTCTTTGAAATAACAGCAGTCTGTTTTACACCAAACATGCATCACGCTGTTTCTCTCTCTCTCTCTCTCTCTTTGTTTTATGCATTCGATGTCTTCAGTCTGATCGTTGCGAAGATCTTGTGATTGATTCGAGAACTTGTTTATCAACCCAATTCCCACAGCATAACAAACACAATAGAAAACAGGCAGGCACGCGCACGCGCGCGCTCGTGCAAAGCTCACCTTACGCTCGTCTTATCTGTCCTGCATAGGGCTCAAATATCGGCTCTTTCAGTCGGAAAGCATTGGATTGATGGTCGCAGTCAGCTCGGCTCAGTCACGGACGAATTCCATCAGGAATTATCATTCATAAGTGCGATAATAACGAGGAAGATGAAGGTGATGACATTGCAGCGCAGCGGCCGTGCCGTGTGGACACAACAAATACGGTCACGTGACCTCGGCCAGCTGGGCGGATGCTCGCGGTCATGTGACCGTCGTGACAGACGCAAAAACGTCACCGCGCATAAAAATGAAATTGAAATTAAAATGAACAAACATTTGTCGTGTTTTTATGAATTGTTTTGGCTAATACAAATATACACACATACATACATATATAAACACATACGTGTGTGTAGCACAAGTACATCTCAGAGACGTCTATGTCTGCATTTACATCTGCAAGATGTATTTTTTAGTGTTTGCTCATCTGCAATACATCCGTAAGACGTTTCCGGTTAATTTAGAAGATGTCTTTAAGATGTTTAATATTTAGAATGTATGTAAAACTGCTTTTTCTACAATGTTTTTACACAGCAGATTAACAGATCTTTAGCAGACATCCTACAGACGTACCTGTACTATATTGTGCTGTCAAATCGATTAATCACGATTAATCTAATCTAACATTAAAATTTGTTTACATGTGTATATAATATATATTATATTTATATTCATTGTGTATGTGTCCATGTATATGTATATATATATATATATATATATATATATATATAAATATATGTATATATAAACGTACTATTATAACATTTTTGTATTGTGACTCAAATAATTGTAAAACTCAATATCCCATTAAACAATTTGCATATTCTAACTCTATTTTTATCAGTTTTAAAAACATGTAAATCATGTAGTATTTTATTTATTTATTTTATCTTTACTAGTTTACTTTTTTTTCCATTATAATTAAATAACATCTTCAATCTTTTAACAACTGTTTGACCAGCAGTTGCTCCTCATCAAACCAGTGTTAAAAAATCTTGAGGTCTGTGCTAAAGCGTGATGTTTAGAGTTAAGTTAAATCTTCAGTGCAATGAATGTGTGCAAACCACAAGTTCCCATCTATTCCCTATGAAAAAGAAACACTGTAGACATGCAAATGTAACTACTGCATTGTTTTATTGTGGTTTTCAGAATATAACAAACACATGTCTGTTTTCAAGTTCACATGACCTTTCACAGCTTCATACATTTATTTATTTACAGTTATAAACAAGGAACAATTATTTACAGTCGCAATCCTTAGTGATGTTCGACATACAGTACCAACAAGACCTGCACAAAAATAACTTAATGCTTTTAGTGTCATAACCTCAATCAGATGAACACTCACAAATATATATGTATGGTTGATTGTTCAAGCATATCAAAGATAAAACATGGAGACTCGTTCGTTACGAAGCAACATTTAGCTTTCCAGCATCGGTCATAAAAAAAGTGCTCGGTGTCTCTCGAGGTCATTACGAAAAAGCATGTCAAACGATCACATTCATCGGATCTGTCTTAAAAAAACACATAGTTCATACAGATGTGCTGTATGTTTGCAGGCTTCACAGGTCAAAACATCAGTGGCATCACAAGCAGAAAGAGAAAACGGTATGAAAATCGTTAACGTAGGAACTTTGGCAGAAGATGTGACGAACGCAAAGCAATGCGCGAATACAAAAACACCGGAGTTCGAGATAAATAATCGAGATACGTGGCGAGAAACATCCGCGTAAACAAACCAGTTCAGTTCGGACAGTGCATTAATCGGCATGAAACTTCATGGATCGAGTCGCTTTCCTCCGTAGCTGCATGTAACTTCGTAAAAAAAAAACATATTTGCACATTTGATAAACTACAATAGTCAGTTTCTGTAAACAGTCTGGTTTTAAATACTTACGAAGACGCAACACAACGTACACGAGACTTCAAAAACAGAGACAGTTCCAGTGATTTCAACACACTCATCGGCATTCATCACGTTGCTTGTCAACAGTCAGGAGCTGAAGTGAAATGCATTATGGGAAGAAAAAACCATGACCTTTGTTCTTACTTAAAAAAAGCTCCGAAACGGACGCGAACTCACGCCCGTGTCCCTCTGAGATAAAAAGCACCCGTGAACGAAAGTGCTCCTGGCGGGCGGCCAGGAAGTGATGCGTTAAGGGACAGCAGCCTCCTGTCGATCACAGGCTGAGGAAGGCCAGGTTGGCGTCGCCCTCGTCGCGCTCCGCTTCTCCTCCGCTGTGAGCCGCAGTGTTCTTCCTCTTCACCTGCCGGCGGGTCCTCGGCGCGGGCGGCAGCAGGAGACGGAAGCCGGAGAGATTCTGAGGAGAGACCAGAGACGAGGAGACGGACGGACTGGGAACGCTTTGGATGGAGGAGTAGCCCGAGCTGCGGCGGTCTGTGCAAAAGGTGCTCGATGAAGAGGATGAGGATATGTGGCGTATCCAGGGTCTGCTTCGACTGCTGGTCTCCTCCTCTTCCTCGCTGGGTTCCTCAGAGAGGTTGTCGTCGTCATCGCTGGAGAGAGCGCAACAATGTCCCTCAGCGCTCTCCGCCGGCAGCTCCATCTGCACCTCCATCACTGAGACTGGGGCAGAAAGAGAGACGGTTGCTCATCAAACATTAAATGAACGGGACTTAAACGCAAACATAATGCAATTTAAAAGAAAAATTTCCATGATGCACAAAATGAGATTGTAGGCAGAAAGTCTGAGCTCCTGCTTTCAAAACAATGAGACTACAACAATGAAATACCCAACAGATCATTTTTTACAGCATGTTTAAATTGACATTTTTTGGGGCTCAGAAAAACGAGCCGTTTCAGTGTGTGCCCTTTAAATGCAAATGAGCTGCTGCTGGACGACCCAGGGGGCGGAGCTTCATGAGCTCGCGCTCAGTCTGTTAGGACAAATTCATCTCACGGAATGATGATAATATCAGAAACTCTCAGTAACGGCGTTCATTTCGAGTCGGACAATAATGCCTACAGAGTCAGATTGCTGTATAGAGATGAAATAGGTATGGTTTAGCAGTTTAATTACGGTTATTATAACGTATTTGTCATCTGCTTGTATGTATCCATTATTTATTAACAGCCTACAAGTCTGCTGTTTCGGACCAGGTCCGAATGATGATCAAACATGTACTGATGAGTTTAATAAAGTTTATTGTACATCACACAAAAGATGAAGCGTCAGTTTTACTTCAGAAAATCACTGTAAGAGCTGAGTAAACACAGTAGCCTAAGTTATAAGAAGTGCGCAAGTGGGGGGAGCATTCCTGTGGGCGGAGGTTAGTCAAAACACGGTTCTGGTGATGTCACTAAAGGAGGAAGTAGAGGGATGTAGTCCAATCGAGCCGTTTTATGTAGTCGACTTCTGTTAAATAAAATATCTCGCTTGGCATTGAACTTTGAACATTATAATTTTACAGATATTATTTATACTCTAACAACAACATTACACACTAACTAAAGTTTGAAACATGGGATCACGTAGAACGGGACCTTTAATGAGATACTAATGAAATGTTATTATTAGAATTAACAATTTAACAACTGAATTAAATATTAACTTGTTTTAATAATTTAATTAAAAAGACTGATTTTTTAATGTAATAATTTGTCATTTTTGTCATTTAAAGGTATAGTGGAGGATCTTTCCGAATTTAGATAAGACCCGCCCTCTCCACTTTTTGAAAAGTTTGATTGATTCACCAGAATGATTGACAATTAGGAGGACCAATAGTATAGGCTATCCACCCGGAAGTAAAAAATCCTCCTTTATACCTTTAAGTATCATTGTAATCAATGAAATTTGTAACATTTTCAGTTGGGGGAGGGGGGGGGGGGGGGCATGTTTTTATGGAGTTAAAGAAATACAGGATTGGAATGACATTAGGGTCACAACTAGTTCTTTAATTAAAGTAATTGAATACACACACACACACGGATAAAAGCGTCTGCTAAATCACTGAATGTAAATGTAAATTAGGGCTGCACGATATTGAAGAAAATTGCGATATGCGATAACTCATTAAATTATGCGATATAATAATGCTTAAAGTGTGTAAAATAAACTTAAATTATCTTTAAAATATATTTAAGATTATATAACCTACAAGTGAATAATCAAATGTAAAAATAAAACACTGCTTAGTTTTCACTGTATGAATTAAATATATACTGATTCTTATTAAAGCTACAAAAGTTTGTCAGCCGAGAGCAGTGAGTGATTTTCTCTTTGCCATTTGTTCATGACCCTAGTTATTTACAAGCCATTGTGATACGCATATCGCGACATATACATTTGCGATATTTCGATATATTGTGCAGCCCTAATGTAAATAATGATCACGCTAGCTGATATATAATACAACGATGTTGTGACACTCATGTGACTCGTCCCGCATCAACGACAACTGGTTTTGTCTTAGTGTTTTAGTGTAAGATGATTCAGAATATGATGTAGTTGATATATGAGGCATCTCACCTTCTCCGTCCTTCTCGCCCTCGCTCTCGCGGTCTCCTTCGTACCCCGAGCAGGAGGTGTCGAGGCTCCAGTCCAGCATGTCTCCCAGCAGCATCTCCTCCTGGCTGGACAGCTCGGCTGTGGGAGTGGCCAGGAAACTGCCCCTGTGCGCCTGCATGC
The DNA here is from genome assembly GCF_964197995.2 of Scardinius erythrophthalmus. Classification (NCBI taxonomy): domain Eukaryota; kingdom Metazoa; phylum Chordata; class Actinopteri; order Cypriniformes; family Leuciscidae; genus Scardinius; species Scardinius erythrophthalmus. Next base: position 31,275,435 of record NC_138221.1, read on the forward strand.
TGTCCTCCCGCCTCCTGCTCGACACACAACAACAACGCATTTAAAGAGCCTGTTCTATACACACACACACACACACACACACACATCTAACAAAACATGGTCTTCAGGACACAGAAAAGTGAGAAATATAACAGGATTACAGATGCATTGGTAACAATTTTCAGCTATTTGCAGGTGTCAAAATGTCTATATGAATAGTAATGTATGACAGCTGACCTTTTCTGTTTTATTTATTAACGACATTCACACTAAAATAAAATCAGCCATAATTTTTTTTTAATTAAATTAGTATTTTTTTCTAACAGTATTTTTTACTAATATATATATATATATATATATATATATATATATATATATATATATATATATATATATATATATATATATATATATATTAGTAAAAAATGCTGTTAGAAAAAAATACTAATATTCTCTCAATATCATATATTCAATGATCAGTATATTTTTATAATAAAATAAAATATGAATAACAAGCAATATACTAATTACTGTTAAAAATATCTTGTCAATATCATAAATAGAGCCAGATACTGATCACTGAAATATTACATAATACATGTATAATATATTCCATAATATTATATGTATACATAATATACATATTACACACACACACACACACTCTGTCCTGTATATAGGATCTGTTCTTATATTTTTGAGTGTAATAGTATAAAAGATAAAATATAGAACAATGAGTTGTGTAGATGTGGTGTGTCCAATTGGTCAATGTCAACTTTCTTTATCATAGTTAATAGGATCATAGAGTTATAGCGCCCCCTAGAAACAGAAGTGAATGACAAGTATCGGTCTTGGTGCCCATGTCCTAATCATTTTTTATCCGTCAAACTTCAGGGTTAAAACACTGATATCAGGCGATACATCCTCCCTCTCTATCCTGTGTGTAGTGTTTGGTTCACACACACCTCTTGCTGTTGCTGGCGGGCGAGGACAGGAAGGTGTGCATCTCTGTGATCTGACTGCTAGCGCTGGACTCCTCCACCTGCGGCTCCACCTCTGGCACCTCCAGCACCTGACACAGCTCCTTAAAGCTCATCACCTGACACACACACACACACACACACACACTTCAGAGGACGCACTTCACATGATCAACACAACGAGAGCAGACTCTGAGACACTCACCACGTCTCTGCTTATCTGCTGGTACGCATCATCCTCGAACCTCTGCTTGACCCCTGTCAGAGACACGTGTCTGTAATCTTTGGGCACATCTTGACCGAAACTGTGAATGCAGTGAAAGAGACTGGTGAGTTTGACACAACCACAATATAATCGCAGATATCAAAGCGGTCTGCCTTTAAAGACACCATGAAGTCAAAATCATAGCATTTACTTCCTAAACAATAACATCATTATAGTAGATTAATGATGAATATTAAAAAAATATAACTAGTAATTAAATCTTGTTTTATTAAATTATACATCATTATTAGAAAGAATAATAACTAAATATAAAATACAATATTTTACTAATGAATTATAGCATAAATAGTGGTAAATATTAGAAGTAATAATATAAAAACTAATAACAAAACAATCATTTATTACAACTCATAGCAATTAATAACAACAAAATAATTCAATTACTCATAAAGATAAAAAAATATATAACGGTTATAAAATGTTTGTGTTAAATACTATATATCGTTATTAATAATAATAAATACATTCTACATTCATTTATACTGTACATACTAAAAATAATATTTATATAACTAATCTAAAAACAAACAACAGCACATAACATATAACATATATATAAAACATTCATACATTTCAACTCGTAGTAATTAATATTATAACAATAACAGCATAAAAGACGCATTCATATATTAGAAAATAACTAAATAGATAATTATTATAACTATTATAAACATAAGCATATAATGCATAATGTGCAACTAATAATGATAACATTAATAAAGATAAATATTCTTATACAAAACAATAAAATTTTATAACTAATATGGAAGCAAATAAACAAATTGTCTAACTATGTTAATAAAGATAAACACAGATAATAAATATTACATAAAATAAATTGATTACAAATATTCATTAATATAAAACACAATGAATAAACAAATATTGTAATTATGATTCTTATTCAAATATTGACACTCACATTTCATGTGACAAGCAGTTATTTTTGTAAAACAAAAACCTAAATAAATGTCGGGCCCACAACATAATCCAAAATCCTTCAAAGAAATCGCAGTTGCTAAGAAGTCTCATCCTGTGCTATCTGAAGAGAATGACAGCTGTATAAAAGTAATCGCTGGAAAACAAGTGACGCACGAGATACTCGAGCAGCAAAGCTTCAGACAAAAAGCGAAAGGCCCACAAGATGAGACAACGGATTTAGTCCAAAATCTAGTACGCATTTTAAGGCATCAAAGTCTATTCCAACCTGTAGGCAGGACAGTTACACCTTATTTAGGAAAAGTCAAAGCCCTTTAATGTGTGCTTGATTTAGAAGGCAAACCCAGAATGCATTGCGACAAGCTCAATAAAAACATTCATTGAAGACGCTAGAAGGAAATAGGAAATGTCAAAAGAAATATATCCCATTAGGAACTGAAAAGTACTGATAGAAAATAGCTTTGCATTTACAAAATGCACTATTTCACCCAATGTCTTTGTTTGCCAATTAGAGAATATTTTTAGCTTAGCAACATGCTAACACCAGCTAAACTCCTCAAGCCAAGAGGAGACGCCTCAAACGGGCAAGAGTGACAAGCACAGATAACGTGTTAACACCCGTTTGACTGCACATCACCGGCTCCATGGAAACACCACTTCTCTCGGGGTCAGAACAACCACTAAACTTCATTAGATGAAAAGCATGTAGACAATTGTGCGGATAACTGACGTGGACACTCACCACTTGACGTAGAGCGATAAAGCACAGGAGACCAGATCCTGCTTGGAGAAGCCCGTGTTTTCCTCCAGCTGGATGGGCCACACAGGAACTGTGGAGAAACGGACCGGGAAAACTTCAATAAGGCTTGTACAAGTTAGTGGAATGGTTCAGCCCAGTTCTACACTGTAAGTTTTACAGAAAAGGTGCAACACTCGCTCTAGAGGAATAAACTTGAGCTTCATCAGAAGGCGAGGGCCTTGAGAATGGCTGAAACGTTTCCTAAAGCTCAAGTTTATTCCTCTAGAATCTAGAGTGAGCGTTGCATACTCTCAAAACGAGATGAATATTAGATTTTGGTTGCAGCTCTTCTTCAGTTGGTGCAGTATTTTTATGTAAAAATTACTAAAACTTGTTAATTGGTTAACTAAGTTGTTATACTGTGAAAAAACGGTCAATGGTTTAACCGCATTATATGCAATTTTACTGTAGAATACTGTCAAATTCATGGTTTTGCCTAGGGATGCAACAATATGAACATTTTGGCCGATACGATAACTCTTTATATTTGAAAGCCGGTAACCGATATATTGGCCGATAAAATCTAAATCCAAATTTTTATATCATTTTTGAGAGCCTGGTTACAAAAACAAAAGTCTCACAATGAAAAGCCACATCCCAAACACACAATTATAATGTTCTTCTCATCATGATTTTATTACGCCAATATGAAAGACTTGCTCTGCACATTTAGGCTACTGCATTTTCCTTTTTTGAAGGGATTCCAATCATATTTCAAGCCATTTAAAACAATTTAAAAATGTTAAAAACAATTTAAAATTGATCGGCTTTAATATATCGGCCAAATTTTCTTATCAGGCTGATAACGATAACATTAAAAATGAACATATATCAGCCGATACCAATATGGTGGCCGATATATAATACATCTCTAGTTTCGCCAGTAAAAATTTGCCATTTAATTTATGATGAAAACCCGTTAAAAGACAGAAGTCCCTGTGTGACATCACATATGCTTATATTTTGTATAATTAATTGTTTCCTCTTTTTTTGTTACAAGTCAAGTAATTGTGTAAAAGTGTTCAAGTGTTTTGTTTAACATGTTCTGTTGTTTAGTTCATGTTTATTGCAGTATTTTAGTGTTGTGTGTTACCCTGGGGGTGTTTTGTGCTTGTGTGTATTTGACCCTGTGCACCATCTATATTTAACAGTATTGACTATGTTTTATGGACACTTATGATGAACATTGACTGATCATGTGGGTTTCTAGTTCTAGTTTCTAGTGGCTTCCACCTGTTTCATTGTGATGCTTATTGGTAAATTTTAAAGTAAAAAGGCAAATTTTAATACTTCAAGTACTAGGTATTTTAAAATTACATCACTGGGCATTGACAAAAAAGTCTTGATTCGATTCCATGTCAATACACAAGCTTGCAATTCAATTTCAATTCATTTGTAAATATATCAGGTACAGCACATGTATATTTTTCTCAAGGAAAAATATGTTTAGAGAAGTTTTGTTCATGCATGAACTGAAAACTGCACAGACTACAAGATCGATTAAGAAACAATATCCGTTCATCGAAATGAGAATCGATTAAAATCAAGAAATCCTTATTTTTAACTCAGCCCTATAAAACTGGAAACACTGCCACAGTATTTTTACAGTGAAACTACAGTTACCAGCGTTTTACAGTAGATGTAACGTGATATTTCTGGTGGGATGGCGGTAGTACCGTAGTTGTGCAGCGCTCTGGTGAGCAGCAGGATGGCGCTGGCGAGTCGGGCCGGCCCGGGAACGGTGAGAGGCGAGCAGAGCAGAGAGAGTTCACAGATGTATTTGAAGAGGTGAGAACTGCGTCGCTCCGCAGGGACCAGAGACAGCAGCACTTCCCCATAATCCAGCACTGTGACGGTCTGAAACACAACATTAACACAGAAATCACTTACTGCGCACAAGAGCCAGGGCTCCACGAGAAGAGCTGCTTGAACAGACCAACACACACACACACACACACACACACACACACACACACACACACACACACACACACACACACACACACACACACACAATTATAGAGAGTATCCTTGTAAGCGCAGTCAGTTATTTTTATACTACAGCTGTCAAGCGATTAAAAATGTATGATGTGTTAACTAATTGATCACATATTAAAGGTATAGCGGAGGATTTTCTTTTTCCGGGTGGGTAGTGTAAACTATTGGTCCACCTAAGTGTCAATCATTCTGGTGATATGTTTACGTAAGGCCGTCGTACGTGCTCGTCCCTTAGTTTTCGCTTTCTGCGCATGCGCACTTTCAGGTGTTTATGTGTGGTGAGCTAGAGCTCAGCCATTCATTGAAGCTCGCCGTTTCACCGGGTCCTTTGAAAATGTCTGAGGGTCGCAAGAGAAAAAGTTTGTACGAACTGTATGAGAAGAAGAGAAAGGCCTCAGAAGAGAGAAACAAGATCAGAGTGTTTTTGGGAGATTGTTTCACACGATGGCGTGCGCTGAAAACACAGGTTGGGCTTCCCACTGATGCCTCAGTCGCGAAGTTTCTACTCGACAGGTAAAGTTTGGCATGCTATTTGGTGAAAAAGTGCAAATCTTCTTTTGGAAAGTAATCTTGTATGAGTGATGCCGACAGCAACTTGTAAACAGAGCGTGCACGAGGAGAACCTCGCACACGTTTAATAGGCGTTCCCTCTCGGGAGCAGGTAGAGTGTTGCGCATGTGCATTTTTTCAAAAAGTGGAGAGGGCGGTTCTTATCTAAAATTTCGGAAAGATCCTCCGCTATACCTTTAAATATTGCTGAGAAATTACCCCCAAAAGATAGTTTCAAATCATTATTGTTGTTAAGTTAGAAAAGCATCAAAACCACATTACAAAAAGTAGCTTTAGATATAATAATAATTATTGTAATAAAAAAACCCCAGAAGCTGCATCTGAATTGGCATGTAGATATATTTACAGACTGTTCATCACAGCTCAGAGGTGGTATGAATGCATTTACACTTGAGTAAATAATGGCATGAGGTTAATGGGTTTTAAATTGGTATTAAAGGGACAGTTCACCCAAAAATTTTAATTCTGTCATAAAAGAAGATAATTTGAGAAATTAATTGTTCAAACGTAAAGCAACTTCATATTTTTAATATTTTTGCATACATTTAAAAAAAAAAAAAAAAAAGACTTTTATTATTCAAGCAATATTAATCTAAAAGCATTGGCTTTGCATATCAGTTATCGGAAACTTGAACAAGTATCAGCTGTAAAGAAGAAAATTTAAATATCAGTCAGTCAATCTCTATCTTTATCGACTCAATTAATTCGTTTTATGCTAACATGCTTCGAAGAAATCTGTATGGCACTCAAAGTATCAAATCAAATATTGAGTTTATGATATTACTATGATATTATTTGTAAAATATCTGTATATACACAAACAAACGATCAATATACAAATAAGATTGTCTATGGAATGTTACTTAAATATTTCAGATCTGGGCAAAATACTCTACACAAATAGACCAAAAATAATTATTATAAATACTGGCTTAATACAATTCATTTAAATTCTGATTTAAAAAAATAATGCATTTTTGATTAGATTGCTGGTCAATGATCAATGAAATGCATTTAAGGTCAACATTCTGCTCAATTATTTATTTATTTTTTCTTATTATCAATGCCTTCTGGAATAACCTTCGCATTGAGACGAGGTCTTAAAATGCCATCTAGACTGGTTGCTCACTCAACTTTGGCGTCGAGCTCTAAACCTCAGACACATTAATCTGAGCTGCTAGTCTATAATGAGGTTTTTGTGTGCTGGAGTGAAAGCAAACAAGAGTCCTTCAGTAACTGACCCGTATCTTCCCGTCCAGCACGGAGATGACCTCCCCCATCATGCGCACCAGGTCTTCATACTGATAGGTGTTGTCAGTGAGCCAAACCGCCTCACGGATGGTCAGGATCTCTTTACTGATGTATCTGAGTCAGAAGATTTAAAGAAAAGTGCTCAGTCTAGAATAGAGCTGCATGATTCTGGACAAACTAAGAATCAAATCTTTTTGTTTCACATAGAGATGACGATTCTCCCATTATTCGAAACAGACAACTAAACAAAATAACATGCAATTTACAAGATGATGAGACAAAATGTCAATTGCTGCACTCCATTTAAAAAATATTTAATTAGATTGTTTTTTTTGTTGATGAGAAATCGGTTTTAATGATTGATTCAATGACTCACTCAAAGACTTTACTTCATTTCATTACTTGATGAATCAATATTTTTGAACAAATGTCTTGAATGAGTAATTCAATGACTCATTCAAAGGCTTAACTCATTTTATTACTGGATGAAACAATGTTTTGGAACAAATCTCTTGAATGAATGATTCAATGGCTGTGTCAAAAATCGCTTAAAATCCCAAACCATAGTGAATGTTATCGAGTGCACTCATTCAATTCCACAATGCACTGCAATGAGTTTACAACTGATGTACACTCAACGGCTAGAGAATACCCATAATGCACTGTGATGGTCATGGGGCCAGAAGATGGCGCCCGCAGCCGAATCATCCCGCCATCTATTTTCCAATTCCTATATAATTGATTATTAAATTGTTTAGTCAAATTTATAGTTTTTACGCCAGAGTTCAAGATAGATCTTCTCAATACTACTGGAGCTGTCAGTTTGATAAGTTTCAAATGATTATTAATCAGCAAGTACAAACTATGCAAAAGCGGCTGCCCTTCCGACGCACTCAGTGTCCGAATTTACTCGTTTCCATTCGCTCTTTCAAATGGACAACATTAGTGGAGTAATGTAGGGAATATTGAATCGAGGGCGATTTCGAACACAGCTAGACTCACTCATAAAGACTTCTTGTTTCATTTACAGGATGAATACATTTTTTTACGAATCTCTTGAATGAATATTTCAATTGCAAATACGCTCGTTGTGAACGTACTCGTCAAAGGTTTAATAGACATAGTCGAATCGTTGTGATTTAGAAAAAAGATTGCGTTGGGTGGTTGAATTAACATTGCAATCTTTTAATGATTAATCGTTCAGTTCAAGAACACGATCAGCAGAGCGTCTCGTTGCTCACCGAGTGCAGATCACCATGCAGGCGATGCCCAGGAGCTGCAGCTGGGCCTTGGGTACTGAACACAGGCTCAGATAGCGGTCCACGCATCCGATGGTCACATGCAGCACTTGACTGGAGAAGTCCTTCATGGTGGTCACCTCCACCAGCCAGTCCACCAGAATATACCTGCAAAAACATACGGGTGATGAGTGTAAAACATGAAGCTGAAAAGCAAAGGACACAGGATTTGTTCAATCAGTGATTCGATTAATAAATAATATGAGAACTAAACACACTGTGGCCAACCTGACCATCATTTTATCACCAAAAAATGCTGTAATAGTGCTTCAGTAATTAGATTCAGTTGACAGTCTGCATTTGTTTAGCGATAAGTATTGAATATTTGCAATATATTCAGAGGGATTTTGCTGGAAATATAAAAGCATGCAACACTATTATTGTTATTTTAATATTTTAATATATTATTATAGTATGTATTAATACAAATTGACTTTTACATTTTAAATATTCATTTTAGTTTTAATAATTAAACTAACAAAAATGACAAACACACATTTCTATATCGCTATAACTGATTTATTTCCATTTTAGACTTCGTAATTTTACAAATTCTAAATTCTAAAAAAAAAATGTATGTTTATGTTTTAAATTAGACAAAACAAACAAATGTGACTTTCAAGCCAAGAAACAACAACTTTACAATCCCCTGATATTGCAGGTTTTCCATGACTGTATACTGTGCACCCTATAGGAATATTTTGAGATGGGCGTTTGTCCAAACCGTTGATGACGTACCTCTTAGTGGTAATGTCCTGTCCCTGCAGACTTAGCGGGTATTGCAGGGGCGACGGCCCGGAGTGGAAGAACTGGGCCACGAGTTCAGCGCAGGCCCGCGGCTCCAGACCCAGAGGGTTAGCGGTGCCACATGACTTCGCAAACGCCAGCTGGGAGATCAGAACAGACAAGTTAGATAAACATGAAACCCTCTGTGTGTGCTTGTGTGTTTAATATGGCATCACAAATGAACAGATTTTAACACAAAAAAAAAAGCATTACTCTTCATTTGAAGAGCTCCCATCCAAACCCATTTACACACATCAGAGTGGCTTTCAATCTGGCACAGCTGCTGATTATTACAAGTCAATGTCAACAATGGCAGAGAAAACCTCCAGATGAGATAACAGGAAATATGACGCATCTTTCCCAGGGTGTGCACTTCCATTATGAGCGCACTCAGAGCACTGACATTGTGAGGATGGAGGAATAATGGAGACGGGTGGTTGGTGATGACTTCAAACACCCCATCACAGTCATCATTTTCGAACAACAAAGGTCAAAAAATGAAACTAAACTGAAGGCTGAGCCATCAAAGGAAAAAAGTAAACGGACAAAAATATATTTTTTAGATATATTTTATAAAAATATTTTATGTGCAGCTTTCATTCTTTTTTTTCTCAAGTCAAGTAATTGTTTTTGTTCTCAAATGATACAAATAAAAAACTACAAATAAAAAGCACAATTTGTTATATGACAGCTGGTTAAGAAAAAAATATAGGTAGGGAAAAATTGACAAAAGCAAAAATAAAAAAAAATTCTCAACACAAAACAGCATTTGCACTACTATACCTCAATCCTTTATTTTGCATATGCCTTGGGCGGGAATTATTTAAATGGGGAATATCACTTTGTAGGCTAAAACGCAGTTACATTAGCACTTCCGGTTCCATCGTCCCGAAGACCATGGGTTTTTAAATAAGGTCTGTGGTGAACACAAGCTCAAGACAGTTTCACGTTTTATTCTACGGCATTAAAATACATCAGTATTACCCCCCACTCGTGATTTTTTTTAAGTGGTTACGTGTCTTGAAATAGGCTGTTGCTAACAAGTAGGTAAATGGGACTACAGAGGCTGTCGAGGAGATCATCGCGCTGAACAGATAAACTCAGTCCGCTTTCACAGCATCATTATGATCATAATTGTGCTCTTACAAACTCTAAAGGCCTGTTCACACCGGGACGAATTTCGCGCGCGATATTCGCCGAAGTTTAACGCCTCGTGACTAAACAAAGGGTGCCAATGTGAGTGTGCACACCGACGCGAAAAACGCCACGCGTAAAAGCGTCATTTTTTAAAAAACGCCTCGGGTTCGTTTTTTTGGTTTGACGCGCCGCGTCAAAAACTATCCGACCAATGAGATTGGCGCTTTTGCTCACGTGGAGCTTCTGAAGTTACAGTAAAACACAACTTGGGGGCGCTCAAACACAAAACGGTCTTGCCGAGCACACATACGTAACGGCGAAGAAGATATACGCCGAGTAACGTCTAAACACTGCCGGGAAGAAATAAGACGAGGAAGATGCAAGGCAAGATAAATGTAGAGCTGCTGGTCTCGTTGGTGTCGGAACATAAATAACTATATGACAAACGCGACAGCGACTACAAAAATCTTGATAAAAGAGAACTGTTATGGAGTGGTATTAAGCGCCATCTAATGTCAGGGAATGAATTTGCATGTTCACTCGGCTCATCATCAGCGAAAATCGCTTGGGTGTGAACACAAAAAACGCATTGAAAAACGCTGGCGAATAACGCGCGCCGATATTCGTCCCGGTGTGTACGGCCCTTAACTCAAACGTTCTGGGAAAATGTTTTTAGATAAAAACAGTTGTCGGAAGCTTAATGATGGTGACGTTCAAGTCGTGGGACCGTGGTGTAGTTCGTTTATGGTCTACCTTTAGCTTTTTACTTCTGGCGACTGCATTTAGGCTACAAAATTCATAAAAGTTGAGTTCATCTGTGATAATTATCTTGATGGACAAAACGTACAAGTATCAAACTTTCACAGAGATTAATAATAATCCAAAAGCCAATTGGAAAATTCTATTGGGTTTTTGTCAGGGAACCAGCGCGATGCGAACTGCAGGTTGACCTACAAAGTGACATCATACCTGCACCACTCTTATTGTGACATGGTACAAAACTCAAGACTACAATAGAGGCGTTTCAGGGAGTTCAGAAACAGTGTTACTGGTGTTGTCAAAAATATCGTTATTACGATAAATATCGATACTGAAATATCTGAACGGTACCAATACTAATTTCCCGAAGTATCGATACTAGCCGAGCTGTCACTTTCACTTCTTTCACAAGGCGCGTTGACAAACACCACACGTGCACAGACTCGTCTCATTCGCTCTGGTTAAATAGCAAAAGTGAAGTGAATGGGGCCGATCACACTTGACGCGTTTTTTGCAGTGAGAGGCGGCTATTTTCAATTGGTTTCCAGCAAGCGTTCTGCGCGCTGTTTATGCGCCTGCTGCGCCTCGCGGGCCTTCCGTTTTAGTGATGAAAGCTAGTTGCTTGAACGCCCGGAGAGTGCGATGATGAGGGTAAAATTGTGGTGCTCTCGCGGGTTACCAGGAGCTTAACGACTTCACGAACCGTAACTACCACAATGTTAACAGAAAGTAAATAAAGTTAATAAAAGGCTGATTTGATGTTTACTTGACTGACAGGACAGCTGTTTCAGTGGTTGCCTAGCAACATAAAAAATGCAGCACACTGCTCGTTCTGTGTGATGGTAAGTGCTGTGCACCTCGCGTTTTTGAACCATTAAACTAAACTGAGCTAGACAATGACATCTCTGAATTCAAGAATGAAATGCCTTTAACTGAAAAGTGAATGTTTAATATTATTATACATTACTGACTATCCTCCAATTTTATACTGTTAAGTGCTTTGACACAATCTGTATTGTTAAAAGCACTATATAAATAAAGGTGACTTGACTTCATGTCGATCCAGTGAGCATTGTTTTCGTGTGTGATGCACGCACGTTTGCGTTTAAATCTGTTAATCAAATAACGGTAATGTATTAACCAGCATTTATGCTCTTGAACAAGTGCACTACCTCAGGACATTTTTGTTCATGTAAAATATACCTCATTGTCATGTTCTAGACTTGTTATATTTAGCTTTAAATAAAAAAAACCCTTAATATTGTGGCAGTTTTTTTCTCCATGGTATCGAAAATGGTATCGAATATCGATATTTTTCAAGGTATCATATAGAAGTTAGAAATTATAGTATCGTGACAACACTAGTTACTGATATAGAGAATAACTCCCTCTGTAGTGACTTTGTAACTTTGCAGACCTTTTTCATGCTCAAACAGCAACATTACACACTAAAGAAAGCTGAACATGTAAAAAAAAAAAAAAAAGCATAAATGGTCCTCTATAATTTTCTCTTCACGTCATTTCTCCAGTCACCTGAGCTTCCCAGCATCCTTTAGCAGCGTAGTCCCTGAGTGTGCGCATGCACTGCAGATACCTGCCGGGGTCAGCGATCTGAGGACAGAAAATAAACCAGCGATCAGCACACAGCCTGCAGAGATACAGGAGTAGCGCAATCACGAGCGCTGAAGCAGCTCTTACCGACGTGCCGCGGTTCATTTCCCAGAGCAGATACGAGCTCTGCACGCTCCCGCAACGAGCCGACTCCTTCAGCATGGACGTAGCCTCCTCACGCTTCTCCTCATCCTGACACACACACACAGAGTCACAGATTGAGTTAACACCTGCCGCTCAAGGGGGTTACGGGAGAACCAGAGCGGAGCGGCACTCATTAACACAAGCGTTTCTCTGGGACATATTGACTGAGAAGCACGAATGATAAAGTCCATACACAGAAAACACCAAATAAGCAGCACCCAACTTGATAGTAATGATGAACATCCTGTGGATGTTGGAAATTAGTAACATTTCACGCTCTAGTCTTTGAGGATAAACCATTCTGTGATGCTACCAATGAGACTCCATCTTTAAAACCTGGTAGTATTGTACATCCGTTTACACAACCAATCTCAGATTAGGCGGCCATCTTTTCAAGAACAAAACCAACTCACATCAAACAGCTGGAGGACTCTAGCCAAGCAGTAATATAACATCCCTCTCCGTTCCTATACAGAACAGAAGAAAGAAAGAGACATTAGGATGTGTTTAGAACTAGATGGCATTCTGCGTCATTTCTGACAAAATATAAATCGGATAAATATGGTTACATAGATTCCGGTCAATTTTGTTGTCAAGAGAGAGGAATAAAGAAAAGAAAAAACACGATCCCATACTGACAATATTTTGAGGAAGAAAAAGAATTGTAAACCAAATGAAAATTTGGAAGAAAAAAAATATTTATCAACAATTGTGTATTTTATTAATCTACACTACCTTGTTTGGGGTCAGTATTTTTTGTTTCATGTTTTTTAATGTCTCGTGCTCATGAAGACTGGATTTATTTGATCAAAATTACAATGTGAAAATTGTATTACCAATTAAAAGAACTTTCACTTTGAATATCTTGTCAAATGTAATTTATTCCTGTGATCAAAGCTGAATTTTCAGCATCATTACTCCAGGCTTCAGTGTCACATTCAGAAATCATTCTGATATGATGATTTCAAGAAACATTTCTGATTATTATCAATGTTGAAAACAGTTGTGCTGCTTCATATTTTGTGGAAAACATGATAAAACAAATTTCAGGATTCTTTGTTGAATAAAAAGATCAAAAGAACAGCATTTATTTGAAATAGAAATAATCTTTTGTAACATACTGTAAGTATGTGTGTGATATTGAGATATGTGTATGTGCGTGTGTGTGTAATTCTCAATTCAAAATCAGATGATTTTAATAGTGAACAATATTAATAACTAAATTAATGAGAAACAAACTATGGAAAATATGATAAATAATTCTTGGAGTTTGGGTTTACAAGAACCAGCTCATTTATAAAAACAATTATTTTATTGTTAACACTTTACAATAAGGTTTCATTTGTTAACATTAGTTAATGTATTAACTAACATGAACTAATCTAAACCACAAGCAATACATTTGTACAGTATTTGTTCACATTAGTTAATAAAAATTCAAGGTTAACTCATGTAGTTAAATAATGAAACCTTATTGTTAAGTGTTACCAAAAAACTAAATACTCAGAACCCTTTTTTCAGTTCCCAATCAGAATTTGGTCTCAATAAATACCTAGTTTCACTATGTAACATATAGCCAACAATGAACTTAATTAGAACGAAAGCTTAACACTTGCATTAAGAGCTGTAACGTATAACAATCTAAGAAATGTAAGTGTGTACTGGGCCTGAAGGAGTTGAACTGTAATGGAAGTGAATGCTGGGAATGTCTCACCAGGTTGGTCTCACACTCGGCTTGGAGTTGGTCGTACACCAGAGCCTTACAGCAGCCTCCAGACATGGACCAGGGCGGGCGGATGAAGAGCCAGATGAACGGCTCGGCCAGCGGGGACCTGAGGCTCTCGGCCAGGCTGAAGTATCGAGACGCCATGCGGCCGCACAGATCGGCACGACCCTCCTCGCTGAGCGACGCTGAAGAACATTCACACGTCATTACAGCTCTGATCAGTCACTCAGACGATTACATCACTCAATCAAAAAAAGACTGTAGAAACTTACGCCCTTCATTGTACAAATACGCAATTCCTAGTTTCACAGCAGCTTCAAAGTTTCCTTTCTCCGCAGCCCTAGATATGGTCGAGGATGAGAAAATTCATTTCAAACATGGAAATATGGATATCAAACAGGAACTAGCATGCTTTGGATATCACAATTTAGGCATTACCATGAAAACAGAGCTTTGGAAAACCTGGAAATATCATGGAATTGAAAAAATATGTAGTTGAAACTCAAAAAAATTAAAACATTGTGAAAAAGTTATAATTTTGATGATTTGAGCTTATGAAAATCCCAAATTCAAAATCTCAGAAAATTTGAATATTACATGAAGTCAATAAAGGATTTTAAATACAGAAATGTCGGCCCTCTGAAAAGTATAATCATGCATATGTATATAGTTATATATACTAAATAAATATATTAGTCTCACCTTTTAATTTGAATTACTGAAATACATGAACTTTTGCACGATATTCTAATTTTTCGAGTTTCACCTGTATGTTCAGGCAAGAAATTATTCAAATTCAATAATTTCTACCGTGAATGTATCTACCTATAACATGTCCTTAAATAGTTCACAAACTGATCTGAATGAATTGTAAAGGGTTAGTTCACCCAAATATGAAAATCCTGTCATCAATTACTCACCCTTATGTCCTTTTGTTTATAATATGTGAGCGCTATATGCATGTTGTTCGCTGATCAAAGCTTATATGCGAATAAAAGCCTAAATTAAATCGGTTCATCATATAAAGCGATCGTGCCTCTTCTGAAGACTTGGATTAAACCACTCAATTCACATGGATTTATGTTATCTCTTCATGGACGTTTTGAAGCATCAGTCTTTATATGGAGAGACAGAAATCTCTCAGATTTCATTGAAAACATCTTCATTTGTGCTTCGAAGATGAACGAAAGTCTTACGGGTTTTGATCGACTTAGGAATGAGTAAATGATGAGAATCATGAATTACCAAATTCTTTAAAATACTTAACCACAAACAACTGTAAATATGGTTTATAGTATGGTAAATGTGGCAAACGTTGTTGTATATCATACCTCTCAAAGAGCCAAACGGTGTTGAGGGCCGGCCAGCGGTCTTTGAAGCTCACTCGTGCCCAGACACTTGAGTTACCATCAATAATGTCACGGAGATGAGAATGAACCTGTGGGATCACATGACATACAACATCACAAATGCACTTTCAGTTAACAGGGAATTTCTAAGGTTGCAAGTAAGGCGTCCATCTTGACGAACCGCTCTGACGGAGAGGAGATCCTCAGCGGAGAGGCGTTGGAGGACGTACAGGAGCAGCTCCTCAGGAAGAGACAGCAGCGTGACGGCAGACGCACGCTTTCGGACACGCTTCCGGACAGGGAGAGAGAAACATTTGGCACATCGACAGTGGAGCACTACAAACGGAGAATGAAGAAAATCAAGATTAAACAACAACACTGAATCACATTTTGAATATAATTGCAGGCAATCAGTGTGCGGCCAGGAACTTCTTGAAATTGCAGTTCGTCACTGTTATTCTGGCCTATCCTAGTCGATTAACTGGCCGTTTTGAGATTATTAATATCAATAACTGGGTTTGTTTGGACCATTAAAGGGTTAGTTCACCTAAAAATGAAAATTACCCCATGATTTACTCACCCTCAAGCCATCCCAGGTGTATATGACATTCCTGTAAGTTCAAAAATCTACCTACAGTTTGGTCAAATAATAGTGCACATATTCTGTTCTTAAATGTTTTAGTTTATTAACAGTCTAATACAAGTATTCATACAGGTAGGCTACATCTTATTGTATGGCATTAAACTGTATTTAATAAAGAATATCTGCATTATATTGGTCACTCTGTCAGCTAGATATGGAAACTGACCATTAAATATAAATAAACAAAAATCTTTATTGGTTGAGCACTATAAAAAGTACTTTAGTGGTAACGCTACTAGTATATGGTATAAAGACAGTAAAAGTGTGGTACTTTGAAATACACTGTGGTGCCAATATTACTATACGCATAACATGTTATATACTTGTTACACCAAGGTACTTCAAGGAATATCATATTCAAAATTGCGTTATTGGCATGCCTGTAAATACAATATCACGGTCCTACCACAGTACAAGCCCATTAAAACATGGTATTACCATGGTATTTTTGATTACTTAGAAGTTGCATTGCGAAAATATTGGTCACCATAAGAGGCTATTTACGGTTTAAACTAATTTAAAAGCTTAAACATACATTAACACAACTATAAAACACAAATTGTAACTAATAACGGTTAGTTTTGTAAGTTTGCAATGGCAGTTTTGACATGCTCACAACCAGTGGCCAGTTTTCCCTCCTTATTCATAAACCAGTTATGGGACAGAGGACAAGTGACCTATCTTTGGGAGATATTACCTCAGAGTATGTATTAAGGACAATTCAATAACACAGTTATGGATATGGGAAGAATATTTTTATTGAAGTAATGAAAGTTAATTAACTTATATAAGTTACGTTGGTTAACGGGTCAGTACGTCTCAACTTTGTAAGCATTAAAAAATATATATTCAGCTCTGATTATGATGTAATCGAAAGATAAATGTTCATCAATGTTGATAAAATATGAGCATACGCATTTACAACTCAAACATTAATTATTCGATAAGAATAATGTAGTTAACGTTACTTACCGCCCGCTTTCATTTCAAGGAAGGATTGGAGAATTCAGTTTGCAGCGATAATGCTTCACAGTGATCCGAAATTAATACTTAAATCTGTGAATATTAGACCTTAAATTAATATAATCAGTTTTACTGATTAACCTACTTAATTCTTGTTAACTAATAGTGTTGGACTGTTTAAAACACAACTCTACTCTGATCCAACCATGCAACTTCCATTAAACCCCTCCCCCGGTCGCTTAGCCACGCCTGCGCGGACAGTTTAAACATCAACTCTGGACGCTCACTGGCCAGAAGACGGATACGCCCATCATGGTCGCTGCTGCGTTCTGATTGGCTTTCGCGTAAACCTCGAAGCGCCATTGGTCCGTTTTTCTGAACGGATAAAAGGCGTCGATGTATTGGCTGAAAAGATGCTATTTCGAATTACGCGCTTGCAGTGCTGTGGAACAGGAGTGGTTTCGCTCGGAGAATTCTGGGAGATGTAGTATATCATTGTATAACATGTCAGAAGAAATGTGTATTTTTTCATATTAAACCAAATTATTTTTTAAGACTTACGTCCAAAACAACCCTCAAAACGAGCCTGTTTATTTATGCAATAAACTAAACACACTTTCAGCTAAAGCATAATACTGTCACAATTATGAAATAGTAATATACTAGGCTACATGTGTTAAATAATACATCGTATTCAAATAATTTTAATGAATCGTTTCATAACACCATTTATTTACCATTTTTAAAAACCTTTAAAAGAAAGATCCTTGATTTTTAAAATATGGTTACATATTTACCAATTACAAACATAGTAACAATTTTATCATTATAACTTAATGCATTTAATTAATATATATATATTATTTTACATAACTTTATTTGGAGTACTCCTTTATTGCACAATGCACATTTCTTAATATTAAGCCTAAAATGTGTTTTAATATCACTTTTAAGGATAGTATAATCACTGTATAAAATCAGTAAATGCAAGATATTTAAAGTGTTCCTCAATTATACGTGCAATAGTTCCACTTTATTGCACAGTCAAATACACTTAGGTAGGCTATATCTGTAGTTGGACCTCAGCATTATTTCTGGATAACTACAGTAAGTATAAAGACTTTAAGTATATCAATTTAGTACATCAAAAATACAATCGCATATTTATATTAAGTACATAACTATGTAACTATATTTGTAGTAGCCTACACTTAGCATAAAACAAATGTATTTCAAATACATGTTGGTATATTTATTTTTCACTGGGGTCTTTTTATGAAAACAAACCAAATAAATAAATGTAGATGAGATATTGATTAAAGTTTCATTATGTGAGAAGAAGGACAGGCATAAAACTAATCCCTATTGATTGTTTGGGTCAATGGTCGATAGTTCAGCAGTCATTTTACAAACATACCGACAGCAAAATGCTGCGACCTATTGTGGATTTCTTTCAGTACAGGAAAGTTAAATCATTCTCACATGTTTACCAGTGTCTGGATGGCTCTGAACGCAGGTTTCAACCACGCACTCTTAAAAATAAAGGTTCTTTATTGGTATTAATGATTCCTTTGCACTGCACAAAAGGTTCTTTATAGTGGAAAAGGGTTCTTTCGATTTTTAAAATGATGATCGCTTCACTGAAAGATTCTTTAGGGAACTTAAAATGGTTCTTCTATGGCATCGCAGTAAAAAAAAACTTTATTTTTAAGAGTGCATTGAGACTTTGTCATGAATGAGGGTTGTGTGTTCATGGTAACCGTCACAAAGCGCTGACGATTAGCTTTCATCAAGCCTGTCACGTCTGACAGAGTGATTATTAGTGGCTTTCAGCATAGACAAAGAGAACAGGAGGAAAACGCCACACATATAATGGAATGACTATTCATTTGAGTCATAATTCATGTCATTTTTGTTTGGTTATACATTATGCGTTCCTCAGTATTAACTGTTTATCAATAGGCTTGTGCATATATTGCATTATTTTAAAAGTGTAGCAATGAGCTATTGATACTAATCAACTGCATGCATGATTGAAGTGTCTATTCAAGTCATAAAAGCTTTGCATCTTGTTAAAGAAAGCATCTTGTACGCATTTGAGCCAGTAATCTAATCAAGTGACAGTGTGAAGAGCAAGAGGTGCTTTAGTCGGTCATTGAGAATTAGATTATTGGCAGCAACAAGTGATGAATATAAACAACTAACTGAGTTACAGGCGCATATAAAGCTTGCTTAGATGCTAGTGCGTACCTTTATGTGATATGATATTCATCTGTTTATTGTTTTTCTCTCGTTGAAAGTTTTTTTTTTTTTGTTTACGCAAGGTTTTGACTTCACATAAACCTTAATGAAGTTCTGAAGGTTTTTGAACTGGCACAGAGATAACAGCCTCCACTGACGGCGTAAATTACGCTTATACAAAGGAACAGAATTCTGCTTTCCAAATGACCAGCATTAAATGGGAGTGTGTGCACCTGTTGAAGAATGAAAGGGTCCATATGAGGGCTGTATTGACCATGGATGTGTTTCCAAGGCAACCTGAAACAACATTATAGTTGGAAATCCAGGTGTAGCAGATCGTGTCTCTCGGAGGATCTGGAAGATTCCAGTTGATTGTCAGTGTTTATCGGCTCTCGTCTCGTGAGCTCAGTGGAAGATATGTCAAATAAACGTGAGAAATAGCAGCGCGCTTAAAATTTGGCATAGGGTTCATACACAGAAAGCCTACTGAACTTTGTAACCATTAGAAAAATAAGTAGTGTCTAAGTATTTCTGTGTTAAACAGACTTTCAGAAATATGTTCAGTTCAAGATCAGGAACTTCAACTTTAGTAAATATAACTCTGATTATTTACACAGTTTTGAGAAAATGAACAGAATGGGAATAAATCAGCGAGGGGCTGCTTACATTAGGACGTCAACTTGAAAATAATTGATAATCAGATTTAATACGTCAAACAGGATTGACTGTTTTAAAGTCGGCGTGAAATGGAAGTTGAGCTGTCTTTTCCTTTCCTATTGTGATGTTTAAGTAAAATATTCTCGAACAAATGTAGGGCGGGGCTTGATTTTGTCCATGTGGATTTGATTGGATGGTTGTGGTTTGCTATTGGTGGATCCCATGTGAGTGACAGGTGGCTCCGCCCTCGCGCCAGTAAACACGTCATCAGAGAAGAGAAAATGCAAGAGGGAGGGAAAGTTATTTTGATTGAGATTACGAGGGCACATGAAAAGACTTGCACAGAAAAATCATTTAAACTGCAATAAAGGAGTGATTCCATAGAAATTCCAATTAAAAAAAGATTAGTCAATTTTGATTTCATGGTGACTTTAACTTGACACAAACTCAATCTAACAGCACAAACCATAACAGAATGAATCAAATCTGTTGATACTCACTGGACTTCGAACTGTCGATTTCCCTCCAAAATGATTATAATTTAAACAAAATTTATAGCAAATGACCCAATGAATTCCCAATGGAAAAAATCAAGTATTGCCCTACATTTTTTCTTGTTGGAGAAGCTACAATAGTGTCACAATAGGGGAGAAAAGACTATCGCAACTTCCGTTTTATACCGACTATTTCATTACGATTCAAATGCATTTCCATCAGTTTGTTTACCAGTTCTAACCCTTTTAAAGATACAAATGCTGTATTTCCATTGCATTGCATCAGCATGTTCATGAGAGTCTTTGTGTTTATTTACTCAATGGTGCCAAATTCTCTTTCTAATTGCATATTTTAGTAATCATGGATACAGCTGGTTATTTTAAACTCACTGAACCCTATTAGTCCAAATATTTGTCTTGGTGAAACAGGAAAACGGATCATCCTTATTTATTTTGACATTCCTGCCGTGCAGTTCTCCCTGTGTGAGCTGAATCTGAGGATAATTGAAGGACCCCAAGCAGGCAATTTTCCAGGAAACTCTCACTGCTTAATTGGTGGATAAATGCAGTGGAACATCTGGTAGAGTTCACCCTGCCATTTGATGCAACAGTCAATTTAGCACCTCCATTTACCCTACTCAAGTTTTCCTCACAGGGATAATTCACCCCCCTCTCGGGAAAAGACTGTCTGATGGCACAAAATGGGACGTCTAAAAGCCATGCAAGGACTTCTTTGAAAGATTATATCAAACTGCAGTTTGCCTCTGTGCATTGTGCGTTCTGGGACAGCGATGTTAAGTGCGAGACATTTTTAGCAGCTTTAGCATAATCATTAATGAAATTATCACATGCACATCCCCTCTTCAGCTTTGGAAACATGGACTGTTTGCTATATTAAGTAGGATATGGTGTATTTTTAGTTGTGCTTGTGAAAAAAAAAATCCCAATGACTGACATTTAAGAAGGGACCAGAGCTATATCTAGAGTAGAGAGTACTTTTTTTCCATTTTTTACAGATTTGTGTGATGCATATATAAAATAAATAAATCTAAATAAAAGTTTTGGGTGCATAATATACTTAATAATAGTATAGACTGCAAACCGAATGCAGACTCTTTTGACTTTGGTCAGTGAGCAACAACCTAACTACCCAAAACATCCCAAAAACACCAACACCATAGCAAAAAAAAACACCCTAACAGCATATAGCAACCATTTAGAAACACCATAGCAACACCTTGACAAGCAGCAAAACGCCCTAGCATAGATTAGACACAACCTAGAAACCACATATCAATACCCTTGAAACCACCCAGAAAACCCAAGCAGCCAAACAAAACCTCCTAACAGCATAAAAACCTGGAAACACCCAAGCAACACCCTGGCAAGCAGCCAGACATCCAAGTGATGTCCTAGTAACCACCCAAAATATAGAAACAGCATATAAACAACAAAAAACACCCTAGCAACACCCTGGCAAGCAGCCAAACACCCTAGTGATACCCTCAATCCAGAATATAGAAACAACAAAAACAACAAATGCCCTGGCAACCACTCAGAAAACCATAGCAACAACAAAAAACACCCTAGCAACACCCTAATGATGCCCTAGCCACCAGCCACAACATAGAAACAGCATTAGAAATAGCAAAACCCTAGCAACATAGCAATGCCCTGGCAACCACCCAGAAAACCATAGCAACAACAACAACAAAAAACACCCTGGTTAGCTGCTAAATACCCTAATGATGCCCTAGCCACCACAGACACGCATTGAAACAACATAGCATCGCAATGCCCTGGCAACCACACAGAAAACCCTCGCAACAACAAAAAACACCCTAGTAACACCCTGGCTAGCAGAAAAACACCCTAATGATGCCATAGCAGCCACCCAAAATATAGAGACAACATAGACACAACATAGAAACAATGACTGCATGGCATCCACACAGAAAACACTAGCAACCAAACAAAACCTACTTACGGTATATCAACCATCTTAGAAACAATCTTGCAAGCAGCCAAACACCCTAGTGATGCCCTAGCAACCACCCAGAACATAGAAACAACAAAACCACATTGTAATGCCCTGGCAACCACCAAGAAAACCCAAGAAACAAAACAAAAAAAACACCCTAACAGCATAGTAACCACATAGAAACACCCTGGAAAGCAGCCAAACACCCTAGTGATGCCCTAGCAACCACCCAGAATATAAAAACAGGATAGAAATAACCTAGAAACCACATAGCAATGCCCTGGCAACCACCCAGAAAACCATGGCAACTAAACAAAATATCCTAGCATTATAGCCAGAGCCGGTTCTAGACATTAGGAGGCCCTAGGCAAAATTCATGTTGGAGGCCCCCCACCCCCAATAAAAAAACACTTGAAACAAATATGATTCCTAACCTTTTTATTTATACAACATTTAATTTTAAAAGCAGTATATTTTTACTTACACAGTACATAAGTTTGGACACATTACTATTTTTAATGTTTTTGAAAGAAGTCTCTTATGCTCATCAAGCCTGGATTTATTTGATCAAAAAAACAGAAAAATAATAAAGTGAAATATTATTAAAATTTAAAATAATGGTTTTCTATTTTACTATACTTTATATTTCTGTGATGCAAAGCTGAATTTAGTGCCACGTGATCATTCTGATTTATTATCAAATGTTAGAAATGGTGCTTAATATTTATTTTATAACCTGTGATACTTTTTTTCAGGATTTTTGATTATTAAAGAGTTGTTTTAAAAAAGTCTTCACTATCACTTTTTATATATTTAACACATATATATTTTTTTCTGTATTTTTGATCAAATAAATGCAGGCTTGTAGAGCATAATAATAAACTTCTTTCAAAAACATTAAAAATAGTAATGGGTCCAGACTTTTACCGGTACTGTACATATTAATCAAACTTTATCTACGGTAATCTCTTTTTTGTTTAATGAAGATGTTATTGTTGTTGTTGTTATTTTGCTGTTTTATTCAATTTATTCACAGTTCCAGAATCCCACTTCAGTAGATGAGCATAAGTGCTTTTATATTGCATTGCTACCTTAAATATGCTATACACAAATCAAGTGGAAGAGAAAGACACGATCGCTACTGAGCAGAAAAAAAATATATAAAGTGAAATTATTGGCGTAATGTCAGGAATCTAATCATCAGCAGAATTTAGAAGATAGACCCATATATATGAGATCCTTTAGACTATTTGAAACATTTCAAAATGTTGTAGTGTGTTGGCTTTTTAACTTAGAATACAGACGTCTTGTCTTTTAATTTTGTAGCTTTTTTACTAGTCAGCTCCCGACGCGATGTTATTCATTGTACGCGCAAATTCAAAGCGTCGCGTCTGGGCACGTTAATGACGCTCGCGCTCTTTTAAACTCGTAATAAAGCGGTGAATGATTTTTCCAGAAATGACGCTGATCTACAGTACAAGTTTATATTTAGAATACATTGCAATCACTCCAAAATAGATGACGACAACTCTCACACCTGCATTATGAGCTGTGCTTCTTTGTGTGCTTATTAGGCTTTAGCCTCGCAGCATCTGATGGATGCGTTCGTTACACATACTTTCAGAAGCCGGCACACATTAATTGGTTTAACTGCAGTAATGTAACAGTCTATGGTTAAGATAAACATCGTCACTATTTATAGTGAATTAATAAATATTGAAATAAATTGTAGATAGGACATTTGTACTTTTTTTTTTTTTTTTTTTGTCCCTCTGTCTGGGCCCCATCCCGCCAATCGGGCCCTAGGCACGTGCCTAGTTTGCCTTTGCGTTAATCCGGCTCTGATTATAGCAACCACAGAGTAACACCCTAGATACTGCATATCATCGCCCTGGTAACCACCCACAACAAACTATCATGGTAAATTTAAAGATGAAGTTATTTACATTCTTTGGCCAATAAAAACAGTATATTGGCCAGTAAAATAAAACGCCATTTTTTTTCATCCTTGTATTTTACTGCCACTTGGAGAAAAAGACGCTTGAGGGAATACTCTAAAAACATTTTTTTTTTAGAAAAGAAACGGAAAGCAGAAAGCTTTGCCTTTTATCACTACTCAATTAACAACTTAAAGTTCAACGAAACGTGACCTATTTTTAAGCCACCCACTTTTCTCAGCGCTCAGAGAGGAAGCAGGCGTGCTGAAGTTGCGCTGAATCCGTGTGCATGTGAAAAGGCAGGAAAGGGAGCTGGTGTAATTGATCGGAGAGTTCAGTGGAGCGGGAGGGGTCACCGCCGGCCGGCTCTAAAGTCAAGACTGGGTGGAACGGGGAGGAAAAGCTTCACTGCCAGGATTCCTGTAATCTAGCCTGACCATCACA
Organism: Scardinius erythrophthalmus; assembly: GCF_964197995.2. Lineage (NCBI taxonomy): Eukaryota > Metazoa > Chordata > Actinopteri > Cypriniformes > Leuciscidae > Scardinius > Scardinius erythrophthalmus. The sequence continues at coordinate 31,300,407 of NC_138221.1, forward strand.
CGCCCAGAGTCGCCTCCTGTGGCCTTTTCCCCTTTTCCCTAAATCAACCTGTTTCCTGCTCAAACATTCACACGCTAACTAGAGTTTAGAGTCTCTGGTGGAAGGGCACGGACGTTTCACACGGCACGCTCGGCTTGTGGGAAATTACCTGTGGTTAGGTAGTGCCTGAGCACATTTGAGAAGTGGAAAGCGAGGACATGGAAAGAAAGTGCTCGGGTTGTTAATGGATTTCTCATACGGAAGAAGTGCAGAGTAAGAACAGCACTATATTGATCCTGAACAAAAGCTGCTTGTTACGCTGACTATCCTATTCGCTTATTTCACGCTAATCGCACTTTTGGAATTTCTCCAAGGCTGAGATTGGAGAAGTGAGAGCAAAAATCAGCTAGTTAACCATATAATAACCAGCAATTACACATTGTTGTGTACAAAATATGTGATGAGGAATAACTCAAATGCGTGGGCCAAAAGGATTGGATTTGATAATTTAGATCAATTCACATTTATTTAGCACTTTTCACAATACACAATCGTTTCAAAGCAGCTTTACAGAAAAGGCATGCTTCTACATTTCAGTTTAGAGTAATCTGGTAGCAGATGTGTCTAAGTACAAGTTATGTCCATATGTCCAGAAATGTACAGTTCTGCAAATCATGCTGTTAGCTAACATTGTCTATCCATTTAGGCAGAAACAATGATCTCATTAAAGCTATTACAAGTTGTGATCATAATGATTATAATATATAGAAAATCTGGCAGTTGTGTATGTTGATTCAGACTCTGCATCATCTGTTGCCGTCACTATCAGGAAGGCTATTCCAGAGTTTAGGAGCCAAATGAGAAAACACTCTCCCTCTTTTTGTGGACTTTAGTGGATACTACCAGAAGCCCCGAGTTTTGTGATCTTAAAGAACACGATGGATTGTAAGGCGATAGAAGATTAAATACACAGGAGCTAAACCAATTAGGGCCTTATAGATCAGCAGCAATACTTTGTAATTAATACAGAACTTAATAGGTAGCCAGTGTAGAGATGATAAAATTGGTGCTATATGATCATATTTTCTTGATCTAGTAAGAACTCTGCCTTTTGGACTAATTGTAGCTTGTTTATTGAGGATGCAGGACAACCGGCTAGTAATGCATTACAGTAATCTAGTCCAGAGGTCATGAAAGCATGAACTAGCTTTTCAGCATCAGAAACAGAGAGCATGTGTTTTTGTAACATATGAAATGTGATTTTCGACAAGTTGCTGTCTAACATAACTCCCAGGTCTTTTACTGTAGAGATTGAAGTAACAGTACAGTTTTGGTCCACCTCAGTCTTATCTGAATAAAATAGAAGAAAATGACTGGTCATCCAATATTTTATATCTTTAACACACTCTGTAAACTTGGATAATTTAAAGATCTGGTCATGATGAAATATATAACCGAGTATCATTAGCATAGTGGAAACTTATTCCCTGTTTTCTTATAATATTACCAAGTGGCATATATTGAAAATAGCAGAGGGCCTAACACAGATCCTTGTGGCACTCCATAATTTACTGACGTTAAAAACTGGTAACCGTCTGATAGGTATGATCTAAACCACTTTAATGCCTGTCCCTGAATACCAATCTAATTTTGTTGTCGATCTAAGAGTATTTTTGATCTGTAATGTTTTTAGCGAGACAAACTGTCTTTCCACGTGATCCTAAAGACCTCTAAATGAGTTTTCCATTTGCACTCTAGATTGCGAGTTTCTCTCTTGAGAGCAAGAGTTATACTGTTGAACCATGGCGCAGTACTTTTCTCTCTGAAAGACCTTTTTTAATCTGAATGGTACAATTTCTAATGTACTAGTGCCCATACAGCCAGGCATTTCATCAAGTTTTTCATTTTTATAATCAAGTTCATAATTAAAAAAAAAAAAAAGAATAATATAATCCTACAGTATATGAGATTTTCCATCGCATTATGCTTCCAGTAGGTGGAGTCTCTTGACTGAAGCCCTTCAGCTGACTTGAGGGATTATTCGGTACATGCTTTCGGATTTACAAATTGAGATTGTTTTTCCATTGGCCATGGCTGTGACGTCCAAATCAATTATCTCTGATTTAACACTTCTTGTCTGAGATGCCTGCAGAAACCCAGAAAGATTTCTGTCTGTTGATTGGTGCTAAACTCGACAGCAGTGCGTTTAGGTTGGTCAAACATCTTCATATGGAAAAAAGATGTCAGCTACAATAATGTAAGCTTGTAAAAGCATCAAAAGCGTCAGTATTATTTCCTCATGAAAAGCGGACGCCAACTGCCAAACAAAAACAAATTTCAAAGCTCAAATTTCATTAAGATTTTTCAAATACATGAGCACACATGCAGAGAGAGAGAGAGAGAGAGAGAGAGAGAGAGAGAGAGAGAGAGAGAGAGAGAGAGAGAGAGCAGGCAGCCTTTAAAGAGAAAATCCCTGTGGTCACTTTCTGTTCGTCTCTCTGAAGATATTTATAGATCTGCTCGCAGGGACCATGCATGGTTCCATATAGATTTACTAGAATCAAAAGCCAGAGGGTGAAGCTATAACAATTTGTTCACAAAAACATCCCTCAGGGTTGAACATCCAGGCACGTCATTTCATTTTTCTTCTTCAACTACTTTAAATCTGTAACTTAAGCTAGATAGATAGATAGATAGATAGATAGATAGATAGATAGATAGATAGATAGATAGATAGATAGATAGATAGATAGATAGATAGATAGATAGATAGATAGATAGATAGATAGATAGATAGATAGATAGATAGATAGATAGATAGATAGATAGATAGATAGATAGATAGATAGATAGATAAAATGACACGGTGATAAACTATTTCACATAACAGTTCTTTAATAGAATTTTTCAAAAGTCTTTTTAATATGAATATAAATGTAAAAATATAAATAACTAATATTTACATCACATAGTTTGACACAGAATACAGATTTTGGCATTTGTTGCCTCCAGCTTAAGAGAAAAAGCATTCTGGAGAATGCAAGGGTGGCGAAAACACGCTCTCAGAACTAGAGAGGTAGATTTACTCTTTCTCATTCCAGAAATATGAAACAGTAGAACAGTTATTCATTCAAGACTCACTCATTCACAACAACTTTGCCACTTTCAACATGAAACAAGAGCAAGTTTAAAGAACAAAACCGCATGGACAGGGTTGTGTTTCTCGTAAGCCTTAGTAGATCGTAGAACAATTGCCACCAATGGTCTCTACGATCAACTTAACTCACAATGCTTTTGAGAAACGCAGCCTAGGTTAGTACATTGGGGGTACAGATGTGGATTTAAGTACAACAGAAGACTGTAAGGCGATAAACGAAGCTAAGTATATATACTTAATATATGGTCCCAATATGTTTGATTGTGCATTCCACACATAGCCGTGACATTCTGCTCACGTCTCTTCCATGAAATTGCACAACCCTGTAAATGTGTTCACCCTCTATAAACCTCCCTCCTCTCCAGCTCTTTTAAAAGGGCTGAAGAAAATCTGAAAACTGGAGGAAATCATGCGAACAACTACTTCCAGATATGTATGGAAACGATCGCATAGGAAGGCCAAAAATCTGTATTATAAAAAAAGAGAACATTCTACGTTTGAGTATATTTTCAGATATCAAAACACAAACTGCACAGCTCTTGTTTCAGCGCTTTTGCAAAATGATGTTTTAAAGATGATCAGATATTTTTCCTGAAAAACAAAGCAAAAAAAGATATTTCTTTCTTTATGGGGGGATTATTTCTTTCTTTTTTGGGGGGATCTTGATTTGATCATGTATACCGCTATCTTGGATTACTGGCTTTCCATGATACAATCAGACGCTCCATTAGGGTCAGTCACAGATATCATCTCATCTGGTCCTTTTCCCACTTACACACCAACTTCATCCCTGATTAAGCCTGATTCTAGTCTGCTTTTTCCCGTGCTGCAGTTAAGAGCATTGTGAACAGTGTTTAAAATGCGGTCGGAAACTCCATTCGCTGCTTTTAGCACGCTGTAGAAAAACACAAGAAGGCAATATATTTTTGTGAAGGGACAAAAACCACATTATGGTGTGAAGCTAGTAAAAATGCTAAAGGAGGCAAAGGCAGCTTTAAAGCACGTACATCGGTCAACAAAAAGGCACTGTGTTTATCCCTAGCCATGTGGTCAGACGTCACTGTTAAAAATCAATCCCATCTGGACGTGCCCCAAGTGCAACCGCTGAGTTGCATGCCATGCGCACACATTTAGTCCAAAAACGTATGTTTCTAGTTACAATAAGCTTAGCCTCAAACTTGCGTCTATTTAAATCACAAACGAGATCTCGTTCATATCTCAAAATGTCTTTAGTGATGAGATTAAACGGAGGGCAAATGGAGAAAAAGACCCAGCAATCTCACGTGTTTTCTCAATAATGTCTCAAACTGTGCTCAGATTTGCCATTAAAAGTCAGAGTTCCCAATATGAACACAAATCGTTTTCATGCAAGAGCAAGTTACTTCAGATATCCAGTTTAATTTTATAGCTCTAGACTCCTACTGTATGTGAACAATTGTCTCAATTTGTGTCTATTTTTATTTCTCTAAAGCTTTTATTTCTCCAAGGTTGATACTTAAACACGACTGAGTAATTCATTAAATCTCCTGAGCTATGAAAGAGTGATCAATCTTCCTCTGGGCTCAAACAAGTCCGAGCTTGTGCTAATAGCCAAATGCTTCAAAAACTGCCTTTTTCCAAGCACTCAAGGTTGTTAATCCTCTCTCTTTCTCGATTTCTTTTCTTTCTCTTATGCACAAGCATTCTCAAATCCACTCCTCAACATGGTCAAAACATCTCAATCGATGCACCTTCTGTGAAAGGAAAAGGGTATTAACCTCTGAATTGGTATGGATTTCTGTCCGTCTCCAAATGTTATTCTTCACACAGAGTTTTCCCATGATTTATAGGACTTTTGAAGGCTAAACTCTTTCCAAAAAGGAAAATTCTGTCATCATTTACTCACCCTCATGTTGTTCCAAATCGGTATGACTTTCCATCTGCTGTGGAACATAAAAGAAGATATTTTGAGAAATGTGTCAGTGTTTTTTTTGTTTTGTTCTTACAAAAGAAGTGTTGTTTTGGACCCCACTGAGTTTCAAAAAATCTTCTTTTGTCTTCCACAGAAAGAAAAAAAAGTATGTCATACAGGTTTGGAAGGACACGAGGGTGAGTGAATGGTGAAAGAATATTCATTTTTAATTCATTATCTGTTACCCACAATGTGCCAAATGATCAAGGCAGAGTAAATAAGCGGTATTCCCATTGTGAAAACGGATGTAAGCTCCAGCCTTTGTGGGCTCTGACCAGGTCAAGGTGACGACATATTTATGCGTGTTGTTTTTGGGAGTGAGGAGAACATGATAAAAAAGCTGAGTTTGAGTTTTAAAGCTGGCACTGGAAGAGGAAAAGAGAGACCGAGGGGTGAAACAGAGCTAAGGTACTGTACCATGCTAAGTCCTAACGCTTGCTCAAGGCACTGGAACAATAACAAAAACTTTACACACACTTTTCGTGTACCCTTGTGGCATCTTTTTTTCCCCCCTAATAATACTGCACATCTGTCTGACAGGAAATTAATTTTCTATTCAGGCTATCTCAGAACAAAAGGGCCTTAGGCTTGCTTGCCTTTCTCTGAACCGTGTCGTTATAAAATTCCTCTGCGGTTGTTTTTCCGAATACCGACTATATGAGGTCCATGAAGAGTCCTGAATTTGCCAGATAGAATCACACACACACACATACACATACACAATCCAATGCAAAATTCCTTCAACACATTGTACACTGTGTAAAAACCCAATAAATCAATCTCAGATCTTTATGTCCTTAATATCAATTGCTGCACCCTTGTCCTAAATCATTAGCGGCTACGACTGACAGAGGGCTGACAGCGAAAGAGGCCGAGCAGGTGTCTTGTCTCTCTAGTAGTCCATCCTGCACACATATTCCACACACACACACACACACACACAGAGACGGACGGACGCATTCTCGACCTCTCCGGTCCGCGTTCTCTTCCTATCCTGATCCGCAGCTGCCGGTTCTAGCCAGCAGACGCAGGTTCAAGTTCCACTCCGTGAAAAAGCTTACGCATTGCTACGGTGTCACTGGACGGGCGAATGACGTGCGACGGTGACGGAGGTGAACTCCTCTTTCGACGCGGTGTCCGGTTGCCACCGCTGGCCCACTTCTCCGCTCATCACAGGAATGCAGGAGACTGACAGCGGCGTTGACGGCAGCAGTGGCTCCAGGAATGGCTCGCAGTTAGTGTTAAGTGTCCTGTGTGTGTGTGTGTGTGTGCATACGGGGATGTGCGTCCTCTTCCAGGGTTGTTTTGATACCAGACACCTGCTGAGCAACGGTAAACTGTGTGCGTGACTCCGGTGAACCTTCATGCCTCCGGCCTTTTCCATGGGATACTCTGAGAGGGCCTGTCCTCGGCCACCTGAGCGGACAAGAATCTTGTTAAAAATAAAAAGAAAGGTCTATTTTCCCCGTCACTGTTTTCGGATGCTCTCACAGGGGGCACTGTTCAGAGCTGAAAGAACCTCCTTCCTTCTTTTTCCTGCGCTTCTTCTTATGGGCCGTCCAGCAAGCGGTCGCCATCAGCACCAGGATCAGCCCCGCGATCAGCAGGAACACGGACACCACCTTGGTCTGCGGGAGATCGTTATACGTGTACGTCACCCCGGTCCCGGCAACTCCAATCACCAACGAGATGATCCCGAAGGGAAAGATGCAGCGGTACCAGGACTTCTCCATCCCTCCCGTGGCTTGCGAGAGCCTTTCTAGGGACGAAAGGACCTCGGGGACTTTGGGTCCTCCTTCTTGTGACTGTCCCTCCAGGGTTGGGGCTGTTGTTGTCTGCGGCTGGCAGGTGAAGTGCCCAGGGGTGCATCCCATCTTAAAGCCAGGATGCAGGAAACACAACAACAACAAGGATGCGCTCAAGAGAGGAAACGCAATTTATGGATGTGAAGATCCTCTCACAACGTCTGTGTGTTTGTCAGTGGCACGGTGCTCTGCCTCTCGAGCCCCGCAGCAGCACGTTGAACACACGCGCAGACAGAATGAGCACTGCTATATATGAGGCCAGAAGGAGGGGCGGAGTCAAGCGGCAGCCCGGAGAATCTGATTGGCTGCAGCTGCACTCTGACGTAACATGCCATAGTATGAGACTGGGCAGCGGAGAGCAAACAGGAAGGAGGAGGGGGAGGAGGGGTGGAGTTAACCATTCCAGCACCGTTCACTAAAATCCACCCACTCCTTCTCCATTCTCTTGCTGCGACTTGCTTGTAAGAGAACGAGTGCATGGAGGGGATGACAGTGTAATTGGATGGGAATGGGACTATTTAAGTGCTCATTTAATAAGGAGATTATTTTACACAGAAATGCAGCCTGACAGCATGGCAAAACGCACGCCGGCTAATATCTGATGGATTCAGAGACTCCGTTCACGCACGTTCTGCTGCGCACCCACGCACTTTTGGCCTCCCACGCCGCACTAACACAAAACACTGCCAAATGCTTGATGGGGGGGCCCTGAACGGATGTCCATTTTTAATCCTACCGAGTCTATTCCCTGTCACGGATTGTGCACTGGAGGAAGAATCAATTTGAGTGAGGGAGTGGGAGAGATCGCATGCGTCCATGGCAATGCCAGTGCAATTTATCAACCAGTCTCGTCTCTCACGTGAATTAATTTTGGCCATGAACAGGGAGGCAATGCGGACAGACAATGAGCTGTGAAGATTCGTGCTTTGTGCTTGCGACGACAACAATGGGAGACCCGCACCAGTCACACACCTCTTTTTGGGTAATTTGCATTGGTAAAAAAAAAAATCGATCTGATTTTTATGTCCCTAATACCACATCCTAACCAGAACATTTCCAAGGGGAATTAATTTGTCGGTCCACATTAAAAGCTGAGATTCAGCACATCATGGTACAAACAGCTAATCAGAAATTACTTAAGCAGGATTTTGGATTCACTGTGGGTGCCAATACACGACTCCACAGAAATCAAAACCAACTGAAAATATTCTAGTTATCAAATGGAACATGGAAATGCATCACAAATGCATTATTTCTTTTATCTCATTGTGCCTGGTTAGTTTTCCTGTCACTCAAACTGACAAGCTTGATACTGTTTGAGCTCCAGTAACCGGGGTGCGCAAAATTCAGAATTGGCTCCCTTTTATCAAATGAGTTGGGTTTTGAACCGAATTGGATACAACACACAAGAAGTAACTCTGGAGTTTGTGGAGTTCAAATTGGAATGACAGGAAGAGGAATTTACTAAATTCAAGGAAATGAAGGGTTCTTCCACCCTGGTCGACAAAGGTTAATTCTTTCTTTCTTTCTTTCTTTCTTTCTTTCTATTTTGAATTCCAATTCTACATTCTGTTTGCTATTCCCTTCATTCAAATTCAGGAATTTATTCGGAAATTAGAAGGCAACCCTGACAGGAACGAGCAATAGCACGCAACGTATACATTACCATATTATATTCCCACATGCTGTGCATTGTGTCTAAAAAAAACCCACCTTATTGATCAAATGACATTTAAAGGATCAAACTCTGATCACCATTTCTGTTTTACTCAGACATGACTGATGCCGTCCACCGCAAAACCCCTTCCTTATGGCATCAACTGAGGACAACAAATCCTGAAAAGCCCCAAATGACCACTTATCAAATACACTCGAGATGAGTTCACTAAATAAGGAATGGATCCAAGCCTCTCTTCTATACACAACCAAATATTATGTCTAATAAGACTCTGACATTCGTAATAAGTGGTTCCGCTCGGTTTATCCCACTGAGTGAGGTGAAATCGAAGGAGGAGCATAAACACAGAGTTAACTGATGTCTGGTGACTCAGCCACACGCCAGCACTGACATACTGAGGGAGAAAACAAGACGTAGGAGAGAAAGAGAGAGACGGGGTGGGAAAGATGGATAATATAGAGAGGGGGTGGCGAATGAGTTAGACCGCCGAAGGATCGCATTAAATAATGCTTTGCTCCTCTTAGATTGTGGCATGCTGTTCATTTACTGCTATGATAATATTGTTGGTTTATGTTGTAAGATGTTTTGGATAAAAGGGCCATGTAAATGTACGACATACAATCACTTCAGCTCATCAATAAGTTGTTTAATATAACTCATCAATTTACAGTAATATACTCACTGTCTTTTTACGTCACATCTTAGGACAGTCGCAATCGAGTCCTGTGCCAGTGTCAGATACTGAGGCCTCGAGCAAAACCATAAGGTCCTCCACCTAAAAGTACAATTCAGAAACTTTAAAGCTCAATTAACAAACTTACATCATGAATAATTAATGCAGGTTCACTAAAATACAACCTAACCTCCCATTTAGTTGTTTGCTAGCTAAGCGTATGTACTGTTAATGTATTTCCAGTGCATTTTTACAAACATCTTCTTTGTTAATCAACAGTATGCAATCTATATATATATATATATATATATATATATATATATATATATATATATATATATATATATATATATATATATATATATATATATATATATATATATTGTGTATTCCTGCAATAGCATCTTCTACATTTGTCCACAAGATCCACTGAAGAGACACAAAAGCCTTTTGAACGTGTGCCAGTGACAATTTAACGATAACAAATTGAATGTGTGCCAAAGTGACAATGACATTTAAAGATTTATTTCTTTGGGTGGACATGTATTTTTAGGATTACTAAATGCTGCTTCACAGCTCCTTTCACACAAGTATTGCTTTTCCAAAGAAGGCTTGATGATATTCCTAGGAAGCTAGAGATGAATGTTATTACTGGACTTACAGGGTAATGTTTCTGTAAACCTGAGAATTCGTGCTCCGACATTTCAATGATCCTAAATAGCTCACACGGAACCTTTTCCCTCCTGACATCACTATTTCTTCTGTTCATTATTATTCCTTCCTTTCTCAAAGCATTGTACAATGAGGAAGACCCCCGGGGGCTGCGCTGAATGAAGACTCGTGTGAATGAGTAAGCAGCTGGAAAAACTGCAGGGAGAAAAAAAGATTTTATTGACATGGTTTGTGCAAGAAATGAGCCCTTTAAAGCTGTTGGAGAAGCAAATGTAACGCAGGCCGAATGTTTTAAAGTCAAGAGCAGATAAGCCCTTCACACTGCAATATGCCACATGGGTTCAAGAGCTGAATCTGATGCATTTGTAATACTTTTGGCAAATAAGCTTCAAATAATATTCTTCACAGAAGGCAGCCAAGCTGTCAAATGGGAACAAATTCTGTCATTGTGTATTCGTCCACATGGCGTTTCAAATCTGCATGATATCTGGATGAATGTCTAAGCTGATCTTTTCCATTCAACAAAGTCATGAAGCAAAAAGGCACACCAATAAAAGTCCATAGTGATGGACAGAAGTATTTTAAGTAAGTGTTGAATTATTTTGTATAATAATTGTAATAAATTACAATTATATTTTCTGTATCACTACAAAAATACTTCAAGTCCAGTGCATGTGACTTGTAGGTGAAAGTCACATCTAAATGAACCACTACTTTCACTACTTTTTAGAAAAGACATGTGGCAACATCATTGGTCTTCGCTTATTTCATGAGCAATCGTCAGTGACGTCATTCTCTTTCATTGTATGAGGAAAAAAAGCAGGAGGTTCTCCGCCCGCCTGACATTTCCTTTTGTGTTTCATGGAAGAATGGAAGATGGTGAGTAAATGTTAACAGTTTGAGTGAACTTAAAGGGAAAGTTCACCTAATTTTTTTAACTCTGTCATCACCCTCAAGTTGTTCCAAACCTTTATGAATTTCTTTCTTCTGCTGAACACAAAAGAAGATATTTCTATGAAGAAATATGTCAGTAACCAAACAGTTGATGGACCCCGTTGACTTCCATAGAATTTTAATTTTTTTCATCTGATGGAAGTCAATTGTTATTCTTCAAAATATCTTCTTTTGTCTTCAGCAGAAGAAAGAAAGAAACTTTAAATAAAATAAAATGTAAAAAAAAAAATCAACTTTTTTCAGCTACAACATTTTTCATTTTCATTTAGATTACCTTGATATACTAAAATAAATAAAACTGAAAATAAAAAAATTATAAAAACGATAGATATATTTAAAAAAACTAATAAAAATAACAAAAAACAACAAAATTACTAAAACTAACATTAAAGTGAAAGCAGAAAATATAAAACAAAAACTAATTCAAACTTGTAACAAAAATAAAACAGTATCTCAGTGATACTAACATAACACTGGCTACAATGAAGCGATGACTACCAATTGGTGATTGGCTCTTATTTTGAAGGCGGGACTTCCTTTACTAGAGATGCCATATTGCACATTGTAGTTTCTCCTGATTTAAAGTAAAACCAGTGCACCGTCTTAGTATATACAATCTTCAGGTGCGTCCCAATTTGCATACTATTCAGTGACACTTTGTTTAAAAAAATAGTGAGTAGTGTACACACTGAAAATGAAAATGGGTGTGCAATGTTGGATTAAAAAAATAACCTTATAAAGTTCATACTCTAGACGGTAGAGTACATAGTAAGTGCATAGAGTATAATGCGTAATTTGGGACACAACTTTTGATTGGACTCATTGATTCCTATATCGTTTCATGTTAGCACCAAAATAAGGCATAAAAACACACCTTGCGTACAATATTTGGTAACTTAAAAACTTCTGCAACCATCTTGGATTTATGTTCACAGAGATGCATTCTGGGAATGGTTTCTCTGTGAAGGATACATGAAAGCTGAGGCGCCATCTTAAAGTCGGCATGAAACAGAGGATGTGAGAGTCTTCTCTTCCCTATTGAGGCGTATATCTGAGTGAAACGGCCTCTCAAACAAGGGCAAATGTTGGGCGGGGCTTGGTTTTGTTGAAGGGAATTGATTGGATGGATGTGGTTTGCTATTGGTTGATCTCATGTGAGTGACAGTTTGCCCCGCCCTCACGCCAGTTAAACACATCATCAGAGAAAAGAAGAGATGTCGCTGCAAGAGAGAGTGGAAGTTATGAGGGCACGGATAAATAATTTATAATAAATACCGCAATATCCAATGAAAAAAAGAGACAAGGTGTCATGATGGCTTTAAAAGTGTCGTCACAAAGTCACAAAGTGAACGTGTCCTGGTTGAACTCATCTGTTGTTTTTCTCCTTTTTTGTCTTTCTTTTCCCCACGATGGAAGCATCAGTCCCTTGAACGCGTTCCCGTGTGAGTCAGTGACATCAGCGTGGAGTGGGCGTGGGCTGGAGGAGGACGCCCACCCGTGAACCCAGCGCCACCTGTCTCCCAGTCTGGAACAGCTTGAGCCTCCTGTCTGTGGGCCACCGTCCCCCAACGGGCCCCATGGAACCTCTCAAACACTCATTTTCACATGCTCAGCATGAATCTGACATAAATAAACCTATTTAGCACTCTAAAAATGAGGTTTAGGACTGTTTGTTGTGCATAAATGAATATCCCAAGCAAGAATACTTACCGCAGGCGATCCTCGTGGTGAGTTGCACGTATCATGACCGGAACGAGGCATGTTCGATTTATTAATCCTATGATCTATTGATCGTCTCAGTAGGTTGGCGGCGGTGCCCGTGACAGCTTTGTGCTCCTCGAGCTGTGTGAAAACCATGTGGGACTCTAAAAGTGAGATGAAATCAATGAGAAGTATACCTTCTTTGTTCTCCACTTCTGGTGACTAAGAGGTTTGAACAGTCAGAGATTAACTAACAATCATCCCAATCAATTACACAAACCACTGGCATGTTTTGACATTTAATCAACTTACCGGGTGGAAAAGTACTCGCTGTGACTAATGCACTGCATCTCTTCTGGCACCATTTCATAAATATATTGCTATTCTTTTGGAGAACTATGCTGCGTCCCAGTTCGCATAATATCCATTCTATGTATTATTCAAAATTAGACTTAGTAGTTGCTACCCAAATGACGCACTATTCACAGTAAAACAAAAAAAGAAGCTGCCTTAAAAAAGTACAATCAAGTTGGAAGTTTAAGTCATTTCACCTTCATCTTGTTTCTTATAAAAAAGTTGAAAATTACTTATTTTGATGAGTTAAAGTAATGTAAAAACATATGTTGTCATAACTTATTGATCTTTTTTTTTTAGTGTACACTATGTACTTATACACTACTTATGTACTCAACCATGTAATGTATGAATTTTATAAGGTTATTTTGTCATTCAAAATAACCGGTTTGAATCCAAAGTGTAGATCCATGCAACTGTAATGGCTAATACTGCCCACAACCCATTGCCCGTTGGACGAGGATTTGATTAGAACTACAAGCATGAATAAAAAGTGTTAAAAACTACAAACATGGCAGACGTGTGAGTCTGACGGTTGAGTAGAGAGGATGAAGGGGATTTAGTGATTAATTATCAGTATCTAATCTGACGAAAATATATTTATCAAATGTTATTTCATCTGCAGCAGCATTGTGAACTTTTGTAAAGATACGTTTAGGCATTAACTTTTAAATGCATCAGGTAACACTTTACAATTATTTATTCATTATTTAACATTAGTTAAGGCCCTTGCACACTGAGTCCGAAATTATCGCATGCGTTTTTTCGCTTTCGTGATTCGGTGGCTCTGGATTGTCAAAACCATTCAAAATGCTTGCTACGGATGCGAAAAACGCAGAAAATCGAACCTGATTAGTTTTTTTTTTAGGTTTTTTTTGACAATTTTTTAAATGAGATGGGTGCCATCTGGTGGATACACTGAGCATTTTTATCACGCAATAGCACATTTTTACCACTAGATGGATTTACAGCTTTCTGTAGAAAGGCTTGCGAATTCTAGTGATTTTTGCACATATTTGCCCATTTTTTTTCAGGTTGTTGATTTTAAAATATAATAACAGATTCACAAAGACTATTTTTGTTTGTTTGTTTTATACAAAAAATGTGTTTTCATATTTTTGACAATTTCCCATTCATTTCCTATGGGGGTCATTTTTGACCAAAGAGCAGAAGTGTGACGACCACTTGGCATGCTTGGATCATGACCTGAATATTTTTTGTGTGTTCACATACCTAATACCATAAAAGTCACCTAGTTTCGTAACATTCCGAAGAAGCTGTAATTTTTTAAAATTCTAAATAGATTTATGTAATCTGAATTTATTAGTGTGTATGTGTATAAAAGTGTGTTTGTGTGTGTGTGTGTGTGTGTGTGGATGTGTCTGTTTTGCACTCTTGATGTTTTATAGATTAACCCCTTCACTGTTGTGTGCTTTTTTTCTGGATCGTGGCTGATTTGTAGATTGTACGCACAAAAAAACTCTGTATTTTCACATTTTTGCCAATTTCCCATTCATTTCCTATGGCGGACCACTTGGTCCCGAAGACCTTGAGTGTGTCTATTTTTTTTTACAACCACTTAGACTATTCAAATCCTGTCACCAATTTTTTTGGGTGTACATATACCAAGTACCAACAAAGTCACCAAATTTCGGACCATTCCGATGAAGCTATGATTTTATACATTTTTTTTATTTAAACATTTTGGGACCATTTGGTCCGAAGAACACCAGAGGGTTAAATGTGTTAACTAACATAACAATGAGCAATACATTTGTTACAGTATTTATTAATCTTTGTTAATGTTAGTTAATAAAAATACAGCTGATCATTGTTTGTTCATGTACTTCACAGTGCATTAACTGTTAACATATCCAACCTTTTATTTTAACGTAACGTACTAATGACATAGGATTAGTAAATGTTGAAATTAACATTAACTAAGAATAATAAATGCTGAAGAAGTATTGTTTATTCTTAGTTCATGTTAACTAAGGTAGTTAACTTATGTTAACCAATGAACCTAACTTAACGAATCAATGTGCGACTACATTTCTCTCCGAAACGATAGGAAATTAAATTAAATTGAATGTTGAGGATTTGAACTGTTACAAGATGATTGACAGGGCAATTTAAACGGTGACAGGATGACGCAAGAAACTACGTGACAGACGCAGTAATGATGAAGTACGTCCCAAAGCATGCATACTCTTCTGCTGCACACTCAAAAATGTACTTTTCTTCACAGAAATAGTACATAATTTTAGGGCATAGTATAAGTAGGTGAACTGGGATGCATCACAAGTCACCACCACGGGTTTAAGAGGGCACTTGGCTTCATTTTATTTATTATATTTAACTTGATCCTTTGACTTTGTTCAGAAAGGCAGCAAAAATGTTATTTTATTGGCTGTATCGGACTTAGTTGGTACTCTGAAAAGCAAAACGAACAAAAATACTGAAATAAAATGCTGAAATACAATAAATGGAATGTGATTTTTACAAACATCTCAAAATAAAAGTCTCAAAATAAAATACTAGGTAACACTTTAGTCTAGGGTTCAATTTTACTATGGACAAGTTGCTTATTAGCATGCATATGACTAGGATATTGGCTGTTTATTAGTACTAATAAAGCACATTTTAATGCCTTATTCTACATGACCATATTCTACATCCCTTAATCCACCCAATACCTAAACTTAACAGCCTTACTAACTATTAATAAGCAGTGATTAGGTGTTTATTGAGGCAAAAGTTGTTGTTAGTTAGTAAATAGAGAGAACTGGACCCTAATCTAAAGTGTGACCACATACTACAATAAAATAAAAAAATACATGGAATCTGATTCTTACAGACATCTATATGTGCTTTGAGCTCACATTAAACATGTTTTTAAAAATACATTTCAGTCTTTTTTTCTTGTCATTTTGAGGCTTAATGTGATTCTGAGGTAATTCACAAAGAGCGGAAGTGGCATTCATTATGTTTTGAAACGTAAAATCAAATATGATCTTTAGGACTGACAAGATTTCAAACAAAATTGTCAAATATACTATTACTAATTACTATAACAACTACTAATTGGAAAACGTACTTGACTAGTGGACCTTTAAAGGAATAGACCTGGTACAATAGAAGGACACATCTACAATAACATTCACTCTTACAATGTGGACATCTATGTGTAAGAGACACTGCACCGATAAACATTAAAATACACAAAAATGCCACAAAATCTAAAATAAAAACAATCTGATTGTCTTACAAATGTCTATATCTGCTTCGAAGTCACATTTTGCAGATTTTTAGAAACATGTTTAAGTAGGTTTTTTTTGTCATTTAGGACATAGCATGATTCTAATGTTATACAATTAGAGCAGCAGTGGCATTCGTTACATTTTGAATGGTGAATGAGTAAATCATTTCTGACACATCATATAACAGCACCGCTGTGAGACGTCACGACGGACATGAACATAAGCAAAATTTGGGGGTTTTGCTCTCGTCTTTCCACAATAACAGCCGCTCTCATAGTCACTATGGCAACTGGTGTAGATACAGATATTGACCGCACTGTCTGAAGCAACAGAGGCAGTTTCTTTTATTACCTGCAAAATTACAGTCAGACCTACAGATCATATTTGATTGGTTGCATTGTGATTGAAGCCTTTGAACCAGTCAGTTAAAGGGACAGCACTGCTGTGTTACTTTCAACTTCGAATGTCTGAATTTCCTACTAAAAAAATGCAATGAAACAACACTTAAAGTCAAATGAAAAGAATTTTGAATGAATGCTGCAAAAGTGTTTTGTTTTTTCCATTAACTGTAATAAAAACTCTTCTAAAATATTCAATATGATCAACACACCGCCTGAAGGTAAGCATCAGAATCTTAGCAATGTTGCCAAGTCGGTGCTGTTCTTTTAACTGTTTATTTATCAATGAATACTGAAAAAAGTATCACAGGCTGCAAAAAATATTAAGCAGCACAACTGTCTCCAACATTATCAATATCAAATCATTATATCAGAATGATTTCTGAAGGATCACGTGACACTGAAGACTGGAGTAATGATGCTAAAAATTCAGCTTTGATCGCAGGAATAAATTACATTTTAAAGTATATTAAAATAGAAATGTTCACAATATTACTGTTATATATATATATATATATGATCAAATAAATGTTTCCAAAACAATGTTTCCATTACATAGACACAAATAAAAAAAAGGTGATTTAGACACTTTATAGATCGAAAAACACACATTTTTGAATGGACGATGGGGCTCGGGAATGTCTAGACATCCATTATAAGTGCATTACCTGCAAAATGTTCCTCCACAATCATTGTTTTCTTTTATAAACTGAGGGATGAGTCTAAATTACTTTCAGCCCTAACAGACGTCATGCCACAGATGCTGTCAATAAAGGCTCTGGAAGACGTTCAGGACAGCATTCAGGACACATCACCCTCTGCTGGCAAAACACAACACCACAGGCCTCACGAGAACGCACGGTATTAGTGTTCAAAACATGCCGGTGGTTTGGCACGTTAAGGCTCACAGTAATGAATTCAAACAGGAAGAACTCCTCAGAGAGCCAAATAAACTTCTGCCGCACAGTGATAGACGATAATATATGCGGGATGGAGGAGTATGACATGAAATCCTGACTCATGGATCATGAGAGCCTTCAGCTGGAAGCTTTATTCGTGTTTCTTAACAGCAGCTGCACTCGCTCATCACGTCTCCAGTCATGTGACTGATTACAAAAAGCACTTTGTTTGACATCCGAGGCAAACGCACAACAGCGAACACGCTGAAACGCAAGCAGTTTCTCTCAGAATAAGAGATCTGGAGAACGGTTTTGTGTGGAATACTTTCCAGCTGTGCTTTGTAGAATTCAGTGAACTAACCCTGAAATACAATCTTGTTTTTGCTCAATCTCACTCCGAATCCAAAACCAGTGACGGGAACTGAACGCCTCCCTCCGCCAGAAGCGAGTAGAGACCACGCAGAGCCACGGCACTGGGTCGCTCGACACCGGAACGAGCATCCCAGAAAGACACAAGGTTATCGGACGTCGCCTAAAAACAGAGAAAACACGTGCTTAGTACAAGACAGGTTTGTTTCAAAGCAGCTTTACAGTGACAAACAATCAGTTCTGCTGTAAAGAGGCTCTAAAAAGACAATGTTATTCAGCTGAAATCAGTTCAACGTTGATTCAGTTCAATAACCGTGTAAAGTTCATCAATTATTATGAAATGAGTTCAATTCAGATATAAAGCAGCTCTACAGAAAACAATAGTGTCGATATTTAACAATACGATGCCTTATAAGACACCTTTTTTCGGCCAAATGAAGAAAAAGGGTCTCTCTTGAATATAAGAAGGCGAGATATCAAAATGATTTGAAACCTTCTGAAGACGAATGTCCTGCTGAAGTTGTTCTACTCTGAGCCTTCGGCGTTCCAGCTCTCTGAGTTCAGTCTCACTGGTGTAGGACAGGATGGGCGGCAGACAGGAACGATCGGAGTCACCCCATTCACCTCTCCTCCGGATGGGACACAAAGCTCCAGAGCTCCTCTTATCCCACCTCTCCCAGTCTGAGAAACACAAGGCAGTTTTGCACTGGATTTAGATCTACGTCCAGGTTATCAACCCATATAATCCAGATCAAGCTGTGTGAACGGGATAGTGAACTGAATTCACAACTGAACAGCAAAAACCTGTGATAATATCATTTCTTAATAACATTCTAATGATGCCAAATGCAATTGGTATAAGGTAAAACATTGAAAATGAGCAAGCGTCAACATTACATTAATTGCTTTCCCAAGAAGCGAGAACATGGGAACTCTGGTACATGGATCCCTTCAGAGTTGGGGGATTTCTAATGGGTTGTGGCTGATGAATTTTCAAAATGATAAACCATGTGTGAGGCTTGTTGATGGGTTACCCGTTAAATCCAGAGGGAGCACTTCAAACTTCATGAGAAAAAAGATAAGAGCTAACAACATTGAGAAAGGGCAAAACATTGAAAATGAGCAAGCGTCGACATTACATTAATTGCTTTCCAAAGAAGCAAGAACATGGGAACTCTGGTACATGGATCCCTTCAGAGTTGGGGGATTTCTATGGGGTTGTGGCTGATAAAGTTTCAAAATGATGAACCATGTGTGAGGCTTGTTGATGTGTTGCCCGTTAAATCCAGAGGGAGCACTTCAAACTTCATGAGAAAAAAGATAACAGCTAACAACATTGAGAAAGGGAATGGGAGCTTCGACTTTAAAGAAAGTTTTTGATCACTGCAAATACCATGTGAACACTGTTGTGTTCATGAGAAGAAATGTACATTGTTATGTAATGACGTAATGTGTGTTAGAACAGAAATGAAAAGAGAAACGAAGATGGATGAAGTTTGCTAGTCCTGTCTCGTGTGCTTCTTTGCATATAAAGTAGACCGGGGCTAGTTGTCACAAAAAACTACAATTACACAAACGTCTGGTTTCTCTAGCACTGGTTTTGTATGTTGGTTTTAAACGCCAGAATGTTCTTAAATTAAAATGTGTGTTTACACTTAAGTAAAATTACAATATAACCATATTTTGTAATATCTGTCTGTTTTATTGTTTACAAAAAAAACAATAAAAACACACTGACATATTCAATCAAGAGTCAACTTAACGTCTTCTATGATTTGAAGAATTGTTCATAAATGTCAAGTAGGGTCAAGTTTTTGCATGTGCCAAATAAAATAATTAAATAAATAATATTATAATTAAAACATTTACAAATAGTTTAATATAATAATTCATTATAATTTAATATCAACATTATAATTTATATTAATAAGAAAATAAAAATAAATACATATAGTTCAAATATTCCAATAAATATTCAAAATTCTAACAAATTTTATCAGAAATATTTTATTAATTGTAGTTTCAGTTGGTAAAAACAATGGTTTCATATTTCTGTATGTCACCTTTTGCTGTTTCATGAATTGTTTTGTTCTTCATAATTGTTTAACACTATTTTGGCCATTAAATAGCCAACATTTGTGACAGTTTACCTTATGATGCATTATAGGGGCATGTTGTCACAAAAGGTCAGCGTGCGTTAAATGAACTGTATCTTTTCCCTGAGCCGTAAAATTAAATATTTTACATTTATTTTGTAAATTGACATTATCAATTAAGCAGGGGCTTTTATTCAACGTGTCTTACAAATGAGTAACAACACAAGAAACAAACTCTGCTCATGAACCCTGACCTGAAAATGACACAAAAAGCTTGGGCAACTGGAGAGAGATTGTGAAGTACCTTTCTTCTGCTGATCAGCACATGTAAGAAGATCTGCCGCCATTCTCTCCAAACCCTCCAGCATCCGCAAGGACTCATATTCTCTCTCATGCGACGTCCCTGTGACACACACAAACACATTTCTCTTGATCTCTATCTACTCCAAATGAGCTGCCCGCCTGTGAAACATCCTGTGACTCAGAGGAATAAAGACTAGATGACAGTGTTTTCCTTGGACAGATTCTTATTGTCCAGATGCTCATTTCTCAGCCCCCTTCTTCCTCCCACACACGTCTGTCTTCCTGCAGCCCTCCATCTTTCTGCCCTACCTGAGTCTGAGTGTGTGAAGCAGTGCGTCAGGTCAAGACAACGCTGTGAAAGCACGTCCAGCTCTGCCGTGTTATCAGCAGGACATCTGGAAGGCCATTCGGATGGAAACTGATACAGCAGCAGGTCAAGAACACACAACAACAACATCATATTTGACCATAACAGAAGAAAGGGAGAGAAAAAGATGACAGAGTTTTACGTTAATCCCTCAAAGCTTCATTTTTAAATGGTCGAATTAAATATGCCATCTATCCTGACGAGGCCTTTTGAACAAATAGCAAGTAGAAAAGAGTGGTGAAGGGATGACGTATTTTTCTAGGCCAAAACCCAGAAACAGAAACTTCCGGTTCCATTGTCCCGAAGTCAATGGGATTTTTGAATGTGTTTTTGGTTAAATGCTTGAAAAAAGGTCTGTGGTGTGTTCAACATATTTTCACCCTCCTGTGATTTTTTTTTTACTTGTCTTGTAAAAGGCGGTTGCTAACAAGTGGCTAAATGGGACTACAGAGGTTGTCGGAGACATTAAAGGTAGGGTAGGCAATTTTCGGAGCAGCTAGCTTTGAAAGCATGCCTTCAGAGCTTCTACAAAGACACACCTCCTTCAAAACACACGAACGCCTACAATAGGGAGCAAACAAAAGCGTCATAAGAGACGCCGTTAAACTAACCTCATGTCTCAAAGCACATTACATTAAAATAATAATGAACATAAACAACTTACAGAGCTCTTACTTGTACCACCTGACTGCTGCAGATTCATTTCAGGATTGATAGTGTTGACAATGAAATGCATAATTCGAGTCACATGAACAGCTCAGAGTGCAATGTCCCGCAACATGAGCTCATTATTTTGGTTCAGGAGGAACTGTAAAAGAAGGCTGCTGTTTCGGTTGCGCTGCTCTGTGACCAGGGTTGGGGAGTGACGGAATACATGTAACGGCGTTATGTAATCAGGATACAAAAATCCAGTAACTGTAATCCGTTACAGTTACGTCAAAAAACGTAGTAATCAGATTATAGTTACATTTTGAAAAAAGGGGGAACACTTTCAGGATTACAATGGTTTAATTTAAAACTAAATAAATAAGTATTTTGGCATAATAACACTATTTAAGCGCTGCTTGATTATACAGTAGTTCCTGGTTCTGTTGCCAGTAATGACTCACGTGTGCCACGCGCTGGTGCATGCGCAAATAACAGCTTTCTACAATCTCCTCAGACGCAGATTGAATCACTGCTGCTAGTAGAAACGATGCTGCCTGCGGGTAAAATCGCTTTTATACTTTTATACTATATCGCTTTTAATCGCATGAATACTTTTTTTAGGAAGTAATTTGTAACTGTAACGGAATACATTTTTAAAGTAACCCTCCCAAGCCTGTCTGTGACTGACGTCTGTCTAACTCTGCATAGCATGAAACGCACTGATGACGTGTGATGTCTGCGCGAGCAGGTGCGCGGAGGTATGGAAATACATACGTTGACAGGCAAGTAGGTTATCCCTCAAAGCTTCATAAAATGTTTGTCCAAACATTGCATTCAGTCCGAATGCAATGATTGGATGAACATTTTATGGTCCTACGCCATACAGATGATATACTGTATATACATGCATTGTTTGCTTTCACAGCCTCGTTGTGTTTATAATTGCGCTCTTGCAAACTATTATGACTCGAACTTTCAGTGAAAATGTTTTTAAGCAAAGACTGAAAGACAATGATGTGACGTTGAAGTCATGCGACCGTGGTGTAGTTCGTTTATAGCGTTTAGCTTTTGACTTCTACCGACTTTATTTACACTTCAAAAATTCATAAAAGTTGTGTTCATTTGTGAAGATTTTCACATTGAACAAAACATGTAAGAAACAGAGTTTTGTTGATCACAGAGCTTATTTTCTGCAACAATCCAAAAGCCAATGGAAAAATCCTATTGTTTTTTTTTAGGGAACCAGGGTGGCCTACAAAAACACGTCATCCCTGCACCACTCTATAGTGTGCAGTTTAGTCCTAGATCAGGATTAAAACCCACCAACAGGAGACACGATGATTGCATGGATGCATTGATAATGTCTGATCATATGCAACAGGTCAGAAGTGACAGGATTGATCTGAAGGATACAGTTGCCCGCAGTCTCTCCGTAAACTGAGTTCTCTCTGGTTCTGGCTTTGATTGCTGGGTTAACACTTTTTTCCACAATCTGAAAGAACACTCACAGTCTCACACTTAAAAAAAAAACTTTTTTTTTCCCCCACAATAATAATTGTGATTTAATATTTTGCATATATTCATTTATTATCATTTGATATAAAGAAATATTCTGGGTTGACTTCAAGTAAATCTTTTTTAAGGAAAAATCTTGGTTAAAGTAATGCATGTGCAATGGAAGTCAAAGGAGCAAGGTGTTTACATGAAGCACTTCTTAAAAATGTGTTACTTGAGTTATTATGATGCTTTCTAAATTATAATTTGGCTCTATAACTACTGTTATATGCAGTTATTAGTCACTCACTGATGATATTTATGTGTTCGGATGTTTCACTGTGTAAAAGGATCAGTTCTCTTTGTGTGTATTGTGTGAAATGTACAAGATTTACCTGCTTTAAATCTTCATATTATATGATGTTTCACAGACAAGGTTAGCAAGAGATTTTTCTTACACTAGTCTCATGTTAACATGTCTAATGCTTAAGTCTTGTTGCTTTACTTTCACAACATTATGTTAAGGTTTACTGCATTGCTCTGTTTACTTCCATTGTACTGTGGTATGGTTTAAAAAAAATGAGTCATTCAAATCAATATTATGCCACAAATACTGCTGATAGTGCTTAGCTTGTATTGAACCCAAAATATTTAAAAGACAATATTAGACTGACCGGATCTGTTTTGTTCTTTGTGCTCGCCAGACTGGTAACAAAGGAGACGATATCCTACAGCAACAAAGACAAGCCATTAAAGCTACATTTGATGGAACAAATATTTTATATATATATTATATAATAGCCTACATATACAATACCATTCAAACTCTCGCCAGAGGAGAACTGGCCCCCGACTGAGCCCGGGTTCTCCCAAGGTTTTTTTTTTTCTCCATTAGGTCACCTGATGGAGTTTTTCGGTTCCTTGCCACTGTTGCCTTTGGCTTGCTCAGTTGGGGATATTTGGGGATATTTAATTGAATTAATCAATCAACGATACTATTGATCAGCATTACCGAACGTAGACGTTCCACTAGAAACAAACATTGATGTATTGTTCTAATTTATTACTGTGAAGCTGCTTTGATACAACCTGTGTTGTGAAAAGCGCTATATAAATAAACTTGACTTGACTTGACTTGACTTTTGGGGTAGGTAGGATTTTAAAGTTTTTGAAAGAAGTCGCTTCTGCTCACCAAGACTGCATTTATTTGATGAAAAATACAGTAAAAACAGTAATAATGTGAAATATTACTAAAATTTTTATCATATGTTTTCTATTTGAATATATAGGAAAATGTAATTGATTCCTGTGATCAAAGCTGAATTTTCAGCATCATTACTCCAGTCGTCAGTGTCGCATGATCCTTCAGAAATCATTCTAATATGATGATTTGATGCTCAAGAAACATTTTTGATTATTATCAATGTTGAAAACAGTTAGCTTCTTAATAGTGGAAACTGATACATTTCAGGATTCTTTGATGAATAGAACGTTTTTAAAAATAGAAA
This sequence comes from Scardinius erythrophthalmus, assembly GCF_964197995.2. Taxonomy (NCBI): domain Eukaryota; kingdom Metazoa; phylum Chordata; class Actinopteri; order Cypriniformes; family Leuciscidae; genus Scardinius; species Scardinius erythrophthalmus. Next base: position 31,324,673 of record NC_138221.1, read on the forward strand.
TCTTTTGTAACATTATAACTGTCTATTCTGTCACTTTTGATAAATTTAATGCGTCCTTTCTGAATAAAAGTAATAATTTCTTAATTTCATTCATACTGACCCCAAACTTTTGAAAGGTAGTGTACATATTCGATTAAAGATATATTTCATATTTGGCCGCAACAAAGATGAATATCTGATCACATACATACCATTGTGCATTCTGCATATTTCCTGTTGTGAACTTCCCATCTTGGCAGGACACTGATGGGGAAGACTCTTCAGCATTTGTGGCTTTGACACACATCTTCTGCTGGGATGCTGGGATCACTGGAGCGCTCTTCGGGAATGATGGCCTTCCTTTGAACACTGGATGACCATTTGGTCCCTTCCGAAGCAGAACGGCCCCGTGGGTCACATTCACCCTGGATGCTCCTATGGGATGACTGGGCTTTTTGCTCGTCTCTGAAGGGGGGAAAGATTTCATTGGTTTCCTTTTATCTTCTTCTTTAACAGTAACATTTGTTTTGCTCTCATTGGGCTGTTTTCTTCGTTTGCTGTCAGAGTGAAGTTCTTTATGAGCCTCAGATGTGCTGCGGATTTTCAGTGCTTTTTTTAAAACCTGCTCCAACAATTCAATTTCTGTTTTTTCTTCAGCTGGAATATCTGTTTTAGAAAGCAGAGACAAAGATATATTGCGTAATATATAACATGGGATTATATGACAAATAAAGACAGATAAATAAATGATTTTCCTCTGACCATCTTTAGTAGCGATGGCTGTGGCAGTTTCCAGTTCACTGGCTTCTGTCACGCGTGTTCTCCTGCACAAATATGACATAATTGAACTTTTTACACCCTCTATTTCAAGACAGGTAGGGTATATTGGGGTTAAAGGCGCACCGGGGTAAAAGTCGCCTTTGATTTTTATTTTCGTCTAAACCACCAGATGGCACAAAAAAAAGCACTTTCCAAAACATCTGCTTTTCAAGATGCACGTGGAAATTTGTCTGATCCTTGACGTGAACAACGCAGAAGCGCAAAGTTGATTCTGCGCTAATTTAATCTAATATTTGATGTTTTTAAAAATGTTGTAGATTTAAGGAGCAAATGAGAATCTCTAAAATTATTGAATATATTTGAAGACAAAGGAATGGTTAATGAGTTTCAGGTTTGTTCAAGCTAATTAAAGCAACAGTTTTTCAATAACGGAAGAATATGTGAAAGTATGGTATTTGGGGTAAAAGGAACAATAATTAACATGATAATAAAGAGTTGGCTGACTTTTCCATTTGTTGACATGACATGGTTAGATTCAGATGGTAAAAATCATAGATTAAGTTGGGTGTCCACCAAACCATCATATTAAAAAAATATGATATTAATCATTTCACATAATAAAATATAATTTATAGTTACTAACGTAAATCTATATAAAATGATTATGGGATCTCCTTCAATGCTTTCGGGAATCTTTTCCCGAAAGGCCCTCCTCACCATCTCATACATTTATATTTTTCTGCAATCACACACTACGGGAGAAGTGAAAAGCACATTTTTCTTAAGGTGTGCCTTTAGCCCCTTGGTTCCCTATGCCATAACAACAAGAAGCACCAGTTAAAGGGACAGTTCACCCAAAATTCTGTCATCATTTACTCAACATCAAGTTGTTCCAAACCTGTAGTCAATGGGGTCCAAAGTCAATGGGGTCCATCAACTGTTCGGTTACAAACATTATTTAAAACATATTCTTTTGTGATCAACAGAAGAAAGAAATTCATACAGGTTTGGAACAACATGAGGATGAGTAAATGATGACAGAATTTTCTTTTTTTTTGGTGAACTATCCCTTTAAATACCTTACATTGAGCGCAATATCTCCTTGCACTGCCTGATGTTTTCAGTGAGTCTTGATTCTTCAGCTTTGCACATCTTGACAGCTTCTTCAACAGCATGAAGAGACATGCTCAATATCTGAGAAAATACACAAGAACTGTAAGCCTAGAGCAACTGTACTGTGTATATAGGAGACAATATATGTGTGACAATGTTTTTAAACAAAAAGATTTTAGGTTCAAATGAATATGTATGCAAGCATGCAAGTTATAACGTTAGATGCTACAGTTATACATTTACACATGCACAAATATTTCAGATGACACTAAGTTCATTAAGTTCAGGCATCAATAATGCACGTTGCGTACTAAAGAGTGCGTACTTAAGTACATTCAATCAGTAAACCTATACATTTGGTCAATATGTGATGTGAATATTCAAGACTCTTATCATCATGATTCAAGTTACCCGCCCGGAAGCGCACGTTGGTGTCTAAAAACACAGCTTTCACTTTCCTTTATCCATCATTTGTGTACCTTCAGCTCGTCGAGGGATTTAAATCAATCGTATATAACTCAGACTGTCAACATAATGTCAGACAAACAAAGAAAATTCTCCGTCAAACTTCCGAGCTCTGCACGACTTCTCACAAGCGCCCGCTCGTCTCAAATATCGCGAGACTGACACGAAGCGTCGTTTCTGTGGAAACAAGTGAGCGCTGAGCAACAGTCGTGTTGAGGAGAGAGAAACTCGTTTAGTTTGTCAACATGGAGAATAACAGAGAGTTTGCGAGAGCCGTTCCAGTGCAGATCACTGTTCTCTCTGGAAATAATTTGGTAAGTCACTAAAATCATGTTACAATCACTTAAATAAAAGCCTTAAAATGATTGTGCAAAACCGTGGAAACTTTAACCGGGGTTAGTTGTCACACGAGGAACGGCTAGCTTATGTCACTTACTGTAGGGTATTACATTCTTGTTCTCTCTTGCTATGTGGTTTAAACACCTAACGTTAGTTCAAACTGTCTTACATTAGAGAAGAAACTGACTTTCAAATAAACCTACCCTGAGAAATATTCACTGCTGTAAATAGTGTGACAACTAGCCCCGGTCTCCCCTTACGTCACGACCACTGTTGCAACAATAAAACGGTGGAAATTAAATATGATAAAAAAAAAAACATGGCACTAGCCACCACTGACTTGAAAAAGAAAAAAAAATCGAATAAATAAATAAACAAAAATACAGAGAGATTCTGAGAGCCTCTTGCACTGTTTTAATGAGATCCCATATTGATCTATAATGATTTTACAGTAGGAAAAATAGCAGTAGTGTGGTATTTTGGCACTACTGTGATAAATTCTTTGTGAGAGGTTGTTATAAGGTTTACTGTAATAAGCATGTTCATTTGTGATTATTTCAGAGAGGCAGTACTGATTCTTGTCTCAGTTTTGTTCGGGTGGAGTTCAATGGATCTGTGCTGGGACACTCACAAAAACTGGACATTGCTGTAGACAAAGATGTGGTGTACAACTTCACCTGTAGTTTTGAATGTTCAGAAGTAGCACATACACTGGATGACGTGGCACATAAACCTGTCATACGTGAGTATTGAACATTCACACAACGATTTGTTTGTAGTTTTTGCTCTTTTAGCTCTTTCTCGCAGCCCCACCACACACTGCAAAAAAAAAAATATTTTCCTACTCAATATTTTTGTCTTGTTTTCCAATAAATATCTAGGTATTCTTGAATCAAGATACATTTCCCTGAGAAGCAAAATTACTCAAGATATTAAGTCTCGTTTTCTAAAAAAATTATTATAATAATTTAAAGGGTTAGTTCACCCAAAAATGAAAATTCTGTCAGTTATTACTCACCCTCATGTTGTTCCAACCCCGTAAGACTTTCGTTCATCTTCGGAACACAAATTAAGATATTTTTGATTAAATCTGAGAGCTGGATCACTCCTCCATAGGCTTCTAAGGCCTTGCTGGCCCAGAAAAGTTATTAAAGACATCGTTAATATAGTCCAAGTGACTACAGTGGCTCAATCTTAAGTTTATAAAGCGACGAGAATACTTTTTGTGCGCAAAAAAACAACAAAAATAATGACTTTATTCCACTATTCATTTCCTTCTCTCTGGACCTCGAGTTAGTTCACGTAGTATAACTGCGCAGCGCTTCTGTGTTGTACGTCACACGCATCACACACATGACCAGCGTCGGCCAATAGTGAGCCTACGTGTGACGTGCAACAGGTACTTCATCGTGTTTTGTCAGATCAGTTTGTTACTTTCGGCAGTGTTGGGAAAAGTTACTTTTAAAAGGAATGCATTATGATATTGCGTTCCTCCCTAAAAAGTAACTATTTGCATTACTAAGTTACTTTTTATGGAAAGTAATGAGTTACGTTACATTTGCGTCACTTTTTCTAATCTGGGCTGGGATTGCTTGTTTATTTTACAAAAACAAATGGCAAACGTAAAAGATCTTTCACACCGAAAGTGAAATGATAAAGCCTCAGGCTGATGGAAAGAGTAACCCCAGAGTGCAGTCTGGACGATGGGGCGGGGCGACACTTTTAGGCGGGGCGACACGTGTCGCTCCGCCCACACCTGATTTTATTGGCTTATAATACAGCAATCTAATTGGCGTAGACGCTTGAGGCATGAGCATGCGCATTCCTTTATGTACGAGTCAATGGTAGGAGTTTATGAATGATCTACGACGCTGTTTGGCCATACTACAGAAATATTAAGTGATGATAACCATGGGGATTTCCTATTTCAGTAGCCTAATGATCAATTGGATAATATTTTGCTGAATTTACGAATCAAGTTAGATAAAGTACTGTCAAAATGTATTCGTATAGCGCTCAATTCACATCGTCTCAAACAGCTTTACAAAAAAAAACAATATTGTAAGCTTTAGGCTAATATTGAGCAGCTTTAGGGCTAGGCAATATCACGAAATATGTTGCTGATAAATTACTGTTTGAGATTTAGCCTAAATAGCCTATATTTATTAATTTACCCTGCAGATCAGTGCCACTTTTAGTGAGCAATGATCATGACAGCATGAAATTACTGGCATATAGGATTTCAAAGGAGAGATAATTTCTATAGGCTAATAGACAATATTTTTCCGCATGTCATGCAGGGCTCCGGAATTTCAAATCATTCGTAAATGCGTTTTTCGTTTTTCCATTAGGATCAGTGAATACAAACTTGGGATTTTACACAAATGATGATAATTCACTGTATTTCAGTAAAACAAAAGGATAAATCCGAAAGTGTGTTTTATTTTATTTTAAAGCAAAACCACAGTGAAAAATAAGACAATAATAGGCTAGCGGTCCGTGTAACGCTTCACAATTCAGTTTTCAGACCATACAATGCAAATGCAAAAATGAAAAATTGAAACCAGACATTCTTTTTTGTTGGTTTTCCAGTTACATTATCAATGGATATTCGCCTTTTTCTCCCCTTTTTTGAATTTTACTTTTGCTAAATTGTGACTTCAGAAACAAACATTTGAATAAATGAAATCTAACCGATTTTCTATTTTTCCATTTTTCGTCTTGTAATTTGCGCCGTGGGCGGTACCATTAGCACAGGGGTGTGGCCGTGGACTAACTACCAACATTTCATTGATGTAACTGCTTTATTTACACTGCATGCACGTTTGAGGAGAAGTTTAAAAGACGGAACACAGGACAATATTTTTCACCCAAAGTGCCATAACTTTTATTATTAGGCTAATAGTCTACGTGTGCTAAATTATAAGGCAGTCTCGGACCGGCCATCGGGAGCAGCCGGGAAAAGTGAAATCCCGGTGGCCTTGATATGATTTGGCACATTGCCCTACCTGTTTGTATTGACCTTATTAATAAAAATACTACCAAGCGAAAATATAGGAAAAAAGCTTCTTTTTTTTTCTTTTTTTTTTTTTTGTTAGGTTTTTAGCTCTCGTTTGTAATAGCCTACAATACAATAAAGATGCAGATGTTTTCACTATAGCGGGCATTGTTCGTTACCACGGCATCCGCTTCGAGTTTCTGTGCTTCTCGTTCCCGTAAAATGCCCTTAAATCTAGCACAGTTGTAGAACTTTCATTACAATAGAAGCAGTTTGCTGGGATATGAGGCGATAGGCTATAGCTAACTATGCTGCAAATCAAGAGCAATAATATTTATTTATTTTCAATAAATAAACAGAAATATCTTGCTACGTTTGGCACATTGCCCAGCTTGTTTTTTATTTATTTATTCGAGCACATTAAATTCGCCATTCGATAATGAATCAGTACTATAGACATTAAATATTGTATTAGCCTACAAACGAGAGGGGGGGGGGGGGGGTATGGTTATTTTTTTCTATATTTTTGCTTAGTAGGCTATAACTTTTATCGTTATTCTAGATTCCCGTGAAGGATCTCGCGAACCACCCCCGTTCTGCTGCACTGAAAATGAACTGTCTGGGATCTCATGGTTGTGGCTGCCTAGGCTACTGTAGGCCTACCATGTAAAATGAACAACAACAAGGATAGCTATATATTAATAAAATAAAGTAAAAATGGATAGGTAAATACAAACAAGGGCAATGTGCCAAATCATACCCAGGCCACTGGGATTTCACTTTTCCTGGCTGCTCACGATGGCCGGTCCGAGACTGCCTTATAATTTAGCACAGACTATTAATAATAAAAATGATGGCACTTTGGGTGAAAAATGTTGTCCTGTGTTCCGTCTTTTAAACTTCTCCTCAAACGTGCATGCAGTGTAAATAAAGCAGTTACATCAATGAAATGATAGTAAAGTTAGTCCACGGCCACACCCCCGTGCTAATGGTACCGCCCACGGCACAAATTACAAGACGAAAAATGGAAAAATAGAAAATCGGTTAGATTTCATTTATTCGAATGTTTGATTCTGAAGTCACAATTTAGCAAAAGTAAAATTGAAAAAGGGGAGAAAAAGGCAAATATCCATTGATAATGTAACTGGAAAAACAAGAAAAATTAATGTCTGGTTTCAATTTTTCATTTTTGCATTTGCATTGTATGGTCTGAAAACTGAATTGTGAAGCGTTACACGGACCGCTAGCCTACCAAATACTATACAAGCCCAGATCGATATAATAAATCTGTTTTAGTAAATACATATTTATTTATTTATTTTCACATTTCAGCACTAGGCCTACACGGTTTTAATTCTATTAGCCAACGCACAAAACCCAATGGCCTGATGTCACAGTAACAGATAGTCGAAGTAGCCTACGGTTGACACTTATAGAAAACATGAATCTTTAAAACTATAACATATAGGGATTTACAGGACCAACATGCCCTCATTTTATTAACAAAGAAACGTGAGTTTGTCATTAAACATTTGATTTGCACTTTGTTGTAGCCTACCAAATAATGCACGCATTGGACAACATCTCGTTAAAAAAATAACAACAAAAAACGGTCGTGCTTTAAAAATTAAAATCAGCTGCTTTTACATTCTTACAGTGAATTATCATCCTTTGCGTAAAATCCCGAGTTTGTAAAACATCTCCCTGAAGTAGGCCTGCGTTCGTTTTTAAACAATAACTTCATCCATTCTGTTTCTTAAGTACAATAAAACATTAGCCAATAGATCTTAACTAAAATTACCAGGGTAAACCGACAAGATATAGCCTACGATTAAAGTTAGCATTTCATATTTATTTAATACGGCCAAATCATTCATAAAATCGCACTTAAAGGAATGCGCATGCTCAGACCTGAATCGTCTACACCAATAAGATTGCGGTATTATAAGCCAATAAAATCGGGTGTGGGCGGAGCGACACGTGTCACCCCGCCTAAAAGTGTCGCCCCGCCCCATTGTCCAGACTGCACTCTGGGGTACTACGATGGAAATGCAAATTCACTCCTGTCCAGTAGAGGGCGCCGCTCAAACAAACCTTTCAGCTGTGTTGCCATTCTGAATCGCAGAAGAATTAAGACAGGAGAAGAAAGTTCAACACTCATATTTCAGCAATAAAAGTAAAAAAGGAAACAAAAATGTGATGTTTATCTTTTTGCTCATTGTTATGGTTGAATTGGATCATTGAAGTTCAACAGCAAAGACACTGGTTAATAAAGTGAGATTAAATACATAAAGTATATTTGTGTTATTCAACATATTTAACAAACACATATTTTATTATTGCAGGTTTGTTTAATATTCTGAGTGTTTATTTCACTGTTGTTATTCATTTTGAGGAATACTCAATCTGTTTTTGTGCAAAATGAGGAAATGCCTGCTCACATTTAGTCTAAAACTACAATATTCATGTTCACACACAACGCCTCTGCCTCTTACTCCCGATTTCTCTCAACATGGGGACAGGAGAGGAGATTTTGTTTTAAATATATAAGTAATGCATTACTTTGCTACTTACTTGAAAAAAGTGATTTTTTCACGTTACTTGTAATGCGTTACCCACAACACTGCCTGTCGGCATCCGTTGGTCATGTTAAAACGTGTTTATCGAGTCTTGGCATGTCTGAGAAGTGATGACTGTAATCTGTGGCGACTGTCAGCGTCGGCATTTAAACCTATTTATACTAAATTTCATGAGTTAAAGCAGTCGTGGTTAAATGTAAGCAGAAATGTATGTGTGCCCTCAGTGACGGTGCTCGAGACCTTACCAAAAGAGAAAAAACAAAAAGAGGAGAAAACCTCTGTACTAGGACAAGCCGTTGTGGACCTTCTCCCACTGCTACGAGGTTAAACCAGTTCATTTTATTCAAACTTGTCACATTTTATACCATTTTTCATGGATTCCCATATTCTTGAGATTTGAGGCGGTGCTGTTTTTATTCTAGGTCAGTGTAGCTTCTCATCCACTGTGCTTCTTCATGATGTTGCTGTGCATGAGGACGGCGTTAAAGTAAGAAAGTCATTTTTACACCACTAACTAGTCATTTTAGTATGTTTCTAAATACATGTTTTATATCTTGTGTGTGTTTGCATGTACAGTCCACACTAGATGTGACAGTAAGCGTTCCGGAGCCGTTGCTCTCCGATGACCAGCGCTCTGACTCTAATGTGCTGATGGTCACCGTTGAGACGATGTATTCGGTTCCTGAGGTCTGGAATCCGGCCTCCACTCCTCCATCCAGCTATGTAGCTGCCCTGCAGATTCCCTCCTCAGCCACGGTGAGAAACAAGAGTTTGTTTGGCATTTCAAGTGATTCGTCAGTATTTGATTCTCCAAAGCATCCAAGAAGCAAGACACTTTAAGCCTCTGGTATTCTCAACTGGTAACATCAACTGTGGCGGGTAACGCTGTCAAATCACTAGCCGATTTGGCGTGTTACTTATTGTGTTTACTCACTTTGCTGGGGAAGTTTTTGTAAGCCAAATCTGCTCAGATTTAGGGCAAATACTCAACTCGTTAGTCATTATGATATATAATTAAAACTGTGTATTGCGCTGAAACAGTGCATATTTGGCTTACTTGAACATGCCCGTCACTACGCAACAAATAATGGCACGCTTGTTCAGTTGCATTGAAGCGAAAGGGAAGATTAAATAGCATTTGGTTAACAGAAAAGACATTGTTATTTTCCAACATCCTACATTTTTTTTTATGTTTTTTGTACTGTACTGATCTGTCTGCCTAAAACACATTTTTGGTGAAAAGGATGAGGATAAAGCGTAGGTAATTTTTTTTTTTTATGAAATGGATGTACTATATTTTGTTTCACTAATATTTTTTCTTTTCTTTTTTTTGTATTTTGAAGGAGTTTCATGGTACTAGACAATATTCACCTCTAAATTATGCACCGTTTATTTTTAAATATAAAATAATTCAAATGTATTTAATATTACTTTTAATTAATTCAGTGTTTAAGTTCTGTTTATGTAGCAAGTGCCACAAACGCCACCAAGTTTTGTACCATTCCAGTGAAGTAAAACATTTAAAAAATTCAAAATGTGAAATTTTCTCGGCCTAAAATGACCACCAGAGGGTTAAATATATGTAAGATATTTTTATTTTCAAAGAAATAGTTCACCTACAAATAAAAAGTCTGACATTATCAACTGTTTTTCAGAAAGAGCAAGTGTTGTTGTTCTCCAATGGCATCTTAAAAATGGGCGGTGCGCAGGAGCCAGTGCCAAGACCCAAAAAATGGCCCTTAGGGCCTCTTCTCACACCAGGAGCCGAGGTCATTCAGGGCCTTTATATTGACTCAGAACCCACAGACACGGATCACGGAGACCTTACTGAGATAGAGGTGATCTGAGCCATTAATGGACAGTGATGGATGTGAAATGAAAATGGAGCATGTCACCACATTGATTTGTGTGTGGGTTGTAGGACAAGGATTTCAGAGAGAACGCGGAGTGTAACAAGAATAGGGTGAGCTGGGATACGGCACGTCGTTGCTTTATCGATGCAGGAGGCGTGGCCTGGTGAGTAAACACCTCTTTTAATTAATGCACTCGAATTTATTTTCCCATTATTTGTCACGTTCTCCAATGATGGCTTCTGCTTTTTTTAGTCTGTCCCGCAGTATTGCAGAATGCAGACTGTGGCCTGTTGAGATCATGAAAGCCAATCAGATGGTTCCAACCAAAGGTGGGAGAACAGCCAGAGACAAGCTGGTGAGAAACGTCCTGAACTTTTACATCTCAAGATGGCCCTCAAAACCCAAAACAAGACAGAAATAACTTATTGATGAAAACAATTTTGCCTGTGTGTGCTGTAGGGGGAGGAAGAGACACACGTATCATTTCATGGAGTGGTTTACGTGGATCTGGTGCCGTTGTTGTACCCTGGAGTACGGCGAATACACGGGGTGTACAGAGTCTACCCGTTTTATGAGTCTGATCTACTGAATAAGGCGAGTGAATACAAGTCATATGCACATGAAATCAATCATGCATCAAACCAAGATCAGAAATGACATAGTCTGACACCAAAAATATGACTTAAAGCAAAATGACTTTTTTCATCAACAAAAATCAACATGAAAAACTACAAAAGTACTACGAAGATGGCAGAAACAGGAAGTGTAACAAAAGTCCAGGGACAAACACAGAGAACATTTGACAATAAAAATGAAATTTTAAAAAAAGATCAAAATTAAGTAAGCTTTTGATTAAACCAAGAAAAAACTTCTGCCAATAGGCTAAGAAAAATCAACTATATTCCAAGGGGAAACCAGTTTATTTTTCTTGTTTGTTTTAAGCAGAAACTCAGTTTTTCAAAAAACAAAACTTAAAGCCCCCCTGTAGTTAATCATTTTATCCCTTAAAACTAATCTTTGATCACCAAAAGTACAAATTTAAGCTTTTTTTCCTTGAAAAAATGTCTTCATGCCTTAAAATAGCTTGAATGTGTTTCTACACCCTTGCCTCATTTATTATACACAGTTCTATGAATATGCAAATGAGCCCCGCCTCCACTCACTCACTCCAGGGCTGCGTTCCAGTCCAAAATTGTCATGCCCTTCACTTGCTAACTTCCCTTCGTCTCGTTCACTCGGATGTACGTCATTGCTTTCGTTACATGAGTGCCCACTACTGGCGGAAACTGCAATGGGCTGAACTGGAACGTCCTAACCCTTGATCACTTGGAATCAGCTGTGGAGTTGATTTATTATTTACATTTTTTTCCCTTTAAGAATTTGTTTAATGCAGCATCCAAATGTTTATAGGTGTGTTTGGGTTGTTTTAAATTTAAAAAAATTATAATTAATATATCATAGAGTTGTCTGTGTGGTGGTGATTAGACGATATATGCGGTGACGTCACAATCGTGTTGCATTGTGGGACATATAGGTGCCTGAAGTGTACATTTGAAGCAGACTCGCTCCCTCGGTCAAAATCGAGGGAACGAGGGTCTGTCCATATAAACTTCCCTCGTCCACTTCACGAAGTGGAACGCACTTCAAAATGGCGGCAGGGATTCCCCCGAGGGGAAGTGCTTAGGGAAGTTCGCAAGTGCGTGTCTAAAAGTGGACTGGAACGCAGCACAGCTCAGAGAGCCACTCGTTGACGATCACTTGTTGATCTGATTGGTTACAAGGTAGTTTGTGACGTCAGAAACACCAGCGATTTCAAACCGTGTTTTTTTAGGAGAAAATACTCAGCAATGGTGTTGACTTATGAATTTACACATGGTTTGTCTTAAAGAATATTAAAAACACCACGCAGACAAATAAACAACATTAAAAACTTGATTTCACCACAGGGTGACTTTAATGTCTTAAGTAATTTTGCTTATTATGTAAATGCATCTTGATTTAAAAATGTTTAGATATTTGTAATGGAAAACAAGACAAAAATACTGAGTAAGACAATCATGTTTTGCAGTGATGAAGCTGATATCTCCTGTATCATTTTAAGTCAGGGATGGTGCTTAAAGTTGCATTAAACTAGTTTTAGATTCATATAAGTTTTACACCCAAACATTAACTGTGCTTTTGACCAATACTTTTAAATGGTCAACAAAAAGCTTGTGATGCTGTGTCCAAATCAACAGATGCCATTATAAAGTCCATGACCACTTTTGAATCAGCTAGCGAAACATACAAAAAATACGAAGTGCATAATTATTTAAGATTGATTCTTTGACAGTGAATCTTGTTTTATGTGCTGTTCCAGACTCAGAGGACCTACAGCGTTCTGAAGGAGCTCAACAGAGCACCGCCGGCACCGGGCCGAACTCGAAACAATTCCTCCGTCGAATCCTTAAGGGCGTTTCAGAGTAAAACCTTAGACAACCAGAGAGGAAACAAAGAGGTTCCCAAGAAGGTACAGAAAAAAAATCTGATCTTATTAGTATATCAATACATTCTTCTTTAGGTGTTTGAAATTCCACTGCCTCAAACAAAAGTCTGCTCAGATACCAAAATATCTCAATGAAACGTCAGAGATTTCAATACGAGCTCAAATGTTTCTCATCAAATTCTCCATAATTAAGTAGACTAAGCTGCTATCCACATTCATTTATAGCTCAATACTATAACTAAAAATATTTGAGTTTATTTTGATTTCTCCTGAGAAATTGTAGGAGAAACATCTGAGACAAAGATGATACTTGACAGAACACAACATTAAGTCACTAATGAGCTATGAAAAGCGACTTCAGAGCAGTACAAAGTTCCTCAAAGTCACAGCTGCTTTCAAATGTCACGCACACAAAGCATACGTTTCACCCAAACGAGACGTCATAGAGTCGTTTGGAGCAGATGCCATCTCTTCCCCTCTCCGTACGGCATTGGGGCTCGTTTTTGATACCCCCCCTAATTAAATCCGGATCTGTGGCCGAGGCACGCTTCCCAAACCTATTAGCTGTAATAGCAGCAGATTGTGGTGAATCATCTCCTTTGCTTCTTTGCTCTCTGACGCCCCGTGGCTCTTCAGCAGACGGAGAGAGGCGAGGAACACACACCAACCGAGCATCTGATGCCGCAGCTGCGCGATACACAAATAATGTCTTTCACGGCTCAATGATGTTTAATCCAGATCTCTCATGAGTTTCGTTTAACTAACTATTAAAATGTCGATGGAGAGACAACTGAGACAACGAAATGACTTTAGAGTTATTAAATGAATATGTTATTTGATCTTGAGAGAATTTGATGGGAAATGCTTGAGTTTGTATGGAGATCTCAGACTTTTGATTGACTTTGCTAACTTGGCAAATCTGAGCATGGTTTGAGACGCTGAGATTGCTGTAGTTTTTTCTCTAATGAGAATTGAGATTTGAGAATCTCTGTTGAGATATTGAGATAAACAATTGAGATATTAAATAAATCTCAATTGGTCCGCCCTTCTGTTTTTTCACCTCACTGAATATCCACCGCAGTCACTATGAATTACACTAATGTTCAAAGGTTTGGGTTGGTAAGATTTTTTTTATATTTTTGAAAGTCTCTTCTGCTTACCAAGGCTGCATTTATTTGATCAAAAATACAGTAAAATCAATAATATTTTGAAATATAATTACAATTTTTGTTTTATATTTGAATATATTTTAAAATGTAATTTGTTTCTGTGATCAAAGCTGAATTTTCAGCATCGTTACTCCAGTCTTCAGTGTCACATGATCCTTCAGAAATCATTCTGATATGTTGAGTTAATGCTCAAGAAATACTTTGTATTAATGTTGAAAACAGTTGTGATGCTTAATATTTTTGTGATACATACAATACATTTTTTTGTTCAGGATTCTTTGACAAATAGAAAAAAGCAACATTTATTTTAAATAGAAATCTTTTGTAATATTAAAAATGTCTTTACTGTCACTTGTGATCAATTTATGATTGATAATCAGTATTCCTTGCTGGATAAACATATTAATTTCATTAAAAAATAAAAATAAATAAATAAATAAAAAATACTGACCCCAGTCTTTTAAACAGAAGTGTACATCACATTGCGCAAGTGAAATAGTTTTTGAATGCCGTTTAATGTTTATTTTAATACAACACTTTTCAAATAAGTTTAGATAGTAAGTAATGGGACTACTTAGGAAAGAATAATGATTTCTTCTTTCTATAGCCAGATTCCCAGGGAAAATCTGCTCAGTCTGAAAGTGTGACTGGACTGGAGCAACCGGTGAACACGGAGGGACAGGTCAGTTCATCCGTCACGTATGCATCAAAATGAAGCAGTCAGATATGAAATATACAGTCTTGGTAAGGTGTGATCTTCCCTTTTTTATTGTCTCAGATGTATACCGATTCAAGATCGTACATCATTATTGAAATTTCTATGGAAAAGCCGCTGGTTCCCAAGAGACCGCCGGAGGAGCTGGCCAAACGGTAATAGGAAAGAGCTTCTTTCAAATTCAAAGCCTTGTTTTGTCTTCAAAGTGTTTTTAGAGAGTGCTTCAGATTAATTGATTCTGTCTGATACAGTGTGAAGGAGTTGGTTCCTCCCAGACCTCCTCTGCCTCGACGGCCAGCAGGAGCAGAAAGAGTAAAAAACAACATTTTCTCACTATTTCTGTCAGATATTTTCCTCTCACAGTCAGATCTATGGGAAATCATTTGTCTATAGCCTAACAGTTAACACTATCATGGCAAAAGAGAATGGCTGAAACTTGCTATGAAATGCCTGGGTCATATTTCAGAAAGGAATAATTTTCACTGTAACAATATTTTCATGACAATCAAGCACTTTGTCCCCTGCATTCAAATTTATGAGTTGCATTATGTAAGGGATAATGTAGAGCGAGGCGGTTGTTATAACGAATACAACCCCGACAGGCTGATCAAGGACCCTGACACGAAGCGGAGGGGTCTTGAATCAGCCTGAAGGGGTTGTATTCGCTATAACAAACGCCTCGCTCTACATTATCCCGCTTATTACACGGCTATCTAACAAATAAATCAATAATTTGACACAAAATATTGAAAAAAGGACTTTATTGATTTAAAAAACGATTGTATTGCTTCCGCTAAAGAAAATAGTCCATTCCTTCTCTACGGTTAGAATCATGCGTCCATAGCAACGCTCTGTTTTTCATGGCAACGGTGTGTTATACTTCGCAGCGGTCTGTTATCAAGAAATAACACACCGCATTCTACATTCAACCAAGCCATGTAATAATAAACAATAAAGCACTTGCTGTTGTGCTGCTGTTCTGAATATGTAAGAATAAATCAGTGAATCGGTATTTGAACGAATTGGTTGAGTGATTCAGTGACTCGCTCATTCAAACAGTTATTTTTAGGTGTGTTTGACTTGACGTGGCATAGACCAATCAGTGTATGTCATCAAGGTACTGCGACGGAGCCGTCAGCTCTCTCTTTAATGTCATACACCGATCAGTATGTGCAGCGCTGCTTTATGTCAAACTCACCTGTTTTCTTCCTGAACGAATCAGCGTGTTTGAGTGAATCATTAGATTCAGTGCCTGTTCCTGTGCTTTTGAACGAATCTGTTGAATGAATGAATCAGTGGCTCGCTCATAAAGACAGTCATTTGCACCTACTGACGTAAATATATTTTTTATTAAGATTTTGGCTGTGAAGTATGACCAATTTTTCATAAGAGTCATCCAAATAGCTAATAAATCATATGATTAATAATAAATGTGCATGAAATTATCAGGCAGTACAGGAATACCAGTCTCAGATAGCGAGTGTGGCCGCCCAGGTGTTGGATCAGTACCAGCAGCTGTTCGGGAGCGCGTTTGTGCCTGGAGGGAAACCTCTGGACCCCGTCCTGCAGGAACAGCGCAAAACCCAGCTGCTCGGAGAACTCAACTGCTCTGGGAAATACTTTGCCTTCAAGGAACAGATGAAGGTGAATTTGAATCTTGTTAAATGTGTCATTTTTAATTTACTCCATTTATACATATATATTAAAACTATATATATATATATTTATACAAATGCTTTCATACAAATGCTTTCATCATTTGTATATACATTTTTTAATTTATAATTAAAATTATAATACATTTAAACAAATCTATATTTCGCTTTAATTTTATTTTGGCTATAGTAATAGTAGATATTTCGGTTTAAGTAATTTTAGAACTTACATTTACTTTATTTCAGTCACTAGCTGCCAAGGTGGCATTTCTAATTTTCATTTAAAGTTTTTATATCATTTTTTAAATCACCTTTATTTTCAGTTAATGAAAACAATTTTAAATAGTTTTAGTTTTAGTACCGTTGTACTGTAAAAGCATTTCATTAATTTCATTTAATTTTAGTAATTCTTTATGTGCTTTTGTAATGCTCACTCATGTTTTAAATAATTCTGTTTAGCTTTAATTTATTTTTACCTCAAGGCAACATTTCTAATTTTCATTATTTATTTATTTTTTAGTTGATTTTTTTCATTTTACTTCAATTAACGAAAATAATTCTAATAGATTTAGTTTAAATTAAAAATAACAACACATGAGTGTTTGGGACTTCGACATGTAAACAACCTTGTTATGATTCATACTGTTGTTTATCAGGGCAGACTGATTAGCATATATGTTAATGAGCTCCCGATGTTTGTTGTATGTGTCAGTACTCTGTGGTCCGGATCGTAAGAGAGAAGATGTTGAGGACAGAGGCCTTCTCAGACCCCGAACAGCTCCAAGCGTTCCTCAGTCAGCTCTACGTGTTCCTGGTGGACGAGATGCATGCTGCTCTCAATAAGGTGAGGCCTCAAACTATACATTTGTGTGATCTGTCAAGGGAAGCATCACTCGTGCTGAGAGTTACTGATCTGAACATTGAACATTGGGTCTGTATTATCAGTTGTGTTTTCATGCACTCCATTGAATCAGAGCCTGTCAGTGGACTCTCAGGACACGCATCATGAGCCTCTGCTGAGCTGCGCTCAACTCAAACACTTCGCCAAAGAGGCTGAACTCAACACGGACTTCCAGCTGGCGGCACAGTACTATCAGGAGGTAAAGCATTACTGCACTTTTGATGCTTCAAAATAACATACTCGACTGTCTCGATCATCATAATACTATCATAATACACAGCATGTTTTTTTTTTACAGTAGTTTACATTATAGTGTAAAGCAGTATTATTTTAGTTTCATTGAAATGCTATTATTGTCAGGTTTATGTTTTGTTTTGTTTTCATTGACTTTTAGGAGCCGTTTACGGCTTTTTTTAAAAACGGAAAACTGTGTTTTGGCCGTTCATTTACACGACAACAGCGTTTTGGGGGCCTGAAAATGCTAACTTTTGAAAACAGGTTTCAAAGTGCACGTTTTTGAAAAATATAGGCTACCGTTATCATCTCCATGTAAACTACCAAAACGTGAATTTGTGAAAACAGTGACATCGTGCGAATGTGCATTACGTATTCAGTCTATAGGTGCGTTGTGTTTCTTTACAAAGTGACATCGCCAACTACTGGCCTGGCATGAATAATACAGCTTTTTTTAGTCGCTGGTGATAATAATGCTGTCATAATACTAAAAATCTTACAGTTTTGAAAGATCAGATGGGCTTTGGATAGCCTGGAAATCCAGACCTAAATCTAAAAGATGAATGGTCTGGCGTCGACTAATGAAAATCGGCCAGCTTGAGGGGCGGCACCAAGCATGCATTTGAAAATCTCACTGCACGCAATTGGATAACACAACAACCAATCACAACAATAAACCCCAGCTACCAGCGGAGCTAACTGGTAGATTATACTCTTACCGTATCCAGTCAGCAAAACAGCAAAAACACCCTTCTTGCAAAGGAACGATTCGAGCGCCGTCTTCTGTTTCTGTTTTAGATAATAAGCCAAGTCTAACTCGTTCATTGTAGCGGCCAAAGCCGTTTCAAACAACTGGTGTTCATCCACAGCCATCTTGCAATATTTACTAATGACTTCGACGTCACAGCGCTGTCGTGTCGTCTCTGGCCCGCCTATATCAGAAAACCCGATGTGATTGGTGCAGCTCAGATCGAGGGGCATATTTAATGAGCATCATTACTCGACACCAGAGGATTCTCTGTCTGGATTACCAGGGTAGGCTTTGGAAGCATTTATGTACGAATGCATTGCAAATCTGAAATCTGAGTGCACAACACACAATAAAATGATAAACCATTATTACAGTATATACTGTATACTGAATGTTTAGGATGCAGTGTAAACTACATAATGGTTTTATACCTAATCAGGAAACAACATGTCCGATCATATTTCACCCACAAATCAAAAGAAAGAAAAAATGTAATATGTTATCTGTATGTTCTCTATGTTTCACTGTCATTTTATTTGTCATTTCAGTGTAAAGCGACCTTGAGTTTGCAGAAAGGATCTACATATCTTTTTTGTACTGTCTGTATTATGCTGGTTCAAAAAAAACATTGTCTTACAGTAATGAGAATGAGATTAACCATTGAGAATAATGAGTTGACAACAAACCCTGCCAAGTGAAACCCCTTGATGTTAATGTAATGCAAGGAAAAGAACAATTTGGCATTTCAAGCATGAACACACCGTATTTTGTGAAAAATGTAGCATATAATTATGGTATCTCATGCATATACAACGAACTCCTTCTAATGACAGTGTGCCATTTCAAACAGAGCTTTAGCAATCATTTGTGATATGACAGTATCATTGGATGTGACTCATGTCTCTCTGAATTTGCCTCTGTAGTGTTTGATTCGAGACCGCAGTGACCCGTCCCACTGGTTTGATTATGGAGCGTTCCACATGCTGACCGCTGACCACCTGATGGCCGAGCAGTGCTTTCAACAGGCCTTATCCATTGAGCAAACGCACATACCCAGGTTAACAGACAGAAATGACTCAGAATATGTCTCTAAAAACTCTTTTCTGACTTCTGTGGTGTTTGGTGCAGTTTGCTCATGTGCGGTGTCCTGTCTGACATGAATGGACGCTATGAGGATGCAGAGACCTTCTTTGAAAGGGCGACTAGTGTGGAGCCGAACAATGTGGTCGCCTGGACTTTATTTGGTGAGAACAGAATTAAACAGCACCTACACTACTGCTCAAAAGTTTGGGGTTAGAAAGGTGAAGAAATGAGTACTTTTATTGAGCAAGGATGCATTCAATTGATCACAAGTGACAGTAAAGACATGTTTAATGTTACAAAAGATTTATAGTTAAAAAAAGGCTATTCTTTTGAACTTTCTGTTCAACAACGAAAAAATACACAAAAATATGAAGCAGCTCAACTGTTTTCAACATTGATAATAATCAGAAATATTTTTTGAGCATCAAATCATCATATTAGAATGACTTCTGAAGGATCATGATGCTGAAAATTCAGCTTTGATCACAGGAATAAATTTTTAACATTTTAACATGTTAAAATAGAAAACAGCTATTTTAAATAGTAAAAATAATTCACAATGTTACTCTTTTTACTGTATTTTTTTGATCAAATAAATGCACATTAAAAAGACAAAAAAAATCGTACCTACCCCAGCTTTTGAACGGTAGTGTTTTCTTTTTAATATTCTGTCATATCATATTCATTAATTTGCGTTCATTTTGCAACATTATGTAGTTAGTGTGCACAATCATTTTGACGGAATGATGAAAATATGTGTCAAATTGTTGTCAGGCGTGTTCTCCCAGGCTCAGGAGAAGTTCATCCAGGCAGAAATGGCTTTTCGGGAGGCCAATAAGCATTTTATTTCAGTCATGAAAAATGACCAGACATCTAGAGCAAAAATAACCTCAGAGACTCAGTCTGGTCAGGAGAAGGAGCAGAAAGATGAAACGAGTGAGACAGGTGACCACCTCTTTTCTGTCTGCTCTGTGACAAATGCCCTTTCATTTATAGCTCATATGGGATCATTTGCTTTAAAGGTGGCGCTGGCGCCGTGCACGAAGAAGACATCCCACAGAACTGCCAGGAGAGAAAACAGGAAGCGCAACACCAAACCACTATCTTCATGGAGACAGTGTGGTTTCTCCTGCAGAACTATGCATTACAGGTCAGCGGATGGTGACGTCAGTAGATCCTGTGCACATCAGTCTCAAATTTACATTGAAGGAGCCTTTTTTTTACCCCCAAAGTCCATTTATAATGTTCGTCAAATTTTCTTTTTGTCTTTTTTTTAAGTCTCATGCTCACCAAGGCTGCATTTATTTGATCAAAAATATTGTGAAATGTTATTACCATTTAAAATAGCTTTTTTCTATTGTAATATATTTTAAAATGTAATTTATTCCTGTAATCAAAGCTGAATTTTCAGCATCATTACTCCAGTCTTCAGTGTCACATGATCCTTCAGAAATCATTCTAATATGATGATTTAATGCTCAAAATTTATGTTTTTTTATCAGTGCTGAAGATTTTTTTCAGGATTCTTTGATGAATAGAAAGTTTAAAAGAACAGCATTTTTTACAAAAGAAGCATTTCATGTTAACATTTGTAACATTATAATTGTCTTTACTGTCACTTTTGATCAATTTAATGCATCCTTGCTGAATAAAAGTACAAATTTTTTCCAAAACTGACCCCAAACTTTTGAACAATAGTGTATGTGTTTTATAAATACCCTGTACGTTATGATCGATTAACCTCACGTTGTCTCAGAGTTGCAGGATGTGAGCGATCGTATGCTAATGATGAGTGACTTTTTTTTTTTAATTATCCATTTTTTCAGTTTAGATTCAAAATGTGGACAGAAGATGAGCTTTGAGTTTTGAATTTCTACATAGTACAGCAAACAGCAAAAACGAAGCACATTTGAATGTGTATGTTAATAGTTAATGCTGAATTGTGTCCGTCCAGATGTCCCAGCGTACTCTGGCTCTAGAGCTGCTGTCTCCAGACAGAGGAACCATCAGCTCGTATCATCTCGCTCTGGCCCGGCTTCATCTGCTGAGAGGAGAACACGACAGCGCTGAGGCCAGCCTGAAGGAGGCGCTGATCCACAACATCCAGGTCTGCACAAATCATTCCCTGTACTGGGGACAGATAGTGATGGGAGAAATGTGGCCTCTAGAAACTTTGAATCAATTGAACCGATTGTTCAAAAACGATTCACTGTTTGGAAGCGCTTGAAACACCACGCGCTGGTGACCCCTGCTGGTCAAAATGGTGATTGGAAGTGATTGATCGAAGTGGTGGTTTCATTGAAAACTGTATTCTAACAATTTGTGAGCTTAGAATTATAAGGTTCTATCTCCGTTTAGGGTAGTTCTGAGATATTGAGCATCAAAGTTTTTACATCCCAGCTGGCAAAACTGTTATGTAGTATAATCTACTATTATAGCTCAACAAGACCATCACCCTACAGGTACTTTGAGGAGAGAATATCAAAATCCTGGCACATTTGGAAATGGGATTTTTTAAGATGGCCCAAATGGAGATAGAATCTTATAATTCTGAGAGCTCTGATTCTGTTTGGAATTATAAGGTTCTATCTACACTTTTACAAATAAAACCCCACATTTCAAAGAATAAATGTATATAACTATTGATTTTAATCAATTTATATATTTATAATACAAGCACACAGCTTGTATAATATAATATAATATAATATAATATAATATACATCAAAGCCAAGCAAGTTTGTAAGAAAACTATTTTATTTTTCTTTATTATAGTTTTCTTCACATACTACACCCCACTCCTCTGTACTGTAAAAACATTTAGGAAGCATCTTACATACATTAAAAACGGTTCATTTAGTAGATTAAAACATACAAAATATTGTGTAACATCATGAAAGTTATTTTTTCATCCCTTTCCACCCCCACTCCCTCTGTGCTCTGAAATATTTAAAAAAATGAAAGATGGATTAGTTAGAAAGAAATATTAGTTAGAAAGAAAGATAGAAAGATGGATTAGTTAGAAAGAAAGATAGAAAGATGGATTAGTTAGAAAGAAAGATAGAAAGATGGTTAGAAAGAAAGAAAGAAAGAAAGAAAGAAAGAAAGAAAGAAAGAAAGAAAGAAAGAAAGAAAGAAAGAAAGAAAGATGGATAGAAAGAAAGAAAGAAAGATGGTTAGAAAGAAAGAAAGATGGTTAGAAAGAAAGAAAGATGATTAGAAAGAAAGAAAGATGGTTAGAAAGAAAGAAAGAAAGAAAGAAAGAAAGAAAGAAAGAAAGAAAGAAAGAAAGAAAGAAAAGATGGATTAGTTAGAAAGGAAGATTGATTAGTTAGAAAGGAAGGTAGATTAGTTAGAAAGGAAGATAGATTAGTTAGAAAGAAAGATGGATTAGTTAGAAAGGAAGATAGATTAGTTAGAAAGAAAGATGGATTAGTTAGAAAGAAAGAAATATGGATTAGTTAGAAGAAAGAAAGAAAGATTAGTTAGAAGAAAGAAAGAAAGAAAGATGGATTAGTTAGAAAGAAAGAAAGAAAGAAAGAAAGAAAGAAAGAAAGAAAGAAAGAAAGATGGATTAGTTAGAAAGAAAGAAAGAAAGAAAGATGGATTAGTTAGAAAGAAAGAAAGAAAGAAAGAAAGAAAGAAAGAAAGAAAGAAAGAAAGAAAGAAAGAAAGAAAGAAAGAAAGAAAGATGGATTAGTTAGAAAGAAAGAAAGAAAGATAGATGGATTAGTTAGAAAGGAAGATAGATTAGTTAGAAAGAAAGATGGATTAGTTAGAAAGGAAGATAGATTAGTTAGAAAGAAAGATGGATTAGTTAGAAAGAAAGAAAGAAAGAAAGAAAGAAAGAAAGAAAGAAAGAAAGAAAGAAAGAAAGAAAGATGGATTAGTTAGAAAAGATAGATTAGTTAGAAAGAAAGAAAGATGGATTAGTTAGAAAGAAAGAAAGATGGATTAGTTAGAAAGAAAGAAAGATGGATTAGTTAGAAGAAAGAAAGGAAGAAAGAAAGAAAGAAAGAAAGATGGATTAGTTAGACAGAAAGAAAGATAGAAAGAAAGAAAGAAAGAAAGAAAGAAAGAAAGAAAGAAAGAAAGAAAGAAAGATGGATTAGTTAGAAAGATGGATTAGTTAGAAAGAAAGAAAGAAAGAAAGAAAGAAAGAAAGAAAGAAAGAATGGTGGATTAGTTAGAAAGAAAGAAAGACAGAAAGAAAGAAAGAAAGAAAGAAAGAAAGAAAGAAAGAAAGAAAGAAAGAAAGAAAGAAAGAAAGAAAGAAAGAAAGAAAGAAAGAAAGAAATGTGGATTAGTTAGAAAGAAAGAAAGAAAGAAAGAAAGAAAGAAAGAAAGAAAGTTGGATTAGTTAGAAAAAAGAAAGAAAGGAAGGGAGAAAGAAAGAATGGTGGATTAGTTAGAAAGAAAGAATGGTAGATTGGTTTGAAAGAAAGAAAGGTAGATTAGTTAAAAGGAAAGAAAGAAAGAAAGAAAGAAAGAAAGAAAGAAAGAAAGAAAGAAAGAAAGAAATGTGGATTAGTTAGAAAGAAAGAAAGAAAGAAAGAAAGAAAGAAAGAAAGAAAGAAAGAAAGAAAG
The DNA here is from genome assembly GCF_964197995.2 of Scardinius erythrophthalmus. Taxonomy (NCBI): domain Eukaryota; kingdom Metazoa; phylum Chordata; class Actinopteri; order Cypriniformes; family Leuciscidae; genus Scardinius; species Scardinius erythrophthalmus. Next base: position 31,348,359 of record NC_138221.1, read on the forward strand.
TTGGATTAGTTAGAAAAAAGAAAGAAAGGAAGGGAGAAAGAAAGAATGGCGGATTAGTTAGAAAGAAAGAATGGTAGATTAGTTAGAAAGAAAGAAAGGTAGATTAGTTAAAAGGAAAGAAAGAAAGAAAGAAAGAAAGAAAGAAAGAAAGAAAGAAAGAAAGAAAGAAAGAAAGAAAGAAATGTGGATTAGTTAGAAAGAAAGAAAGAAAGAAAGAAAGAAAGAAAGAAAGAAAGAAAGAAAGTTGGATTAGTTAGAAAAAAGAAAGAAAGGAAGGGAGAAAGAAAGAATGGTGGATTAGTTAGAAAGAAAGAATGGTAGATTAGTTAGAAAGAAAGAAAGGTAGATTAGTTAAAAGGAAAGAAAGAAAGAAAGAAAGAAAGAAAGAAAGAAAGAAAGAAAGAAAGAAAGAAAGAAATGTGGATTAGTTAGAAAGAAAGAAAGAAAGAAAGAAAGAAAGAAAGAAAGAAAGAAAGAAAGAAAGAAAGAAAGATGGATTAGTTAGACAGAAAGAAAGATGGATTAGTTAGAAAGAAAGAAAGATAGAAAGAAAGAAAGAAAGAAAAAGAAAGAAAGATGAGTTAGTTAGAAAGAAAGAAAGATGGATTAGTTAGAAGAAAGAAAGAAAGAAAGAAAGAAAGAAAGAAAGATGGATTAGTTAGAAAGATGGATTAGTTAGAAAGAAAGAAAGAAAGAAAGATAGATGGATTAGTTAGAAAGAAAGAAAGAAAGATGGATTAGTTAGAAGAAAGAAAGAAAGAAAGAAAGAAAGAAAGAAAGAAAGAAAGATTAGTTAGAAGAAAGAAAGAAAGAAAGAAAAAGAAAGATGGATTAGTTAGAAAGAAAGATGGATTAGTTAGAAGAAAGAAAGAAAGAAAGAAAGAAAGAAAGAAAGAAAAAGAAAGAAAGATGGATTAGTAAGAAAGATGGATTAGTTAGAAAGAAAGAAAGATGGATTAGTTAGAAGAAAGAAAGAAAGAAAGAAAGATGGATAAGTTAGAAGAAAGAAAGAAAGAAAGAAAGAAAGATGGATTAGTTAGAAATAAAGATATATAAGAAAAAAAGATAGATAGATTAGTTAGAAAGAAAGAAAGATGGCTTAGTTTGAAAGAAAGATAGATTATTTAGAAAGAAAGAAATATTAGTTTGAAAGAAAGAAAGATGGATTAGTAAAAAAGAAAGAAAGATTGATTAGTTATTAAGGATGGATGGATGGATGGATAGATAGATAGATAGAAAGGTTGGAAGATAAATAGAAACAGTTTGAAGATGGATGGATGGATGGATGGATGGATGGATGGATGGATAGATAGATAGATAGATAGATAGATAGATAGATAGATAGATAGATAGATAGATAGATAGATAGATAGATAGATAGATAGATAGATAGATAGATAGATAGAAAGATTGATTCGTAATAAAAAAAGATAGAAAGATGGAAATGCCATCTTTCGCCGGCTTCAAATGTCCAGCCTAATGTCCAGCCCTTAGCTCTGTGTCCAGGCTACAGAGCTAAGAGGTGGGTTTTGATTGGTCCGTCCGTGTTCATTCAGGGTTTTGATTGGATATTGAATCTACTGGAGATAGAACCTTATAATCCCAACTCGGTTTATGTTTTGTGAGATGGAACCTTTTTATTTTATTAATAACTACTAACAAAATATTTTTTTTACAAAAATAACACCACACAGGCATTAATAAACACCTAATGGATCAGATTATGTCAAAAACTCAATTTCGACCAAAAGTGGAGATAGAACTTTATAATTCTAAGCTCACGAATTGACAAATCATCTAATACCACTAAATATGAAGTGTCTGTATAATATGTTATTTTATTAAGTTTTCATGGAGAGCTTGTTTTTTTGGTTATTCAGTCCAATAAGAGAATATTGACTCTTCTTTTTACTATACAAATGTGTCATTAAAAACGTTTACAAATGTATTAAACTTTTTGTTTCGAAACTGTCAACACAACAAGAAGCCTCGTTTTCTGAAAGCATGTGACTTTGGCAGTTTAGGGGCGTTCATGTCGTAATTTCCATAATTACAATATTTCAACCTGTGAAAACTTGTAAAAAGCGTTCACATCCTCGTAGAGCTTGTAATTACAACTCGTAAGCTGAGAAAACCTCCTACTTGTACCACCTGACAGCTGCAGATTCATTTAGGCGTTGATAGTGAACGTCACATTACAGTAATTACGACATAGCATTTCAACACCGCATTTGATACAAGCTCCAAATCACTGCTTCAAAACAAATGATTGGTGTTTCGAAAGCCCCCATCACTAGGTTTTTAGATGCACCTGGGATTCATCGCTTTCTCTTGGTATTTGATCCCGGCAGAACCCAGACACATGGGCCCTGTGGGGTCACTTGCATCACGCGAGGGCCGATTACGCTCAGGCTCAGAGCTGCTATGAGCGGACGCTGGACTCTGTGCTGGACGCTTCAGAGACACACTCCGTATCCCTCCGTCTGGGCTCCATCTACCTGCAGGACGGAGAAGTGAGTTCCTATTAATCCTTCAATCTACTTTATGAGTTATTTTTTACTTATCATGTGTGTGTCATTCCCTCTTTAGAATGAAAAAGCCAAAGCTGTGTTCCTGCGCGTCTGCAAACGCTCTCCGTCATGCCTCACTTGGCTCAGGCTGGGAATCGCCTGCTATAGAGTGAGTATATACCCATAAGGCATTTAGAAAATCCGTTAGAGCATGCCAGTGTAAGCAGAAGAGCTTCGCTGGAGCCACAATTGAAGGAAGGTTTGTGATTGGTTGAGGATTTTGACATTATCTAATCACAGATCATGTCACTGTAATGTTCAATCAACATGAAGTCAACATTGGTCACTTTCTTAATAGATATTCCTAAGAAGCCCCTAAAGAAACATGGTGGTGGAAAAAAATATGAGACAATTAGACGAGATTATATATAAATAGTTCCATTAAAAATTTTTTTTGTTTTTTTTCTGACTATTATCTCATATGTCAGGCTTTACAGGGTTAAGGGTGGTCAAAAAGTAAGATGAAATTCTGATAGCTTGTAATATAAATCAATGAGATCTTTATAGCAGTCTAGCAGATACTTACATTATGTTCATCTTGAAATGTTACTAACAATATAACAGTTATTCTAAGATTTACTTTATAAAAATCAGTAAAGATGTCTCAGCAAAAAGACACGTAAACCTCAACCTGAAGGTGGATGTTTTCACAATTACACTGGTTTTCACTTTCTATAAAAGTATAAAGTATCAATCAGATGATAGAAGGCATGAAGTAGAGTGTGTTTTGCTGTATCTTCAGCTGGAGGAGCTGAGTGAGGCTGAAGAGGCGCTGACTGAAGCCAACACGCTGAATAACAGGAATCCAGAGGTGTGGGCTTACCTGTGTCTGGTCTGTTTACAGGTGAGGGACTGCTTTCTTTCAATCATTCATTCCCTCATGTGAAATTGTAGGAAGCAGAGAGCAAAGCAACAGAAGATGCTTGCAATCTTGCATTTTTTGACTTTAGATTTGACTTTAGTTGCTTTGTCTTTCCAGACTGGCCGAAAACTAGAGGCAGAGCAGTCGTATAAATACGCCATGAAGGTTTGTATTGTCTAATGTTGATGTGTTTGTGAATATTAAAGTATTTGGTATCGAAATATGTTGAATTTATGTTTGGTTTCACAGATGAATTTACAAAAAGAGTCACTTCTACAGGAGATCCACGACCTGCAGTCACGCGTTGGGTTCGGAAACCCTTCCTTCTGAAAATGAAAAAGAATTTTAAACATTAAAAAGCATTAATTACTTAATCCTAATATAAAAACGTGTAAATGACAATAAAATATGACTTTTAACATAATCTACTGTAGTCTTTCTTGTGCATCGGGTGATCTTGGTGATATTGGCTACACAAGGCCCATTCACACCAAGGACAGCAACTATAAAGCTTTATTAATCATTTTAATTCTGTGTGAATGAGTCTACAGCACAACAATGACAACACTTATGAACGATATCGTTGGAATCACTTTCAGAACGAATTTTTCCCAGCTGAGGAATGATAAAAACATTGATATCTTATCAGGATCCACCTTTTAAAGCAGCAGACGACAGAACCGCGTGATTAGCTATAATAAACACAACATTATCATCCTAATATAGTTATTGTTATAGTTATCTTTGTAGTTATCATTCTTTGTGTGAACGGGCCTAGTACACATGCATAATTCAGGATGACTGATAAAAATGAAAGATTGAGAAAGGTATATAGATATGTCCAGAAGAGCATACTACCATAACATGCAAATTATCCCAGAATGCAACACACTGTACCTTCCATGAGAAATGTATTTCTCATGATTTGACTGCAGAAGTAAATACATTTTTACACAAAATTAAATTAAAAATGCAAAAACAGCTTTTAATTCTGTGATAATTACAGAACGTAACTTGCTGAATTAAACATACAAAGTTTATGGTTGTTCTGTTTGACAAACTATTATAAAAAGTATGGCTCCGTCCGAAATCACATACTCTCTTGAGTAGGTACTAGTTTTGAATAAGTAATTACTTCACGACTGCTAAAAAAGTATGTTCTATATAGTATGAATGTGTGCAGTGTGAATATAATCCGGACATGTTGTCATTATCATGTGACCCGCTACCAGTGTCGGTTGCGTCGCTTCACTGCCATTCATAAATCCTCTCCCGTGGCCTCATGGGAAAGTAAAGTGTCCATTGTATGCAAACCTATGATGCAAACTTATTATCTTGTTTACTGGGTACTTTTTGCCTACTCTTATGTAGCCCCCAGCCCCTTTTTCAGCCTGGTGCTCGTTGTCTTTTGTCTTCCAGTCTGTATTTTCACAGCGATCTTTATGCTCGTTTTAAAATCTTCCCGGTCGACTGACATTTGTTAAGACATCTGCTTTAAACAATACAATCCTCATGATAACTTTCGTTAACTTTACATAGAGTAAATCCACTTCAAAAGATAATTACTCCTGGACAGCAATGCCATAGAGCAGGGGTTCTCAATCCTGAAATGTGGATTAGTTAGAAAGAAAGAAAGAAAGAAAGAAAGAAAGAAAGAAAGAAAGAAAGAAATGTGGATTAGTTAGAAAGAAAGAAAGAAAGAAAGAAAGAAAGAAAGAAAGAAAGAAAGAAAGAAAGTTGGATTAGTTAGAAAAAAGAAAGAAAGGAAGGGAGAAAGAAAGAATGGCGGATTAGTTAGAAAGAAAGAATGGTAGATTAGTTAGAAAGAAAGAAAGGTAGATTAGTTAAAAGGAAAGAAAGAAAGAAAGAAAGAAAGAAAGAAAGAAAGAAAGAAAGAAAGAAAGAAAGAAAGAAAGAAAGAAAGAAATGTGGATTAGTTAGAAAGAAAGAAAGAAAGAAAGAAAGAAAGAAAGTTGGATTAGTTAGAAAAAAGAAAGAAAGGAAGGGAGAAAGAAAGAATGGTGGATTAGTTAGAAAGAAAGAATGGTAGATTAGTTAGAAAGAAAGAAAGGTAGATTAGTTAAAAGGAAAGAAAGAAAGAAAGAAAGAAAGAAAGAAAGAAAGAAAGAAAGAAAGAAAGAAAGAAAGAAAGAAAGAAAGAAATGTGGATTAGTTAGAAAGAAAGAAAGAAAGAAAGAAAGAAAGAAAGAAAGAAAGAAAGATGGATTAGTTAGACAGAAAGAAAGATGGATTAGTTAGAAAGAAAGAAAGATAGAAAGAAAGAAAGAAAGAAAAAGAAAGAAAGATGAGTTAGTTAGAAAGAAAGAAAGATGGATTAGTTAGAAGAAAGAAAGAAAGAAAGAAAGAAAGAAAGATGGATTAGTTAGAAAGATGGATTAGTTAGAAAGAAAGAAAGAAAGAAAGATAGATGGATTAGTTAGAAAGAAAGAAAGAAAGATGGATTAGTTAGAAGAAAGAAAGAAAGAAAGAAAGAAAGAAAGAAAGAAAGAAAGAAAGAAAGAAAGAAAGAAAGATTAGTTAGAAGAAAGAAAGAAAGAAAGAAAAAGAAAGATGGATTAGTTAGAAAGAAAGATGGATTAGTTAGAAGAAAGAAAGAAAGAAAGAAAGAAAGAAAGAAAGAAAAAGAAAGAAAGATGGATTAGTAAGAAAGATGGATTAGTTAGAAAGAAAGAAAGATGGATTAGTTAGAAGAAAGAAAGAAAGAAAGAAAGATGGATAAGTTAGAAGAAAGAAAGAAAGAAAGAAAGAAAGAAAGATGGATTAGTTAGAAATAAAGATATATAAGAAAAAAAGATAGATAGATTAGTTAGAAAGAAAGAAAGATGGCTTAGTTTGAAAGAAAGATAGATTATTTAGAAAGAAAGAAATATTAGTTTGAAAGAAAGAAAGATGGATTAGTAAAAAAGAAAGAAAGATTGATTAGTTATTAAGGATGGATGGATGGATGGATAGATAGATAGAAAGAAAGGTTGGAAGATAAATAGAAACAGTTTGAAGATGGATGGATGGATGGATGGATGGATGGATGGATAGATAGATAGATAGATAGATAGATAGATAGATAGATAGATAGATAGATAGATAGATAGATAGATAGATAGATAGATAGATAGATAGATAGATAGATAGAAAGATTGATTCGTAATAAAAAAAGATAGAAAGATGGAAATGCCATCTTTCGCCGGCTTCAAATGTCCAGCCTAATGTCCAGCCCTTAGCTCTGTGTCCAGGCTACAGAGCTAAGAGGTGGGTTTTGATTGGTCCGTCCGTGTTCATTCAGGGTTTTGATTGGATATTGAATCTACTGGAGATAGAACCTTATAATCCCAACTCGGTTTATGTTTTGTGAGATGGAACCTTTTTATTTTATTAATAACTACTAACAAAATATTTTTTTTACAAAAATAACACCACACAGGCATTAATAAACACCTAATGGATCAGATTATGTCAAAAACTCAATTTCGACCAAAAGTGGAGATAGAACTTTATAATTCTAAGCTCACGAATTGACAAATCATCTAATACCACTAAATATGAAGTGTCTGTATAATATGTTATTTTATTAAGTTTTCATGGAGAGCTTGTTTTTTTGGTTATTCAGTCCAATAAGAGAATATTGACTCTTCTTTTTACTATACAAATGTGTCATTAAAAACGTTTACAAATGTATTAAACTTTTTGTTTCGAAACTGTCAACACAACAAGAAGCCTCGTTTTCTGAAAGCATGTGACTTTGGCAGTTTAGGGGCGTTCATGTCGTAATTTCCATAATTACAATATTTCAACCTGTGAAAACTTGTAAAAAGCGTTCACATCCTCGTAGAGCTTGTAATTACAACTCGTAAGCTGAGAAAACCTCCTACTTGTACCACCTGACAGCTGCAGATTCATTTAGGCGTTGATAGTGAACGTCACATTACAGTAATTACGACATAGCATTTCAACACCGCATTTGATACAAGCTCCAAATCACTGCTTCAAAACAAATGATTGGTGTTTCGAAAGCCCCCATCACTAGGTTTTTAGATGCACCTGGGATTCATCGCTTTCTCTTGGTATTTGATCCCGGCAGAACCCAGACACATGGGCCCTGTGGGGTCACTTGCATCACGCGAGGGCCGATTACGCTCAGGCTCAGAGCTGCTATGAGCGGACGCTGGACTCTGTGCTGGACGCTTCAGAGACACACTCCGTATCCCTCCGTCTGGGCTCCATCTACCTGCAGGACGGAGAAGTGAGTTCCTATTAATCCTTCAATCTACTTTATGAGTTATTTTTTACTTATCATGTGTGTGTCATTCCCTCTTTAGAATGAAAAAGCCAAAGCTGTGTTCCTGCGCGTCTGCAAACGCTCTCCGTCATGCCTCACTTGGCTCAGGCTGGGAATCGCCTGCTATAGAGTGAGTATATACCCATAAGGCATTTAGAAAATCCGTTAGAGCATGCCAGTGTAAGCAGAAGAGCTTCGCTGGAGCCACAATTGAAGGAAGGTTTGTGATTGGTTGAGGATTTTGACATTATCTAATCACAGATCATGTCACTGTAATGTTCAATCAACATGAAGTCAACATTGGTCACTTTCTTAATAGATATTCCTAAGAAGCCCCTAAAGAAACATGGTGGTGGAAAAAAATATGAGACAATTAGACGAGATTATATATAAATAGTTCCATTAAAATTTTTTTTTGTTTTTTTTCTGACTATTATCTCATATGTCAGGCTTTACAGGGTTAAGGGTGGTCAAAAAGTAAGATGAAATTCTGATAGCTTGTAATATAAATCAATGAGATCTTTATAGCAGTCTAGCAGATACTTACATTATGTTCATCTTGAAATGTTACTAACAATATAACAGTTATTCTAAGATTTACTTTATAAAAATCAGTAAAGATGTCTCAGCAAAAAGACACGTAAACCTCAACCTGAAGGTGGATGTTTTCACAATTACACTGGTTTTCACTTTCTATAAAAGTATAAAGTATCAATCAGATGATAGAAGGCATGAAGTAGAGTGTGTTTTGCTGTATCTTCAGCTGGAGGAGCTGAGTGAGGCTGAAGAGGCGCTGACTGAAGCCAACACGCTGAATAACAGGAATCCAGAGGTGTGGGCTTACCTGTGTCTGGTCTGTTTACAGGTGAGGGACTGCTTTCTTTCAATCATTCATTCCCTCATGTGAAATTGTAGGAAGCAGAGAGCAAAGCAACAGAAGATGCTTGCAATCTTGCATTTTTTGACTTTAGATTTGACTTTAGTTGCTTTGTCTTTCCAGACTGGCCGAAAACTAGAGGCAGAGCAGTCGTATAAATACGCCATGAAGGTTTGTATTGTCTAATGTTGATGTGTTTGTGAATATTAAAGTATTTGGTATCGAAATATGTTGAATTTATGTTTGGTTTCACAGATGAATTTACAAAAAGAGTCACTTCTACAGGAGATCCACGACCTGCAGTCACGCGTTGGGTTCGGAAACCCTTCCTTCTGAAAATGAAAAAGAATTTTAAACATTAAAAAGCATTAATTACTTAATCCTAATATAAAAACGTGTAAATGACAATAAAATATGACTTTTAACATAATCTACTGTAGTCTTTCTTGTGCATCGGGTGATCTTGGTGATATTGGCTACACAAGGCCCATTCACACCAAGGACAGCAACTATAAAGCTTTATTAATCATTTTAATTCTGTGTGAATGAGTCTACAGCACAACAATGACAACACTTATGAACGATATCGTTGGAATCACTTTCAGAACGAATTTTTCCCAGCTGAGGAATGATAAAAACATTGATATCTTATCAGGATCCACCTTTTAAAGCAGCAGACGACAGAACCGCGTGATTAGCTATAATAAACACAACATTATCATCCTAATATAGTTATTGTTATAGTTATCTTTGTAGTTATCATTCTTTGTGTGAACGGGCCTAGTACACATGCATAATTCAGGATGACTGATAAAAATGAAAGATTGAGAAAGGTATATAGATATGTCCAGAAGAGCATACTACCATAACATGCAAATTATCCCAGAATGCAACACACTGTACCTTCCATGAGAAATGTATTTCTCATGATTTGACTGCAGAAGTAAATACATTTTTACACAAAATTAAATTAAAAATGCAAAAACAGCTTTTAATTCTGTGATAATTACAGAACGTAACTTGCTGAATTAAACATACAAAGTTTATGGTTGTTCTGTTTGACAAACTATTATAAAAAGTATGGCTCCGTCCGAAATCACATACTCTCTTGAGTAGGTACTAGTTTTGAATAAGTAATTACTTCACGACTGCTAAAAAAGTATGTTCTATATAGTATGAATGTGTGCAGTGTGAATATAATCCGGACATGTTGTCATTATCATGTGACCCGCTACCAGTGTCGGTTGCGTCGCTTCACTGCCATTCATAAATCCTCTCCCGTGGCCTCATGGGAAAGTAAAGTGTCCATTGTATGCAAACCTATGATGCAAACTTATTATCTTGTTTACTGGGTACTTTTTGCCTACTCTTATGTAGCCCCCAGCCCCTTTTTCAGCCTGGTGCTCGTTGTCTTTTGTCTTCCAGTCTGTATTTTCACAGCGATCTTTATGCTCGTTTTAAAATCTTCCCGGTCGACTGACATTTGTTAAGACATCTGCTTTAAACAATACAATCCTCATGATAACTTTCGTTAACTTTACATAGAGTAAATCCACTTCAAAAGATAATTACTCCTGGACAGCAATGCCATAGAGCAGGGGTTCTCAATCCTGAAATGTGGATTAGTTAGAAAGAAAGAAAGAAAGAAAGAAAGAAAGAAAGAAAGAAAGAAAGAAAGAAATGTGGATTAGTTAGAAAGAAAGAAAGAAAGAAAGAAAGAAAGAAAGAAAGAAAGAAAGAAAGAAAGTTGGATTAGTTAGAAAAAAGAAAGAAAGGAAGGGAGAAAGAAAGAATGGCGGATTAGTTAGAAAGAAAGAATGGTAGATTAGTTAGAAAGAAAGAAAGGTAGATTAGTTAAAAGGAAAGAAAGAAAGAAAGAAAGAAAGAAAGAAAGAAAGAAAGAAAGAAAGAAAGAAAGAAAGAAAGAAAGAAAGAAATGTGGATTAGTTAGAAAGAAAGAAAGAAAGAAAGAAAGAAAGAAAGTTGGATTAGTTAGAAAAAAGAAAGAAAGGAAGGGAGAAAGAAAGAATGGTGGATTAGTTAGAAAGAAAGAATGGTAGATTAGTTAGAAAGAAAGAAAGGTAGATTAGTTAAAAGGAAAGAAAGAAAGAAAGAAAGAAAGAAAGAAAGAAAGAAAGAAAGAAAGAAAGAAAGAAAGAAAGAAAGAAAGAAATGTGGATTAGTTAGAAAGAAAGAAAGAAAGAAAGAAAGAAAGAAAGAAAGAAAGAAAGAAAGAAAGATGGATTAGTTAGACAGAAAGAAAGATGGATTAGTTAGAAAGAAAGAAAGATAGAAAGAAAGAAAGAAAGAAAAAGAAAGAAAGATGAGTTAGTTAGAAAGAAAGAAAGATGGATTAGTTAGAAGAAAGAAAGAAAGAAAGAAAGAAAGATGGATTAGTTAGAAAGATGGATTAGTTAGAAAGAAAGAAAGAAAGAAAGATAGATGGATTAGTTAGAAAGAAAGAAAGAAAGATGGATTAGTTAGAAGAAAGAAAGAAAGAAAGAAAGAAAGAAAGAAAGAAAGAAAGAAAGAAAGAAAGATTAGTTAGAAGAAAGAAAGAAAGAAAGAAAAAGAAAGATGGATTAGTTAGAAAGAAAGATGGATTAGTTAGAAGAAAGAAAGAAAGAAAGAAAGAAAGAAAGAAAGAAAGAAAAAGAAAGAAAGATGGATTAGTAAGAAAGATGGATTAGTTAGAAAGAAAGAAAGATGGATTAGTTAGAAGAAAGAAAGAAAGAAAGAAAGATGGATAAGTTAGAAGAAAGAAAGAAAGAAAGAAAGAAAGATGGATTAGTTAGAAATAAAGATATATAAGAAAAAAAGATAGATAGATTAGTTAGAAAGAAAGAAAGATGGCTTAGTTTGAAAGAAAGATAGATTATTTAGAAAGAAAGAAATATTAGTTTGAAAGAAAGAAAGATGGATTAGTAAAAAAGAAAGAAAGATTGATTAGTTATTAAGGATGGATGGATGGATGGATAGATAGATAGAAAGAAAGGTTGGAAGATAAATAGAAACAGTTTGAAGATGGATGGATGGATGGATGGATGGATGGATGGATGGATGGATAGATAGATAGATAGATAGATAGATAGATAGATAGATAGATAGATAGATAGATAGATAGATAGATAGATAGATAGATAGATAGATAGATAGATAGATAGAAAGATTGATTCGTAATAAAAAAAGATAGAAAGATGGAAATGCCATCTTTCGCCGGCTTCAAATGTCCAGCCTAATGTCCAGCCCTTAGCTCTGTGTCCAGGCTACAGAGCTAAGAGGTGGGTTTTGATTGGTCCGTCCGTGTTCATTCAGGGTTTTGATTGGATATTGAATCTACTGGAGATAGAACCTTATAATCCCAACTCGGTTTATGTTTTGTGAGATGGAACCTTTTTATTTTATTAATAACTACTAACAAAATATTTTTTTTACAAAAATAACACCACACAGGCATTAATAAACACCTAATGGATCAGATTATGTCAAAAACTCAATTTCGACCAAAAGTGGAGATAGAACTTTATAATTCTAAGCTCACGAATTGACAAATCATCTAATACCACTAAATATGAAGTGTCTGTATAATATGTTATTTTATTAAGTTTTCATGGAGAGCTTGTTTTTTTGGTTATTCAGTCCAATAAGAGAATATTGACTCTTCTTTTTACTATACAAATGTGTCATTAAAAACGTTTACAAATGTATTAAACTTTTTGTTTCGAAACTGTCAACACAACAAGAAGCCTCGTTTTCTGAAAGCATGTGACTTTGGCAGTTTAGGGGCGTTCATGTCGTAATTTCCATAATTACAATATTTCAACCTGTGAAAACTTGTAAAAAGCGTTCACATCCTCGTAGAGCTTGTAATTACAACTCGTAAGCTGAGAAAACCTCCTACTTGTACCACCTGACAGCTGCAGATTCATTTAGGCGTTGATAGTGAACGTCACATTACAGTAATTACGACATAGCATTTCAACACCGCATTTGATACAAGCTCCAAATCACTGCTTCAAAACAAATGATTGGTGTTTCGAAAGCCCCCATCACTAGGTTTTTAGATGCACCTGGGATTCATCGCTTTCTCTTGGTATTTGATCCCGGCAGAACCCAGACACATGGGCCCTGTGGGGTCACTTGCATCACGCGAGGGCCGATTACGCTCAGGCTCAGAGCTGCTATGAGCGGACGCTGGACTCTGTGCTGGACGCTTCAGAGACACACTCCGTATCCCTCCGTCTGGGCTCCATCTACCTGCAGGACGGAGAAGTGAGTTCCTATTAATCCTTCAATCTACTTTATGAGTTATTTTTTACTTATCATGTGTGTGTCATTCCCTCTTTAGAATGAAAAAGCCAAAGCTGTGTTCCTGCGCGTCTGCAAACGCTCTCCGTCATGCCTCACTTGGCTCAGGCTGGGAATCGCCTGCTATAGAGTGAGTATATACCCATAAGGCATTTAGAAAATCCGTTAGAGCATGCCAGTGTAAGCAGAAGAGCTTCGCTGGAGCCACAATTGAAGGAAGGTTTGTGATTGGTTGAGGATTTTGACATTATCTAATCACAGATCATGTCACTGTAATGTTCAATCAACATGAAGTCAACATTGGTCACTTTCTTAATAGATATTCCTAAGAAGCCCCTAAAGAAACATGGTGGTGGAAAAAAATATGAGACAATTAGACGAGATTATATATAAATAGTTCCATTAAAATTTTTTTTTGTTTTTTTTCTGACTATTATCTCATATGTCAGGCTTTACAGGGTTAAGGGTGGTCAAAAAGTAAGATGAAATTCTGATAGCTTGTAATATAAATCAATGAGATCTTTATAGCAGTCTAGCAGATACTTACATTATGTTCATCTTGAAATGTTACTAACAATATAACAGTTATTCTAAGATTTACTTTATAAAAATCAGTAAAGATGTCTCAGCAAAAAGACACGTAAACCTCAACCTGAAGGTGGATGTTTTCACAATTACACTGGTTTTCACTTTCTATAAAAGTATAAAGTATCAATCAGATGATAGAAGGCATGAAGTAGAGTGTGTTTTGCTGTATCTTCAGCTGGAGGAGCTGAGTGAGGCTGAAGAGGCGCTGACTGAAGCCAACACGCTGAATAACAGGAATCCAGAGGTGTGGGCTTACCTGTGTCTGGTCTGTTTACAGGTGAGGGACTGCTTTCTTTCAATCATTCATTCCCTCATGTGAAATTGTAGGAAGCAGAGAGCAAAGCAACAGAAGATGCTTGCAATCTTGCATTTTTTGACTTTAGATTTGACTTTAGTTGCTTTGTCTTTCCAGACTGGCCGAAAACTAGAGGCAGAGCAGTCGTATAAATACGCCATGAAGGTTTGTATTGTCTAATGTTGATGTGTTTGTGAATATTAAAGTATTTGGTATCGAAATATGTTGAATTTATGTTTGGTTTCACAGATGAATTTACAAAAAGAGTCACTTCTACAGGAGATCCACGACCTGCAGTCACGCGTTGGGTTCGGAAACCCTTCCTTCTGAAAATGAAAAAGAATTTTAAACATTAAAAAGCATTAATTACTTAATCCTAATATAAAAACGTGTAAATGACAATAAAATATGACTTTTAACATAATCTACTGTAGTCTTTCTTGTGCATCGGGTGATCTTGGTGATATTGGCTACACAAGGCCCATTCACACCAAGGACAGCAACTATAAAGCTTTATTAATCATTTTAATTCTGTGTGAATGAGTCTACAGCACAACAATGACAACACTTATGAACGATATCGTTGGAATCACTTTCAGAACGAATTTTTCCCAGCTGAGGAATGATAAAAACATTGATATCTTATCAGGATCCACCTTTTAAAGCAGCAGACGACAGAACCGCGTGATTAGCTATAATAAACACAACATTATCATCCTAATATAGTTATTGTTATAGTTATCTTTGTAGTTATCATTCTTTGTGTGAACGGGCCTAGTACACATGCATAATTCAGGATGACTGATAAAAATGAAAGATTGAGAAAGGTATATAGATATGTCCAGAAGAGCATACTACCATAACATGCAAATTATCCCAGAATGCAACACACTGTACCTTCCATGAGAAATGTATTTCTCATGATTTGACTGCAGAAGTAAATACATTTTTACACAAAATTAAATTAAAAATGCAAAAACAGCTTTTAATTCTGTGATAATTACAGAACGTAACTTGCTGAATTAAACATACAAAGTTTATGGTTGTTCTGTTTGACAAACTATTATAAAAAGTATGGCTCCGTCCGAAATCACATACTCTCTTGAGTAGGTACTAGTTTTGAATAAGTAATTACTTCACGACTGCTAAAAAAGTATGTTCTATATAGTATGAATGTGTGCAGTGTGAATATAATCCGGACATGTTGTCATTATCATGTGACCCGCTACCAGTGTCGGTTGCGTCGCTTCACTGCCATTCATAAATCCTCTCCCGTGGCCTCATGGGAAAGTAAAGTGTCCATTGTATGCAAACCTATGATGCAAACTTATTATCTTGTTTACTGGGTACTTTTTGCCTACTCTTATGTAGCCCCCAGCCCCTTTTTCAGCCTGGTGCTCGTTGTCTTTTGTCTTCCAGTCTGTATTTTCACAGCGATCTTTATGCTCGTTTTAAAATCTTCCCGGTCGACTGACATTTGTTAAGACATCTGCTTTAAACAATACAATCCTCATGATAACTTTCGTTAACTTTACATAGAGTAAATCCACTTCAAAAGATAATTACTCCTGGACAGCAATGCCATAGAGCAGGGGTTCTCAATCCTGAAATGTGGATTAGTTAGAAAGAAAGAAAGAAAGAAAGAAAGAAAGAAAGAAAGAAAGAAAGAAATGTGGATTAGTTAGAAAGAAAGAAAGAAAGAAAGAAAGAAAGAAAGAAAGAAAGAAAGAAAGTTGGATTAGTTAGAAAAAAGAAAGAAAGGAAGGGAGAAAGAAAGAATGGCGGATTAGTTAGAAAGAAAGAATGGTAGATTAGTTAGAAAGAAAGAAAGGTAGATTAGTTAAAAGGAAAGAAAGAAAGAAAGAAAGAAAGAAAGAAAGAAAGAAAGAAAGAAAGAAAGAAAGAAAGAAAGAAAGAAATGTGGATTAGTTAGAAAGAAAGAAAGAAAGAAAGAAAGAAAGAAAGTTGGATTAGTTAGAAAAAAGAAAGAAAGGAAGGGAGAAAGAAAGAATGGTGGATTAGTTAGAAAGAAAGAATGGTAGATTAGTTAGAAAGAAAGAAAGGTAGATTAGTTAAAAGGAAAGAAAGAAAGAAAGAAAGAAAGAAAGAAAGAAAGAAAGAAAGAAAGAAAGAAAGAAAGAAAGAAAGAAAGAAAGAAAGAAATGTGGATTAGTTAGAAAGAAAGAAAGAAAGAAAGAAAGAAAGAAAGAAAGAAAGAAAGAAAGAAAGATGGATTAGTTAGACAGAAAGAAAGATGGATTAGTTAGAAAGAAAGAAAGATAGAAAGAAAGAAAGAAAGAAAAAGAAAGAAAGATGAGTTAGTTAGAAAGAAAGAAAGATGGATTAGTTAGAAGAAAGAAAGAAAGAAAGAAAGAAAGATGGATTAGTTAGAAAGATGGATTAGTTAGAAAGAAAGAAAGAAAGAAAGATAGATGGATTAGTTAGAAAGAAAGAAAGAAAGATGGATTAGTTAGAAGAAAGAAAGAAAGAAAGAAAGAAAGAAAGAAAGAAAGAAAGAAAGATTAGTTAGAAGAAAGAAAGAAAGAAAGAAAAAGAAAGATGGATTAGTTAGAAAGAAAGATGGATTAGTTAGAAGAAAGAAAGAAAGAAAGAAAGAAAGAAAGAAAGAAAAAGAAAGAAAGATGGATTAGTAAGAAAGATGGATTAGTTAGAAAGAAAGAAAGATGGATTAGTTAGAAGAAAGAAAGAAAGAAAGAAAGATGGATAAGTTAGAAGAAAGAAAGAAAGAAAGAAAGAAAGATGGATTAGTTAGAAATAAAGATATATAAGAAAAAAAGATAGATAGATTAGTTAGAAAGAAAGAAAGATGGCTTAGTTTGAAAGAAAGATAGATTATTTAGAAAGAAAGAAATATTAGTTTGAAAGAAAGAAAGATGGATTAGTAAAAAAGAAAGAAAGATTGATTAGTTATTAAGGATGGATGGATGGATGGATAGATAGATAGAAAGAAAGGTTGGAAGATAAATAGAAACAGTTTGAAGATGGATGGATGGATGGATGGATGGATGGATGGATGGATGGATAGATAGATAGATAGATAGATAGATAGATAGATAGATAGATAGATAGATAGATAGATAGATAGATAGATAGATAGATAGATAGATAGATAGATAGATAGATAGATAGAAAGATTGATTCGTAATAAAAAAAGATAGAAAGATGGAAATGCCATCTTTCGCCGGCTTCAAATGTCCAGCCTAATGTCCAGCCCTTAGCTCTGTGTCCAGGCTACAGAGCTAAGAGGTGGGTTTTGATTGGTCCGTCCGTGTTCATTCAGGGTTTTGATTGGATATTGAATCTACTGGAGATAGAACCTTATAATCCCAACTCGGTTTATGTTTTGTGAGATGGAACCTTTTTATTTTATTAATAACTACTAACAAAATATTTTTTTTACAAAAATAACACCACACAGGCATTAATAAACACCTAATGGATCAGATTATGTCAAAAACTCAATTTCGACCAAAAGTGGAGATAGAACTTTATAATTCTAAGCTCACGAATTGACAAATCATCTAATACCACTAAATATGAAGTGTCTGTATAATATGTTATTTTATTAAGTTTTCATGGAGAGCTTGTTTTTTTGGTTATTCAGTCCAATAAGAGAATATTGACTCTTCTTTTTACTATACAAATGTGTCATTAAAAACGTTTACAAATGTATTAAACTTTTTGTTTCGAAACTGTCAACACAACAAGAAGCCTCGTTTTCTGAAAGCATGTGACTTTGGCAGTTTAGGGGCGTTCATGTCGTAATTTCCATAATTACAATATTTCAACCTGTGAAAACTTGTAAAAAGCGTTCACATCCTCGTAGAGCTTGTAATTACAACTCGTAAGCTGAGAAAACCTCCTACTTGTACCACCTGACAGCTGCAGATTCATTTAGGCGTTGATAGTGAACGTCACATTACAGTAATTACGACATAGCATTTCAACACCGCATTTGATACAAGCTCCAAATCACTGCTTCAAAACAAATGATTGGTGTTTCGAAAGCCCCCATCACTAGGTTTTTAGATGCACCTGGGATTCATCGCTTTCTCTTGGTATTTGATCCCGGCAGAACCCAGACACATGGGCCCTGTGGGGTCACTTGCATCACGCGAGGGCCGATTACGCTCAGGCTCAGAGCTGCTATGAGCGGACGCTGGACTCTGTGCTGGACGCTTCAGAGACACACTCCGTATCCCTCCGTCTGGGCTCCATCTACCTGCAGGACGGAGAAGTGAGTTCCTATTAATCCTTCAATCTACTTTATGAGTTATTTTTTACTTATCATGTGTGTGTCATTCCCTCTTTAGAATGAAAAAGCCAAAGCTGTGTTCCTGCGCGTCTGCAAACGCTCTCCGTCATGCCTCACTTGGCTCAGGCTGGGAATCGCCTGCTATAGAGTGAGTATATACCCATAAGGCATTTAGAAAATCCGTTAGAGCATGCCAGTGTAAGCAGAAGAGCTTCGCTGGAGCCACAATTGAAGGAAGGTTTGTGATTGGTTGAGGATTTTGACATTATCTAATCACAGATCATGTCACTGTAATGTTCAATCAACATGAAGTCAACATTGGTCACTTTCTTAATAGATATTCCTAAGAAGCCCCTAAAGAAACATGGTGGTGGAAAAAAATATGAGACAATTAGACGAGATTATATATAAATAGTTCCATTAAAATTTTTTTTTGTTTTTTTTCTGACTATTATCTCATATGTCAGGCTTTACAGGGTTAAGGGTGGTCAAAAAGTAAGATGAAATTCTGATAGCTTGTAATATAAATCAATGAGATCTTTATAGCAGTCTAGCAGATACTTACATTATGTTCATCTTGAAATGTTACTAACAATATAACAGTTATTCTAAGATTTACTTTATAAAAATCAGTAAAGATGTCTCAGCAAAAAGACACGTAAACCTCAACCTGAAGGTGGATGTTTTCACAATTACACTGGTTTTCACTTTCTATAAAAGTATAAAGTATCAATCAGATGATAGAAGGCATGAAGTAGAGTGTGTTTTGCTGTATCTTCAGCTGGAGGAGCTGAGTGAGGCTGAAGAGGCGCTGACTGAAGCCAACACGCTGAATAACAGGAATCCAGAGGTGTGGGCTTACCTGTGTCTGGTCTGTTTACAGGTGAGGGACTGCTTTCTTTCAATCATTCATTCCCTCATGTGAAATTGTAGGAAGCAGAGAGCAAAGCAACAGAAGATGCTTGCAATCTTGCATTTTTTGACTTTAGATTTGACTTTAGTTGCTTTGTCTTTCCAGACTGGCCGAAAACTAGAGGCAGAGCAGTCGTATAAATACGCCATGAAGGTTTGTATTGTCTAATGTTGATGTGTTTGTGAATATTAAAGTATTTGGTATCGAAATATGTTGAATTTATGTTTGGTTTCACAGATGAATTTACAAAAAGAGTCACTTCTACAGGAGATCCACGACCTGCAGTCACGCGTTGGGTTCGGAAACCCTTCCTTCTGAAAATGAAAAAGAATTTTAAACATTAAAAAGCATTAATTACTTAATCCTAATATAAAAACGTGTAAATGACAATAAAATATGACTTTTAACATAATCTACTGTAGTCTTTCTTGTGCATCGGGTGATCTTGGTGATATTGGCTACACAAGGCCCATTCACACCAAGGACAGCAACTATAAAGCTTTATTAATCATTTTAATTCTGTGTGAATGAGTCTACAGCACAACAATGACAACACTTATGAACGATATCGTTGGAATCACTTTCAGAACGAATTTTTCCCAGCTGAGGAATGATAAAAACATTGATATCTTATCAGGATCCACCTTTTAAAGCAGCAGACGACAGAACCGCGTGATTAGCTATAATAAACACAACATTATCATCCTAATATAGTTATTGTTATAGTTATCTTTGTAGTTATCATTCTTTGTGTGAACGGGCCTAGTACACATGCATAATTCAGGATGACTGATAAAAATGAAAGATTGAGAAAGGTATATAGATATGTCCAGAAGAGCATACTACCATAACATGCAAATTATCCCAGAATGCAACACACTGTACCTTCCATGAGAAATGTATTTCTCATGATTTGACTGCAGAAGTAAATACATTTTTACACAAAATTAAATTAAAAATGCAAAAACAGCTTTTAATTCTGTGATAATTACAGAACGTAACTTGCTGAATTAAACATACAAAGTTTATGGTTGTTCTGTTTGACAAACTATTATAAAAAGTATGGCTCCGTCCGAAATCACATACTCTCTTGAGTAGGTACTAGTTTTGAATAAGTAATTACTTCACGACTGCTAAAAAAGTATGTTCTATATAGTATGAATGTGTGCAGTGTGAATATAATCCGGACATGTTGTCATTATCATGTGACCCGCTACCAGTGTCGGTTGCGTCGCTTCACTGCCATTCATAAATCCTCTCCCGTGGCCTCATGGGAAAGTAAAGTGTCCATTGTATGCAAACCTATGATGCAAACTTATTATCTTGTTTACTGGGTACTTTTTGCCTACTCTTATGTAGCCCCCAGCCCCTTTTTCAGCCTGGTGCTCGTTGTCTTTTGTCTTCCAGTCTGTATTTTCACAGCGATCTTTATGCTCGTTTTAAAATCTTCCCGGTCGACTGACATTTGTTAAGACATCTGCTTTAAACAATACAATCCTCATGATAACTTTCGTTAACTTTACATAGAGTAAATCCACTTCAAAAGATAATTACTCCTGGACAGCAATGCCATAGAGCAGGGGTTCTCAATCCTGAAATGTGGATTAGTTAGAAAGAAAGAAAGAAAGAAAGAAAGAAAGAAAGAAAGAAATGTGGATTAGTTAGAAAGAAAGAAAGAAAGAAAGAAAGAAAGAAAGAAAGAAAGAAAGTTGGATTAGTTAGAAAAAAGAAAGAAAGGAAGGGAGAAAGAAAGAATGGCGGATTAGTTAGAAAGAAAGAATGGTAGATTAGTTAGAAAGAAAGAAAGGTAGATTAGTTAAAAGGAAAGAAAGAAAGAAAGAAAGAAAGAAAGAAAGAAAGAAAGAAAGAAAGAAAGAAAGAAAGAAAGAAAGAAAGAAAGAAAGAAAGAAAGAAAGAAAGAAATGTGGATTAGTTAGAAAGAAAGAAAGAAAGAAAGAAAGAAAGAAAGTTGGATTAGTTAGAAAAAAGAAAGAAAGGAAGGGAGAAAGAAAGAATGGTGGATTAGTTAGAAAGAAAGAATGGTAGATTAGTTAGAAAGAAAGAAAGGTAGATTAGTTAAAAGGAAAGAAAGAAAGAAAGAAAGAAAGAAAGAAAGAAAGAAAGAAAGAAAGAAAGAAAGAAAGAAAGAAATGTGGATTAGTTAGAAAGAAAGAAAGAAAGAAAGAAAGAAAGAAAGAAAGAAAGAAAGAAAGAAAGAAAGAAAGAAAGATGGATTAGTTAGACAGAAAGAAAGATGGATTAGTTAGAAAGAAAGAAAGATAGAAAGAAAGAAAGAAAGAAAAAGAAAGAAAGATGAGTTAGTTAGAAAGAAAGAAAGATGGATTAGTTAGAAGAAAGAAAGAAAGAAAGAAAGAAAGAAAGAAAGATGGATTAGTTAGAAAGATGGATTAGTTAGAAAGAAAGAAAGAAAGAAAGATAGATGGATTAGTTAGAAAGAAAGAAAGAAAGATGGATTAGTTAGAAGAAAGAAAGAAAGAAAGAAAGAAAGAAAGAAAGAAAGAAAGAAAGATTAGTTAGAAGAAAGAAAGAAAGAAAGAAAAAGAAAGATGGATTAGTTAGAAAGAAAGATGGATTAGTTAGAAGAAAGAAAGAAAGAAAGAAAGAAAGAAAGAAAGAAAAAGAAAGAAAGATGGATTAGTAAGAAAGATGGATTAGTTAGAAAGAAAGAAAGATGGATTAGTTAGAAGAAAGAAAGAAAGAAAGAAAGAAAGATGGATAAGTTAGAAGAAAGAAAGAAAGAAAGAAAGAAAGATGGATTAGTTAGAAATAAAGATATATAAGAAAAAAAGATAGATAGATTAGTTAGAAAGAAAGAAAGATGGCTTAGTTTAAAAGAAAGATAGATTATTTAGAAAGAAAGAAATATTAGTTTGAAAGAAAGAAAGATGGATTAGTAAAAAAGAAAGAAAGATTGATTAGTTATTAAGGATGGATGGATGGATGGATAGATAGATAGAAAGAAAGGTTGGAAGATAAATAGAAACAGTTTGAAGATGGATGGATGGATGGATGGATGGATGGATGGATGGATAGATAGATAGATAGATAGATAGATAGATAGATAGATAGATAGATAGATAGATAGATAGATAGATAGATAGATAGATAGATAGATAGAAAGATTGATTCGTAATAAAAAAAGATAGAAAGATGGAAATGCCATCTTTCGCCGGCTTCAAATGTCCAGCCTAATGTCCAGCCCTTAGCTCTGTGTCCAGGCTACAGAGCTAAGAGGTGGGTTTTGATTGGTCCGTCCGTGTTCATTCAGGGTTTTGATTGGATATTGAATCTACTGGAGATAGAACCTTATAATCCCAACTCGGTTTATGTTTTGTGAGATGGAACCTTTTTATTTTATTAATAACTACTAACAAAATATTTTTTTTACAAAAATAACACCACACAGGCATTAATAAACACCTAATGGATCAGATTATGTCAAAAACTCAATTTCGACCAAAAGTGGAGATAGAACTTTATAATTCTAAGCTCACGAATTGACAAATCATCTAATACCACTAAATATGAAGTGTCTGTATAATATGTTATTTTATTAAGTTTTCATGGAGAGCTTGTTTTTTTGGTTATTCAGTCCAATAAGAGAATATTGACTCTTCTTTTTACTATACAAATGTGTCATTAAAAACGTTTACAAATGTATTAAACTTTTTGTTTCGAAACTGTCAACACAACAAGAAGCCTCGTTTTCTGAAAGCATGTGACTTTGGCAGTTTAGGGGCGTTCATGTCGTAATTTCCATAATTACAATATTTCAACCTGTGAAAACTTGTAAAAAGCGTTCACATCCTCGTAGAGCTTGTAATTACAACTCGTAAGCTGAGAAAACCTCCTACTTGTACCACCTGACAGCTGCAGATTCATTTAGGCGTTGATAGTGAACGTCACATTACAGTAATTACGACATAGCATTTCAACACCGCATTTGATACAAGCTCCAAATCACTGCTTCAAAACAAATGATTGGTGTTTCGAAAGCCCCCATCACTAGGTTTTTAGATGCACCTGGGATTCATCGCTTTCTCTTGGTATTTGATCCCGGCAGAACCCAGACACATGGGCCCTGTGGGGTCACTTGCATCACGCGAGGGCCGATTACGCTCAGGCTCAGAGCTGCTATGAGCGGACGCTGGACTCTGTGCTGGACGCTTCAGAGACACACTCCGTATCCCTCCGTCTGGGCTCCATCTACCTGCAGGACGGAGAAGTGAGTTCCTATTAATCCTTCAATCTACTTTATGAGTTATTTTTTACTTATCATGTGTGTGTCATTCCCTCTTTAGAATGAAAAAGCCAAAGCTGTGTTCCTGCGCGTCTGCAAACGCTCTCCGTCATGCCTCACTTGGCTCAGGCTGGGAATCGCCTGCTATAGAGTGAGTATATACCCATAAGGCATTTAGAAAATCCGTTAGAGCATGCCAGTGTAAGCAGAAGAGCTTCGCTGGAGCCACAATTGAAGGAAGGTTTGTGATTGGTTGAGGATTTTGACATTATCTAATCACAGATCATCAGAGCCGGATTAACGCAAAGGCAAACTAGGCACGTGCCTAGGGCCCGATTGGCGGGATGGGGCCCAGACAGAGGGACAAAAAAAAACAAAAAAAATGTACAAATGTCCTATCTACAATTTATTTCAAAATGTATTAATTAACTAAAAATAGTGACGATGTTTATCTTAACCATAGACTGTTACATTACGTCACATTAACGCCAGCCCATGACTGTATATATAGAGGCGCCAGCCAGTTAAGTCCGAGGGGACGTCAGCGGCGGTCAGAGGCGGTCAACGAACGCATCCATCAGGTGCTACGAGTGCGAAGCAAAAGCCTAAATAGGCACGCAAAGAAGCACAGCTCGAAATGCAGGTCATCGATTTTGGAGTGATTGCAATGTATTTTAAATATAAACGTGTGGGCTACTGTAGATCAGCGTATTTCTGGAAAAATCATTCACCGCTTTGTTTGTCTAGTCTACGAGTTTAAAAGAGCGCGAGCGTCTAACGTGCCCAGACGCGACGCTTTGAATTTGCGCGTACAACGAATAACATCGCGTTGGGAGCTGACTAGTAAAAAGCTACAAAAGTAAAAGACAAGACGTTTGTATTCAAAGTTAAAAAAACCAACACACTGCAACATTTTTAAATGTTTCAAATAAAGGATCTCATATCTATGGGTCTATCTTCTATATTCTGATGCTGATGATTAGATAATACCCTGACATCATAGCCTATACGAATATTAGATTAGAATTTTTTTCCTGCTCAGTAGCGATCGTATCTTTCTCTTCCACTTGATTTGTGTATAGCATATTTAAGGTAGCAATGCAATACATAATATCATATTACTGATATTAATAATATGACAATATCTGCAGATATTGATTAAATGGGAGGGAAAAATCCTGCCCATAACGCAGCTATGAAAACAATTATAAAAGCAGGTTCATGTTCATCTACTGAAGTGGGATTCTGGAACTGTGAATAAACTGAATAAAACAGCTAAAAATAACAACAAGAACAATAACATCTTCATTAAACAAAAAAGAGATTACCTTAGATAAATTTTGATGTAGTAGCTACCAGTAAAAAGTCTGGACCCATTACTATCTTTAATGTTTTTGAAAGAAGTTTCTTATTATGCTCTACAAGCCTGCATTTATTTGATCAAAATACAGAAAAAAACAGGAATATTCAGCGAGGATGTGTTAAATATATAAAAGTGATAGTGAAAACTTTTTTAAAACAACTTTTTAATAATCAAAAAATCCTGAAAAAAGTATCACATGTTATAAAATAAAAATTAAGCACCATTTCTAACATTTGATAATAAATCAGAATATTATAAAGTTTTCTAAAGGATCACGTGACACTAAATTCAGCTTTGAATCGCAGAAATATATTTTAAAGTATAGTAAAATAGAAAACCATTATTTTAAATTGTAATAATATTTCACTATATTATTTTTCTGTATTTTTGATCAAATAAATCCAGGCTTGATGAGCATAAGAGACTTCTTTCAAAAACATTAAAAATAGTAATTTGTCCAAACTTATGTACTGTGTAAGTAAAAATATACTAAATTTAAAATTAAATGTTGTATAAATAAAAAGGTTAGGAATCATATTTGTTTCAAGTGTTTTTTATTGGGGGTGGGGGGCCTCCAACATGAATTTTGCCTAGGGCCTCCAAATGTCTAGAACCGGCCCTGCAGATCATGTCACTGTAATGTTCAATCAACATGAAGTCAACATTGGTCACTTTCTTAATAGATATTCCTAAGAAGCCCCTAAAGAAACATGGTGGTGGAAAAAAATATGAGACAATTAGACGAGATTATATATAAATAGTTCCATTAAAAATTTTTTTTGTTTTTTTTCTGACTATTATCTCATATGTCAGGCTTTACAGGGTTAAGGGTGGTCAAAAAGTAAGATGAAATTCTGATAGCTTGTAATATAAATCAATGAGATCTTTATAGCAGTCTAGCAGATACTTACATTATGTTCATCTTGAAATGTTACTAACAATATAACAGTTATTCTAAGATTTACTTTATAAAAATCAGTAAAGATGTCTCAGCAAAAAGACACGTAAACCTCAACCTGAAGGTGGATGTTTTCACAATTACACTGGTTTTCACTTTCTATAAAAGTATAAAGTATCAATCAGATGATAGAAGGCATGAAGTAGAGTGTGTTTTGCTGTATCTTCAGCTGGAGGAGCTGAGTGAGGCTGAAGAGGCGCTGACTGAAGCCAACACGCTGAATAACAGGAATCCAGAGGTGTGGGCTTACCTGTGTCTGGTCTGTTTACAGGTGAGGGACTGCTTTCTTTCAATCATTCATTCCCTCATGTGAAATTGTAGGAAGCAGAGAGCAAAGCAACAGAAGATGCTTGCAATCTTGCATTTTTTGACTTTAGATTTGACTTTAGTTGCTTTGTCTTTCCAGACTGGCCGAAAACTAGAGGCAGAGCAGTCGTATAAATACGCCATGAAGGTTTGTATTGTCTAATGTTGATGTGTTTGTGAATATTAAAGTATTTGGTATCGAAATATGTTGAATTTATGTTTGGTTTCACAGATGAATTTACAAAAAGAGTCACTTCTACAGGAGATCCACGACCTGCAGTCACGCGTTGGGTTCGGAAACCCTTCCTTCTGAAAATGAAAAAGAATTTTAAACATTAAAAAGCATTAATTACTTAATCCTAATATAAAAACGTGTAAATGACAATAAAATATGACTTTTAACATAATCTACTGTAGTCTTTCTTGTGCATCGGGTGATCTTGGTGATATTGGCTACACAAGGCCCATTCACACCAAGGACAGCAACTATAAAGCTTTATTAATCATTTTAATTCTGTGTGAATGAGTCTACAGCACAACAATGACAACACTTATGAACGATATCGTTGGAATCACTTTCAGAACGAATTTTTCCCAGCTGAGGAATGATAAAAACATTGATATCTTATCAGGATCCACCTTTTAAAGCAGCAGACGACAGAACCGCGTGATTAGCTATAATAAACACAACATTATCATCCTAATATAGTTATTGTTATAGTTATCTTTGTAGTTATCATTCTTTGTGTGAACGGGCCTAGTACACATGCATAATTCAGGATGACTGATAAAAATGAAAGATTGAGAAAGGTATATAGATATGTCCAGAAGAGCATACTACCATAACATGCAAATTATCCCAGAATGCAACACACTGTACCTTCCATGAGAAATGTATTTCTCATGATTTGACTGCAGAAGTAAATACATTTTTACACAAAATTAAATTAAAAATGCAAAAACAGCTTTTAATTCTGTGATAATTACAGAACGTAACTTGCTGAATTAAACATACAAAGTTTATGGTTGTTCTGTTTGACAAACTATTATAAAAAAGTATGGCTCCGTCCGAAATCACATACTCTCTTGAGTAGGTACTAGTTTTGAATAAGTAATTACTTCACGACTGCTAAAAAAGTATGTTCTATATAGTATGAATGTGTGCAGTGTGAATATAATCCGGACATGTTGTCATTATCATGTGACCCGCTACCAGTGTCGGTTGCGTCGCTTCACTGCCATTCATAAATCCTCTCCCGTGGCCTCATGGGAAAGTAAAGTGTCCATTGTATGCAAACCTATGATGCAAACTTATTATCTTGTTTACTGGGTACTTTTTGCCTACTCTTATGTAGCCCCCAGCCCCTTTTTCAGCCTGGTGCTCGTTGTCTTTTGTCTTCCAGTCTGTATTTTCACAGCGATCTTGCATATTTATGCTCGTTTTAAAATCTTCCCGGTCGACTGACATTTGTTAAGACATCTGCTTTAAACAATACAATCCTCATGATAACTTTCGTTAACTTTACATAGAGTAAATCCACTTCAAAAGATAATTACTCCTGGACAGCAATGCCATAGAGATATACAGAGCGACCGCAAAACCGAAAGTTCAAAGACAATATTCTAAAGATGGCGGCGCCCTAGTTTCTCTGCCGCATAAGGTCTATAAGGACCGTGAATTCGAACATCTTTTGTCACATACTGTTTTTCGCTTATTACATATTAGGGAAGTTTGCGATTTCGGACGCAGACAAATATCTATCGCGCATAATGCATTTTATGTGCGCTGCGCCTTTAAGCATAAGCTCTGAGAGTCACGTGGTTTCATCCTGCAGCTTCCTGGATTGAGTTTATAACGGAGAGCTCGAACGCCGCAAACAAAAAAAAAAAAAAAACCGCACGAGCATCCGACTATTGATCATTTCAAAAATCAGTTATCAATCTATTATCATTCCTACAGCCTGGTCAGACCATGTTACACTGTTACTATCTAATCTAAAGCAGGGTTTGCTGAAGAGCTGATTGTAAGTAACGTTACTGTCTTCTGTTCAGGGCGCATACAGGACACAATGAGTGCTAGTCTCGCTTTGATATGTAATAATCATAGACTGTAAGCACTTTAGTCAAAATTGACTGAATTAATATAATGACACTAGAGTGTTTTGATGCTTTTGTAGCTGCTTGTAGGTTTCAAACGGATGCTGATCACAGGACAGTGAGATTAGATTGGATTTTGACTGGCAAACACCAGAATGCTCATGACTGCTCTTTTGTGCTGTTTTCATTTACCCTGCAAACAAACACAAATGCTCATGAAACAGCCTCAGTGTGTGCTGGATGAATAGAGGCTCACTGTCAGTGTGTGTGTGTGTGTGTGTGTGTGTGTGTGTGTGTGTCCTCAGAAACAATCACCTGACTGGATGCTGAACTATTGTCATCTGCTGTAGGGACACTGACAGTTGAAGCTCGTGCTCAGGAGGTTTGAGGTAAGAGGTTTCCTTCATCACTTGTGTGTGTGTGTGTGTGTGTGTGTGTGTGTGTGTGTGTGTGTGTGTGTTTACATTATCACAATTATTAGTGCTGAGCAGCATATATCACACTTTGATTAAAAGCTAAAGTCAAAACATGAACAAATCTGAGGGATAATGGCTTACATAATCACTTTTACATAATGAAAATGATGAATGAGCTTCCTAATTTGTGTTGTATTGTGTTAAAGTGTTATTTTCTTAGATAGATCGTTAGGTAGCAGTGTTCATTTGCTATTTGAGTATTTATTCATTGTTTGAATTAGCTATTATTCTTATATTTTTAGTTTTCATGTTAATTTCAGTTCAAAGTTTATATTTCAGTTCAAGTAATTGTGCTTTTGTCATTTTTATTAGTTTTTGTTTAAATTTTTATCTTTGGCTTTATTTTTTATTGCGTATTAGTAAATTTTAGTGCTTTACGGATGGATGGATGGATGGATGGATGGATGGATGGATGGATGGATGGATGGATGGATAGATTTAATCACGGCCGGAGGATCTCAGACAAATTTCAGAGAGAGTCCCACCAGCTAACAGGAATACAACAGGTTTTATAGAAAAGGAGAATAGGCGAAAATGACATGATACATTACATCATTTCCCTACAATTTGATTGGTTCAGTTGGTCAAGCAAGCCCCCACCTTTTCACCCTCTGTTACTGGCATAAGCAAAAATATTATTCTAAAGAGCTCAGTTGATTACTCAATATATCATGACATAATACAGACAGTATATTTTTGATCTTGTCATCGTCAGCACTTGAGAATTTTCCATAACACAAATAGACAAAGAACAGAACGTTTCAGGTTTAGATGTTAGAATTGTTAGAATCATGGTTAGTTTAAAATATAGTTTACTATCTTATCTATTAAAAATGTAGAAATGTAAAAAGTGTGTGTGTGTGTGTGTGTGTGTGTGTGTGTGTGTGTGTGTGTGTGTGTGTGTGTGTGGGGGGGAGGGTGTGCGTATGTGTTTTAGAAGGAAACGCTCAGTCATGTTCATGTGTTTGAGCAGTCAGGACAGATTGAACAGAAGACAGAGGAATGTCTGCTATGAAGACTGAAGAGGATGCTAACGGGACGAGCACAGCTAACAGAGGAGGAGGAGGAGTGTGTGAGGAGGGGGGCGTCACGGTCCTCAGGTACATTCAACATTTACAATAGCAGCATTTACTGTGGCCGCTTTCTTCCTGTAACAACATGCTTGAATTATGCTGTTATTGCTTACTAAAACTATGGCAAACTTAATTAAATAGAAATAAAATAAGTTTAAGCTGAAGTACCAAAATTATTCAACTAAAACTAAAGAAAGAAAACAAAAGTCAAATAGAGAGATTTAAAAACTAATAAAAATGAGAAAATTGTCAGTATAGTCAAATAGTCAGAGTTTTTATTGTTAACTAAAAGTAAAATAATAATAATTTTTTTACATAAAATAAAAGAATTAAACTTCTTTAATTTCATTTTCTTTTAGTTTGACTTGAAATACTAAAATAACAAACTGAAATAATTCATAAGAACTCTAGACATATTAAATAAACAAAAACTAATAAAATTATCTCAAATTAAAAATATTTAAAAAAAATCTAGCTATTATAAAACTAATATCAATGATATAATAATAGTATTTAAAAAAAACTAATACGAATGGCAGAAATGAACTAAAATAAAAATGAAAACAGAAAATGAAACAAATATATGTAAATATATATGTTATACTAAAACAACACCGTTTGAGTGCGTAATAGTTTCATGAACAAACCCTTAATTCTAATGTCATGTCGATCCTACAGTCCCACTGATCTTTCGGAGATGTTGGCAGCGGGAACCAAAGAAGTTCACGAGAAGGCCGAAAACACAGAGTTTGTCAAAGACTTCCTGAGGGGACGCATCCACAAGGAGCTCTTCAAGGTCAGTCGTGAAGGATTTTAAAGATGATAACACGCACGACTTCCATAATGTGGCTTATTTCTCCAGTTGATTGATCATTTTATCACATTAAACCTGGGTTGTATGATATGTTTGTGGCAGATCATTAAACGGAAAAGAAATCCCATAAACTTAAAATGAAGGTGTTGAAGCACATAATATTGTTATCTAAAGCTAAAAATAAAATGGTAACAATTTACAATAATGTCCCATTAGTTAATTGTATGTAATGCATTAACTGGAAACGCAAGTTTATAAAAAGACTGTTATTGTTAGTTCATGTCAACTGAGGTAATTAAATTAAACAATTCAACAATATTAACAACTTTTGAGTTATAAAGAGTTATTTGTTTAAAAAAGTACAATTATTTTAACTCTTTCTCCGCCAGCGTTTTTTTTTTTTTTTTTTTAAGTTGCCAGCCACCGCCAGCTTTTTTGACCATTTTCACAAAACGGCCCCCAGAATATTTTGTTGTATGAATATCTGAACATGCAATATATCAAAGAACAGACTTTACTTTTTAACCAAAAAATCTGTTTTATCCATCTAGCTTCATGCATTCTTTTTAAATGTGGGTAAGCAACATTTTTAACAAAAAGCTGAGAAAATCACGTTTTTGTCGTTCAGATCAGATTCAGAACGATGATCAAAACACAGATGGAGGAGATCTAGTCCATCAACACCCCTAAAGCTTCACAGTCCTACAGCTCGTCCTGGGTCGATATTTAATTCAGTAACATTGGCCAGTTCTGATTAATGTGCTGTGTAATGTTGGTGATCGTGTTATTTTACACATGCATATGATTACATATGATATCGCTTGTTTCTGCATCTTCTTCGCCTGTGTTTTGATCAGGAGATTCAGTTCTCTTTCAGAAGATGTGTAATAGCGCCCCCTACCGTATAACACTGAAAACATTGAAAGCCGGAAAATTCCTAGTGGGAAATGTTCTGCTGGGGAAAGAGTTAATTCAGTTAGTTGCCAAGACATCATTTTTCATTTTCTTTTAGTATAAAGGGATAGGTCACCCTAAAACGAAAATGAAGTCATCATTTACTCACCCTGGTGTTGTTCTAGTGACAAATGACTTTTTTTTTTTTAGGACCACAAATAGAGGAATTTTCCGCTCGCGCTCGTTCATATAATGGCAGTGAACAGCGACCAGCGTCAAGCTTTAAAAAAACTGTGCAAAAGTATCTCAGAATGATCCCGTGCAACACGTGTCATATAATCTAAGTGTTCTGGGGTGTGCCATAGGGTTTGGTGAAAAGCAAATGTGTTATTTAAAGCTTTGAAATTGAAATTCAATCCATGTACTCTCTTCTCTGAGGTGAATATATCCTTTGATATATGGAGATAATACAGTATATGGAGACTTTTTTTTAGATTTCTAGTAGTTGCATTTCATGTCATGTTTTTATTAGGGCTGTGCAACGGTTAATCGCATCCAAAATATAAATTTGTGTACTGTGTATAATTATTCTGTATATACTGTATATTATAAATATTTGATATATAAATAACACGTTTCTTAAATATATACATGCATGTGTGTGTATTTATATACAAAATAATTATACACAGTACACACATGTAATATATTATGTAAACACAAACTTTTATTTTGGATGCATTTAATCGCGATTAATTGTTGCACAGCCCTAGTTTTTATTAATCTCGATTTTTCCCAACCTGTGTGCTTTTTCTGGGTGAGTCTGAAAATAAAATTCTAATTAATAAGAACTTAATAGACACATCTTTTAAAAAATGACAAAAAGTAATCAACAAAATAAAAATGAAAAATTAGTTGAAAAATTCTAACTATCTAAAAACTACAATAGCATCTCAATGATACTGAAATAGCACTGCACACAGCAGGATAAATCAGTTTAGTTTGACCTGATTATGATTTCTGGATCTGTGTTTCCAGCTGGGCCACGTGGCTTTATTCTTCACGTACTCCGCCATGGAAGAGGAGATCGAGAGGAACAAAGAGCATCCTCATTTTGCCCCGCTCTACTTCCCTCACGAGCTCCACCGGCGCGACGCTCTGGCTCGGGATCTGGAGTTCTTCTACGGCGAGGACTGGCGGAGTCAGATCCGCATCTCTCCCGCAGCTCAGCGATACGTGGACCGCATCCGGCGGGTCGGCCGGGACCAGCCCGCGCTTCTCGTGGCCCACGCCTACACGCGCTACATGGGAGACCTCTCGGGGGGGCAGGTGCTGAGGAAGGTGGCCCAGCGCGCCTTGAAGCTGCCGCCCACAGGAGAAGGCCTGAGCTTCTATGAGTTCGAAGGCATCCACAGCGCCAAGGCCTTCAAGCAGCTGTACCGCAGCCGGATGAACGAGCTGGAGCTCGACACAGACACCAAGAGGAGGGTCGTGGAGGAAGCCAACCTCGCCTTTCGGTTCAATATGGAGGTGAGCGGTGCAATTTAAAGGGGCAATGTTTCCTTGTTATTATTTCATGCAAGATTTGTTGTACCAACTGTAGTCATTTTTATGGCTTTTTTTTTTCTAAAGAAGGAGTTCGCTTAAGAAAAACCAACCAAAACAAAGGATTCAGTGATTCTGCTTAATCGTTCAAAAATCACTTTTCAATTTTTAAACTGTATTTACTATTAAAATATTTAATTCAATTTTTTTTATTGCTACATTTAAATACATTTTAAAATTATATGTATATGTATATATATGTATGTATATATATATATATATAATTCTGTTTGAAAGTATATTTTAAACTTATTTAATTGGCAAATGGATGATGTTTCTAAATAAAATTCTCTAAATTCAATTTAATTAAATTAATTTAATTAATTTCAAAAATTGCATTTATTTATTTTGTTACATTTATCTACATTTTAAAATAATTACTTTATACATAGACATACACACACACACATATAATCAATTAAATTAATTTAAATGTTTTTTCTTACATTTTTTCTTTTTGAAATAATTTATTGTTGTTATTATTACCTATTTTATTGGCAGATAGATAAAGCAATGCTTTTTTCTAAATGAAGTTTAATTAAATGAGAACCACAATTTTAAAACTTACATATAATGTATTGTTCTATTGTTAAATTTTACATTAGTTACATTTGACTAATGTTTTCAGGTTCTGAAAGTTTAATCAATAAAAATGTGATTCTTCATTATGAGTCCCTTAAAGAATGACGTTGATGATAATTAATTCAAGATGTTCATTTCATTATCTCTGAGATCCTTCACTAACACTGAATGAAACTAATGGCCCGCTCATAATCTCTCTGTGTGTCGTCACCTGGAGGGCTTTGCAGTCGCTCTATTAGACTGAACCTGCTGTCGCTGTGTTCATATCAGTGAGCGTGTCATTAAAGATGAGAGTCTCTCCTGCTCCGCGTGGCTCGAGTTTCATCCGTCAGCAGATGGAGTCCTTTGTCCTCATGGCAGATCCCAGATGAGCTCTGAAATTAAATGGACAAAACGGGGTCAAAACAATGTCTCGCATCTCACCAGCCTCTTTTAACAGAGCGTTTGACTGTGACATCTAGTTGAATGTGTTTATGTAACGCTGTCACTGTCACACACATGACAAAGAGCTTTTCATTAAACCTCAGTGTTCACTCATTGTTTCCTGTGATCTTGAACTGTAAACGTCCTTTTCTGCAGATTTTTGGAGAACTAGAGGAGGTTGGAAAGACCCTTCAGGACGATGTTTTGGACGCCGCTCCTGCTCATGGCGAGACACAAGGAGACGTCAGCCAGTGTCCGTACCACGCTGCCAAAACGGGTAAACTTCATCTTCATTACACCTTAAACCAGGGACTCACTAACTTTACTGTCAGACAAACCCAGGAAATATTTATTTTAAGTACACCTGAGCCTGAAACAGCACTTTCAGACATTCACCGTTCTCTGATGATGGTTAATGGTCACATGACATGCAACCAATCATATAAAGTATTTCATCTTTTTATATTGTTACAAATATTTAAATGAAATTGTTATCATTATTAGTTTTAACTGTAATTATAGAAAATGAAATAATATACTACTGTTGTAAATTACAATTAAAAACTACATATACTTTTATTTTGGCACAATAGATTCAGTGTTATTTTAGTAATATTGAGATACTATTATAGTTCATATTTTGAATTGGTTGTCATTTGAATTTATTAATTATTGTTTTGTTCAAGTTTTAGTAATTTTATTGTATGTTCTTGTCATTTTTATTAGCTTTAGTTTTTTTATTAAAAATATGTCTTTATAGTTTTTATTCATTTTTATTTCGGTTTTAGTTATTTAATGCATCAAGTTAAACTAAATGAAAATGAGAAATTGGAACTAGCTGTAATAAAATAAGTTTAAGGTTTTTTTTTATATTTTCTTTTATTTCAGTTAACATTTATTATATTTCAAGTAACAAACATGTTTTTAATTTTAGTTAACTATGATAACCCTGAATAGATTATATATTACTTTAAATTCCAGCCTTTGATTTGATAATTACTCTAATCTATATCGCTATTACTGTTTTATGTCGATTAATTGTACAGCTCTATTTATTTACATTTTATATTTGATTTTATTAATCATTAGCTTTTCATCAACCTCTACTGTTCTCTTTCAAACCCCCGGTTGGGAAACCCGGCCTTAAACCTCAGCAAATGACACCATTCACATGATGATTTCATTCTTTCTGTTTCAGCTGCCAGCAGTGGAACATCTTACATTTGTCAAGTGGCCATGACCGTGCTTAAAAATCCCTCCGGTCAAGTCCTACTGGCCGCCTGGATCGCTGCTCTAGCCGGATTGGCTGCTTGGTACCTCATGTGACCTCCTGTGGCCCAGTCTTAGTGCATCCCATTTGCCCCCGCGTTCTTGGGTGAATGTGAATAATAAAATAATAATGTATGAGCACAGACTTTTTAAACGCAGGATAGCATAGTTTATTGTGGCGGCCGTTACCGTTGCACCCGTCAGTGTTGATGAAGTTAAGGCTGGAGAAGAGCTACGGAAATATGCAGAGTGTTTTTTTTACAGTTTTATCGCAGTATCGAGTCATTTGGTGCGACAAGTCAAATGGGCTGAAACATATTCAACTCAAGTTAATTGTGTTGAATTCTCATTCATCACTATAAGGGGCGCTGTAGAAGGTATCAGTCTTCATACAGTCAGTTTTATTGGCCCATTTGTCTTGCGTGCTTTCAAATGAGATATGCTATGCACACATGCAGCATTTACAAAGAAAAGCAGTACTTCTGCAGGGCAGACTACTGAGATGTCAGGTCAAACAATGACAGCCACAACGGTTAATGAAGAAAAAGCCTTTCTGAAGAGGTTTAGAATGTAAAAGATGGAAGAATTGCACATTAAGGTCATTTTTGTCTAGTTACACAACAGGACGTGTTACAGACTCGGCATTTAGGGATTTTTCTACATAGTTGGTTTAATGGACCAGAATGAACAGTTTTTACTAGTGAATTGAGTTTTTCAGTGATGATGAAGATAAATATCTTTTATACATTCATTATTATTGTGTGTACATATATATTTTCTGTCATATATGTATACACAGTTATATACAGTATGTGTATATATGGTAACACTTTTCAATAAGGTCTAGTGTATTGGTAAATGTTAATATTTACATTAACCAAGATCAATAAATGGTGTAGAAGTATTTTTAATATGTTCCTTGAGGTTCAGTCATAATGTTAATTGCACAAAAAGCAAATATATATGTGGAAAAAAAGATTATTTTCAACCTTCATTTTGACCCTCTGTCTGAAATGATCAGTTTTTAAGGGGCGGCTCCTTTAAGGCTTGTCAATATACGGCCACTGTTACGATTGGCTAATGTCATTGAATAGGAAACGGTATCAACAGCCACTCGCTATTGCACTTGAGTAAGTGTTTTAAAAACATTAACCATATAAAACCGTGTTTTACAGGATCAGTGATTTTATTTTCATTTTATTATTTTTTTGCTTTTGACGCATGCTCACATCCAGTGTAGGCAAATGGCAGCCGATAAGTGGCTGAACTTCAGTGGGCGGGGCCTGTAATGCGATGATGTTAAACTATTCGTCAGTGTCTTGCTCTGGAGGCAGTCATATGCAAATAAATTTGCCCATGTGACATCACAAATCCTGCAATATCAAAATGAGCTGTTTTTGGAGCTTGATTAAATAAATGTTTTGTTTATGAGGAGGATGTTTTAAGCTATGAAACTTGTAGGATGTTTTAATGGCACAAAAACATGGTTTACTTGTCAAAAGATCAATGCAAATTTGATTTCTCATTTCATGACCCCTTTAACTAATGTAGTTATCTAATGTTAAATAAAACCTTATTGTGAAGTGATACTATATATATATATATATATATATATATAAACAATAGGCTGATATTTCAGTCCATCTCTAATTATCACCAGGGCTTTACTCAAGGCTCTGATGAACAATTGTCTGATATAGGAAGTATTTGAATGCAATTTAAACAAGGGAACAATACTGAATGAATTAGTATACTGTATTTGTACAAGCTAGAATTAACAATAGTGTTTTTCTCTAAAGGTGATTCATTGATCTGACTTGCAGTATGAAATTATTAACATTTATGGATGCAATAATTTCTTGAGTCTTCTTCATGCAACTTTTAATCCATATATTGATGGTTTTGCTCCCTTTGACATTATATTCTAAGACCATAGCATGTGCAATGATCACCAAGGCACTGTGACACGACGCATTTGAGAAGGATTATGGGGGATTGTGTATCTGTCCTCATTTACTGAGGCACGTGTCTGTTAACTAAAGGTGTTTTCTTTATGGAATTTAGTTTTGTATAAGAGCTCAACCTAAACAACATTATACTGATGAATAATTTTCTTGAAGAGTGTTTCATGTAATACCAAATGCTGAGGGGCTGAACATTCACAGGTCTTTTTGAACCAAAGGAAATGATACTTTGCATCACTAATCGGATCATAAAGCAGATCGGCATATATGCAAAGTGTTTTGCGTAAATGGTTGTGCTTGGGTTTTATGCAGATCATTTAATTTGGTGGCTTATTTTGTGTTTTGAAGAACTGACAGCTTATTTTAAAGCACTGGTAGACATTGAGAGTGGTGTTGATATAGTACAGTGGTTTTATTTAGACCGTTGCTTTGTCTAGTTCATTTTAAATTTCTTTATTGCATTCTTTTTAAGGTTTAGAACTGGC
This sequence comes from Scardinius erythrophthalmus, assembly GCF_964197995.2. Lineage (NCBI taxonomy): Eukaryota > Metazoa > Chordata > Actinopteri > Cypriniformes > Leuciscidae > Scardinius > Scardinius erythrophthalmus. The sequence goes on from NC_138221.1 coordinate 31,385,912, forward strand.
TTTGTTTTGTTTTTTTTATTGTTCCCTTCAGCTGTATGTTCACTGTAATGAGTAATAAATTCACAACTGTGCTGCATTCACTGTTCAAGTTCATGTTTTATTTAAACATTTTTTTATGTTATTCATTCAGATTTAATGTTAAGCTCTTTGTATGCTGTAAGTTACCAGATAAAATAGAAGAAAAAAAACACACATATAATTACAATCTAAATCTTCAGATTGAATGAGGCAAAACAACCTGAAGATTTTAAAATGTGCAGCTCGTATTTTTGCTAAAGCCATGTATTGATGTTTCCATACAAAATGTGCTGTTTGAGGTATAAAGTTACTATATTATAAAAGCCCATTTCCACCACATAAGGAAAAAAAGTCAAGCAAATATAGGCTTATATAGGCTATATTAAGTCAGCATTATGAGAATAAAAAAATACAAAATAAATTGAGTTAAAATTGACAGTTATATACCAAGTCATTATGTAATAAAAAAATCTAAATTATAAAATAAAAAAATAGTCATAATTATCACAATTTACTTTTTGACATCTATTACTTTGTCTTAATTTGGACTTTTCTTTGCAAATGTCATAATTATATGGGGGAGAATTATTTTCTATGAAATGTCACTTTGGTTGTCAGCTGCATTGAATAGGAATACAAAATGTATACATTAAATGTGCAAAGGTCCTGATATGAACTTTTGCTTACAAATAAAAAACAGGGGTATTATTAAACTGTTTATAACCAGTCTATGTTAAATAACTGTTGAGTTAAAATGTTAGAGTTCAGATCGAAGGAGGCAGGCTTTACTCCCCGCCAATGAACAACATGTAAAAGAAAGTCTATGCCTGGAAAGCTCTGTGGCAGATTTATATGAGGAGACCTGCTGCACAAGGTCAACCTGAAGCTTTCGCCTGCACACCTACTGAAGCTAAGCAGGGTTGAGTCTGGTCAGTATCTGGATGGGAGACCTCCTGGGAAGACTGGGTTGCTGCAGGAAGAGGTGAGGCCAGCAGGGGGTGCTGCTCATCCTGTGGCGTGTGCGGGTCCTAACGCCCCAGTGGTGTTCAACTGTACTGTAAAGAAGAACCTCTGTGGTAAATATAAACCCTGGAGACTTTCTCGGAAGTATTAGTGTTGTAACACATGTAGTTACTTTTCGCTCCAAGTGTAAATATAGCTAAAATACCATATTGTTTACAATACCCTTTGAAGAAGTTTGGCTAGTGTTAACAGACTGCATTATTTATTTGCCATGTTTTGTTGACTCACCCAGTTGCTCCAGTACTACAGTTGCATTGGCTGACAGTCCTCCAGCAAACACTTGACACATGTAAACTCCTTTGTCCTCAGTTCTGACACTCTTCAGTCTGAGAGAGAAGTTTCCTTTGGGGATTTCATCAGTGAAGAACTCAACTCTGTCTCGGTATCGCTCATCTGATGAATCTGGAAAAATCTCCTTTTTTTCATAGACCAGAACCAGAATATCTTCATCTGCTCTTTTCCATGAAACTTCTTCAATGTGTTCAGGTTTGATGTGAGAGTCTACAGAGCATTTCAGAGTGACGTCCTCACCATCATATGCAGATATGGAGCGACTCGATCCTGAGACCAGCAAACGCTCTGAAAGAATGATGGTTTAAACATAAAATACATAAAATGCCATTTGATTGAAATTTTCACCACAATTCAAGTGTCTCTCACTCACCAACATATTTTATTTGAACCAGAGTTTCTCCAGAATCCTGTTGACTGTAAACTTTACATGTGTAATTTCCCTCATCTTTAGCTGTCAGATTGTCCAGACGGAGGGAGAAGTTTCCATGTTGAATCTGATCAGTAAAGAAATGAGCTCTATCATGATAATCCTGCTGCTGGACCTCTGCTCGACTCTCACCATCTAGAAACAAATGAACCAGAGCCTCTGAGTCTGTTCTTCTCCATTCCACCTCCAGATCCTTCACTGGTAAAGGTTTATCAACATAACAGGGCAAAACCACTGAAGATCCCAGAGGAGCAACCAGAGGATCAGGTGGACCGTGCACAGTGAAGCCTATAGAGAAATAATAGAGAAACTGACAGCTTTAATGAACGAGAAAGAAAAACTCGAAGGCTAGTGTTAACAGACTGCATTATTTATTTGCCATGTTTTGTTGACTCACCCAGTTGCTCCAGTACTACAGTTGCATTGGCTGACAGTCCTCCAGCAAACACTTGACACATGTAAACTCCTTTGTCCTCAGTTCTGACACTCTTCAGTCTGAGAGAGAAGTTTCCTTTGGGGATTTCATCAGTGAAGAACTCAACTCTGTCTCTGTATCGCTCATCTGATGAATCTGGAAAAATCTCCTTTTTTTCATAGACCAGAACCAGAATATCTTCATCTGCTCTTTTCCATGAAACTTCTTCAATGTGTTCAGGTTTGATGTGAGAGTCTACAGAGCATTTCAGAGTGACGTCCTCACCATCATATGCAGATATGGAGCGACTCGATCCTGAGACCAGCAAACGCTCTGAAAGAATGATGGTTTAAACATAAAATACATAAAATGCCATTTGATTGAAATTTTCACCACAATTCAAGTGTCTCTCACTCACCAACATATTTTATTTGAACCAGAGTTTCTCCAGAATCCTGTTGACTGTAAACTTTACATGTGTAATTTCCCTCATCTTTAGCTGTCAGATTGTCCAGACGGAGGGAGAAGTTTCCATGTTGAATCTGATCAGTAAAGAAATGAGCTCTATCATGATAATCCTGCTGCTGGACCTCTGCTCGACTCTCACCATCTAGAAACAAATGAACCAGAGCCTCTGAGTCTGTTCTTCTCCATTCCACCTCCAGATCCTTCACCGGTAAAGGTTTATCAACATAACAGGGCAAAACCACTGAAGATCCCAGAGGAGTAACCAGAGGATCAGGTGGACCGTGCACAGTGAAGCCTATAGAGAAATAATAGAGAAACTGACAGCTTTAATGAACGAGAAAGAAAAACTCGAAGGCTATTTTGTGTATCAACGTAAAGTGATAATACGTACCATCAGCGAATACCAGGAGTATTGCTATAACAATAAACATAATGTACATAGTTTACACCTAAAAAAGAGTTTTTGTCCGCAGTCTTTCACACGAGGCCACGTCTAAATAAACTTTCACTTAAAGCCAACTTTCGCTTTCTTAAATTACTGTATACGTGTCAGGACCAGTTCAAGCTTCCAAGGACAAGCTTCACTTCTGTTCGACTCCTTGACGGTTAGTGTAAAATAATCCTTACATCACATCCCCACCACAATCCATGTAAGTTGTTGAGTTGTGTTAGTTTCACGCTGATTTCACGCAGCCGTTATTTTGAAATCGAAAGCGAGGCTCCGGTGGGAAGAAAACCGGAAGTGTCGCCTTTGCCTTTAATCATAGGAGAGTCGTGAATGCGATGGCGTATTGTTGTGTTTAATGATGTTGTGTCAATTCTAAAACTGTACATACATTTCTTTCATACTTTATACTATATATACAGTGAAATTCATTTATAAATAAAATATTTTTGTTATGTAATTCAAAAAGTAAAAAAAGAAGCAGGAATGAACTATATAGGCCTACATATATTGGATATAAACATCCAATAGTGTGCAACAATATTCTGAGAATAAAGTCTGTAAGATCATACACAAGCACATCCTCATATTCATGTATTGATGAATCAGTCTGTGCCTTTCATGCAAAACTATGATTGCTTAGTTCAGCCATCAGTCAGAGAATGATTAAACGACTCAAACCACATTACCAACTTAACTTGGTAGATCTCTGCCCATTAGATCTTGCTTTTCACTTTCAAATTGTTTTTCACTTGCATAATAAACTTGTTTAAATTTTATTAACCATGTATTAAATTTTTGTCAATGGACAAACCAAAGGGCTGTCACTGGTGCAAAAACATCAACATTTTAGGTAAGATTCAAAAGTAACAAATTTAGAAAATGTTAAAGCTTTGACTAGAAAATAGTATTTCACCCATCAGGAAATTAAGCAAATTCTGATGACCAATATTTAAAAATACACTAAGAGCCGCTATTTCACCCTTCAACTTTTAATATCCTGCAATGTAGTGAACTATACATATTTCAGACCATTTACATTATGAAATACAAACAATAAAAGGTTGAACACCAAAGAATAAACAGGGCTCCCACACCTTGGTTAACTTCAAATTCAAGGACCTTTCAAGGAATTTCCAGGTCCAATACCCTCACATTCAAGGACTTAATGTGGGAACGTACATTTGTTGTGTCCAGCAACAACAAACGTTGAGGTACCATCGTTGTTTTGTGCGCGTGTGAACGTGGCAACATACAACACAAAGTAGGCTACCTCACGTGGGAAACACTTAACGTAACGCGTAAATGCACGTAACTAATGTAAATCAAGCAAGCTAGTATGCATAGGCCACGAAGTGTTGGCGAAATAACACTTTAGCGGACCAGAGTGAATATGGATTTTTTTTCCAGAAAACTTCTTGCACAAAATAAATTCAAGCACTTTCAAGGACCTGTATCTAGGCATGTTTATTAAAAACTTTCCAGGGCCTTGAAAACATTTCAGATTCACAAACCTTCAAGGATCAAGATTAGGAGATCTAAAACTGCACACACACAAAACATACAAAGTACAAAACTACTACTGCTTTTAAATATTCACCAAATTTTAGTTAGTCAATGCCTACAAAAGTGTCAGAGACAGCAAGTCACTCTTAATCAATCTGGCACACAACCCTAACAAACTCAACTAGTATTGAGTTCTGTCCTTCAAATGTAGCTTTAAAAAAAAAAAAAACACACAAGCACAAAAAAGAGCTTAGCCTAGAGTCCCTTATAGCCCTTTACAGAGTATAGTGGATTGAGGGATGGTTGATTGTATAGCTAGACATCTGACCCAGATTCACGTAGAGTCTGTGGGATACCAGAGAACATGCCAGATGATTCTTGGGCACTCAAGCCTAGAGATGGCGTTAGGTTTGAACCTGCCCAGCCAGCAGAGCCACGTGGGGCCCAAATGGGTTTGACCTGGGCTATTTAAAGGGATACTTCACCTCTGGGAAGATGAATGTGTATTTAAAATAGGTCATTTAAGTAGAAGAAATGTGAAGAAATTTTTGAATTTGGAGCTTTCTAGACTGAGAAAAGCCAGAAAATGTATTTTTGGCTTATGTGGATGAAAGACAACAACTCCCAGAATGCACTTGCTTCGCTGCCTTAGGAGGCCACGCTTACCGGTAAGAGTGCGCGGTTGAAAACAACAAAGCTAGCCTACGTGATGAGTTTGCGAGGGATTTAGAGATCGTCCAAAATGTCCGGGATTCGGATTTTGCGTTCTACAGTCGCCATTCATCATGTTTACTGTGGCGAGCAGGACGAGGCTGACGGCCGCGGGAGAACAGCGCGAGGCCGGTGTCATTACTGAGACGCGCCGGGTCTCGCATCTCTCACGGAGGAGCGGGAATTTTTCTTAGCAATGGTAAAACGCACATCAACCGATCACTTGTTTAGCTATCATGTAAACACTACATTCACATTCACCAATCGGAATGAATTCAGTTAGATTGAAAGGTGTGCATGTAAACAATGAATGGCGACCGCAGAAAGCAAAAGCCGAATCCCGGACATTTTGAACGATCTCGCCCGCCGGACAAGTCCGGGAAAAGGAGGATGGTTACTTACTCAGCTTTCTCCTACTATTCAGCTTTCTCCACAGAACAAGAGCCTGCTAGCTTAGCCTCCAAAGAAAGAGGCTGACACTGTGTACATTCTGTGAGTGAGATCCCACCCTGTATGGGCGGGTTGTAAACATGCGGAACAACGCCATCTACTGGCTGTAGTCTTTAGCCTCTGGCCAGAAAATCCTCCGATGACGCAAAATGACGATTTTTGCGTCATCGGAGGATTTTTTCCAGACAAAAAATACATAAATCTCTTGTCTCAGGGGGATATGAGGGTGGAAAGCACGGTAATTCGAAAATACTACAGGTTTTCTACTAATACAAAGCTTAATGCTAAATCCTGAAGTAACCCTTTAACTGTCTGGGACCCAGCCAGTTTTGCCCCCAGTTTCCATCTAGACCCCACATGGGTTTGCCCAGATGAAATGAACACTGCTTAGTGTGCACACTACAGGCTGTTTAATGTAACACTTAATCAGTGTTGAAGGTAATGAGATAATTAAGTGATTGAATAATGATTGTGCATTATTGATGAACACCTGCTGTTAACAAGCAGAATCACTGAAGGAAAGAGAAACACAAGAACTACTTCCAGCCACTGCCTTGGATGAAATCAACTGAAGATAAAATACATTAAGGCCCCATTTACACGATGGGAAAACGCAGATATTTCCCTGTGTTTTGGCCTGTCATTTCCCAGAAAACGATTATTTCTAAAAACTCCGGACAAAGTGGAGATTTCTGAAAACGCCGGTTATGTGTTGCCGTGTCAACTGGGAGAAACGGGGTTTTAGGTTCTCAAACGTCACATTATGCGCCAGAAAATGCTTACGTTATGAACCTCGCGCCGTGTCTGTTGTTTTGAAAGGAACAGGAAGTCGCTCGTGCTATTCGTTGTTGTCGATTTTGAGGATTCTGATTGGCTTGCATGGCTTTATCCTTCTCCCTACACTGCCGCCCATAGGTTTGGCATAGTTATGATGGCGTTCGACGGCGTATTTATGCGGGTTGATGTAAACAACAACTTTTTTGAAAACGATATTGTGTGCACAATGTTATTATTGAAAACGGAGGGGGGGAAATATTTGTTTCTCTAAATACCCGGCTATGTGTAAATGTGGCCTAAATCTCTCAAGATCTGATTAAACAACTCCACAAACAGCATTACCAGCTTCACTTATTACAAACCAAACTGACTTTATTTCTGTCAGACATCTACAGAAGTTCGTATTAAGAATTAACAGAGGTTTAGATGTTGATTACTTATTTGAAAGTAATAGTTTGGTTTGATGTTACCATTGTGGCAATCAGTGTGTGCTTTAGTCAGGCTCTTGACTTTTTAACATTAGTTTTTCTCAGGCAGCTGTGTCTGTTTGTTATGGTGAGAACAGCAAGAGAAAATGTAGTCACATGCTGTAAGCTGATTTATGATAAGAATATGATCATCATATGTGGCTTAACTCACTGATCTTACGTGTGAGGTTTATACGGGTAGTATGTCATTCATTTTGTTTTATTGTTGTGATTTTTACCTGTTTTTTTTTTTATTTTTTATTTTATTTTTGCAACAGGACATTTTCTATGTTATAATGTATTTCTATGATAAAAGACATATGATATGATATGATATGATATGATATGATATATGTATAGTATAGATCTTCACGGATAGACTAATGCTCTCTCACAGGTGTTCCCTCCAAACTGCTACATAAGCTTCAGTTGGTTCAGAGCTCTGCGGCTCGTGTTCTTTCTAGAAGATCTTCTACTGAGCACATTTCTCCAGTTCTTCAGCAATTGCACTGGCTCCCAGTAAAGTATAGAGTTGAACTCAAGATTTGATCAACCTGCACCCCAATACCTTACTCAACTTCTCCATGTTTACACTCCTTCACGTGCTCTCAGATCTTCATCTTCAATTTCTCTTGTGGTACCTCGGATTCGACTAACTACCATGGGTGCCAGATCTTTTAGTTATGCTGCCGCCCGCCTATGGAACTCTCTTCCCCTTGATGTTTGCAATAGCGATTGCTTGTTGACTTTTAAAACGCATCTTAAGACATATCTTTTTATACAGGCTGTTTTATATCATGTTTTATTGAGTCTTTACTGCACTTTATCTGTATATGTGGCTTGTTTGTTGTGTGTTTTGTCTTATGCAGTGATCTGTATATTGCTTGTGAGGTGACCTTGAATGTTATGAAAGGCGCCATTAAATAAAATTCATTATTATTATTTATTATTAAATTAAAGTAACAGAGTATGGCTTTACAGCAGCTAGAAAAAAGTTATTGTCCAGCTAAAGTTAGTTTTGATTGATTCACTTCCGTTGCAAAGATCATTAGTTATTAAATTAGGGGCCGCTAACATGACACGATTACTGTATTATGTAATAAAACATAATGCAGAATTTTTTTTTTTCACTTTCGCATATCCATGTGAACTGGATACAGGAACAGGAGATGAAAGATCAACCATTTCACTTCAGCAATAAAAACAAAAAATGAAGCAGGGGGAGACCGGGGACAGTTGCAACACTTTTTGCATTTCTTTCAGTTACTCAGAGACTATTTGGACTAGATCAACCAAATTTGTATATATCAAACTTGCATCTGTCTGCTAATTACCCATACAATTTAAAGATGATTATACATGACATATCGTTCACAGTATTTATTTGAATGGAAGAAGCCAGATGTTGCAACTGACCCCGACCCAGGGACGGTTGCAACACGTTAAAAATACCTTAAATTTCACTAATTAATTTTAGCTTTTTGTCTCAATGAGCATATAATTCTGAAAATATTAACTGTTTTAGGCCTACTATAATATTATAGTATTATTTATTTCAATAATATTATTGTAGCCTATAATTTATTATAGGGGAGGGTCTAACTGTGCATGTTCAGTATGAGTGTCATCACTCTAGCTTGTTTCTGATTGGAGAAAAATGACATGTTGCAACCATCCCCATGTTGCAACTGTCCCCGGTCTCCCCCACAAATGTCATGTTTATATAAAGTCATTTTTGCTTATTAGTATGGTTGAATTGGATTATCAAAGGGCAGCAGCGAAGACACTGGTTAAAATACATAGTTATTTAACATTTAATTATTGAGAGTTTGCATAAAATTCATATTTTACATGCACAAAAACTGTGAAATGCAAACTGAGTAAATGCCTGTTCACATTTAGTCTAGAACTAAAATAAGCCTCATGTTGACACACACTTCACTTACTCCTCCTGATTTCAACATTCAGGAGAGGATCTGTCAATGCATGGGGAAACAACGTGACTTGCGTTACTTATTTGAAAAAGTAACTCAGATATTTTATTGTATAATTAAAAGAAATGTTTTACTTTACTAGTTACTTGAAAAGAAGTAAACTGATTTCTTGTAATGAGTTACCGTCACACTATTGAAAATGTTCATTTTAAAGTTACCACCACTAGATGATCAGTGCTTAGTTGGGCTCTCGACCCTTGATTTTTTTATTTTTTATTTTTTTTTATTTAACAATAGTTTTCTGACTGCTGTTACTGTGTTAATAAGACACATTTGTTATGGAAAAAAAAATCAAACAAAACAAAGAAATAAATGAGCAGATGGCTGTTTCATAAAAGACGCTAAGAAAAGCGGGGCTTAAACACCAAAACCTGACTTGAATAAATAAGTTGGGGCTAAAGAGGTTTCATAAAAGGTAATTGAAGTCTCACTAATTTGATCCAGGTTTATCTAGTCTAGACTCTAGATAACTGCGTGTGCACACTTTTCTTAAGCAGCCCTAGAGTTCGATCGTGGATCAATATATTTTGTGCTGTTTTATGCGTTTGAGACATGGCGTTTTCCTCAGTGCAAAACCTACATTTCACAGGTATATTCTCCAACTGTAAATGTTAGAAAGTCGTGCAAATATTTCCATTTTGCTGCTAAACTTCACATTGAACAATAATTCTGTGTAAATAGCCTACATTTTGCTTGGAAAATTAACATGCGATATTTTATAACACCAGAAATATCTTCTAACGATAATAAATTTATCTTTAGGATGCAGGATAATTTGAGATGAACTTATAGCTCATACTCCTAGCCTATATTTTATACCTAAAAAAAAATAAAATAAATAACATAAGTAATTCAGAGAAGAGATTTTTAAGAGTAACTGAGTTTGAACTATTTTAAGTTTGCTTTATGAAACCGAATCAACCGACAATAAGTTTGACTAACCAAAATAAGCCTGGCTTGTATTCTAATCTTGTTTTATGAAACAGCCCTCAGGTGATATTGGGTTTTATTTACTGATCAGAAATATGATAATTAAATACTGCATCACCAACACTGCAATACTATAGCGCTGTTGTAACAATCATACATCTAGTTTCCTAACATCTACTAAACTATAGTAAGTTATATCAAATTAAAAAAAATGAGACAAGTTACTTGCTAAGTTTAGGACAATTACTTTCCACAAGCTTTAAACTTTAAACCAATTACATTTCTGCCCCTGCCAACATAGTTGTGAAGTTAAAACCTTATTAAATTGAGTGTTTTTCACATATAAAGTAATTTTATTTTAAGACAATATATGTAATGTTTATTTTATTCTACAGTGAAGTGTTAACTTTTCATTTTAACAATACAATTAGGCCGGTTTTGAAGTAAAAATAAAATACTTTTTTTGTGAATAATAATTAATGCATCAGAAAGCTACACTATATACTTTATAATACTCTATATATTCAACAACATAAACAGTCATTTATATGTTACACAGAGATTTTATTACTTATTGCATATTTATCTCTACAATAACATTAAATTGATTTGAATATTAACAGTGGTCTATGTACACTGCAAATGAAGCAGATGGATGTAACATTCAGTGACAAACAGCACAAACATGATAAATCTGAAGCGTTTATTGTTACTGAAGTAAAGAGTTCTCATCCGTTTGTGAATCACTTCATCTCAGAATATCAGAAAACGAAAGAACTGACTACGTAACACCTTAACGTAAAATTACAGACCAAAGACCATTTTGGTGCTAAGGCTGACATCACAATGTTTCAGGTAAGACGGGTGCATGTGCGTAAATCATATTCCTCTGGGATTTGGAGGAATCGTCTCTTAGAAGTCCATGATAGATCCAGAGCTCTTCATTGCCACCACCATCATGTGTAGTTTCTGATGAGGGATCCAGATGAATTCAATGCTGCATGTGTCCGACAACAGAAGACTCGTCTCCTTCTCTTGTGTGTCCATCAGGTTTTACAGTGAACCTGAATCTCCACAAGCAAGACCAAGTCTCTTAATTTCCAGTGGATCTTTTACCTGTAAAGACAAACAAATGGAAGAATGAATCTGTGAGATGCAAAAGATCATGGGTTTTCAATTTTTCAAATGCCATGAACCTCCCAAAATGATAATCTTCACGTGAGAGACCCTATCCTAAAATTTAAAAGGCATCAATACAGTTTCTTGTATAAAGACCCCATTAATCCAGAGTCAAGTATTTAAATGTCTAAAATATTATTTGGAAAATATTTAGTTTCTATCAAGTTACATTAATTATTATTTTTTTAAACTCATCATAGTGCTATTATGGGTGTAACGTTTCTCGGTAAAAAAAATAAATAATCGAACCGTACCGATGTCCATCCATGGATCGGCACGCACTTGCACCGCGGTTCATCTCAAATCTGACAACGCCTAGCAATCTATAATATGGTTTGTTGAAAATACATAAAACAGAAAGACAGACAGAGTTAGGCTAATGTATGTTTCTGTCGATGGATAGGCTACACATTATGGCTTCCCTTAAACTTTGTTCAATGCGAGTGCCGTATGCTATAATATGACCAGTCATTTTCACTAGTGCGTGAGAGACCTGAACCGCACACACTGCTATCTGTGTTTAAACTAAACTCATTTTAGCATTGCCAATTTAAACATTCAAGCGCAAGATAGGAAAGAAAACTCACGGAAAGTCTCTTTCAAGTCTTGTGCTTGAACGGACAAATTCCCACAAAAATTATGTCAACATGCCCGTCTTGGCGAGTATCCTAGCAAAAAAAGTGAGTTATGTCTTATGCGAATATCAACAGTCAAGAACAAACGCATGTGTATCGGTATTTTGGATCCACGCATGGTCTTAAAGTGACAGCAGCCTATATTTCTGCTGTCTGCATTTTTAATGATAAAGTGAAGATTCTATGCAATGTTGTTTGTTTTACATTTAAATTATTCAATTTCTGTACCTAAAAACTACTGTTAAGATACCTAAATAACCAGAAGAGAAGTGTTTATTTTATTTTCATCTTTTCCCTATTGTATTTATTTGTGGTGTTGCTTGTAGTTTATTTGTTCTTATTTTCTTTATTTTTATTTGACAGTAGTCCTTTTTTCCCTGAACATGGCACCAAACCGTACCGAAACCATGACCCTAAAATCGTGATAAAAACCTAGTTGTTATACTGCATTTATTTACCTATTTCTTTTAATAGAATATTATATTTAATATTATATAATATTCATTCTTTCTTTGTTCATTTACTTATGAGCAATATAGCTGCAGTCAGCCAACAACAAAAATTATAGCGTTTATTTATTTTAATAAAAAATTTGAATATTTATTTGAATTATTTTATACTCTTTCTGTAAACATTTCCACAGACGCTCTAGCCAGGGTTGCCAGGTCTGCAAAACAAAAATAGCCCAATGGCCAATTAAAAACTCCCCAAAAGTAGCCTAATGACTATTCCAAAAAAAAAAAAAAAATCTACTTGCGGCAACCATTTAAAAGTATCCCAAATCTGTGGGAAAACCGTAGACTTGGCAACCGCATTTCTTAGCGTTAGCTAGCATTCCTAGCCCAGTTTGAAAACCCCTGAAACAGATAATTGAATGGAGTTAATAAGTCTTACAAATAACTTCAAAGCTGATTAAATAACATTAATCTACTTTCACATATATTCACACATTAAGTGAGTTTCAGGTGTCCAAATTCACAGTCACAGACAGCCGCAAACCAGATACTGAACCACGGTAATAACATTTTACTTAGGCTTTTCCAATCCCTAAAATCATTCAAATGGTTTTCAGGGAGTCTATCTTAAAACAAATCATCAAACCTGCTTTGTGGCTGTCAAGAAGAGCTAAACATTTTCTTTAATTTGGAGAAAAAGCCCTCGTCTTTCTGTTTGTGCCCTGTCCCAGTCTGAGTACCGCCCCCTCCTGGACAGAGACAGGCACTGGTTTTAACATGACCGCCCCAGATTCCACTGTAAACGTTACGTGACTGAACTAACGGCGCTTTCCCACTGTGTGATACGACTCAGCTCACTTTGCTTTTCCACTGCAGTTAGTACCGCTTCAAAGTGGGCGGGATTATAGACTGGTCGTGATGCTGCTAGTGCGTTTGGGTCTCGTGTTGCAAATTCAATGACTCTGGTATTGCCGATTCTCTCTGACCAATCAGTGATCTGCAGTGCTTACACATCACATTTTAGTATCGGTACGGCTCGCTTGGAACCTCAACCGAGGTGCTACTATTTAATTGAGCCGCACCGAGCAGTGGAAAAGCGCAATAACACTACCTGTAGTGGTGCTGGTCACGCCATTGACGGTTCCCTCCACATCGGTCTCGTCCTCCGCGTAGCTCATCATAAGGCCTCGTTGTCGGTCTGTCAACATCCTGGACAGGAGACAAACGGATGGATCAGTCATTTTAAAGTTCAACAGTGACATAAAACATCATATGTAAGAAGTCTTACTTGGGGATTTTGATCTTGACGTGGACGTAGTGGTCACCGTAGCCGTAGCCGCTGACCCGCGGTATCCCTTTTCCTGAGAGCCGGATCCTCTGGTCGGTCTGGATTCCAGCTGGGATCTACGGGAACATTCACTGAGTGAATGACTGTGTTTACATGCATAAGAACATCCGGATTAGTTTTAGAATATGGTCATGTTAACATCACCAAGATGTCCCACCGAGAGATTGACGGTCTCGTTCAGTCCTTGCGCTCTGACCGTGCCGCCCAATATGGCCTGAGCCACAGAGATCATGACGTCAGAGTGGATGTCAGCGCCGTCTCTCCTGAAGATCGGACTCTTCTGGACCTGAGAACATCGACGCGGATGATTAGCATAGATTACACAAGCTGAATCTGGGATTACAGATCCTGCTAAATAGAGTCTATTCAATGGAAACAGACACTTGACTATGAACCATCACTGAATATACTTAAACTGGACTGTGTAATTTCAGTTATTTCAAAGCCTAAAACAGCAAATGAACCAAAACCCACAAAACTTAAACTGACCAAGGAGATTTTGCACTGGAGGAACGTTTTCATAGTTCCTACAACTATTGGTGGAAGTACCTGCTTTTCGCTGTGTTCACGCTGCAGGAACTGGGAATGATTTTAGCTATAGGAACGCCGATTGGCTCTTACTTCAGAGTAGGGTCTAATCTAGCACAATAGGAACTACTAGTAACAAAAGTGTATGGTGATTGGCTGAATGCATGCCATAACAAAACACAGGCACCCGCCAATTTTGCAACCAGGAAAACGTCCCTAAGGGGAAAATGTAATCCTCTGTGGAACTGCCCTGTTGGCTAGTTCCTATAACCACCTAGTGCAAAGCCCTTCATGTAATCACTTGACGTGCTTATAGACTTCCTAAAACCTCAACGCCGTGATATACTCACTCTGAACGTGATGAAGATCTCTTTCTTCCCCACAGGCATTCGGACCGTCTGCCCATCTTCAATTCCTGAACAACACAGTAAGCAAAAGCTCAAAACTCAACTCCTCCACTGAACCTGTCTCACTTCCCCAAAGACGACCGGCCAACTCACCAGCAGGAACAGGCACCGTGACGGTTCTCCTCTGTTTGGTCAGTCCCGTTCCTCGACACGCCGTACAGGGCGATGTGACGACCGAGCCCTTACCGCCACAGCGCCGGCAGGTGGACCGCATCACGAAAGGCCCCGTGTTCACCGTCTCCTACAAGGACAAACGCTATGTTGAGTTACTGGACATGTCTAAATGACGGGACGTGCTCGAGGGCGTCACTTACCATGCCAGTCCCGTTGCAGTTCCCGCAGTGCTGGACTTTAGATCCGGGCTCATGGCCTCGGCCGTCACAGCGCTGACACGCGCCCTCGACGCTGACGGTAATCTCCTTATTCACTCCTTTGGCAGCCTGAGCGAACGTGAGCTCCATGACATACTGTTAACAAACAGAATAGAGTGTTTATAGATATATGAGAGCATCAACTGACAGAATCACACAATCCAGGCATAACAATGGAATTCGGCCAAATTTGGAATAACAAATCAAAATTAGGGCTGTACAATAAATCAAATTCAAATTGTGATAAATCTGCAAAAAGGACTGCTATTGAAATCTGAAGTCTGCATGTTTCGTGTGTTTCTAAAAGTCACACCAACAAGCGTGGCTTACGTCACTTCAGAGTTCTGGCGGTGCGAATGCAACCAGACAATCAGTAAAAAAAAAATTATAATCCAGTTACCTTGAAGAATTTATTATAAAAATACATTACTATTGCATTTATCAAAGTGATAACCATAAAAAAAAATCATTATGATATATTTTCGTTATTATTTTAAAGAGAATTATAAGAGATTCTAATATTCAAGTTTTAATTTACACAGTAAAGTTATGTTGTGCAGCACTTACTTGACAAGGAAAATAAATAGTTCAAAAAGGGCCAAAGAAAAAGCTAAATGTTAATTTTTCTTTAGATTGCATTTTTAAAGACTGACTAAATTGGGTTTTACAAACTCATTCAGACATGCTTTTTAGTGACTAAAATTGAATTAAACCATTCAAACAGAATCAGAAATCAGAAAAATGTAAACAGAACAAAATAAAAGTCCAGCTTCCGTAACATCGGCCGCACAGAAAAGCGATATATCTACAGAGGAGACCATATATCTGACCTCTTGTGGCTGATCGAAGATGGCATTGAAATCCCCGAAGCCTCGCGCTCCGGAAAACTCGCCAAAGATCTTGCGGAAAAGCTCCTCTGGGTCGACGCTGGCGCCTCCGCCCCAGTACTGCTGATGTCCCGCGCCGGCCTGACCCGCATCGAACCCGGCGGAGCCATACGTGTCGTACTGTTTCCTCTTCCCCTCGTCGCTGAGCACCTGAGGACAACGGAAACGCATTATTTCAGCTGGACTCGGATATCAGAACAAGCTTTGGTGGAGAGAAGCTTCAAACCTCGTAGGCCTCGGCCAGCTGCGCAAACTTCTCCTTAGCTTGAGGGTCGTCTTTGTTAGTGTCTGGATGATACTTCTTTGCCATCTGAATGGGGAAAGAACGAACCATGGTCAAAAGCCAGAAATTACACCGGGGCTAGTTGTCACACACTTTACTTCAGTGATTATTTGGTCTAAATTTACCACTGCTTTACAAAAAAAAAAAAAAAAGAACCATTTACCATTTCCATTGTTACTTCCCAGGAAAAGAGATACCCAAATAGTTGTGACAACTAGCCCCGGTCTATATAGAAGGCAAACTCACACTAATCAGGTGTCTTACCTGGTAATAAGCTTTCTTAATCTCCTTCTGTGTTGCAGAGCGTGGGACTCCTAAGATCTGGTAGAAGTCTTGTTTTCTCACAGAAGAGCTGGTGTGGAACGACATCTTGCACATCAGATGAGAAGAAGGGCCCACGGCTGTGACACACAATACTATAATAATTACTTATATTACAGCATATTTACTATGGTTTTACTACTGTAACATGCAGCAACTACAGCATTTTTACAACAAATACCGACTTCGGGACAGGTCAGGTCTTTTCTAGGAACCAGAGATCTACCATTGTGAAACTGAGCAAAACACCACACCACAACATAACCATCATACTAAGGGGTATTTTGTATATTCGTAATAATAATAATAATAACGCATAGACTCAATGGGTCTATATTAGTCCAGCTGACAGTCACTGCTAAACTGCAACAAGGTCAGAGAAGTTTCTGGAAAATGAGGCAAACCAAGTCTATGATTTCTCATCAGGTCCAAACTCTTATTCACACATTATCGATTAGGTAAGTTAGTTCTTGATCAATGATGTGATTATATATTGTTCTGAGCTCCATGTTTGCTTTCTGACCTACATGTTGCTGCAATTGCATGTATATGGTTATACATCCTCATGTCATCTAACATGTTAAGCTGAATCTATATCGATCAGCTCGGGGCTCATTTTTAAACGTCGTTTAAGACGAGTTAGTAGTTTGTATGCAGTTGGATGCTCAGGCCTTCTCTCTCACCTGTCATGCCTCTCAATGTCACCGCGCTCCCGGCTCCTCCAGCGACCCCGCGGCGCGTTGCCCAGATCTGCCGGCCCGACAGCGTCGAGACGCGCCTATAGGCGTCATGTGCCCTGGAGATGAAGGGTGAGCAGGCCCGTGTGTGGCTGCAGGACACGGCCACTGTGATCCAGCGTGAGGAGCTGCGAGCCGCTGAACACGCCATCTTTGCCACTCACTGACACGAGAGCGACTGCGCATGTGCACTGCGAGCGGCACACGCATGCGCATTACTGTTAAGAGGGAGATTCTTGGTTAGCCTGGCCATTTCTTTATGGACGCATGTGAACTGAAATACAGTGGACGGGCTCGTGCATTTGCTGTCAATGAAACTGAGGAAAAACTATGAAATTCTGAGGAATTTTTGTTTAATGCATCTCAACATTAAACACAATTATAAAGTGAAATACGATTTAAAAGCCAAAATAAATAAAACCTATCTATCTATCTATCTATCTATCTATCTATCTATCTATCTATCTATCTATCTATCTATCTATCTATCTATCTATCTATCTATCTATCTATCTATCTATCTATCTATCTATCTATCTATCTATCTATCTATCTATCTATCTATCTATCTATCTATCTATCTATCTATCTATCTATCTATCTATCTATCTGTCTGTCTGTCTGTCTGTCTGTCTGTCTGTCTGTCTGTCTTTAGAAATGTTTATTTATTTATTTATTTACTTACTTGATTATGAAATATGTGAGTGAGCATGATTGAGAACATGTTACACAATAGTGTAAAGCATTTGCAATGAGAAATTGCTTTGATGTGCAGAGCTGACTAGATTACGTGGTTGAACAAGCAGTTTGAGAATTTCAGTTGTGATCTGAGAAATGTACCAAAGTGACCGAGAAAAACTGGAACAGGCATTATAAACATTCCATGTCAGATATTTATGGAATAACCTTGCATGTCTGACAGGTTTTAATAACTGAACGGATAAGTTTGCATGGCTCACACAATGAAATATAATGTTTAGAAGTTGTGAAGAGTTTGACAGTTTGAGCATGTTTGACATGTATTAGGCCTACTGTGCAAATTATAGATGATTGCATGTATGTGCCAAAGTGAACAAAATAGCCTTATTATTGTTCAGAGATTTGAATTAATTATTTTAAAGAACAAAAAAATATATATATATTCGAGAATTGAGCCAAAGCAACTGAGAAAAAAACAAAAAAGTGTCTAATTTTTTTTCAAACAGGGTAAAACATTTTTTTTTGGTCAATTTTCAATTTATTTTAGAGGAGGATATGGTACATGCACTAAAGTTTTTTTTTTTTTTGTATAAATATCCTAGTAACTATAGGCTATAGCTATTGGAGACCATTCTGCATTTTTGTAAGTGAACCCTCCATTAAAAACTGCGTTTTTATTTCGCAGACATGACACAATGCTGCGTGATTACTGAACTGCCCGCAGTGCGAGTTTATGATGTGTAAATCAGCGTTTGAGCGACGCGTATCGCGCGCGCCAGCTCTGCGTCACAGAAACGCACTCATTCAAACGCACAGGATCAGGATCACAACAGCGAGACACCCGGAAGGTTCAAACGCGCGACCAGCAGCAGCAGCAGCTCAGAATGAATCGCTTTAAGACGTCCAAATATAAGAACACCACTCCGAAAATCCCCAAGAAAGATGTGAGTACAGCCTCCCTGCGCTGGACAGCGCGTGATATCATTGAGCGTCTTGTGATTTGGGTTTCGAGCAGAAGGAGTGGTGCCGATGCACTGATGGTGTCTTAACTTCCTCTGTCCTCAACTGAAGCTTTATGCACTTTAATATGCAGGATCTTTTAGGCATTGCATGAATGTGTGATGATGACTCTGTCATTTCATGCTGAATGTGTTATGAAGATGCATTGAATGCAGTTCTTTGAGATTGATACCGTTTCATTCTGATTTTTATTGTATTCGTGTTTTACAAAATGCCATAAATGCGTATAGTGCATTCAAAGATGCGTAGAGTCAGTTCACATGACACTTACAGCTGTCATTAAGAAATGTAGGTGAATAACAATTGCAAAAAGTTAAAGATATAAAATGTCGTACATTCAAAAGCTTTTGGTGACCAGATTTACTGTGATAACCAAGGACTAAAGCCTTCAAGATGAAGTAATTGAATCAGTTAATAATTACTTTTAAAAAAGTTAAATATTCAGATTGATTTTGAGATAATTAATGACAATAAAAAAAGCTTTTTTCCACAATACTCTATGAAAACACTACACGTTTTTTCCCAAAAAATCTCCAAATCAGGCCCCCAAAATCTTGTCGTGTATAAATTAACAGCAAAAACGCATAACAAAAATTCAGTTTTTAGTTGAAAACGGTGTCGTGTAAACGACCCCAAAATTACATCGAATGAACAGATATGCTTCAAACCTTGATTTCCAATAGTTTTTTTTTTTTTTACAATAATAGAATGTTTTTTTTATGGAACATTGCAAAACAAATTGGTGTATTTCACTTATTGATTTATTGAATTATGTATTGATTTATTGTTTCAAAATAAGGGTACTTTTACACGGCAATGATGTATTTAAAGCGGAAAAGTTGTTACCTTGTGTTTTTCACGTATGGACGACAACATTGTCAAAACCATCCCGTTCACCCGGGTCCCCCACTTTGTAAAGAAACACTACGCACATTTAGACTATAGACATACGCATGACGTCGACGTTTTCACAAATTCATGTTTTTGTTGTTTACTTGGAGACAATAATAGTATTGTTTTCAGAAACTTCCACTTTGAAACCTGTTTTCAGGCCTCCAAAACACCGTTGTCGTGTAAATGAACGGCCAAAATGCATAAAAAGTTTTTCCGTGTAAACGGCCCCTAGCCTAATTCGTAAATTATTTGGCACGTTTGTTTGTTACCTTGGCACTTTTTCGCCTGATCACATCGTTTTTTGTTGAAACAACTACAACTTGTGATGCTGTAGAATGATTTTTCTTCATTCTAGACCGTCTTTCCAGCAACAAAAAGGAGCTCCTGTTTCTTGTCGTCATATATGTTGTCATACACTGTTGTGAAAGGGGTGTTTAATTATGATTTTACTTTTTTAACTTTAGTTAGTGTAATGTTGCTGTTTGAGCATAAACATCACTAACCCTAACATTTACATAAACCCCGCCCCCCGGGAACATGATTTATAGATTATCATGACAGAATATGCTAATCAATGTCTAGAAGATAACTACACATAAGCGTCATAAATTAGCCAACTAACCATTCAGAAATGTCGTCTACATGTTGTCACTTCCTCTTGAGTCTTTCCATCATTGTCTGACTTCGGTTTGAACATAAAAGGCAAAAAGTTTTTTTCATTTTTTTAGTGCATGTCTGTGAGAGTGCTAGCTGTTGAAGCTCCGCCCCCTGTGCCGGGAGCAGCAGCTCATTTGCATTTAAAGGGACACACACAAAACCAGTGTGTTTTTGCTCACCCTCAAAAAGTGAAAATTTGAACATGCTATATAAAAATATCTGTGGGGTATCTTGAGCTAAAACTTCACATATACACACTCTGGGGACATCATAGACTTATTTTAGGCCATTATACCACCACCCCTTCAAATATCAGCCCCTTCAGTGTGAATTCTTCACATTCCTGAGCTGTATATGATCACGTGTTTGTGTGCTCGTGTGTGCGTACGGTACGGCACATGTAGAAGTGATGTGTGAATGTCATTACACTAGTTAACAATATATCTAATCAAGTGCCATTTTGTCACTGTTGTGATCTCACATCTGTTGTTTTCTTATCAGTCATATGATATAGCACTGTGATTTTCATCTGGCTTTGCTTCAGGACCCAGTTTTGACATCAAGTGGTGACTCGGCACAGTGTTTAAACTCATTATCTATGAAAAATCCTTAAAATCAAAAACATTGAAATGTATTGAAACTACCATATTAGGTGTATTTTGATCTCAGCGAGGCGTTGAGCATGGGATCATGTTTTCCCAAAGTTTGGGTCAGCATGTGTATATTGCAGATACAGTGTTTCATTGTTGTCATTGGTGTTCACCTCTACCTGATAGTGTTAGGTCACATGACAGGAGGTCACACACTGTTAAAGATTGACAGACGAGTTTGTGTTTTGAGGACGTTTAGCTGAGCGTCCGGTTGTAAAGCGCTGACCGATGCTGCTGTAAGTGGAAGATGAGATCAGAAAGAAATGAATACTTCTATTCAGCAAGGTTGCATTAAATGGATAGAAAATGACATTACAGACATTTATTAGGCTATGTTACAAACGATAAAACAAGTATCCCATTTCCTATAATAACGTGACATTTACATTTTATAATACAATTACAATTACATTTTATAATTAAAATATAAAATAAATGAATTACACAGTGTAGCTTTAAATAACTGCAGCCTTGGTGAGCAGAAATGATCTTCCAACCCCAAACTTTAGGCTCAGGTTCCTCCTTCGAGCCTGGTGTTATTTGACCAGTTTTATCGTCCAGCATGCGGGTGATAATTGTCTGTCTGTGTGTGTGTGGCCAGAACTGAAGGGTTTGGTTTTGTATGTCAGGTTTAGAGTTTCATATGCATATTCTCAGTTATTTTTTAAGGCCTTATTGCCATATTTTTATTTCTAATGCACTGGCTTGCCACCTCATCATGCCTGTGTTTTCCTGTAATCCTGTTCAGATGGTACGGCACGAGAGCGTGCCGTGCGTGTGTCTCATAGGCCTGATGTGTGTGTGTGAGTGTCTTCTCTCTGGTCCAGGCTCGCACACTTTGCGTGTTGTTTCTTGTTGACATTCTGGAAGTGTTTGAAACCATACAGCTGCCCTTCCTTTGCAGGAACTCTTCTGTTTCCTCAAGTGCATCTGCTGCTTCTCGTGTGTGTGTGTGTGTGTGTGTGTGTGTGTGTGTGTGTGTGCCGTTGGCTGGAGAAAGTGCGGCGTTTCTATCCGTTTCCTCTTTCCTGTTTGTGATGATGTCAGATGCATCAGCTGGTTTGATTCAGTTGCATTCAGTGTCGTCTTTTGTCAACATCTCAAGGCTTTTGCTGTGTGTTCCAGTGTTATTTTAGTATTATTTATATACTATTATAGTAGCCTATTTGTTACTATTTTTAAAGTAAATATATTTTAAAATATATATATTTTTTGTAATTTTTTCTATTCAGTTTTTATTTTATTTCTGATAAACAAATCAGAGATTCAGTGATGCTTTTTTTTTCCTTTTTTTTTTGATTAACAATAACAACACGGGTGTGTTCTTTCTTTAGCACAGCTGTTTCGCTTCCTCCCTTTTGAAGTCATTTCATTTTGACTGTTGAGAGAAACATTGTGGCTTTTACGTTTTGCTGCCATGACCTCATCGCGACCACGGCTTTGTAACCCAACCCGACAGCCAGTGAACCACATTAAAAAATCCATGAGCACAGAGGTGAACGCGTGTCCGACAGGTCGCAGGCGTGCCGTCCTATTGTGCACGTGTGTTACTGTTGCAGAACAGAACTCAGTACTCAAGGAGGCAATAACGTTTCCTTCAAATGTCTGTTATTGTTCTGGCTAGCTATAAACATGGCAACAAGTTCAAGTTCACTTTATCTGTATAGCACATTTACAACATCCACTAGGCTGACCAAAGTGCTTTACAGAACAACCAGATTAAAATATAGTAAGACCTGCATAACAACACATAAAACGCAAATAAGCGTAGCAAAGCCTTAAAACCTGGGTGACAAAACAGTTGTCAGACTCAAATATAGAATGGAAATACTGGAGTGGCAAAACAGTATCAGTCTCAAATATAAAATAGTAGAACCAACCATTAGAGAAGAGATCAATATACTAAAGAAAACAGGTAGGTTTTTAACAGAGACTTGAAGACAGACAGGGTAGGGGCCGTATAGAGGCAGGGTCGTCCCAGAGTCGTGGCCCGCACCGCAAATGCACGCTCCCCTCTTCGCTTGAGTCTAACGCGAGGGACGACCAGCAGAGCCTGGTCGGAGGATCTTAGGCTTCAGGACGGAGTGTAAGGATGAACAAGTTCAGAGAGATGCAGGAGCTGAGTTATGTAGAGATTTAAAAACAAAACAAAGAGTAGAATTTTGAAATCTATTCTCTGTCGACTGGTAGCCAGTGTAGGGATTTGAGAATCGGAGAGATGTGGTCATATTTGCGACACTTATGAATAAGTCAGGCCGCAGCATTTTGGACTAACTGAAGACCAGCAATTTGAGAACTTAATATACCGCAGTATAAAGAATTGCACGGCTAATCTAGCCGACACGTTATAAATGCAACAGCCATTTCCAGAGTTTTCAGGATGAGAAAGCCTTTGATTCTAGACAGTAGACGAAGTTGGTTGAAACTGGAACTGATTACGGATGAGATCTGTTTGTCAAATTTTAATTCCGCACTCCTGGGGATTTAAAAGCTGAAAGACTCTCTAACTCTAGACTTATACACTGAGAGTTTTCATTTGGGCCGAAAACAATGACCTCAGTCTTGTCTTCATTTAGGAAGAGGAAATTTTTGGCTAGCCATGCTTTACCCTCCTCTAAGCAGAAGAGATTTCATCACTGTTATAAATTTGGGAGTCGCCCGCGTAAAAATGAAAGGATACGCCATACCCCATAGTGCCCGGAGGTTGCATGTGAAGAGAAAACAGAGAAAGAGCCAAACTAGAGCCCTGTGTAAGACCACAGGTCAGAGGTGTCATGGGGCTGGAGAAACTACCCATCTTTACTCTCAACTTTCTGTCAGACAGGTATGACTGAAACCATTTCAGGACAAAAGCTTTTAGACCCACCCAAGACTCAGGTCTAGATAGAAGAGTGGGGTGGTCAATGGTGTCAAAACCTGATGAAAGATCTAAGAGAACAAGAACCACAGTATCTCCAGAATCAGTGGAGAGATCAATATCATTTAACACTCTCAGGAGGGCGGACTCAGTGCTGTGAGCAGTCCTAAAACCAGATTGAAAAACCTCATAGACACAATTATTTGACACAAAATGTTGATTAATGAGTTGATCAGCACAATTTTCTCCAAAAGCTTAGAAATGATAGGTAAGACAGAGATAGGCCGAACATTTTTTTAAAACAGAAGGATCTAGTGAAGGCTTCTTGAGCAGAGGAGTGACCGTAGCCACTTTAATGTTGGCAGGAACAGAGCCTGTTTTGAGACACTTGTTGAAAAGAGATACCATACCTGGCCCATCCGAATCAATGATTCATTTTAAAATCTCAGGTGAATGATATCATTATAGGACAAAATGAAGGTTTGAGCTTGACAGTCACGTCTTTCAGTGTCTGGAGGTAGATAGGATCAAAAACCTCCCAAAACCAGAAGCAGGTGTCAAGATTGGGGGACAGATTAGTATTACCTGGGGACCTCGTGTGATTTAGAAATTACCCCCCCCCCCCACATCTGAATTTCGTGTGGCACATTCGCACGGGATAAGCGAAGGCTGTGATTTTACTCAAATTTACTGACTTATCTCCCTGATATGATGTCAATAGGCTATTGCTTGGAAATGTCTTGTCGTTATTATAGGTCTAGCTGTATGATATATCATAAACAGAAGAATGTTCCTTACCGCTTGCTGCTATACATGTCATCCATCCATTTATACAAAACCCTTTCTGAAAGGAGCGTGCCAGATGCTTTAGTAGTGTTGGTGTAATGTCTCAAGTGTTTGTATTTGTACGTCTAAATGAAGGCATGATGATGATTTCTCATCAACAACATTGATTTAACAATATCCCTGTCTTTCTATTCAGGGCTGGATTGCAAACGTACGAGGAGGTTCCTTCACTTCTCAGGGCAACCACATCAAATCCAGCTGCAGTCTCGTGGCCTTCAACACGGATCAGGCTGGTACGAACCCTTGATTCTGTCTGTCTGAACCTGTCTGCACCTCTGATAACGTTTGCACACTAAACAAATGCACAAGCTGACGGCAGATCAGATTAAACAGCAGGAGAACCAGTCCGTCTTGAGTTTGGTAAACAGTGTTTTTGAAGGTAATCTTGTGTTTTCTGTCTCTGGAGGAGGAGGAATGGTCGGCCTGTCTTCTGTGAATGCCGGATCTGACGGGAAGTGGACTGTGACCCAGATTTCATGCCATGCTGGTAAGACGCAGTGCCATAGGTTCAACTAACATGCTCATGCTCGGCTCATTTAACTTCATTTTGAGGAAAAACGGATGTCTGTGAGGATGCCTGGAGTTAATAAAAGCGCTGTGTGAGATGCAATGTCACGGTTCACTAAAAATAAACCTATATGACTTTGTCCTAATTCTCTCTCCGATCTTTCTGTCCCAGACCTGGTGACCGACCTGGACTTCTCTCCGTTTGATGAGTACCTGCTGGCAACATGCTCGGCTGATGAGACCGTAAGTCATGCTGAAGCAGTGATGCTTTTTTGTTTATTCTGAACAAAGACTGTCTGAGTGACATTTAAAGTGACCAACCACGTTTAGGGGCATCTGCTGACCAAACACGCACAGTCACATTACTCTGGAGGTATTGTTGTATCATCTTCTGTAAATAGGATTTTTAGCAGCTGTAACGCCACACAGATGCTGATGAGGTTGGCAGACGCCGCTGTCACTCGGGTCGGGTTTTCCTAAGCTCAGCAGAATGAAGAGACAGTCACAGACGAGGCTCTTGCTGATTCTGTCTGCTGATGCCTTCATATTTCTGCACAGCTGGCCTCCACCTGACATCTGCTCCAGTGCATATCTGAGTCAGTGGTGTTTAGTGTTTAGTAGTCCCAGCACATCACGCTCCGACTGAGACACGCTCCGTTAGGGATATTTCCCATGGTATCCATGCCTTCTGCCAGAATACCATGGATACTTTTGCTTCAGTTAAACTGCTGTAAATTGGTATTAGCCACTTTTGATATTAGAAAATAAATTGACTGAAAAATTCTCAACGCTTTTTGTAACTTTTCTGTATGTCTGTTTTTTGTCTGTCTGCCTGTCTTTTTCTTTTGTCTGTCTTTCCATCTGTCCTTTGTCTCTCTGTCTGCCTTTTGTCAGTTTGTTTGTCTTGTATGTCTTTTTTATTAGTACACACTGACAAATTGTGCACCATTACATTTTTTTAAATGGTGATTATGATGTTGTGTTGTGTCTGTCTGTCTGTCCTTTGTCTTTTGTGTGTCTTTTGTCTCTCTCTCTGTCTGTCTGTCTTTTGTCTGTCCTTTGTCTTTCTGTCTGTATTTTGTTTGTCTGTCTATCTGTCTTTTGTTTGTCTGTTTGTTTGTCTGTCTGTCTGTCTTTTTTCTGTCCGTCTTTTGTCTTTCTGTCCTTTGTCTTTCTGTCTGTCTTTTGTCTCTCTCTCTGTCTGTCTGTCTGTCTGTCTTTTGTCTGTCCTTTGTCTTTCTGTCTGTCTGTCTTTTGTTTGTCTGTTTGTTTGTCTGTCTGTCTTTTTTCTGTCCGTCTTTTGTCTTTCTGTCCTTTGTCTTTCTGTCTGTCTTTTGTCTCTCTCTCTGTCTATCTGTCTGTCTTTTTTCTGTCCGTCTTTTGTCTGTCCGTCTGTCTTTTGTTTGTCTTTTGTCTTTCTGTCTGTCTGTCTTTTGTCTGATTGTTTTTTGTCTGTCTGTCTGTCTTTTGTCTGTTTTTTGTTTGTCTGTCTTTTTGTCTTTTGTCTGTCTGTCTTTCTGTCTGTCTCTGTCTTTTGTCTGTCTTTTGTTTGTCTGTCTGTCTCTTTTGTCAGTCTGTCTGTCTTTTGTTTGTCCGTCTGTCTTTTGTTTGTCTTTTGTCTTTCTGTCTGTCTGTCTTTTGTCTGTTTGTCTTTGTCTGTCTGTCTGTCTTTCTGTCTGTCTCTGTCTTTTGTCTGTCTTTTGTTTGTCTGTCTGTCTCTTTTGTCAGTCTGTCTGTCTTTTGTTTGTCTTTTGTCTGTTTTTGTCTGTCTGTCTTTTTGTCTTTTGTCTGTCTCTGTCTTTTGTCTGTCTTTTGTTTGTCTGTCTGTCTCTTTTGTCAGTCTGTCTGTCTTTTGTTTGTCTTTTGTCTGTTTTTGTCTGTCTGTCTTTTTGTCTTTTGTCTGTCTTTCTTTGTCTGTTTTTTGTTTGTCTGTCTTTTTGTCTTTTGTCTGTCTGTCTGTCTCTGTCTTTTGTCTGTCTTTTGTTTGTCTGTCTGTCTCTTTTGTCAGTCTGTCTGTCTCTTTTGTCAGTCTGTCTGTCTTTTGTTTGTCCGTCTGTCTTTTGTTTGTCTTTTGTCTTTCTGTCTGTCTGTCTTTTGTCTGTTTGTCTTTTGTCTGTCTGTCTTTCTGTCTGTCTCTGTCTTTTGTCTGTCTTTTGTTTGTCTGTCTGTCTCTTTTGTCAGTCTGTCTGTCTGTCTTTTGTTTGTCTTTTGTCTGTTTTTGTCTGTCTGTCTTTTTGTCTTTTGTCTGACTGTCTTTTTTCTGTCTGTCTTTGTCTGTTTTTTGTTTGTCTGTCTGGCTTTGTCTGTCTGTCTGTCTGTCTGTCTGTCTGTCTTTTGTTTGTCTGTCTGGCCTTTGTCTTACTGTCTCTCCATCTTTAGCCCTATTCGGACGGGACTAGTTTCACAGGGGGACGTTAGAGAAATATCTGTTTCACAGACGTACTTTGAGATTTTAATCCTGTCCGAATCTGCCATGTCTGTCTTTTTCTCACACGACCTCTGTAAAAATTCCAGAGCAAATTACCTACTGTTTTTCGTCAAACTCGGCGGTCCTCAGAGAAATCTAATCCCGTCCGAATGCGAATGTCTGTGATTACCGGACATTTTTTTTCCAAAACGCTTTTTCTTATGTGTTTTGGTCAACGTGAACTGCCATACAATCTCTCACTATCGCGCCGGTATTCAAGTTTCTGCTTTTTGCGCACCGATAATGGATGTAAATGTGTTTGGTAGCCTACACTGCGAAGAAAAAATTAAATAAAAAATGAAATCAACAAGAAGAGCCAAATCACGTAAACTGTTAAGACTGGCTACTGTAATATCAGTTTCAGGTAAGATTACTTTCATTTCTGCACTTAATTACATAACGTGTAAATTATATTTAACGTGTAAGTTAAAACTTTTTATTCCAGTGGGTTTATTATAAGAACCCAGTTCTATAAAATCATGATGATAAATCTATGTTTAGTTTTTTTTTTATACTACAATTTTTATAAAAGGTTTACAAAACACTAAATACGTTAGGACGTTTTACTTTATATTTCAAAGTGCTTAATTTTAAAAGTACTTAATTTCAAATGACCATACGCAATCCACGCATTCTGAACACGTGATCTTCTGCAATGCCCACATGTAAAACAGACACTCCTACCTCGGTAATAAACACGGAGATGTTAGTCCCGTCCGAATCCATACATGAAATCACAGACGTAGGTTGATAAGAATTGTAACTCAAACGTCGTTTGGAAAACTAGTCCCGTCCGAATAGGGCTTAAGTCTGTCTGTCCGTCTTTTGTCTGTCTGTCTATCTGTCCTTTTTCTTTCTGTCTGTCTGTCTTTTGTATGTCTGTTTGTTTGTTTTCTGTTTGTTTGTCTGTCTGTCCTTTGTCTTTCTGTCTGTCTTTTGTTTGTCTGTCCATCTTTTGTCTGTCTGTCTGTCTGTCTGTCTGTCTGTCTTTTGTTTGTCTGTCTGGCCTTTGTCTTACTGTCTCTCCATCTTTTGTCTGTCTGTCCGTCTTTTGTCTGTCTGTCTATCTGTCCTTTTTCTTTCTGTCTGTCTGTCTTTTGTATGTCTGTTTGTTTGTTTTCTGTTTGTTTGTCTGTCTGTCCTTTGTCTTTCTGTCTGTCTTTTGTTTGTCTGTCCATCTTTTGTCTGTCTGTCTGTCTGTCTGTCTGTCTGTCTGTCTGTCCTTTGAATTTCTGTTTGTCTGTCCATCTTTTGTCTGTCTGTCCGTCTTTTGTCTGTCTGTCTATCTGTCCTTTGTCTTTCTGTCTGTCTGTCTTTTGTATGTCTGTTTGTTTGTTTTCTGTTTGTTTGTCTGTCTGTCCTTTGTCTTTCTGTCTGTCTTTTGTTTGTCTGTCCATCTTTTGTCTGTCTGTCTGTCTGTCTGTCTGTCTGTCTGTCCTTTGAATTTCTGTTTGTCTGTCCATCTTTTGTCTGTCTGTCCTTTGACTTTCTGTCTGTCTGTCCATCCGTCTTTTGTCTGTCTGTCTGTCTGTCTGTCTGTCTGTCTGTCTTCTGTCTTTGATCTCTCTCTGTCTTTTGTGTCTCTGTCTCTCTGTCTGTCCTTTGTCTTTCTGTTTGTCCATCTTTTGTCTGTCTGTCTTTCGTCTGTTTGTCTGTCTTTTTTATTAGTACACACTGACAAATTGTGCACCATTAGACCATGAACATTTTTTAAGATTGTGAATAGTGATTGATGTTGTGTTGTTTTTAGGGTTTTTAAAAATACTTTATACAAATTTAGCACATGCATTTAGGAATTCCCACTATATAGTGTTTAATAATATCTTTCTCTTTCTCTCTCTCTCTCTCTCCTCATTCAGGTGAAGCTGTGGCGTGTGTGTGACCCGGATCAGGATCAGCCCAGTAATGCTGAGGTCACTCTGAGCCCCGGAGACGGGCGACTGGAGGTCGTTCTCTTCCACCCCGTGGCCTCGGGTCTGCTCGCTGTGGCGTCTGCGAGGGCCGTTCAGGTGTGGGACGTCACACGAGACTCCGCCTTGACAGGTAAACTCACAGCTTTCGCATTCCTACGTACAACCATCACTGCTGTTAAACACCTGATTTAGTCTTGTCTTTAATTACTTTACGTGTACACTTAAGCCCTATTCAGACTGTAATTGTTTGTCATTTCAATATGCTAGGTATATGCTTTTTGGGGAGCTAGATTTATTTATTTATTTATTTATTTTTACATTTTATTTATTTATTTTTTACATTTATTTTTTTACATTTATTTTCAATTTATGTATTTGTTTGTTTATATTTTTTACATTTATTTATTTAAAATCGATTTACTTTTAACAAATTATTTTGTTTAAATGTACTTATTCTTTAATAAATAAATAAGTAAATAAATAAGATTTATTTATTTATTTATTGTTTATTTTTAATTAAGTAATGTTTTAATCAACTAATTATTTAATAAATTCATTTATTTGTAAAATGATTTATGTTTTTATTTATTTTTAATTGTTTGATTTAATTTATCTTTCACTTAATTAATAACATGCAACATGATAGTATAGTAAGTTAATTCACACCCAAACTGATTTACCAAGACAAAATAAAAATAAAAATCAAAAAATCTGTTTATTTAAATAAAATATTTTACAACTAATACAATTTTGATGCACAATATTGAAAAAAGCTCAAAAAATGTCCAATCAGGTCAACCGTTAAAATGATCTCGTCCAATGACAGAACCTCTTCCCTTGTCTGAATTCATGACTTGCAGTCACAGCCTGAATAATGCAGTTCATGAAGGTTTTGTCTGCAGCTTTTTTTGTCTCTGCTGTGTGTTTCTTTTTTGTTTGTTTTGTCTCTGTGTGTATTTCAATGTTTGGTTTGATCTGCTGAGCCTCTGGTGGTTGTTACAGTCCTCTGGGGTCTGACGTGGAGCGTCTGAGGTAAATGCCCCTCAGAGCATTGGGCCGCGTGTCCCCGGAGCCCCATGATGGCTGCTGGTGCTTCCCAACCTCACATCTCACACCGCTGCCTGTCTGCCTTCATGCGTATTCATGTGTTAGCTGTGTTTCATTCACTCCCTCTGTCGTCTTACACCAGACTTTGTCACTTACAGCACAACAAATCCAGCGCCTCGGAATCAGATCTCAGAGAAAATGAGAAGCGTTTTAGTGTTAGTTAACTATACTAACCCTGGAATTTATTTCCTAATATTTTGTCCTGTTTACACCTGGTATTAAGAGGCATTCGACCGGTTTGCTTTCGTAGTGACCTAATGCGTGAACATTATGGGAAGCGCGCTAGACAGTTTTGGCCAAAAAGATGAATCTGATAGAATAGATTAGAATAAATAAATCTAATAAACTATAGTTAACGTGTTATTTTAGTATTATTTATTAGTACTTTTATAGAATTTATTAATATTTTGAATTAGCTTGTGTTTCTGTTTTTTTCAGTTTCCATTAAAATTTTAGTTCAAGTTTAATATTTCTATTTAGTTGTTATTTCAGTTTTAGTCATTTTAACTTGAACTCTTAGTACTTCAATTTAATTTTTAGATGTTTGCCAAGGCGACATTCTTATTTAATTTTCTAATTTTGATGTTAGAAATTTTCCAAATTCAATTTCAATTTTCAAAGTTTGATGTCTAATTTCACATATTCGGATCTCTGAGATCTACATTGGCATAATACATAAGCTTTTCCCAGTGCATCGGTTTGTGCCGCTACATTTCCTTAACGTGTGTGTGTGTGTGTTTGTGTGTGTGTGTTTGTGTGTGTGTGCATCTGTGCGTGTGCGTGTGTGTGTGTGTGTCTGTCTGTGTGTGCATCTGTGCGTGTGTGTGTGTGTGTGTGTGTGTGCGCGTGTGTGCGTGTTGTGTTCAAATTCCCAGCACTATCATGCTTTTCTCTATTCCTCACTGTCAGACGTGTTTCTTTTTTGAGAGATTGTAAACTTACCTTGAATGTCTGTCTTGTGGATATGGTGTGTGTTGTGACGCGTGTGTGTGTGTTTGTGTGTGTGTGCAGTTCTGGAGCAGCATGCGGATCAGCTGCAGGGTCTGGCCTGGAAAGAAGACGGATCACTGCTGGCTTCATCCTGCAAGGTAATGGATGACCAACACGTGTCTCGGCTTGTGATGTCTCGTGGACAGCAGGAGAAATCAGTGCTGAACGCAGATAATAAACTAATAATAAACTGTAACTGTGCCGGTTCACACAGAGCACGGTTGTGTGAGATGCAGGTCAGTAGAACGAAAGACAGCTCATGTTCCAGAGATGTGTTTTTTAAAAGTGTAACGGGCGCAACGTTCAATCATAGTAGCGCAGTGTGATGGAAATACACAGAACGGCCACAGTTCCTGTTTTATCATGCTGTGAATATATAGAACATAAAGAATTTATCAGTGTTGTTTTATAATTAGTCAGATACTCATATATATATATATATATATATATATATATATATATATATATATATATATATATATTTAAGATATAAGATTAATTTTGATTTTTTTCTCTAATTTTAGTTAGTTTTTTTCTAAATAGTTTTTATCAATTTTATTTTTAATTTGAATTATTGTAGTACATCTATTTAAAATAAAGTGTTTATATATTTTTTTTTTGTTAATATTGATTTTATTTCAAGTGCCTTTTTATTGGTTTTAGTTAACTAGAATTTATTTCTCTTAAAGGCACACTATGCAAGATTTATACCTTAATATAACAGCTTTGAAGTCAGTTTTGATGGTAAACAAACTCTTAGTAGGGCGAATCATCCCGATAGCAAAGCGGGGGGCGACGCCGCTGGCAAAACCAGCAATGCAGGTTTGAGAGGTGGCACCCCGCCAAATCTCGCGAGAATCACGACTTGCTTTACATCAACAACATATGAAGCAGCCTCTATGGAAGACACTAGCACGCATTTCAGACGTGAATCATGGCAGAGTCGACGAACAAAGCGTGGTCAGAAGAGTGCAGAGACGGCTCTGCGTGAGTGGTATTTACGACAGTAACGTTAAATACAAGTACTCCACAGCGACTCTAGGGGTCGCTGTTTGAGAAAAACGGAAACTGCATAGTGTGCCTTTAATTCTGGCTCTTTTTTCTTTTGGCCAAATAGACTGATTAAATGGAATCAAACAGAATATATAAAGCTTACAAACTATAGTTAAAATCAGTGTTATTTCTTGTGTTTTTAAAAAATATATATATTTAGTTGGGCTTTTATTTATATATTTTCAGGTTTTTTTTATGTTAGGTTTTTTTTTTTTATAATGTTTCTTAATATTTCTTATTTTCCATTTAGATTTTCAATTTTTCATTTTATTTCAGTTATTCATTATTTCTGCATTTCTATTTTAGTTTTTTTTTTTTACTTTAATAATTTTTCTTTGTATATTTTGTTTTATTTTATATCAGCTTTGTCAAGAAAAAAAAACAGTTTCTATTACTTTTAATTCAGCTATATATCTCATTAGAGCTGTTCTGGGTCTTGTGTTTATAATGTTGATAATATGATGAAAAAAGGCACATTTACTTACACACATTATTATGTTTCTTGGAGTTTTCTGAAAAGTGCATTAGCCAACCATAGACAGTAGCACATTCTCACCAATAGATGTCGCCAAAGTGTGTGTATTTCCCCGTCATGCCCCACTATTACACAGATGGGCTTTATTAGCGGAGCACATCATTATCACGTCCTCTGGGGTGAAACTCATAAACCCTGCTGGTGTCATCGAGGTCCCAGTCTGAGAGGATAAGAATCAGTTAATCAGATTTAAGGAAGCTTATTATATCCGGCCTCAAAATCAGCCTTTTTGTCTTCCGTTTAAGGTTAATTATGCATCAGCACTTGCTCATGATGGAGGACAAACACTTAATATAGCCAGATGTGTCAGTGTGATCCACCTATCGTGACTTATTTGAAACATTAAACCACCAAGTCTTTTCTTCACTGCAGATGTGTTTCTATTTCTGGACACAAAAGGTTTGTGTTTGGCAGGAACAGTGTTTTGATTGAGTTCATGGAAAGAGTTTTATTCAGTCAAGTGGATGAAGATGTACTGGACTCACTAAACACAGTTTAGTGTTTCAAATGTAAATGTGATGGTTTGCGGTGTAATATTTTCTCTCAAACCTTCCTATTGCACAAATATATAGATATATACTGTATATATACACTTCCAGTCAAAAGTTTTTGATCGGTAAGATTTTTAATGTTTTTAAAAGAAGTCTCTTCTGCTCACCAAGGCTGCATTTATTTGATACAAAAAACAGTAATATTGTGAAATATTATTACAATTTAAAACAGCTGTTTTCTATGTGAATATATTTTAAAATGTAATTTATTCCTGTGATCAAATCTGATTTTTCATCATCATTACTCCAGTCTTCAGTGTCACATGATCCTTCAGAAATCACTCTAATATGATGATTTGATGCTTAAGAAACATTTATGATTATTATCAATGTTGAAAACATATGTTATTTACATTTATTTCAGGATTCTTTGATGTATAGAAAGTTCATAAGATCAGCATTTATCTGAAATGAAATGGAAAGCTTTTGTAACATTAAACACTACCCTTCAAAAGTTTGGGATCAGTAAGAATTTTTACTTTATTTTTTGGGGGGAAATAAATAAAAGAAATCAATAAAGTACTTTTATTAATCAAGGATGAATTAAATTGATCAACAATTACAGTAAAGACATTTATAATGTTGCAAAAGATTATATTTCAAATGAATGCTGTTCTTTTGAACTTTCTATTCATCAGAGAATCCTGAAAAAGGAATAAATTACATTTTGAAATATATTCACATTGAAAACAGTTATTTTAAATTGTAATAATGTTTCACAATATTACTGTTTTTTTTGTGGTATTTTTGATCAAATAAATGCAGCCTTGGTGAGCAGAAGATACTTATTTTTAAAACATTAAAAATCTTACTGATTAAAAACTTTTGACTAGTAGTGTGTATATTTATATATGTTTCTTTCTTTTTTTTTACCTCAAAATAAGTTTTAGTATTTTAAAAAGCGAATGCCATAATGTCTTATGCTGAGAGCTCAAAGCACAGCTGAATTAGGCAGCATTCACATCTAGACTGTGTGGTGTTTGATGTATTGAGTTCAGTCTCACCTGGCCCCCGGGAGCCCGGCGCCAGACCCCCAGACCCCCAGAGCGCCTGACAGAGCGCACCCCAGAGGAGAGACACTGAGCTGGGCACAGAGAGGCGCGCTCAGCCGCCCCTGCAGGAGGAAATGGGGAGCAATCCATAAAGAAATAATAACAGGCTGCAGAGCTTTTCCATCAGCCGGTTTAATGCTCTCGGAGCTGCAGAGCCAAAGATGCTGGAGTTTATGGCTGGATGAGGAATTTTAGGATTAGTTTATTAGGAAAAATGAGGTCGTTTGAGTTTGAACTGAATGCTTTGTGCTGCTTCTAGACGGTAGTCACTCCTGTTTACACTTATTGACATTTTTTATAGTGAAAAATAGTGGTTGACATATGTTTATATTTATACTATTTATATTTGTTTCTTTTAACATTTTTTAACATTAATGCATTGTTATTACTTTTTGTCTGTAATCATTTATTATTGTTTTTATATTATTTGTTTATTTATTTTAACATTTTCATATTAATTAATTGTATATTCATTTATTTTATATTAATTTATATCATATTTATTTTATATAATTAAATTTGTTATTTTTATTATTTTATTACTTTAAAAAAAGTTTATTAATAAATGTCTAATATATATTTTTAAATATATAATAATTTATTT
Source organism: Scardinius erythrophthalmus (assembly GCF_964197995.2). NCBI lineage: Eukaryota > Metazoa > Chordata > Actinopteri > Cypriniformes > Leuciscidae > Scardinius > Scardinius erythrophthalmus. The sequence continues at coordinate 31,421,390 of NC_138221.1, forward strand.
ATTATTTTATAATATTTATATTTTATATATTATATTTATATTTTATATAATATATTATTATTATAATAATTTGTTTTATATGAACTTATTAATTTGTATTTTATTTTTATTCATTTGAAGATTTTTACGTCAATACATGTTTGTTTATTAATTTATATGAATTTATTACTTTTATATGAAGTTATAATTTTCGTTTTAACTAATTAGTTTACATTTTATATATATATATATATATATATATATATATATATATATTAATTTGTAAGAATTAATTTTAGTATTTTTATTTGTTAATTCTATCTTAATTTATTATTTTTATACTTATTATTGTATATTAATTTATAGTTATTTATATAAATTTATTATTATTATTATTATTATATTTTAACATTTCTATATTAATTTATTACATTTTTTAATTTATTTTTCATATTTATTAAATTTTTATATTGTTTATATTTAAATTTATATGTAAACAGATAAAGTATATAATTCCATCAAGAATAGCACCTCATCATGACAATGGACCAGAATGCATCCTAAAATTTCAGAGGAGAGTCAGGAAAATCCAAACGGGACAAAGCTATAAATGTGACACGAGATCACAGAGTGAACTCTGAGTCGTCGAGTCGAGCCGTAATTTAAGCTAATATGCTCTCCATCTCCCAGATCCACCGTATTAAAGCAAATAAGCACTGCCAACATGTGCATTCAATTCCAACAGTTTTCCCCCATTAGGTGAACGGGAGGAGAGCGCGGCTCCTGACAGGCCTGGTTTGGAGGCATGGACCCGCATATTTTATGACACGCAAATGCCTGCCATATGAACGCTGAGGCTTTGTTCCACAGCGACAGTGGAAGTTTATGATTAAAAATGCCATCAAAGCATTAAAGCAGGTGTTGATTTATGAGCTTGTGTCTGCGTGTATGTGACTGTGCTTTTGAGTTTTGTCTTAGTTCTACAGACCAGGGCTATTTTAGCCTAACTAAAACCATAAAAAACATTATTGTTACTTGAAATAAAATAAAATATGAAAAAAAAGCCTTGAACTTATTTTGTCAACTAGTTTTCATGTAGTTTAACTTGAACCATTTATAAAAAAAACTAACAGCAACAAAAACATGACAAAATTACTAAAACTAAAATGAATTTAAAAAAAAAAATATGGATAAAAACTGTAAAAATATCTCAGTGATAAAATAACGCTGTCATGAAGAGAATATCTTTATTAATTTTTAATGTAAACTTATAAAGTCTATATGTAATACTAAGGTATATTCCACCCTGTTATTAAACAGAACTGAATCAACATTAAAGGGATAGTTCACTTTGAAATTAAATTTTGGTATGTTTTAGCTTACCTCAAGGGCATCCAAGATGTAGGTGTCTTTGTTTCCGCAGTAGTTTCAATTTTGATATTTTTAGGTCAAACCGTTCTTGTCTGTCAGTCATATAATGCAGGTCTATGGTCACTGTCTCAAAGAGCATGCACAGAGTCCAAATTAAAACAATTCCCCATCGTAAGTACACATTGATGGCCTAAGACACGAAACGAGCGGTTTGTGTGAGAAAACGAACAGTATTATATCGTTTTTACCTCTTATACACAGCCACGTCCAAGTGATCTGAGGGCGCGGGCGCATCCTGGTGTGTGACATGTGCGCAGACTGGTGCATAGATATATATACACTAGATGTCGCATTAAAGACATTCGTTCCAATGAACTGCCGTAGCCAAGGCGACATCTAGTGTATATTTCTATGCACCAGTCTGCGCACACGTCACACACCAGGATGCGCGCGCCCTTAGATCACTTGGACGTGGCTGTGTATAAGAGGTAAAAACGATATAAATACTGTTCGTTTTCTCACACAAACTGCTCGTGTCGTGTCTTAGACAATGTTGTTTTTTAAGTTGCTTCGAAACAATCTTTATAATGCTCACTTGACTTGCCTCAAGACAGCATACAAATCTAGATTGTTCATGTTTCTTTTTAAGTAATTACCACCTTTAGTTGTTAATATTCTAAAATTCAAACAAACTGTTAGAATATTATCTTTCTAATGCATCAAAATAATTGACAGTAATTCTATTGATGTAACAAAGAGGCCTGTGGGAAGTTTACTTGAACTGTCAATCTGAGCTCAAACTGCACACACACACACACACACACACACCTGTGTTTGCATGTGTGCTGTGTTTTTCTTTTACTGCAGCGTGTGCGATGGGCGTCAGGGGTCGGCCGGGTCAGACTGTGTGTAGTCTGTTAAGTTTGTGTAGGCGAGTAATAAAAGCCTCCCTGTTAAATCACGAGCCTCTATTTAAAGCCGTGCAGATTCTGATGTGCGATCAGGTTCTTCTGAGTGTTTACACTGATGGTAATCTCAGCGGCTGATCTGGGGTCAGGAGTGTCAGATGCGTGCAGTCTGTGGGTGGGCTTCAGCAGCGTCAAACTATAAACAGCAAATACAATAGCATGACTACACAGTGCATGACATGAAATATAGTTTCAATAACACACTGGATTCTCTTGAAGGGATAAAGTAGTAGTTGCTGGTTTTGAAACGATGTACTATGTCGGCTGTGTTCAGAAAATACAGTAGTCAACATCTGAAGTGGTCATTCATCATCAAAGTTGTCCTAAGACAAGAACGGGTATTGTTCAAAATTCATGTATAACTTTGATGAAAGGTTTTGATCCACTTCAAATGTTGATTACTGTATTTTGAAATCGCATCGGAAAATGTCGACATTATGCAATGACACGTTTCAAACACGACAGCTCAAGTATGCTACTATAGTATAACACATTTTGTTGTAATATGGCCTCATTACTAGCATGTTTAATTAAGTAAACAAGGTTTTTTTACATGTATATTTTTGCAATTGCAATTTTGTTTAGACATGAAAACTTTTATTAATCTGATCGACTGATGAATGACAAATTAAGATGTTAATGTCCCCCTGTTGTCAATAATTGTATCCCTTAAAACTCATCTTTGATCACCAAAATTACATATTTAAACGACTCCTTGAAAAATTCTTCATGCCTTAAAATAGCTTGAATGTAACTCTACAGCCTCGCCACATTTCATATACGCGATTCTATGAATATGCAAATAAGCCCCGCCTCCACTCACTCACTCACTCACTCCAGCTCAGAGATGCACTCGTTGATCTGATTGGTTACAAGGTAGTTTGTGACATCAGAAACACCAGTGATGTCAAACCGTGTTTTTGAGACTCAGCAATAATAATACTCAGCAATGGTGTTATTGGACTTTGTCTTAAAGCATATTGAAAACACCACATAGACACATAAACAACAATAAAAACTTGATTTTCACCACAGGGGGACTTTAATTTTCCGGGTGATACGAACAAGAACAGCAGAAACTTTTGTTTTTGTTTACTTTTTGTTTATCTGTTATTTTGGTGGAATGTCAAGTTGAGCGCATTGCATTGTGGGATATAGTATTCGTCACAGTTTGCTCTGTTGTACGCTGCACTTCTTGTGAACTATCGTAGTATCTTAGAATATATTTTGAAAGATCTTAGTATTCCACACATGTACTATTTATGAAGTATGCATACTAAAAGTTATATGATAGTATGCTGTTCCAAACACAGGCATTTTTACATTGTAAAACTTTTAAATCCATTATTACTCATTTTGTATGTGCATTTTATCCAAGTATTCCCTTTTTTTTTCAAGTCTGGTGTAATATTATTTGTATATATATATATATATATATATATATATATATATATATATATATATGTGTGTGTGTGTGTGTGTGTACCATATATAGGCCTATCGATATATCTTTTGGCCGGTTCTTACACATAATAAATGTGTTTACATTTTCTGCTACTTCGTGATGGTCTCATTCATTTTCCCAGTGTTTTAATGGTAATAGTTGTTGACGGGTGGCCTAATGTTTCCCTTCTAACTCCCTAGACTTTTAAAAACAGTGAAGGGTCGTAACAGAAGCAATTAGCCAATCATAACAGAGGTCATTTACATGTTGAAGGAACAGTAGCGAGAGAGAAAGTGGAATAATGATCATCAATCTAACATTATAAGATGGGTAGAGTAGAGTTTGTAACCTGACCCGTTTTGTGATGGTTCTGCTCTTTTATTTGAGGTTATTCAGCAGTAAACTCAGCAAGTCACTGTGAAATAGTGTGGCTCTGTGTGAGCGGCTACTGTTTGTGTTTGTGCTGTTGTCTTGATTTGTGGTCTTGGTTTTGGTGACTTGTGTCTGGTGTGTTTGTCTGGAGAAGAGGTGGCAGTGGAAGGGTGCGTTGTGGGTAAAAAGCATTATTCCTTGTTTCCCAATGTCTTTAGGGAGGGTTTGAGAGCATCGGTCTCACAGGACTGAAACCACACAGTGACACTATGAAGGCAGGATTTAAAGGCACATTCCAGCTGTCTTAGCTATGACATTTTAATTGTAAATTGTTTTGTTTTTTTATGTATATATCATAGAAGTACTAAATATTCATATAAATGGTTCAGTCTGACTAGAAATAGACTATTTTACCCAACATTTTTCTGTTCTGTGAATTTTTATGGTTATTAGAGCATCCTGTTGTTAGCTCAGTCATTGACTTATGTGCTAATTATGCTATTTCAAAGGTTCCTATGACCCAGTCTGTCGTGATTCGTCTACTCTGCTCTGATTGGTCAGATGGTTCAGTCTGTTGTGATTGGTCTACTCTGCTCTGATTGGTCAGATGACCCAGTCTGTTGTGATTGGTCTACTCTGCTCTGATTGGTCAGATGACCCAGTCTGTTGTGATTGGTCTACTCTGCTCTGATTGGTCAGATGACCCAGTCTGTTGTGATTGGTCTACTCTGCTCTGATTGGTCAGATGACCCAGTCTGTTGTGATTGGTCTACTCTGCTCTGATTGGTCAGATGACCCAGTCTGTTGTGATTAGTCTACTCTGCTCTGATTGGTTAGATGACCCAGTCTGTTGTGATTGGTCTACTCTGCTCTGATTGGTTAGATGACCCAGTCTGTTGTGATTAGTCTACTCTGCTCTGATTGGTCAGATGACCCAGTCTGTTGTGATTGTGATCTCTGGATCTTCCTCAGCAATTAATAAACAGAGATACGAACAGTAACGATGGTGTCGTTTTTTCTGTAAACATTTAAGCATGAGTCCTCATCTAGAAGTTTAGCAAAGTGTATTTGCTTTGGCAGTGTAGAAAACAGTGTCTTCTCGATATGTGGACAACACAAACCAAACTCTTCCAGTCTCAGCTACAACTACAGTGTTTAAGAGTAAAAGTTGACGTTGTTCACAGGTAGTCAATGAAGACCATAGTCTGGCATTATGGAAAAATCTGTTACAAACCTACATAGCTTTGTGCAGGAAGTAAGACTGAATTACTAACATCTCGTTTCAGGCAGTTCAGAATTAGTTCTTTCTTTTGGGAGACAATAACTCCATTTATCTGCACTTTCATCTTTGAATCTTTTCAGACCGTTTACATTCACAAACAGCTCCATTACTCACTACATGAAGGGGGCACTTTAATGTGAAGTGCTACTTGTTTGATATTGCGATAATTACGATTCTCTCTTAATAGACAGCTGCCTATGTAGACAGTGTATTTAGTAGGTCAAACTGGTTTTGAAACCCTTTGTGTCCTGGTAGTAGATGATTACGCTCTGTTTTTATGGTGTGTGAGGACTCTTGAGAGTGTGTGTCAGTCTCTGGTCTTCATTAAGGATTTGTCGTGTTGAGTGAAAGACGTAGTGCCGGTCACAGCCTGTTCCTATTAGCGCTCATTTCCCCTCACTGATCAGATTCTCTCTCCTGATTGGCTGTGTTTGAGTGTAATGGGGTCGTCTGATGGTCACCGATTGACTGAACTGATTTTGACGTTGAGTTCAGTCTACACCAGGATTTACGCTGCCAGTTATGTTGACAGACTCATAACAAATACCACATGAAGCACATGAAGTACTTAGTCACTACACTGAAACACAAGCCTAAATAATCACATTAGAATCAAGAAAGTGTTATATTAAGTTTTGTGCATTTTAACACAATGTACCTCAAATTACCTCAACTGTGGCAAAATATGGCATAGTGTTGATGCATAGAGTGTGCATGATATAATTCGGATTAATAATATATATATATATATATATATATATATATATATATATATATATATATATATATGTATATGTATGTGTGTGTGTGTGTGCGTGAGTGTGTATATATGTATATATATAATTAAATTAAAATATTTTTAAGCAATTTTGAGTTTACAAATTACTTTAAGTATTAGAAAACAGAAAATAGTAACTTTTTAAATTAATATTCTTCAATGCAGCCTTATGTTTTTTATTATTGATATATTATATTGATGTTATTTATGTTTGCTGATGTTTTGAATGTATGCTATTGTAATATACAGTTATATTTTAACCTGGGTTATGTTGATGGACTAACAAATACCACATGAAGCCATTTCTACCACATAATAATTGAGGCCCTTCGAAATAAAAGCATAAAGAATAATTTTACAATCATGAACGTGTCAAATTAACATTTTTGAACTTTTTAATAGTGATTGTGGGAAAATGTTGTTGATCTCTTGACAAAATACATTAATTATTTGATAAAATATTGCAAATAAAAATGTATATTGTTAATGAATAAATACATACACTCAAAACTGACTAAAATATTAGAAAACAGAAAATATTTTTTGCCCCTAACATTTCACCTTAATGTTGCCTCAACATCCATATTATTTCTTTAAAAAAATGATTTCTTTATTCTGATATTTAAGTTTGAGATCTCCTGCTATTGCGATATAGTTATATTTTAACCACTGTTTTTTTCCCCTAGGACAAAAAGCTGCGACTCTTTGACCCGCGGGCCCAACCATCTGCCGTTCAGGTTTGATTTTATTCTCATATTATCTGCTATATTGCCATTTACAGGTATCTACATAAACACTACTCAGGGATTTTGATGACCATCTGTTTATTTTTTTCCACAACTATTTCCGTATTTAGAGCGGACTCAAAACTAGAATACAGTATAAATATATACTGTATAAATATCAAATGGAGAAATTTTCATGACTTTTCCATGGTATTTTAGGAGAATGTGAATATGTGTGTTGACTATTAAGTTTGGGTTTGGTATGAATTTGAATGTTTTTCAAAGAAGTCTCTTATTCTCACCAAGGCTGCATTTATTGGTTTAACCCCTTTTTTTGCTCAAAGCTGAATCATTACAGTCTTCAGTGTCACATGATCTTTCAGATCTAAAATGATGACTTGATGCTTAAAAATATATTTCTTCTTATTATCAATGTTGAAAACAGTTGTGCTGCTTCATATTTTTGTGGAAACCGTGATACATTTTCTTTTTCTGGATAAAAAAAAAAAAAAAAAAAACGATTTACCGACCCTGACCTTTTGAACAATAGTGTAAGTGTGTGTGTATATGTCCCTTTTCACCCCTCAGGTGTCATATTCTACCTTTAGCCAATCGTATCAGGCTGTTACTTCAGTGGCTTATTCTGATTGAGCCGATTGGTTCATTCACTCTTTCTCATGGGCTGGTGAAGCCATGGGACCCCATTCATTGAACCCTGGGAAACAATACACTATCATGCCCCGTGTGAACATGAGCATGATTGTGTTTTTGACTTTCTGAACCTGTCAGGATCCTGTTTGATAGCTAATCAATCCCACCGATTACACTAGGAACGAGGAAGTTCAGGTCAAATTAGACCAAACATTCCCACAGTCCTCGTCAGGGCAGAGCGGTGACCTGACTGGAGGTTTCTCTTTGTGTTTGTGGTGTCTTTTGAAGGTAAATAAAGCTCAGATGTATCAGATGGGCTTAGGTGGATTAGATATTACCCACGCTGCTCTCTGAGCAAACACCCATTAGCTCTGACACTTTACTAAAAAGACTAGTGTCTCAGAAAAGCATTAGATCAGATGTGAACACACACACACACACACACACACACCTATGTCATTATACAAATTTGTGTCCTCACAAATCACATAAACAAGCTCACACACACACACACAAACACACACACACACACACTAATGTTAGATCTGATTTTCTGATGTTTGTCCAGTTCAAAGCATTTCCTCTACACCTGCTTTTTTCATGTGATCTGACTACAAGTGGACAGCTCTGTTGTTCTGGATGTATGTAGGATTTGTGCTGAGGCATTTTTACGTTAATCAAAACATAAACATCTTTAAAGAACTGTTGCAACTCTATTGATTTCAAATGATCGCTTGTGATTAAAAGTGGTGAGAATTTTTACTTTTACAGTTATATTGATGCGCAAACAAACCGTGATCGGTTTGATCGCATATTGTATTTATGCACTGACACATTTCAGTACATTCACGTTGTTTCCACACACATTCAGGATAATATTTTGTAGTAGGTATAAGCAGTCAGGTCAAGGCGGTTGGTGGTCCATGTGTTCGAAATCGCAACGTGTCTAAAATGTAAACAAGCTCTTTTCTGTTGCGCTGTACTCATACATGGGTGCTTTGTTCATACTTTTATGAATTATATGGACTCGTATCATTTGGTTATTTGGAGTCCTTTTTTGGAAAGACACCTAAATTTACCTTGAAAAAAGCTTACAAATATTACAGTTTTGTGAGAGTCACCCTTCAATCTGATGGTTTACTTGGCTGGATATAGCAAATGATGACAAAATGAACGTGTTAAACGAGACAAATGCTTAATTTCACGGTAAGGGTGTAATAAATCACTATTAATCGTACAGAAAGGGTGCGATTTAATCACAATTACAAATTTGTATCTATTTTCAGCCCTAATTTATATAGCTATAGTAACAAGGGCACTGTGAAATAAAGTGTTACCCACTTGCCTCAATTCAATTTATCACTTTGTTGATTTTACTTAGTTTAGTGCATTTTACTTGAAAATAGGGCTGCACGATTAATCACTATAAAACCGTACGCGATTTGGCAAAGGCTGTGATTATTTTACACGCAGCTTGTCAGTGGAGTGCGGCTGATTGGTATTAAATACCCATGCCCCATTTGAACGCCAGAGGGCGCTCTCATGCAAACACGTTAAATATGCCCCGCCGCAGAAGTACAATAATGCGTATCATTCCAGGAAATCCCTATCGCTGTAGCTGAATAAACAGAAGATTGAAACGCTTTGATTAAACATGACTTATAAATACAAGACTGCCTTATTCTGTGTAAGAAGGCACATCATCTCACTCTGTCGTTATGAAGTGAGTTTGGAGTAAATGCATGTTATTAAATGTTGTCTGTTGTTGGACAAGAGGTTCATAAATGCTTCTCATGTTTTGGAAAGATGTTTGACGCGTGTTGTTTTTTCAAATGCACGTTATTAGTGACTCAAACTCACAGTGCTTTTAGATGGAGCAGCGTTTACAGAGCCATACATCAATGACAAGCTACGCATAAAAAATAATCACAACCTTTGCGATTTTAAAATCGCGATAAGCCATTTCGATTTAAGTGCGATTTCATGTACATTGCGATTAATCGTTCAGCCCTACTTGAAAATGTGCAAAACTGAAATAAAAAATTCAGTGTTTCCTGTTTTTTTTTTTGCAAGTGAATTTCTCTTGTTAAAAACAAGACAAATATATAGCTGCAAGCAGCGATGACGGGCCCAAGCACTGGTGCCACCGCCACCTCTGTGGCTTTAGGGCAACTGTGCACACTGGGCAATATGAATGTAAACCCAGTAAATGTCAAATAACCATATCAAAGATGTCTAAATATGCTACGTAACCGATGATAACCCCATGCTAGTTTTACTCTGGTGGATTCTGGGTAAAAACAAAGTCTGATTAAGGATCTTTCTCTCTCGGTCTCATCGAGTTCCTGACCAGCTTGTTTTCCGACCACATCCAGCTGGCAGCGCAGGAGTCGTGCGTGTGTGTGTGTGTGTGTGTGCGTGCGCCCACTACCCCATTAACATCACATTCACTCTATAGCGTCTTTAATGAGCCGTCACGGGCCAACCCTAACAAAACCCAGCCTGACAGGCCTTACAACCGACCCACAGCAGAGAGTGCAAAGCTTTGTTTACTCACAAAACCCTAAAATGGCCTAGCCACGCTCTTGTGCTGACAGAACTCGAGACGCCCGTCCCGGCAGCTCCAGGGCGAGCCGATGCCCAGGCCACAGTGTAAACAGAGGCGCTTGAGACGTGTCTGAAAGCTGTCGTGTTGTTTATAGACTAGAAATCATGCGAAAAGCATCCGTTTGTCATCGCAGAGCCCGAGCCGCCACACACACACACATACACCCATAAAACAATGCTTTAATTCGCCGGGTGATGAAAGCCGTCGACCGCACAGTACGGCCGCTTTTCTTCGACAGATTGTCTGATATAGACAGGTAGGGTAAAAATAGAGGCTAATTGTAGCTGTGTGTACGTGGTATTTACGGGAAGAAGTGAAAGTGTGTAATTTGCGCGTTCGGACGGCACGAGTATGATCTGTAATCTGCGCTCGAGCACACGGCTGTATTTAGGGAGCTGGCACCACTGTGTGTGTGTGTGTGTCTGAAACTGTGGGTTTGAGAGTCGCTCGCTTTGAGATTTCCTGCCGAGTCTTGATTTTTTATATGATAAATGCATATTTAAGGGCCTGAGTCGCACCAAACCGCTCAAAGCTCAGACTGGGTTTTGTTTTTAGACTTTGGCTGGTGGTTTGGTGCATCTTAGACCTCCCCATCACCATGATGTGTAAGTACAGTAACTATCCATTTCTGGTTGTTCTGTGTTCCAGATTTAATACAAGATAATATAATAATATAATATAATATACAAGATACGAGCCATATCAACAGCATTTCTCGTTTTATGTTGATTTTCACAAATAATGATTTTAAGGTTAAATTTATTAGTATTTCACCAATGTAAAATATGTTAATTTTATATATTTTAATTTTTTATTTGTTATATTTTAGTCATTTTTATTTTAATCTTTATTTAATGTTTTATTTATTTGTTGTTTTATTTTTATTCATTTCATTTAAATACTTAGTCAAGTAAAAATATTGTTTTGTATTATATATTTTTAAATATTTCATTTACAATTTTTTTAAAATTAATTTTATTTATGAATTTGTCAAGTAAAAAAATACTATTTATTTTATTTGTTTTCTTAAAAAGTCAGGTAAACATTTTTTTTATTTTATAATTAAATTAGTTAAGTGAAATTAGTTATCCGTCTGTCTGTCTGTTCTACCATTCTATCTGTCATTCAACCGTTCTATCTATCTATCTATCTATCTATCTATCTATCTATCTATCTATCTATCTATCTATCTATCTATCTATCTATCTATCTATCTATCTATCTATCTATCTATCTATCTATCTATCTATCTATCTATCTATCTATCTATCTATCTATCGGTTTATCAGTCTATCGATCTGAATGTCTTTCTGTTTGTGTCGTTCTTTCTGTCATTCTATCTATAGTCGTTCTATCTATCACTCTATCTATTGTTCTATCTGTCTTTCTGTCTGTCTGTCTGTCTTTCTATCTTTCTATCTTTCTGTCTGTCTCTGGTTCTTTCGATCATTCGATCTATCTGTCGTTCTATCATAACTCGTATTGAGTCTGGCACACTCTTTTAATTCATGGTCCTGAGGGGTCACTGGGTTCGATGGGAGTTTCATACCCATCATCCTTTGCCGTCACATGCTGTGGTCAGCACTTTACATTTTTGCTGTGTCGTTGGTTTTTTGTGGTTTCGACAATTAGGAGAACTCATCCTGTCTTTCAGAAGAGTGGTTATTGGAGTGGGTGGAGCGTGCAGGTCTTTAACAGACGCGTGTTTTCTTGATGCATGTGTCTTTCTGTCCTTATGTGTGTTTGTTTCAAATTACAGAGCTGAAAATACTCCTCATAGTTTCAGGCCGCACTGGCTGGGGAGATGCGGTCCCTGGCAGACGGGGCAAACAGGAAAGGGAATATTTTCTGGACACAGGGCCCAGATTTCTCGATTTCGTCTTCGGCTTCTGCTGCTTTTTGTGAAATCGGAGAGGCTTTGGAACGAGCTCGAGAGGAGAGGGGAAAAAAACTCAAAACATTCAAAGCAGACTGAGCGACTGCAGGGGTTTGTGGGAGACACACACACACACACACACGCACAAAGACACTTCAGAGAAGAAAGAATGGGTATATATTAGTCCTGTGGGTTAAGGTTACACCAGAATATGCTGAAAACAAACGGCGTGCACTTCAGCAGGAGAATGGAAACTCATAGTCCATAACTCACAACAGATAATACGAGAAGCATCATAAAATCCAGACAAAGTATTACAGAAAGTACTTCAATCCTGTTTTTCATGCTAATTTGAGGCAAGCTGACTGTTCCAGTGGGACATTTAGATGTGAGCGTCTCTAGAGAAGATCTGCCGGCGTATCTTTGACGTTTGCTGCTTCTGATTAAAGTTGACATGAAGTAGACGTGTGGTGTGCCATAAGAGCTCTGACTGTGGGTTTATTTCCATATGTAATTTTGGGGTTGGTAAGATTTTTTTTGTGTGTTTTTGAAAAAAGTCTCTTATGCAAACAAAGACTGCATTTATTTGATCAAAAATACAGTAGAAACAGTGTGTTTGTGAAATATTACTACAATTTAAAATAACCGTTTTCTAAAAAAACGTATTAAGAAGGAGGTATTAAATTGATCAAAAGTGTCAGTAAAGTCATTTATAATGTTACTAAATATATCTGCTTCAAATGCTGTTCATTTGAACTTACTATTCATCAAAGAATCCTGAGATTACGTTTTCCACAAACATATGAAGCAGCACAACTGTTTTCAACATTGATGATACATGTTTCTTGAGCATCAAATCATTATTTTAGAATGATTTCTGAAGGATCATGTGAGATCGCAGACTATGTAATGATGCAAACGTAGAAAACACTTATTTTAAATTTTAATAATATTTCACAGTATTATTTGACTGTATTTTTAATCCAATAAATGCAACCTTGCTGAGCAGAAGTGACTTCAAAAACATTTTTATAAGTCTTACCAACCCCAAACTTTTGAATGATGATAGTGTATGTAGTTGCGAATGGTTGTTTGTGTTGCTGGGGTGCACATGTTGGTGCTATGCTTATCTTGATATGTGTTCTGAGTGACTGCTAGGTGGATTCTCATTGGTCAGTAGAGTTCATAAGTGAGTTTGATCTCAGAAAGGTAACAGCACACCCTTTTCATAACAGCAGTCTTTGTAAGCTCTGCTAATAGTTACCATGATACCAGTGTTGGGGAAAGTTACTTTTAAAAGTAATGGATTACAATATTTAGATACTCCCTAAAAAAAGTTACTTTTTTTAGTAACTTTTTATAAAAAGTAATGCTTTAAATGTACTCTGTATTACTACTAATCTGGGCTGAGCTTGCTTGTTTGTTTTTTAATAACAAAAAATATATATATTTTTGGCAAATAAAAGCTCTTTCTCACCCAAAGTGAAAAGAATAAGCCTCAGGCTGATGGAAATGCAAATTCACTCCTGTCCAGTAGAGGGCGCCGCTGAAACAAACCTTACACGTGTGCTGCCATTCTGAATCGCAGAAGAATAAGACACAGGAGAAGAAAGTTCAACACTCATTTCAGCAATAAAAATAAAAAAGGAAACACAAATGTAATGTTTATCTTTCTGCTTATTAGTATGGTTGAAATGGATCATCGAAGGTCAGCAGCAAAGACACTGGTTAATAAAGTGAGATTAAATACATAAAGTATATTTATTTAATTTAACATTTAATAATTGCAGGTTTGTTTAATATTCTGAGTGTGCATTTCACTGTTTTTATTAGTTTTGAGGAATACTCAATCTGTTTTTGTGCAAAATGTGTAAATGCCTGCTCACATTTAGTCTGTAACTACAAAAAACCATCATGTTCACACAACGCTCACACTTCACACATCTGTTCGCACATATGGACTTACAAATTTAAAAGTCATGCATTACTTTACTAGTTACTCAAAAAAGTAATCTGATTACATTACTCAGAACAGGAGAGCTGTCAGTCAAGACATCGGGAAACAAAGTAACTTGCGTTTGTTATAAATTTAAAAGTAATGCGTTACTTTACTAGTTACTTGAAAAAGTAATCTGATTACATAGCGCGCGTTACTCGTAATGCGTTACCGCCAATACTGGATGGTACATTTTAGTTTGCTTTATTGCAAGATGCATTCTATCTTTGTACTTCTCTAAGCCTTAGTTTTATGCTGGAAAAATAATGATGTAAGATTAGCAGCGCAAGGTCATGGTCCTTGAAATCCTGCATCTTTTCCGATTATAAAAGATGAAGAGCTGTTGAAGTGAGCAGCTGGGAACCGATGACAGGCTTGGCTGCGCAACAGTCCCAGTGTTTCTGGCCTCTTTCTGTCCAAGGTTCAAGTGAAAATAAATGCTAAACGATCACAGCTTGAGTCGAGATTCCCAGTGAACCTGGCCGCGCTGTTTCCTTACGGAAAAAATTGGTGTTTACTGTTTGAGGATGTGTGATGCAAACATTGCGTTCTATAGTATCAACATTTGTGAATATAATATACAACGTTTATTGTTTTACTCAAGGAAAATTTGACAGCATTGTGCAAAAATGTGACGTTGATTTATGTGGAAGGAGGTGTGTGCTGGTAATAGTTTATCAACTCTTAAATGCATCCCATATTCCCAAAGCCAGGGTTGTTCGTTTCACTTTAAAGATGCTGGTTTTCCTATGACACCAGATTCAACTGTACAACATCCTCACAGTGCTGAATAGTGTTCATAGCATCGCTCTGTTACTGTAAACACTTCAGAGAGGAGATGTACACAGCATGAAGACAGGACACAGAGGGAGGCGAAAGATGCATTTAAAATATTACAGAGTTTTCTATTTTTATTTATTTTACTATTTTATTTAATTATTATATTTATTTTATGTATTTATTTAGTTTTACTTATATTATTTATTTTTGTATTTATTTAGTTTTACTTATATTATTTATTCATTCATTCACACATACTTTTTGGTGTATTTATTTATTTTTAAATTCTATTTTATTATTTGTTACTTTATTTGTTTGTTTTATTTATATAAACTTGTTTATTTACTTATCTATCTTAATTTGTCTTATTATTATTTATTTATACTTATTTTATGTATTTATTTTTTTCTACGTGTTATTTATGAATTTATTTATAGTTTTTATGCATTTATTTACTTTTATTCATTTTTGTTTATTTATATTTTTGTGTAATTTTTTTCAAACATATTTTATTTATCTATTTATACTTTATGTATTTATTTTTACTTGTTATTAATTTATTCTTATTTTATGTAATTATTTATTTCTACAAATTGTTATTTATTAAGTATTTATTTATTTATTTATTTATTTATTTATTAAATATATATATATATATATATATATATATATATATATATATATATATATATAATTTCCTTTATTTGTTTAAAATAAACTAAAGTAGTATTATTATCATTTTGATTTATTTAAGTATTTATTTATGTATTTTTTTCTTTGTGCCCTTTATCCATACAGTGTTATGTATGTACTTATGCTGATTCAAGCATACGCGCGTCATCACAGTGTGAAACTATTACTGGAGATGTATTATGGTTTCTGTAGTGATGCACAACTCATTATTTGCTCTTTAACAGCTGTTAACCACTGCTCACGGCGATGAACCCAGACAGTTCTCATAAACGCCTCATACAGAACTGCCAGACAAATATGTGATAAGCGGATAATCATTTTACCAGCACATTAAACCACTGACTCTCTCCGCCGTCCAAATCTCAGTCTCAGCTGTAGTTACGCGCAACCACGTAAATATTGATTTTGGATAAGCAGAATGTTTTCCCCATCAGGTCTGTGTGAAACGGCTCTCCATGGCTCGTATGAATGAGAACTAGAGGATTGTGTGAAAGAAGATGTATATTGCTGTATATCTCTCGCTGCAGTCGTGTGTGTGTGTGTGTGTGTGTGTGTGTGTGTGTGTGTGTGTGTGTGTGTGTGTGTGTGTGTGTGTGTGTGTGTGTGTGTGTGTGTGTGTGTGTGTGTGTGTGTGTGTGTGTGTGTGTGTGTGTGCGTGCTGTGCTAATGTCCGCTCTCAGGCCGCAGAGCTTGATCTGTTAGTGTTGGTCATCAGGTTCTGAGCGCTGGCTGAAGGCCAATGTGACAGACATGCTTTTCATTCCTGTCATTATTTCCGGCTGTTATTTTCTCTGAAGCGCATGTAACACATTGTGATGCTTCATATCTGAGATCTGTCTTGTGACATTTTGAACAGCCATGCAAAACTTCTTTTAGGTATATTAACTGGATGGATAGATTTTAGGTAGATGGGTAGACCACTGTTTTTGTTATTATAATATTTATTTATTATCATTTATTAAATGATACATTTTATAACATTTTGTATAATTTATGCTTTTATATTATAAAATAATAAATACATAGAAAATATTTAAAATTTAAAATAAGATACATACAGGTATTGTATATATTTCTTTATTTTGAATATACAAATATAGTATTTTAAAATGTTATACTTTAATACTTATAAGCATTATATATTATTTATAATGATATATAAAAAAGACTACACTACACATAATGATTTACATGTTATACATGATATACCAGCTATATAGATTATTTATTTAAAAATAAATTATACATTTTGTAATATTTTATGATATAAAATAATAAATACATATACTTTTTTGTATTCTATTTATTCTATATATTTTATAACTGAAATAATAAATTACAACACATACATAAAAATAAATTCTACATTTTGTAATATTTTATGATATAAAATAGTAAATACATAGACATTTTTGTATTTTATATATTTTAAAATTCAAATATTAATAAATGATAACGCATACATAAAAATAAATTGTACATTTTGTAATATTTTATAAAATATTTATTCTTTCATATTGCAAAGGAATAATTACATAGTCATTTTTATATTTTATTTATTAAAATTGAAATATTAATAAATGACAACGCATAGATTTTATTTCTTTATTTTGTACCTGTCAAGGTTTAATGTTTTTGAAAGTTTCTTATGCTCATCAAGCCTGCATTTATTTGATCAAAAATACAGAAAAAAATTAATATTGTGAAATATTATTACAATTTAAAATAATGTTTTTCTATTTGAATATACTTTAAAATATAATTTATTTATTAGATTATAATTGATTTCTGACTAGCTGCAAGCAAGCTTGCATGGAATCTGCAATCACAACCGTCTTTTAAAAATGTAGCCACATAAACTGTGTTTATTTGCTTGAATTTAATTATACTTAATATATACTTAATAATACCAATAAGAATGTTGTCTGTAATCTCAACTCCATTCCAATTCATTCTGGTGGAAAAATCAGTGGAGAAAATTGTAAAAAGTCTGACTTTAAGAGATTTAAGCTGGAGAAAGCAATTGAAGGAATCTTGAAAGGTTTGCCATGTTAGTGCTAATGAAGAGTGTGTGTGAAGTCTATGAGGTGTGTGTTTTTGGAGTCAGGAGCGAGGTCTCTGGCCAGATGGCAGTGAGTCTACACGTGTGTGTGTGTGTGTGTGTGTGTGTGTGTGTGTGTGTGTGTGTGTGTGTGTGTGTGTGTGTGTGTGTGTGTGTGTGTGTGTGTTTTCCACTGCCGAGGCCTCATTAGCAGATCTTTTCTAGCTGATTGTCCCAGATCACACATGTGTCCGACACCTGGAGCCAAGATGGCGGGCTTTGCGGACGAATTCTGGGAGAGAATCCAGAAGAGCCCTGTTGAGATCTCATCCCACGCCACAGTTTGGGAGCAGCACATCCCAAGGACTTTCAATCATCCGCTGGGGCCGAGAGATGACACCCCGAATCCCTAGGGAACCGGAGGAGAAGAAATCCTGACCAGACCAGATCAAGACTTGTGGTTAGTGTGAACTCCAGCTCTTCCCAAACCTCTCATCTCCGGATCTCCTGTGAAGAGCTGCAAGATGAGAGTTCTTGATTAATCCGGACACTGTTTGGTTCCGGTCCTCTATATGGCCGACTTCTGTTACTCTGTACCAGAGAAAATTCGGCCCTTGTTTTTCCTATGACACCAGATTCAACTGTTCAACATCCTCACAGTGCTGAATAGTGTTCATAGCATCGCTCTGTTACTGTAAACACTTCAGAGAGGAGATGTACAAGTCAAGGCAAGTCACCTTTATTTATATAGCGCTTTTTACAATACAGATTGTATCAAAGCAGCTTCACAGTGATAACAGGAAAATAATGCAACAAAGTTTGTTTCTTGAAGAAAATTGCGTCATCGTCGACCAGATCAATAATATTGTTGGATATTGAATGTCCCCAACTAAGCAAGCCAAAAGCCAAGGCAACAGTGGCAAGGAACCAAAACTCCATCAGTGACAGAATGGAGAAAAAAACCTTGGGAGAAAACAGGCTCAGTCGGGGGGCAGTTCTCCTCTGGCCAACGAGCGAACAGTGTATGATTATGATCCAGGCAGCATTACAGGTCAGAAGTCAGATTGGATCAGAACATTCAGAATATTATCCAGTTCCATCTGGTTGGAGGTCGGAGTCACGCCGGTATGGAGACGAGTTTGTTGAGGATCAGTGCCGATGGCTGTCGAGTCGATGAGGCCTTCACAGCGCTGACGAGGCTGGCACTTCAGGGATGCGTTGTGGTCATGTTCAGGCGCAGGTCCACCATCTGATCTGGATATGGCCCGGATCCGGCTGACTTCAGTAAACCTCGGAATAAACAGAAAGACTAACATTAGCGTAGATGCCTTTCTTCTTATGATGTAACGAGTACATCAGGTGTTATAGGAAGTGTTCCAGGTTTCCGGCTGACCTAATCTATGCAGCCTAATAATCATTAAAAGGAGAACTTGGTAGCTTTTTTAACTTAATAAAACTGTCTAGAAATCATTTGGATGGTTAAACAACCTGTTCTGGTGATATTGGTGACTTTCCCCGCTCCCCCCAGCGTTCCCAGGCGGAAAACCAACCTTGCAACTTGGGGACTACCGTCCCGGCAAAATAGAAATTGGAAGTCTCGTGAGAAGCGAGAACGAGCGCGAAACACGAATCGCTTTACGGCAATTCAACATAAACACACACGCATGTATGATGTATTACCAGATTACCCACCTCGGTAGACATAGCTCCACACGATACAGTTGGCTTGCTCCGATCAAAACAAACGCACATGAGCAGCGGTAGAGAGGGGGAGGAGGCCGCCGCAAGTGAGTTTTTTACGACCGTGTTGTGACATATACGCCCCCCCACAGCTGTAGGGGGAGCTCGTGGGGAAAACATGTGACAACAAAAGGGAAAATCAGTGAAGAAGTGACTAGAGTTCGCTAGAGTTGCCGAGTTCTCCTTTAACTGATCTGAATAATAGAAATGTAATGTTCTATATGAATGCCAGGTAAAAGAGATGTGTTTTTAGTCAAGCTTTGAACTGACAGAGTTTGTCTGCTTCTTGAACAATGTTAGGAAGACTGTTCCAAAGTTTTGGTGCGAAATAGGAGAAAGATCTACCTATCTATTATCAACTGGTCAGCGTTTGGAGATCGCAGTAGATGTGAAGGACTATAATGCATTAAGAGCTCGCTCAAGTACTGCAGAGCTAAACCATTTAGTGCTTTGTAAGTAATAAGCAATATTTAAAAATGTATACGATTTTTAATAGGGACCCAATGCAGTGCCTTTTTGTAACAGATTATAGATATAGAATAGTAAGTGTTAATGGGTCAAGTGTTGACATCTTCAGTAGTTTCTTGACAATGGCTAAAGACTCAGCTCGGGTTGAGTTGGGCCGGACATTGGGTAACAGACCGTGAAAGTGATTTTGTGCCTTTGGGATGTATGTATATTGGGATATAGTATAATAGTTAATCTATTAGTATAGTGTAATAGTGTAATATCTGCTGGAGATGTATTGCTTTCTCTTTAGTGATACACAGCTCATTAGCACTCGTGACCTGAATGATTCAGACACGGTTTGGAGTCGGTCGGCTTCTGTGACTCATTACCAGAGTGAATTAGAGAGGCGAGTGGGAAAGCGTTGAGGGCAGATCCATCACTCCAGAAGGAGGAGAAAAAGAAGAGGTCACAGACTGGTGTGAGAGAGGAGGCTTCTGCTCGATCTTCAACCCTCATGTCACTGCGATAACGAGTCTTTTCCTCAGAGGTTTATCTGTCAGACGTTTGGTCACGGTCGGTTCACACTGATCACAGCTGATGTCGAGGTTTCACCTGGAAAATCTGGTCCTTTTTACACAGTGCTGTCAGTACATCCTTAAAAATAAAGGTTTAGCGGGTCCGAGTGTTTTCTGGTGATGCATGTGTGTAAAACTGAATCAGACCTCCACTTGAACAGCAGCTCTTTGTTTGAGCTCAGCCATCTTCATAAAGCAGCACAGCAGATGAAACCAATATTCCCCAACTCTTCTGATTTTGGATAAGCGTCTGCTAATATGACTGATTTTCCGTTGGCGGGATAAGGACCATCTGCAGATGAAATTCAAGCCCATGCGAATCTCCTTCGGCATGTCGTCACCTGACGCTCCACAGAGCTGCTGAATCCAGTGTGTTTCCAGCGGATAATAAAAGGATCTGCGCTGTGACAGGAGTGTGAGGCGAGTCCAGGGTTTGTAGGGCAGTCGTGTGTGTGTGTGTGTGTGTGTGTGTCCCTGAGCGAGGCAATGATGGAGAGATGCGCTGCACATGTAGATTCAGTGATGAAAAGCTGGTTATCATCAGCTGATTCATCAGCATTGATCTGAACGTGTGCAGCTGAGAGAGCGGCCTTCTGGGAGTTTTAATGGGAGGTGCTACAGACGTCAAGGTGGATTTTAATAACCATTTGTAGTGATGTAGTACTCGAGTCCGGTCTCGAGACCGATTTCTGCTTTCTCGGACTCGACTCGGACTTGTTCCTTCAAAGACTCGGACTTGACTCGGACTCGACCCTTCAAAGACTCGGACTTGACTCGGACTCGACCCTTCAAAGACTCGGTCTTGACTCGGACTCGACCCTTCAAAGACTCGGTCTTGACTCGGACTCGGCATAGGCGGTCTCGTCCCCATCACTAGTCCACTAGAATACATACCACTAGAAAATTTGAATTTGCTCTGCATGTCCTAACTATGATTAAAAAAGTCAGGGTGGGCTTAACATGTTGATGACAGAGCAGCACTGTTGAAGCAGTTTAGAAAAATAGGCAGAAGATGATGCATGTGGTAGGGATTTTTTTAATGATAGTAAAAGCATAGTCCATATTAAGACGTTAAGACTGCTCCATTAAACAATTCCCAATCTAGCTTAGTCTGTAGGCCTAACTGTTGATTATTAACTGGGGTGATATTAAATCATGAATATGAAAACTGATATGTTTTTATGGTCTTGGTCTCGACTCCTAAAGACTCGGTCTCGACTCGGACTTGCTTTCTCAAAGACTCGGTCTTGACTCGGACTCGGCATAGGCGGTCTCGTCCCCATCACTAACCATTTGTTTGTTTATTTTAACCTTGATATTAAAAAAGATATATATTTTTTACATATTTAAATAATAAATTTTTTTATTTCAAGTTTAGAAATAATTGATAGATTTAAATAATTTAATTGTCAGTTAATTTGATCTAAGATTTGTATTCTTTTTTTTACCTTTTTGGATCATAAAAACATGACACACACACACACACACACACACACACTGCGACTTATTAGTATTTCTTTAAATTATGTATTTTTTCCCACCTGTGGCACTGATGTTTTTGTGGTTTATTTGTGATTTTGTCATTTTAAGTCCAGGGAGTTATGATATATATCTGAACCGTGCAGAGCTTCATCTCAAGTATCTGTGGTGAGAAGCGTCTGTGATGGATTCAGTCTGTTCTGTGATGAAGCGGAGAACACTGTGAGTCTGTGTGTGTGCACTTTGATTTCTCTGAGGGTGGATCTGACTTTGAAGACTGAGGACTTTTAATGTGGCTTTGAGGAAATGAAAGGCAGTTAAGTGTGTTCAGTGACGGCACTGATGACCGTCTCCTCCCACATGAGGCCAGATTCCTCTGATCACTTCTCCAGATTTCTGCTGAAGTGTGCAAGATCAGAATCAGAGATGAGCTTGTTTGTTTTCTCTTCATATTTGACTGTATGGGTCAACATGTCAATATGAAATCTCAGTTGACATTGTTTACCATTATTAATACATGTTCCTGGGGTTTTTGTGCACAAATTATTAGTGTTATTGCTAAGGGGAAAAAGCATCTTTGCAATCATTAATCAAAATATAATAATTTTCTTTACATCTGATACCTTACCCATTTTCACAATTCAGTTCTTAATTAGATATCTAAAATACAACATAATATTCTAGAATTCAGTTAATACTACTATTAAATTATTTTTATTAAGTTCATATTTTTTTCACTTTTTAAAACATTATAATATACTTTTATATATATTTTAAACTTCTAATAGTTAACTTTTTAATAATAAATATTATATTATTTTAATAACAAATGTTAGTATGAATAGTAATATCATTATCATATCACCAATAATAATCTGAAATTAAAATTATTTAATCCATATATTAAAATTAAGGTTCGTATTTTAATATATTGATTTTCAATATATTTTTATTTATTTATATTTAAATTTTACTTCTAATATTACATTTTTATTAAGAAATGCTATATTATTTTAATATAAAATGTAACTATAATATCATTATCAATATCATAACACCAATAATCATTTTAAATTAAAATTCTAGTTTCCAAATATTAAAATTAAGGTTTGCATTTTAAAATATTGGTTTTCAATTTCAAAATTAATTATTTTTATTTAACTTCTAACATTACTTTTTTTTTTAACTAAGAAATGCTATATTATTTTAATATGAAAATGTTACTATTGATATTAGTATAAATATCATAACACCAATAATAATCATACATTTAAATTCTATGATCCTAATATTAAAATTAAGGCTTGGACTTTAAAATATTGGGTTTAAATATTAAAGAAATGAAAGATTTATATTTAATCAATGTTAATAATAATATTCTTGTCCATTTAAAAAAAAACAAAAAAAAAACGAATTTTTACTGTTTTAGTCCACTTAAAGAAGTCTGAATTTGGTTTTTAAAAGAGTACTTTGGACTAAAAACACAAGTAGATTTCAAGTAGTGACAGCTGAATGTAGTGACACTTGCTACACTGTTATATGTAATTAAATATTTGATTGAGATTTGTCACACTGTCCTTGTCAATGTAAACTTTCTGTTCCCTGTTGCCTTCCACATTTTGCAAGAGGCTAATATCAGCCCCCCCTGGGCCCCTGCGTCCCCGCGTCCCGCCTGAGACGGCTGGCAGTTTCTCTCCCCACATGTGGCCAATGTTCTGTCCCAGTCCTGAGGTCGACCGCAGCCTGGAAAACACTTCCTCAGAGCGATTCAGCACAATTAGTGTTGTGGCAAAATAATGAGAGCCTTTCCTCCTCTTCACTGCTGTTTTATTTTACACTGATCCATTAGGTTTCACACATTTAAAGCAGCTCAGGATGAATATCACTAATGGGTGATTCTTCAATTAGAAGATTCTTTTGTTTTGTTTTGAACGACAGAATAAAATCTAAAAAAAAATACATTTATTTATTTATATAAATTCTATTAATTTATTGATATATGTTTTATTTATATTAATTTTATTTATTTATTTATATTAATTTTAATTTATTTCGTTTATTTAAATGTATTTGTTATTGCATTTCATTTTATTGCATCACTTTCCTAATTCTGCACTTCTAGCACAAAAAGTAAAAAAAGCCTTGTTTTTTTGGCTAGTCACATTCAGACTTAACAAATGTTAAGAAACTGTCATATTTTTTTTAGCTGATGAATTACCCCAGTCTTCTGTGTTCCTGTCTGATCTGGAAACCTGGTCTTGGCTCTTCATGTACACCAGTATGTGATGTGTTGTTTAAATCTAGACTAGTTATCAGTTTTGTCAGTTATACCGTTTTCATCTCCCCGAGTGGCTACTTGAGAGTTATATGAGAATGTTGTGTTGCAATTTTCCCTTTTTAAAGCTGTTTTTAGTCATAAATACATTGCCTTAACAGATGCGGCCTTTAGTACGCCAGTGAAAATTAATGCTGCGGCGGTCGGTGGTTTTTCATGACTCGATATGACTTTCAACGACTTGGCGTTTGCGATCTCTAATGCTTTTTGCACCGTGACGTTTTTCCCAGCAATCACAGGACCTGGATTAAGTTACGTTTAAGTGAGCGAGTGCGTCAGGCCCCGCTGCCCCGAACACACTGGCCTCCTCTTGGCTCGCACGTACATCCTGATTCGATGCTTGTTCCGGAAACACAGCTTTTAAATAAAACCGTGCCTACTTTTGAAAGGTTGATGCTGAAATCCTCAAGTTACTGGTTCCGTTTAAGGGTAGCACTTGTGACGTGTTAGCTGTGTGTGTGTGTGTGTGTTTGTGGGGTATCTTACCACACAACCTGCGATGGACTATTTCTGAAAACGCCTCGTCAGCCTACGTGCGAATGGCACACGTCTGTGCTAACAGAGTAGACTTTCCCACCGGTGTTGGTTATCAGAGAAGGTTCATGAACGCTAATCATCCACTTTATTAGGTCATTTAAAAGAAGCTAACAGAATTTGTTCTCTGATTATGTTCATTGAACATATGTTTACATTATATGTAAGTAACCGTATTGGTTATGAGCCCTGGTGCAGCATGATGTGGTGTAGAGATCTTCAGGAAGTGAGCGAGGCTGCAGGAGTTGTTTTGAAGACGAGTGCCAGCCACTGTAAGTCAACACCGGTGAGAAAGAACCTCAGCGAGTCAACGTCTGTTCAACCTCCGTCTTTCTCTCTGTATTTTTAGCCTCCTTCGCAGGAGTCACAGAGCTAGTTAGACGACAAGCCTTCTACCGGCTGATCTCATGTCTTAACCCACGATAGATGGGTGGGTGGATGGATAGCTAGATAGATGGGTAAACAAACGGGTGGGTGGGGAGGTATGTAAGTAGATGGGTATATATGTGTTAGAGATAGATAGATAGATAGATAGATAGATAGATAGATAGATAGATAGATAGATAGATAGATAGATAGATAGATAGATAGATAGATAGATAGATAGATAGATAGATAGATAGATAGATAGATAGATAGATAGATAGATAGATATATGGGTGGACAGATAGGTAGATAGGTGGGTAAATAGGTAGATGTGGGGTAGATAGATGGTAGATGGGTGGATGGATGGACGGACAGGCGGACGGGCGGACGGATGGACGGACGGGTGGGTGGATGGATGGATGGATGGATGGATGGATGGATGGATGGATGGATGGATGGATAGATAGATAGATAGATAGATAGATAGATAGATAGATAGATAGATAGATGGATAGATGGTAGATGGGTAGGTAGATAGATGGTAGATGGGTAGATATATAGATGAGTAGATCGGTGGGTAAATAAGTAGATAGATGGGAGGATAAATAGATAGATACATGGGTAGATAAATATATGGGTAGTTTATATGGGTGGGTTGAATGGTAGATAGATGGGTAGGTGGACATGTGGGTAGATAGATTGGTAGGAAGGTAGATAGATAGATCGGTAAATAGATAGATGGATAGATAAGTAGATAGGTAAGTAGATAGATGGGTAAGTGGATATATGGGTAGATAGGTATAGATAAATGGGTATATTGAACAGTAGTTCAGCAGATATATGGGTAGATAGTTAGGTAGAAAGAGTGCAGACCTTTAATCCTATATAGGTTGCCATAAAGATATAGATACTAGGTAGGGAGGGAGGTAGATATAAAAAGATAAATGCGAGTAGATGTGTTATAGATCAATAGGTGAGTAGATAGATTGACAGTTGATACAGTGGATAGATATGTAGTTTGGTATACGTGGCTTGGTTATTATGGGAAGTGAACATCTCAGTAATAGTTGTGGTTAGGCCTCTCTCTCATTCTGTTACTGATTTCATTTCCATCGCTCTTTCTGCACCTCATAGTCAAACTTTTCCGTTTCCATATATTCTTTCTCTTCTGTCTTTTTGGGAATGCTTGTTTGATCGGTCCCGCACTCCATTTTTCCTTTTTTTTTTGATTTCCCCATCTGTCAGATTTCTCCCGATGCCTGTGTGTGTGTTTGTGTCCGCCAGTGACGTGTGTGTGGTGAGCGCTGGTTATGTGGCGATCAGTCTCGAAGGAAGAGCACAGTTCACAAATTGAGCCCTGTGTCAGTCAGAGACTGCAGACCTTTAATCCACACAAGATGGCTTTCAAAATAGTCCACAAGAGGCTATTGATATAAACTCGCAACTCTGAGGAAAAAGTTAGAACTGTGAGATAAAAACTCGCAATTGTTTTTTTTTTATATACAGTCTTTTTCCCCTTCAGGAATTAACTTTAAAACTCGCAATTGTGAGAATAAAAAGAGTCATAATTGAGAGATAAAAAGATGCAATTATCTTTTAAATTGTACATTTTGCTGTTTTTTCTTCAGTTATAAGCAAATACAATTTCTTTCACATCTAAAATAATTTATTCAGAAGTTTTCAGAACTCCTTTTTTCTACTACGGCTATTTTCATAGCTGATATTTTGTGTTAATGTCCCCCTGTGGTAAAAATCAAGCTTTTAATATTGTTTAGATGTCTATGTGATGTTTTTAATATGCTTTAAGACAATCCATGTGCAAATTCATAAGTCAACACCATTGCGGAGTATTTTCTGCTTAAAACTGCAGTGAACTCTCAAAAACACGGTTTGAAATCGCTGGTGTTTCTGACGTCACAAACTACCTTGTAACCAATCAGATCAACGTGTGATCGTAAACGAGTGGATCTCTGAGTGGAGGCGGGGCTCATTTGCATATCCATAGAACTGCGTATACTAAATGAGGCGAGGGTGTAGTTACATTCAAGCTATTTTAAGGCATTTTTTTTCAAGGATAAAACGTTTAAATATGTAATTTTGTTGATCAAAGATGAGTTTTTAGGGATAAAATTTTAGGGATAAAATTGACTACAGTGGGACTTCTGAAATAAAATGCAAACATTTAATATTAACCATGTGATGAACAAAGAAAACATATTTTTCGTGGTTTACAGTAATTCTGGTAAAGCTTTATTTTGGGCAAAATGATTGCAATAAATAATTTTTAAATTGTTTGTTTGTTTCCCCTCTTAGTTTAGATTCTAGTTGCTAAAACGTAATTTTTTTAATGATTTGCATATTTTAATATTGAAAGTCTGGGTCTGGGATGTGGATGTAAAAGCAAAAAAGAAATGAAGGCATGGTAGAACGTTTCCGAAACAGTTTTAATGTGACCTTGTTGTTTGTCATAAACATCCGCCCCTGGGATGTGCCGAATTTGAAGAAACACCCTTCATCAAAATGCAAACTCATGGGAAATGCAGTCATCCAAGAGATGGAAAGTTTTTTGCTTCATTTTATCAGTGCTTTTTTTTTTTTTAACCAGACATTTAAATTTTTCCGAATAACTCAAATATGTGAAATAACTCTCCAATCCACATTGTTGCTCCTGTGTCCTGCATTAGTCTGTCCATTTCACACATCTCGACACTCGAGGTGAGAGTACGTTTCATTTCTTCATTTCAAGCACTTTTATTACTCCATTTGAAATATTCCTGGCTGGTGCGGTTTATGAAAATTCATAGTGATGCACGTGGCACGCTATTCTCAGTAAGTGCGTATGCAAATATGAGTTTCTAGTTTCTACAGTATTCATTTTCCTAGCTGACATAAATCAGCATAATAATGTATTTTCATAATGTGAATTTTCATCTCCAGTTTAGCATTTGAATGGACTGGTTTGGCCCCTCGGTCCATCTAGCTGTCTGGTGGGTTTGGCTCCTGGGATTCACCGTTCATCTCTCTGGGATGATGATTATCCAGAAGTCTTTCCTTTTGGTTTTCTCTTTTCCGCTGTCCCATCTTCATTTTCCGTCTCTCATACTGTACGTTTCATATGAAGTTCATTCATATTTGAATCAGTGTCAGTATAAAGGTGAAATATGTTTCTGGAAGAGACTTTCTGACTTTGTGAGTTTTCTATTTGTTATTTTATATGTAACATGTATTGCTAATTGTTAATGTTAGTTACTGTTAATGTTAGTTAAGTTAGAGGCCTTATTTTAAAGTTTTACCAAACTAAAAGATAAAAAAGCAATATTTTTGGTAACATTTGAATGTGCTTTGTTATTTGTATTGTATTTATACTATTTAACAACTTTTTGTCAAATGAGCAACCTTATACTGAATCTAAGTGCCTATAACACAGTTGAAGTTTCAAGCTTCGTCATTGTGAATTTGATTTAATGGATCTAATGGCTTTATATTCAGTGAGTCTGATTCAAACGGATAGCTCTGATCAATCTTTATGGCGGATTCATTATATTACCATCTCATATGTGTTTGTTCATGAATCAGACTACACACAGATCTATCTATCTATCTATCTATCTATCTATCTATCTATCTATCTATCTATCTATCTATCTATCTATCTATCTATCTATCTATCTATCTATCTATCTATCTATCTATCTATCTATCTATCTATCTATCTATCTATCTATCTATCTATCTGTCTGTTTGTCTGTCTGTCTGTCTGTCTGTCTGTCTGTCTGTCTGTCTGTCTATTGTTCTTTCTGTCTATCTATCTGTCTGTCATTCTTTCTATCGTTCTCTCTGTCTGTCTGTCTGTCTGTCTATTGTTCTATCTGTCTGTCTGTCTGTCTGTCTGTCTGTCTGTCTGTCTGTCTGTCTATTGTTCTATCTGTCTGTCTGTCTGTCTGTCTGTCTATTGTTCTATCTGTCTGTCTGTCTCTATCGTTCTGTCTGTGTGACTGACTATAAATCAATAAATATTTAATGTATTTATTTCTTATATGATATAATATATATATATATATATATATATATATATATATATATATATATATGTATGTGTGTGTGTGTGTGTTTCAATTGTTCTCTGTATTCAGTGTGTTCCATTTAGTCCTGTAAGTTGGTTAGTTATAACATTTATTTATTAATAACATTTATTTATAACATATTATTTAAATTGCATAAATTGTTCCATTCAGTTAATTTGTTAAAATCAAATATAAATACATTCATTTGTTTATTTATTAGTATTATCAAATATTTTTTAAAATGTAAAAATAAATAAACTTAATGTGTATTCTATACAGTACTTGTGAATACATTTTCATTATTTACATTTATTATAAAATATTATTTATTTAAAATTTCTAAATAAACACATTTAATATGTGTTCCATTCAGTTCTTGTTTTTATAAATACATTTTTATTTTATTTTGTAATTTATTTACTTATTAAATGTTTGATGAATTAAAGGTGGATTGCGCAAGTCTCTGAGTTTTTGCAGAACTATGCCCCCTCTGGCGACAAGCGAAACTGCAACACTGCAACTGAACGCGCATGACGTCACGCCCAGTCTCAAATTCCGACCCGAATCCCTCTTATTTATTTTACTGTACAGGATTATAGAGGCAATCACAGTGATCAGAGAAGGGCTCATTCAGCCCATCAGGCAATTGTTTAAGCATGCATAGGTTAGAAAAACGGGTATTTTTAACATGAAATGTTGCGCAATGCACCTTTAATTGCTTAATTTGTATTTATTTGTGTAATTGTTCTCTGTATTCAGACATGGATATGTTCCGCATGCTTACTCAACACACAGGTCAAGAGACTGTGCCACAGGCACTTGAGTTGGAGAAAGCCGTCTCTGTTAAAAGACAGCATGGTCAGCTCAGATCCTGACTCTGGTGTGTTTGCGTGGCCGTGAGTGTGTGTATACGTCCCGAGCACATAAACACGCACCGTGAGCCAAAATCACGCGTTGACACGACCCGCCACTTACAGAGGCTTACGACACAAGTGGATGCTTTCACAGCCGTAGTTTCTAGTGTTTTCTCGGAAAGACTTCCAGTCAGTCCGTCACGCTTTCTGATTCTGTGCCATTTTTCTTGATGCTGTAGTTTTGATTCGGGACAAATAGCAGCGGACAGCAGGAATATGGTTTTAATCAGCAGGGAAAGAGTAGTAGCAGACTGGAGAGGAAATAGAGGAATTAAATGGGTGGTTTGCATTTTGTTCTTTTCCCCTCAAATTCGGTTTTCTTCGTTCCCCTACAGAGGGAAGGGGTCGCCATTACTGAAAATGGAGCTTGAGAGCAGGTCCTAATTAAACAACAAACGTAGAAGTTCCACTGAAGAAAACATCAAGGGCGTCTGATTAGAAGAACGAAAGAGAGACGGATGATTCAGGAGAAATAAGGCACAGGTTGAAAGGGAAGGACAATCCCAGATGCAGATCTGTACCGCAGCGAGTGACGTACACCAGACACAGCTCCCAAATCACTCCGGGACAGGAAACAGAGTCGCTTTAATCAAGACATGGATCAGGTGAATAAATCCTGTTCTGGTCATTAACCATGTCAAAGCACACGCTCGTGTTACAGCCAGAACAATAATCACATTTTCTGAGCAACACAAAAGGAGAGGTTAGGCAAAACGTCTCCATTCAGTGAGGATGAATGCTAGCAAGACCTCCAAAACGTTTCAAAAACACCACTCCCTTAAAGTAAAGGTTCAAAAAGGGTGTTTTAGCAGAAATGCCTTAGAAGAACCATTTTTAGTTCCCCAAAGAACCTTCCAATAAACAGTTCTAATAAGAATATTTTTTTTCTTAGTGTGAAGCACATTTAAAAAAAAAATATATATAGAATATATTTTCCAATTTTCCTTTTTATTTTCCTTTTCCAATATAGAATATTTTGTGGGATGGAAAGTTTCCATTGATGTTAAAGGTTCTTCATGGAACCTTCGATTCCAATAAAGAACCTTTATTTTTAAGTGTATAAAAATGGCTTAATGAGTTATTAATTCATCTTTTTTTCTTATTTTCCTGAAAAAAAGACTAGGAACATTTATTAAGATCAATAGGGTCAATTTTTTTATTTTGTCTACTCTTCTCTGATTGGTCAAACGGCCCAGTCTGCTGTGATTGGTCTAATCTGCTCTGATTGGTCAGATTGTTTAGTCTGTTGTGATTGGTCTACTCTGCTCTGATTGGTCAGATTGTTCAGTCTGTTGTGATTGGTCTACTCTGCTCTGATTGGTCAGATGACCCAGTCTGTTGTGATTGGTCTACT
The DNA here is from genome assembly GCF_964197995.2 of Scardinius erythrophthalmus. Taxonomy (NCBI): domain Eukaryota; kingdom Metazoa; phylum Chordata; class Actinopteri; order Cypriniformes; family Leuciscidae; genus Scardinius; species Scardinius erythrophthalmus. The sequence goes on from NC_138221.1 coordinate 31,452,765, forward strand.
CTGCTCTGATTGGTCAGATGACCCAGTCTGTTGTGATTGGTCTACTCTGCTCTGATTGGTCAGATGACCCAGTCTGTTGTGATTGGTCTTCTCTGCTCTGATTGGTTAGATGACCCAGTCTGCTGTGATTCGTCTACTCTGCTCTGATTGGTCAGATTGTTCAGTCTGTTGTGATTGGTCTTCTCTGCTCTGATTGGTTAGATGACCCAGTCTGCTGTGATTCGTCTACTCTGCTCTGATTGGTCAGATTGTTCAGTCTGTTGTGATTGGTCTACTCTGCTCTGATTGGTCAGATGACCCAGTCCTTTGTGATTGGTTGACCACTTACATTGCATGTCAAAAACCAAATGCTTATTACCATGTCTGAATTTCAGTTCTGGATCTTCCTCAGCACTTTATACACAGTGATGCAAACAGAAATGATGCCGTCGGTTTTACCGTATCAATTCGAGTGCGAGTCCTCATACTTTGGAAGTGCATGCAAAGTGGATTTTGCAGCATAGAAAAAAACACATCTTCTCAACATGTCAATAACACGAACCAAACTCTTCCAGTCTCAGCTACATCTACAGTGTTTGAGGGTCAAAGCAGACCCTGTTCATGGGCAGTCAATGAAGACCATACGCTGCAAATCTGTTACGAACTTACATAGGTTTGTGCAGGAAGTAAGACTGTAATTGCTGATGACTCGTTTCAGGCAGTTCTGTTTTTTGGGAGACAATCATTATTCACTACATGAAAGGTCATATTCTAAAAAGCATAATAGGGGCACCTTAAAAACAGGGGATCTATTTAGCACCAAAACAGTTCTACTACTGTTACATATGAAACAACTCTAATCTGGTGACATTTAGAAGCATTTTTCTTAAGCAAACCAGCAGAAATGGGCTGTTAAGTAACTTCACGCTGAATCACTTTGTCAGAGGGCAGCAGCAGCATCAATGACAGATGTGAGATGCAACTGGAAAAGCAATGAAAGAAGTGAGATGGTTACACAGAGGGGAAAATATGAAATCGCACTAAATTTTTTGAGGCCTGCTGCTCACTGATCTCTCTGCCACAAGCGTATGAAGTGCAGGAGAAGAAGAGAAGTATAAATTGCTCCCACATGTGCTGGTAGACACCTGATAGTCCTCTCGGTGGGTGGATGGACATTCTCTGTCAGTGACACAGCTGCGTTCTCCGTCTGTTTAACCTCGCAGCGCAAAAAGACGTTCAGCAGGGCTTCAGGTTGTTTTGGTTGGGAGAGAAACTCTACATAAATCCCCGCTCGGCCAGGAGCTGACTTTGAGCTTTGGGTTTCTCCTGGTGTTTAGGTGTTTTTCAGTGTTATTTTTATCATCTCAGGTATTTTCCCAAATACCCTCTGAAGGGTCTCTCTTTGCCATGTGGCTCCGTGGGTTTTATTTGATCTTCGCTCGTTCCTCAGCTTAAGAAAACACGGCACTCTCAGAACCTATCTCTGTTTCCTAAAAAATATAAAGCTGCACAAATACAAAGTTCTGTCACGAAACTCAAGATGGTGCAGGCTCATAAGTTCTTAACCCAATCTGCTTGCAATTACATCATTCTCTAAAGCGCACAGCTGACTGGTTCCCGCTGGATTGGTAACCAATGAGCTCGCAGCTCAACATTCAAATTCTTGCCTATTGTTTGCTGTAGAAGTGCAGCGCTCTTTCAGAAACCCTCCAACTTCCCCAGCTCCACCTGTGTAGATCTGTACGTTTTACAAGAAAATACTATTTCACTTTTTCTACTTCAATATTTCATGTTTAATTCAATGTGTTGCTTGCCTTTTCTTGTAATTGTTTGTAAAATGAGCTAATTCAGAGTGAAATTTGTTGCTATTCTATATATTGTAGTTTCAATAACATCATTTGCCACAGTTCGTTAGTTGGTCCAGGATCAACCTAGTTACTCGCTATGGTGTTTTAGTTGTATCGAGGACTGAGTCTTTATTTTGATTTGTATACTTGGTCATAATTCTTTTTATAGTATACTTATTAAATTTGGTAATTGCCACTAACACAATGGATCTGTCTCAAATGGGACACTTGCAATTATCTTTTGCGTGTCCCGATTGTAGATATAGGACATAGATATGTAGATTTTACATTTGACCTCTCCAGACTCGTCCGCCATCTTGGAACGGATTTTTCCACGATTCCACAATATTGCGTAGTAATAACCAGCGAAATTTTAATTCCAGAAGAAATGGGATAACCTTTCACTGGAGAGAATGTGTTGGTTTGCATTTTTATACAGTATGTATTAATTCAATATTACAGGTTTTTAAACTGGTAACTTTTTAATGTAGTTTTGGCTAACGCCTTCATCTTGTTGTATTCTGTTAGTTTAACAGAATCATCTGCTGAAGTCTACTGCAGATATATTCATACATGTGTTTGGTTGCAGATGTACATACTATTCAACTTTCTCTCGAGTGTCACGGACTGGCTTTGGCCATTCCAATATGGCAGACGGCTTATGTATAGTGGCCCATAGAAACAGCCTCTAATGATGTGTCTATGTATATATATATGTCTATATGTCTATGGATTTAGGTTATGTGTTCTTGTTGTGATCTGTCCATGAGCTTTGACGAATGTGAGGTCTGATGGTGCCATTCAGGACAGACCCGATATATGCGCTGTCTTGCAAGTCGTTTTGGAAAAAAACTCAGGAACTTGATGAGAAATGCGACTAAACATCTTAGCAGATTGCTTATATAGCATCATGATTGATTGATTCCTGTTGTGTTATTGACAGCATCTCTGTTAAGCACATGTGTGGGAGATGATAGTTTACCACACATGCACGCACACGCTCGAGGCACGCTCGTGGGCCTCACACACCCTTCACACCGAACACTGTTTATTTGGTGCATAAAGCTGAGCTGGATGATAAATAATTCTTTCTCCTCCTGACCGCAGCTGCAGAAACACTCCCGACTAGCGCTGATGACATCATCGTCCAAGATCTTCATCTGCTAAACATCTTACAGTTGCATTTATGTTTATATTAGTAGCAGGTACATTCTTACCCTTGCATTTTACAGCATTCAGATCAGGATAAGTCTGTAAGACTGTGACGTCGCCTTTATGTGCCATTCCACATATATATGTATACACATATATAAGTATATAACGCCACTTTACGCCTCATATGAACATTCATGTATGCATCAGGCTGGCATTAATTATTTACTTTGTACCACAAGATGAACACTTGTGCATGTGGTAACAGACATTTTTCAGGGGTTTTTTTTCTCTAAAGAACCTCCTTACGATTAAGTATTCATGCTTGAAGCAGCCTAAGCTAACATTAATACACTAGTAAAAAAAAAAATTTGTCTGGTTTTCCTTATCTAAAAATCTAAGATTACTTGAGAAGCAACACTGCACAAGATATTAAGACTTGTTTTAATAGATTGAATACTGCATATAAGTGTGTTATTAGTGTTCTAGATTAAAGAGGTTTAAGAACTTGTCTAAATGAAAGCAATAGTGAAAATGTGCATCAGGGTTATTAAGCTTAATCGAAAACCATGAGAAAAACCTCTGTTACATAAAATAAAAATAATAATAAAATGAAATATAAACAAATTTTATTTCAACTAGTTGCTTAAGGCAACTTTTCTCATTTTCATTTAGTTTAACTTGATGTACTAAAATAACTAAAACTGAAATATAAAATGATAAAAACTATATAGACTTATTTACAAAAAAAACCCTAAAAACTAAAACTATAACAAAAATGTAAATGAAAACATAAAATATAATTCAAAACAATTTTTTTAATAAAAACTATAATAGATGATGATATGATATTAAATATATTAATATATTAAATGAGAATAATGATATTAAAATTACACTTATGTGCATGTACAAAAACCCTGATATCGCAGATGGCGAATATAGCATCCCTAATAAATACTGTACATTATAATATTGTGATGTCTAAATTTACTTGTAGCTTTAAAAAAAAGATTTCTGTATAATTTACGTGATCAGCGACTGAATTTACTTCTGAAAGATAAACATACTTGATGATAAATGTAAAATGATCTGGCGTTATCGGTCACCTCAGTGTGTTTTTATTTCCAATCATGGGTTCATTTGCCGCTCAGTCGTTATATTTGGCTGGAAGACTGTGGATTTGAAGCCGTGGAGCGTGAGTCAGCTCAATATACAATCCTCCGCTGAGTTTATTCTCATTTTTCCTGAAAGCTGGAGTGAAACTCTGTGCCAGCAGTTTCTTTCAGGACGAGCCTTGCCAGTGTTTGTTCAAAGCATTGCAAACACATTGTTGCTAGTCGTACGAAGGCCTGGCCAAGATGAGTTTCACCGAAGGAGGACGAGAAGGACAAAAGGGAAAGGAGGGGTGACGGAGAGAGAAAGAAAGGTTGAGAGTTCACTCAGGCTGATGGATGTGTGTGTTCGCAGCCATATATCTGCAGACAACAGGCTCAAATAGCAGACTTGGGACTCCTGCCTCGTCTGTTGTCTTCATCTGTTGTTCCTTCTCACTTTCTTCCACCTGTGATTTGTCGCTCATTGGAGTTCATGCTCATAATCTCAGGATGTATGATTTTAAAAGTCCGTCTGATAACTGAGAAATAACAAATATGAAGTGAATTTAGACATCACAACATTATAATGTACAGAATTAAAATGGATTCTTATCAATTCATGCTGATTAAATGGAATATATATTGGCTTAGTCTTGGCGGAATAGATCTTTTATGCTGTTATGCTTATCTGCTGAAACGTGCACACAAATACGGTGAATAGAAGGTGAGCTGCTGCAAGGAAAGTGTGGAGAAACCCCTAGCAGATCTAGGCAGGTGGTGCTGGGGAAGGAGGAGGGCTAGGAAAAATCCCATGGTGCACTTCAATGAGTTGAGCAACTTCGGGACGTAAATAAATGGGTTACGTAGATAGAACATACTGATCGATTGACCAAAGTGGTCAGCTTTAAGAGAACCAATCAGCTGCTTATATACATGCACAATTATATTAAAATATTCAAAAGAATACCAATAAATGTACTGTGTATATATATGTATATTTTATATAGTTTGCACAAATTACCACAATTTTTACATTTAGACACTCTTTTTAAAAGCTAATAATTTAATAAAATTGAAATGTAATCTTTAGCAAAATGATCATGCATTTTTCACATTTTGGTATTATAACTTGATGCCTACATTCTTTTGTTGGATTTAATAAGTGATTTTGTCTTTTATAATGTTTTCTTTTTTAGTTTATTTACATTAAAATAGTATAGTAAAACAACATGTTATCGACATTAACCTATTCTTTTTTAGCACTTATCTGCCATACAGTGAAAATAATTCTGATGAGATTTGCTAAAGATTGCATTTAACAGTGTTATTAAATTGGTGTTTTTTAAAGATTAACTTTAAGTGAGTGTTACCATCTCTTACATGTCGTCCGACAACTGATATGATACTGCGTATATTGTGCGTCCCTAATTCTCACAGCTCACTATGCATAGCCAGTTAAACAATGTGCAAAGTGCATCTTGCGTATCAAGCAATAAAAAAGTCCTATCAATTGTTCATTGTGAACGATTACAAATCTGACCCATGTTCTGGGATTCTTTCCCTGTACATCCTCTACCCCGAGGTTGAAGATATTTGGTCCTCATCCAGCGAACATATTTCTTCCTGGATGTGAACCAAAGATCTCCATACCTTTCAGATGAGGTCCGATAGAGCACAATATGGCCCGAGAGCTACGACCCCCTGAGGGATATATATTCAGAGACGTCCGTGCATGAGCGCTCGCTGAGAGAGCTTTTATGAGCTGAGCGTGTGAACAGTTGATAGATGCCTCAGCGCTGGTCGCCTGTGAACTCCAGACCACGTCCAGATACACCAAGAGGAAGAGAGACGCAGGGCGTTTCACACTAGAGAGTCCATTTGACGTCAGCGCTTCGATTGTTTAGTTGGCGTGAACGCTTGTTTTCTGAACCACACCTGAGTCTGCTTGAGAACGAGTCGGGGTATGAGAGCATTCTGGCCTAAATTGCCGAAGCTATTAAAGTTGTATATAAATCAGTTGTTATAGTTGTTATAAATCAGCTTGTATTTGCTGTACCGGTGATTGTCTTCAGGTGAGCAGCCTAAGATGCAATGAATACATGCAAGTGTTGTTCTGTTTGAGTAAAGTTTTGGTAGTGAAATCAAATAGCCATTATTAAATGTTTCTGAGTCTTCTTTTGTTGTTGGGGTTATTCTGTGATGCACATTACATTGGAATTAGAGCCAAATAATATGTGAACTATGATCAATGAAATGTGGGTTTAGGCCAAGCAATCAAAACGATCTTGTTTTTAGGGTGTGTTCACACTTGGCATGTTTGGTTTGATTAAAATGAACCCTGGTGTGATCTGATTTATCTGTTAGTGCGGTTCATTTGAATAAGTGTGAACGCTGCCATCTGAACCCTGGTGCCACCAAACAAACGGACCAAGACGCTGAAAAAATGAGTCTCGGTCCACTTCCAAACAAACTCTGCTGCGGTTCGACTGAAATATGAACAACACGGACCAATGACATGTAAACAAACCAAAACGGGACCTGATGTCACAAGATGCGACCCTAAAAAGGACAGAATACTCAAGCGCACCAGTTTTTGTTTCCGTCATAGTCGTGATGTTTCCCAAGTTCGGTACAGGCATCAGAACCGCGTCTCCTCGCAGCAGATCTTCATTTGTGTGTGTGACGGAGGGATTCCTGCTGCTGTTTTGAGTCCTTTACACATTTTATAAGCTCTTCACAATTTCTCATCTGGTCAAAGCATTGTTTTGGATGTTCGGTAAGTTCTGTTGTGTAATATAATCCGACCAATCAGGTTGTGAACATATCCCTATGACCTTAGGTTTGGTATCTTTAGGTTCCGTGTTAAAACCAGGACTAAATGTTTTTTTTTATGTTGGTCCGTACTAAGCCAACCGAACTACAAGTGTGAACACACCCTTAGGGCCCTATCAACTAAGGGTGTGTTGATATCAACTTTGTTTAAATAGCCAATGAATTTTGTCTGAAAACGAGGTGTGTTCAGGCGCATTGTTGGCGCGTTGCTATTTTGAGTCAACTGAAATAAACTGCGTTACCACTGACCAACTGAAACCTGGTCTAAAGTCAATGGCGCAATTTTTTTATTGAAAGAGCGCGTTAGCGCTTTTAAAGGGAATGGGAGATGAGTCTCTGATTGGTTTATTGCACATTACTCCCCAAAACACACCCATTACTCATTAAGAGAATAGAGACAACTCTTTTAGAGCATGCACCGGGTGCACCGACCATTTTTCCCGTCGTTTAACTAGCAATAGTGGATTCGGACATGCCCTAAGTGCACTTTAGACCATGCTCTTAGATCGTTAAAATAGGGCCCTTAAAGTCTAACATTACTGAGTCTTTTGTCCAGTTTAGTTTTCCAGAGTAGGTGTTGGCGATTGAGGTCAGAATGACCGAAGCTATAGAGGAAATCATTGTTATTAATGTGTGAATGTGTGTGGCGTGACTCCTCCTAAACTACAGCGAACGGAGATAAGATTCCATTCTGATGAAATCAAGAACTGCTCGCATCCAAAATCAGATCTTCACCTCCACACCCAAACTCACGCTAGTCACTCTTCAACCCATCTGATCAATACGCCAGCTTTAAAAACAAGGATTTCATCTTCGCATTAGTGACATTAGTCAGTGATCATGTCTGACTTTATCAGGCTGTTTTTCCTGTTACGGTGTGTTTTAAAGTGTTTCATTGAGGAAATATCCTGTGTAGTTAAAGTGTAGCGATACATCAGGTAATAGATGATATGTTCAGTGGATAAATACAAGTTAAGATCTCACCATAGAAAATAATTCTCCACTGTTCTACTCTTGAAGTCTTGTTTTTGTAACAAGCATAATGTTTGGATAAAAAAAAAAAAAAGTATCTATCATGATGTACTAAAAGGCTTGTTCAAGTATTTCAGATGCAGTTTGCATGGTGCTCATAAAAATACTTAATACAGTAAATACCTAGAATGAACCGAAAGTCAGTCAAAGTGAATACACGGATGTCCAACATTAATTTGTGGCGTGAATGGAGAAAACATTTTTTGCTGGCCATTTTACATAATTTCAGACAGAACATTCAAATGTAGAACATTTACATTTTTTTTATGTCAGAAATTGTTTAGAAATTATGTTTATCGGAATGATATTTTTATCAATATCACAATCGTATAGACGTTATATTAAAATTATAGATATTGTATCATTCAGAATCAGTACACTGTAAAGATTATGTTTTACAAGAAAATACAACTTCAGTCTTTCTATTTCATATTTTCACATTTAATTCAATGTGTTACTTGTCATTTCTTTGTAATTATTTTGGTCATTTCGGAATGTAAATCCTACGCCATTTTTCCCCAGTGTAAGTCTTTCTGTTTTACTCAAAACCTTTTATTTCAAACTTTCTATCAAACTTTTGTTCTTTTGAGCTTTTTCTTTCCTTTAAACTTTCTTTTAAAATTTAAATTATTTTAAAAAATCCCATGTTTATTCTGAAATATTATGCCCCTTTATTTCTTTTCAACTTTTTTAAATTACTTTTTAAGTGTTCATTGGAATTTTAATCATTCCTTTAGAACATACCTTTCTATCAAACTTTCTTTTGGTCATTTTTCTTTTGAACTTTCAAACTTTCTTCCACTCTCGATCTCAACCTGTGTCCGTATATATTTTTGTGTGAGTGTGTAAACAGAGTTTCTTCTGCTTTTTCCTCTTCTCTCCTCTCCTCTGTTGTGAAGTGCCACTGGCAGTAGATCAGCATCACGGTTGTTATTCCACGTCATCATCTCAACAGACACCTGTACAAGACCTCGACTGATGTGTGTGATGTGAGAACTCGACCGTGACATTTTGAGCTTTGGTTTAGGGGTCACTTCTTTGCTCGGCAGCTCTTGCGATTGTCCACATGAGTTGTTTGTTGTGGGTCCATCAGGTTCAGGACTGCCCGTATGAGATGATGATTTAGCAGCTGATGGTGACGAGATGTTTGTTCCTGGCAAACATTTGTTCTTTAGTTATTTCCCAGCGTGCTCCTGACACATTCTGAAACATTGGCGTTTGCACATGGCGTGTTGTTTTTCCATAAGTTCAGAGATATGCAGGCTGGATGTGTGTTGTTTTCATGAAAGAATTACGTTACTGTACCCTGCTGAAAAGAACAGCGTGGCTCCATTTATATATATATATATATATATATATATATATATATATATATATATATATATATATATATATATATATATATATATATATATATAAGAGAGAGAGAATAGCCTAAATTTATCAGGAAAATATATTGGTATTATAGATTTAAAATATATTTATGTAAATGCATTTTGAATATACTATAAATATTTGTCTTTTTTTTTTTTTTCAAAACAATTAATTCATTCATGCCTTCATTCATTATTTTTTTTATTAATGACTCCATTCATGCATGCATTCATATATTCCTTGCCTTTATTCGCTCGTTCATTCATTCATGCAATCATGCATTAATTAATTTATTCCATCATTCATATATGCATTCATTCATTCATACATTCACTCATGTATTCATTCATGCCTTTATTTGTTCATTCATTTATTTATTAATTCCTTCATTCAAATTCATTCATTCATGCCTTCATTCATTTATTCATTCATATATTCATTCATGATTTCATTCATGATTTCATTCATTAATTCAATCATTCATTTATTCATTCATTCATGCCTTTATTCGTTCATTAATTTATTAATTTATTTATTCATGCCTTCATTCATATTCATTCATTCATGCATGCATTCATATATTCCTTCATTCATGCCTTCATTCAATTATGACTTCATTCATTAATTTATTCATTTATTCATTTATCATTTATTTATTTATTCATATATTCATTCATTTATGCCTTAATTTATTCATGCATTCATTCATTCCTTTATGCATTCATTCATTTTTTTAATAATGACTTCATTGATATTCATTCATGCATGCATCCATATATTCCTTCATTCATGTATTTTATCCATGCCTTTATTCATTCATTCATTCATTCATGCCTTTATTTGTTCATTCATTTATTTATTAATTCCTTCATTCAAATTTATTCATTCATGCCTTCATTCATTTATTCATTCATATATTCATTCATTCATGATTTCATTCATTAATTCAATCATTCATTTATTCATTCATTCATGCCTTTATTCGTTCATTCATTTATTCATGCCTTCATTCATATATTCATTCATTTATGCCTTAATTTATTCATTCATTCATGCATTCATTAATTCATTCATTCCTTTATGCATTCATTAATTTTTTTAATAATGACTTCATTGATATTCATTCATGCATGCATCCATATATTCCTTCATTCATGTATTTATCCATGCCTTCATTCATTAATTCATTCATTAATTCATTCATTCATTCATTCATTCATTCATTCATTCATTCATTCATTCATGCCTTCATTCATTAATGTCTTCATTCAATCATACATTAATGTCTTCATTCAATCATTTATTTATTCATTCATTCATCTATTCATTCATGCATTCATTCATTTATGCATTCATTTATTCCTGCTTTCATTCATCCATTCATTCATGCTTTCAATCATACTTTCATTCATTCATTCGCTCGTTCATTCATTCATTAATTTATTCAAATATTTGTTCATGCCTTCATTCATTTATGCATTATTTCATTCATATATTCATGCATGCATCATTTTTCCAACTTACAATTTTGAGTTCAGTGAACACATAAATGGTTTCTACAACTTGACCTATGTTTATCCCAGAAAGAACGTCGCTGGTAAACATTATAACTGTGTCGAACCACCATCTAGACCAGCACTAACCAGGATAAACCGGCCTGGAAATTCAAGCTAGACCCTTGGCTTTTGACCTTTCAAAGTTAATGTCTTAATTGTGCAGAAACACACACTGCCTTTAGAAAAACTCCACATCAAACGCAGTTCGCCATCTTTTCCCATCATTTGAACTGTTTTGCCGCTCGTGATTATGGCAGCGTTGTTATAAAAGCATCATTATGATGTTAGAGTGATTTAGCTGTCTGTCAGAGGCAGATGTCATTGACCTCACAGACAAGCCCTGATCTGCCCGCTCTCACACAAAGACATCTTTAAAGGACAGGAAGAGGAGTTTTCTTTTAGGTGTCAATCGTTCAGTCATCGGGGTTCACTGCAGACCGCTGTCGGACATTTGCTTTCAACACTCTCCATTCATCTCAACCCCCAGTCTATACAAACCTCTGCTTATCTCTTTATGTTAAAGCAGTTTAAAAGCATTTTGCTTTATTCGTACTTGCATTTAAAATTTAGCATTAAGTGTTCATTTTGAATTCTAGCTTAAAGCATGTGGCCTATTTTATGAATATGTCATAATACTAAAAATGAGTGTTATGTCTCATGCGTCTGTCTTTGTCTCCACAGTGTGTCCAGGGTCATCAGGCTAATAGAGACTCTCGTGTACTTTGGGTCAAAAATGACAACTTGCTCACGACTGGCTTTAACCAGGTAATTTTGAAGTTTTCTACCTACTTAAATGAGTTTAAAAAATAAAGTTAAGTATGTTTGATGTAGATTGTAGTATTACTTCACTAATTTACTATGGGTTTTCTTGTCCAAAGTGTCAATAATAGAGTGTAATGTGTAAATGCACCTGTGCTCGCAGGTGAGGCAACAGGAAGTGAGACTCTGGGACAGCAGGAAGTTGACCTCCTCTCTCAGCTCGCTGTCTTTGGCCACCTCCAACGCGTAAGTCAAAACGCACAAGTCAAAGTTAGTGTGGCGGGATTTTAACTGCTTTTTTGTGGCTTGTGTGGGCAGAAATTGTGCAATCTGCAGGTGTATAAATGCGTCCGTTGGACAGAACAAAAGCCTTATCTTTGAGAGTATCTATGACTGCTTTTACATGCACATAGTTTATTAATCCTTAATTCTGGAGAAATGTATGTATATAGTAAAGTACATAGTAATCATCACAGCTATATAAATATAATAAACTGAGGCATGCACTTTAAATACTAAAGATGCTTTTGCCATTTCTTACAGTGCAATGTTAGTAATTTAATCAATGCATTGATTCTCATGTAAAAGCACTATAAATGGCAAAATGCAGGCCTGTTGTACATTGATTCATGTCCATGTCTTTTAATATTTTAACATTTAATATTCACACTACCGTTTATGAGTTTGTTTTATTTATTTTTGTGGAAAATAATTATAATTTTAAACAGCAAGGATACATTAAATTGATTAAAAGTGACAGTAAAGACATTTATAATGTCAGTAAATGCTGTTCTTTTGAAATTTCTACATTGATAATAATCAGAAATGTTTCTTGATCATCAAATCATCATATTAGAATGATTTCTGGAGGATCATGTGACACTGAAGACTGGAGTAATGATGCTGAAAAGGAATAAATTACATTTTACAATATATTATAATAGAAAATAGTTATTTAAATAGTAATATATTTCACTATATTACTGTTTTTACTGTATTTTTGATCAAATAAATGCAGCCTTGGAAAATCTTACAGACTCCAAACTTTTTAACAGCAGTGCATGATGAATTCCCAATCATAATATGACCAAATATATTGTTAAAAAGTAATATAATTAGGTACAGTTTCTATAACTGAATTAGGAATATTCTTGTGCATGTGAAAGCGGTCATTGAAAGAGCTGGTTGGGGAAACAGAAGGCTTTCTCTCAGTGTCGTCCCCGAGCTGGAGTTTATTTGTTGAAGTGTGTCTACACTGTGATTCTGATGGCCGAGGTCCAGTGGCGTGTTCACAGACGGAGCCTGTAGGAAAAGCGTGGTTTACTCGGGTCTGTTGTGGCGGCAGGTCCGCTCAGCCGTAGAGGTGTGCTTGGAGCGAACGGAGTGATGATTTTCCACGCGCAAAGACACAGAGGTCATTCTCTAAGAGCAGTGCTTTGTTTGTGTGGTTTACACAGTGAGTCCTTAAACACCCACCTCTCCTGTCTGAACTTATTTCCTACGGTCAGACGGATAACAGCTTCTCTGTGTGGCGACAAAATCCCCCTCGTAAAGAAACCCCTTTTGGTATGCGCCATTGTAGGAGATTATAGAATCCATGAATATTTCACAGGATCACAGAAGACTGTTTCTACAGCCAGATTGTGTCGCCCATGAATTGAACTGGAAAATGCGAAACAATCGAGCTGTCGCCCATCTCGAAGCGGCTAGAGTGACTGGCTAGAGGTGGGATGAAGTATTTGCCATTGTTGTATTATTGGTTGACAGAGGAGAGCTAGATCATCTGGTGTCAAGCTGTCCGACATTCTTACGTTTTCCACGTGTCAACACCTGCATCGAGAGCAGTTAACGCTTCGGTTCACTCCTAAAAATAAAGGTTCCAGTGACCCTTTTTCCACCAAAATGTTGCCAGTGAAGCTGGATGCTTAAAACTGCAGTGTTTCTACTGCAGAAAAGGTGGCTTTGGGCCTGAAAAACTAGATTGCTCACATTAAAATCAGCAATTTACATTATTTACACTGTAGTTGACGGACAACAGCTCAAGCCACTTTATTTTACCTGTCTGTTAAAGGTAAAATATTACTAACAAATATTATATATGTGACCCTGGATCACAAAACCAGTCACAAGTCGCACGGGTATATTTGTGGCAATAGCCAACAATACATTGTATAGGTCAAAATGATCCATTTTTCTTTTATGCCAAAAATCATTAGGATATTAAGTAAAGATCATGTTCCATGAAGATATTTTGTAAATTTCCTACCGTAAATATATAAAACATTTATTTTTGTGTGTGAATGCAGCACAATCGCGAACATAAATGGACAACTTTAAAGGCGATTTTCTCAATGTTTAGATTTGTTTGCACTCTTAGATTCCAGATGTTCAAATAGTCGTATCTCGGCCAAATATTGTCCTATCCTAACAAATCCATACATCAATGGAAAGCTTATTTATTCAGCTTTCATAGCATGTATAAATCTCAATTTCAAGATTGTGACCCATGTGACTGGTTTTGTGGTCCAGGGTCACATTATGTCAATTGATTCATGTGAATTTTATGTTATATTTATATTATATTTAGTTGTTTATTTTTTTTATTATTTTATTTAAATTTTATTTTATTTTATAGTAACTACTGAGCATTATAAGTAAAATATTACTAACACATATTATCTATGTGAATTGATTGCTGTGAAATATTATTTTATATTATATTTTTATTATATTTTAGTTGTTTTGTCTTTTTTTCTATATATTTTGTTTACTTTTATTATTGTATAATTTTTTATTTTATGTATTTATTTTATTTTATTTTATTATTTTATTTTATAGTAACTTATGAGCATTGCATGAAACAACTCATAGTTGCATACAATTGCTTGTTTTCAAAACTCATCATGCCTGTAAACTCCAGTCAGTTTATTTTTTCAAATAGTTCCAACATCCCTGTAATGTCTTTATTTAATTTCTTGGCCCGTTTTCTAAAGTGAGCATTGGCATAATCCTCACGTCTCATAACTTTTTTCATGTGTATATATGACTATTTCAGAGACACTTTTTTCATCCACTTATGTTTGGCTGAATTGACTCCAAATGATGGTGATTATAATGGATGGTCAGTTGTCTTTAAAATCTCATGGCCAGCAGATGTGAGCGAGAGCCTTATTTTCACCTTTCCAAATGTCTTTCCCTGTTTGCGTTTTCCCTCTCGTCCACCATCTATTCCTTTTCCTGTCTTTCAGCTGTACTGTTTCAGTGTCCATTTAAAAACTGCCTGTTCTTTTCTGTTCATATCAGAGTGGATGGAGTGAAAGCTGATCCTGCATCAGCACTTTTACTCTTTATTTCCCTAGTTTTATTCTTTAGGACCGGCGGCTCAGAGCCGAGTTTCTCTGCGCTTAATTACTCGACTGGTTGCGATCCAGGACAAACTGGAATCAAGAAGTAAATTGGGGGGAAAATGCAATCACCACTTCCCCTCGCTAGCAAAAAAACAGGAGGTCAGCTGTTGTCTGGTATCTAAAAATGTGTAGCGTAACGAGCCAAGAGAGATAATGCTAGTGCTCTTTACTTCTTCCGTTCAGATCGTAATCTTGGTCTCTGGCACTGCCTGCGACACAAACTGATGTCTCACTGCATTACCGTTGCAATACCAGCCAGATAATCACCTTATTATTGAGGCTGCGTATGGGTGAAAACTAGAGTTTTACTGGAGTAATGATCCCTACACTATCTTTAACAGTCCTGTTTGCTATATCTACTTGTTGATAAAGCAATAGGACTGGGATTTATACTGTAATGTAATAATGAGTCAGTTGAGGCAGGATCATGCTGCTAAACCTCTTTACGTTCATAAATGAACATGGCTACAAGTAACGGCCCTCCTGTGGCTCTTAGTCCTTAAGAGGCATTACCCTTTAGTTTGCTTTGTTTATTAACGATTTTATGGTTCATGTCTGTTTCGTGTTGTGATTTACTTTGCAGCCAAACATTGTGGCACGCTTGATCTTTTGTTATGAGCTGTTTCTCGGAAACGGATGGAAAGTAGGGGGATTAAGTATGTAATGTTTGTAATTCTGCAATAGTTTGGAACTGGATGAATTGGAGTTTGCACAAAGAGTCAAAACAAAGGCCTGGATCAAAAAATTTGACCCTAAAAGGTATAAAAAAAACTCCTTTTTTTTGTTTTTTTTTGGACAAGGTACCATGTTATTTTTGAGGTTTTTAAACATATTTTTGGACATGTAGCATGTTTTTGAAGTACTTCGGAGTACTTCACAAATACCATGGTACATGAATATGAATCTCGTCTAGTCCCATGATACACACACGCACACACGCAGCTGAAGTTGGACTTGTGGGTTAATGGATGGGTGGTTTAATTGGAATGGAGGATAACAGTCATCAGGATTGTTTTCCATATTGAACTGATTTTAATCTCAATTGGAGCTTGTTGCGTTCTACACCCTTTACCCCCACCCCCGTCCACTCCCTCACCTCATAAACATAATTATAATGACTTTAATTGGACCTTCTGGCCCGGGTGCAATCAGCAAACTTTATAATTTCACTCAATTGCAACCAGCTTTTTGAGTAAACATTGGCAGCGCAGTTCACAATCCCATTTGGGCTCCGTGGAGAGAGACTTCCTCTAGGACTTTTCTGGACAGGCAGTTGATAATCAAAATGCTGTTTTGTGGCTGTTTGTTCCTAATAGTTGGTCTTGCTACGGGGAATGTTGGTCTGAAATGAAGGTCTTCTACGTATCTAGCTCAGAAACCATAAACTCAGCAGGAGGCTTGAGTTTCACTTGCTAATTGTCCACAGTTGTTGGAAATATCCACAAATATATGCGTCCATGCGTACTCCTTACACAAAATTGCACGTATCTTTGTCCAACTGTGAAGCATTTGAGATGTTTAAGTATTCCTCACCAAACTCTTGATTTTATAAAGGCCTCTAGAGGACCGGAAACCTGTAGCTTCTCAATTCAGGACATGTTGAAAGCGGATGAGAACACCAACTCCTGGATCTCCACGGGTCTTTTGTGATGAGTTTTGTTGAGTTACCGCTTTTTGGCCCTGTTTACAACTGGTATTAAGGTGTGTTTTAGTCAATCGGATCACAAGTAGATGAGGGAGACGTATTCCCATTTACACCTGGTGTTTTAATCTGTCTCTTGTGTCCACTTTAAACCACTTCTGTCCTGATTTATTCGAGGGGAGCGTCTATGGGCCGGTAAATGTATGGTTTTTTTTCCAGATCTTTCGATCTAATGGATGAGATAAACTCGCGCAATTTACATATGAACGCGATTCGAAGACTATGGAAAAACATACAGAGAACAGCAGCTTTCTTTTCTGCTCTGAAAGCCACAAGACCAGCCGAACACTGTGAGTGTGTGTTAGAAATCAGGAATGGTGAGAGAACATTGTGATTGGTGCGTTTTTCATCTTCAAACCAAACTTGGGTCTTCACCCGTCAAAGTTTAAATCCAGTCTGTCTAGTGCACTTCCCATAATGTTTACGCATTAAGTCAGTAGTCGGAGAGTAGGCGGTCTTTTGTGGCTGTTCTAACACATTCGACGGTCCACATAAGCGTTTACACTACGAAACATCCGGTCGAATGTGTTTTCGACTACAACTGGAAGTGGTCGAAAGTGGACTAGCTCAAAACGTTTTAGACCCCGTTTACACCTGTATTTAGCGTCGTCCACTTGTGATCCGATCGACCAAAATGCATCTTAATACCAGGTGTGAACAGGGCAGCGTAGTTCACAATCCCAATTGGGCTCTCTGTAGACTTACGTCCTCTAGGACACAAACTTGTGGCGGACAATCACACCCGGACAGGCAATTGATAAGGCTATTGAGTTTAGTGGCTGTTTGTTCCTTATACTTGGTCTTGACATGGGGAATGTTGGTCTGAAATGAAGTTCTCCTGTGAATGTAGCTCAAAAACCATAAGCTCAGCAGGAGGCTTGAGTTTCGCTAGCTAACTGTCCACAGTTGCGGCAAATATCCACAAATATGCAGGGTAAGCATCCGTTCATACCCTTAACACGCAATCGCATGAATCAGTGTCCCAACTGTGTAGCATTTGAGATGTATGAGCTTTTTATTCAATACAGGCCTCTAGAGAACCGGTAGCCTGTAGCTTCTTCTCAACCGAGGACGTGTTGTAGCTGTTGAAAGCGAGCGAGAATACCAACTCCTGATCTCCACAGGTCTTTCGTGTTGAGTTCTGAGCGTGTTTAACAGGGTCTCAGGGGTTTGGGTGGGGTTTATTTACTTTTACTTGCCCATTCGCTCTGCTCCGGCCCCGGCACGCTCAGGCATCTGCTGTAATCGATCCAAACGCACTTTAATCAGCAGGATTGAGGGGCCTCACTAATAAACGCTCTGTTGCGTATATGACCCCCCCCCTTCCCACTTCCCAAATCAAACCCAGATGAAACTGCAAGGCCTGGATTACCGGCAGCTGTACTCGGAGTACCAGCGCTCCAAAAAAGAGGGGGAACGTTGTGTTTACGTTTGCCGCGTGTTGGGCCGACTATACAGTAGTTTCATTTTCCTCCCTCGGTGCTCTTTTCTGCTGTCAGTTCCTTTTCTTTTGAGCTGCTTTGTGTAGATTGAGCCAGAGCGGGCGGGCAAACGGATGAGTTTTTCGGGTGCTGCGGTCGCGCTCGGATCTGGTCATGGAGGTCACGTCGGGATTCAAATCCCAGGTGTTGAGGTGAAGCGGCCACAATTTGGAGGCCGACTGGTGGGTCAGTAGAATCTGTTACTCATTTTGAGGCTTTTAGTTTGGAGGAATAAAGACTTCAACAGCAATTGGGGGGTGATGGGGAGCAGTTTTTTGTTGGAGACATGGTCTGAAAAGGTTTATGATGCTGAGGTGGAAAAAGCGGGGCCGCCAAAATGTGGTACAGTACCACGGTTCTATCTTTTCTCCAAAGCTTGTGTAAGCTGTCAAAAACTCACTTGTTTTCCCCCTCATCTGTGCTTTTTTTTACCTCGTAACCTCCAATCCACATGCAGTCCAACTCAAACGCAATGGGATTCCAATTAAAGGGCGCATGCCGAGGAGTATTAAAGATCTCTTGGGCCTTTCTGAAAGATGAATGTGGAAATATTTGACAGCTGGCGGTTAAAATCCCCCATAAATCCCCGGTGTCTTTGTATCCGTCCCGCAGGTATTTTCAGAGTGTCTGTGGAATAAGTCCCTTTCTGTGCCTTTGAAAAAGAATAACAAAAAGTAAAAGGAGAAGAAAAACACTCCCTTTTCCACCTTTTTTTTCTTGCAAATATGGTTTTAATTAGGAATTTTGTCCTCCTTCCATCCATTGAGCCGTTGTTTTTCTTATGTGGCTTTTTAAACTGTCCTGATGCTGGTTTGTTGGGTGGGAATTGTTTCGTATTGTTCCTTCTGTGTTTTGGCTGTGTGTTAAACTGATTACAGTATAAGCTTTCTCATTTGTAGTAGCGTGTTTGAAGAGTCTAAGGCCGTGTGTCCACCAAAGCGGTTTTTCATTCGGCTGGTGTATTTTTTCAATTGTTTTCAATGGGAACGGCCTGTTTTTAAAACGGCATGACTGTAACGAGGCGCTGGGCGTTTTTTTTCACGCTGAAGCGCTGAGCGTTCAGCGTTTTCTACAGGTCGCCGAGAGTTGAAGAATGTTGAACTTTGGGTAAAACGCAGCGCTCATCACTGTCACTTTTTACCCAACCGTCCAATCACAGTGGAGAAGGGGCGGGACTAATACCACACCGACCAACCGCCACATTCTGCTTGTACAACGTCAACAGATGACAACAACAAGCATAATAACGGGACAAAATAATTTAAAACAAGAGCCAGAGAAAATACATTACATTGTATTGACATTTTAATATAGAATCAACACAGAAACAAAATATGTGTGAAATTATTTACTAGTAACACTTTCGTGGATATTCCGTATCATAACAAGCAAAGTGTCTCAACTGAAAAAAACGCAACGCTGCCAAAGCGCTCTCAAGCGCCCATAGATAGACGTTTTCAGCAGAGCGCCTAGCGTTTGCAGCTGGCTAAAAACGCTTTGGTGGACACACGGCCTAACAATGTAAATGTATAAGAGCATCTCCCTGTTGCCCCATATACAGCCGTTAATGGCCATCTGTTGAATACATCTTTTCATGTTGACATTCAACCATTTAAATATATACAAATTGTGATGTTGTGCTTTATTTTGGAAATTAATCAAATCAATATTTCTTTTTTTTTCTTTTTTTTCTTACATTGTTTTACAAAACTAATATATTTTACAATTTATTTTTTATTTTATTTTTATTTCAATTATTTATTTATTTTTAAATAGAAAACTTGAAAATATCTGACTTTTAATATTTTGATTTCATTAGAGAAAATAATAAAAAATATTTTAAAATTGTAATATACTTTTATATGTTTTTATGTGATTATATAACTTGGAAATGTGAACTTGGAAATATCAGTGAATTTTAATTTTAAAGTTTTTTTGGGGTAGGAATCAGATACAATTAATAATAATTATTATTATTAATATGAACATCATCATCATTATTATATATTATCATTATCTCATATATTATCATTATCATCTTTATATTATTTGTGGGTTGGAACTTGGTTATGAATGGATTGTAGCTGTGTGCTGAACGACCGTCCTCCACGCACGGACACCAGGACTAGTGTGTTTCACATTAGTGAATGGTTTCCTGCGCTGCCTCGACTACAGTGGCCAATAACTGCTGCCAACACCGAGTGGCACACACACGCACACACACACACACACACACACACACACACACACACACACACACACACACACACACACACGCACACACACACACACACACACACACACACACACACACACCACTAACTTCCATTAATACAGGCCTAAGTAAATTTGATCAAATTTGGAAAGTTTGCAACATGGAAAAATGAAGCAAGATAATTGAATCAGTTGAAATGATTTGAATGTAACTGATTTCAATAGCATTTCAAACTATTCAAGAGTTTTTTAACTTCAATGGTGACCCAACACAGACCTAATATTTTTTGTCATTTGCGAAAGTATATATATATATATATATATATATATATATATATATATATATATATATAAAAATTCTACTTTTTATTTAGTTTGTGTACAAATCATGTTTATCCTTCCTGCTGTGATCTTAGTTTTATTTTTATTTTTCATTTTTTTCATTGTTTTTGACGATGAAAGCATATAGTTAAATTAATTTTCTTTTTACCAGCTTTTTATTAGATTTATTTGACTAGTTTTGTTTAGGTGTCACCTGAATGAGTTTGATTGGATGAACACCAACAAGAAAAGAGAATGTGACGTCTTTTTAAAGCCTATTCATTTAGCTGTCTATAACTATGCATATGGTAGTTGCTTTTTATTTACAGTTGCATTTTATTATTGGCATTAAACATCGTTTTACCCTACCGTCCACGTCAGAGCAGACCAGCAACCCATTTTGTGTTCGTGACGGAGCTAATGATGTGGATTTGCTCTCTAATAGATCGTCAAACCTGATGCCATGAAATTGTCCAGCTACTTTTTCATTTTCATCTGTTATTTGTCTCCAGAACGTCAAACACAATCACATGCAGCTGCCCGTTTTGCTGACTGTAGTTTTCCAGCTTTCTGTCTTTTTCTTTTTCTTCTTTCTGTGTCCTTAGCTGTTACCAGCATTCACTGGATGTCGTTCAGCAGAAGTTTATTAGCAAACATGTTGTGTTTAGCTCCCGAGAAGAGGGCAAACGTGTGGCGCGGCTGAGATGTGACGGGTTTATTTGTACATAGAATAACAGGAACGCATTAGTGTCAATAGAACAGCCGCTCAATTACTCGAGCGACTTGATGGACGTTTATCCCGGGCGTTTGTGGACACACCTGCCCATCATGCTCTGTTTCCACTGGCCATTAGATCAGACATGAGCAACATACTGTGAATGTCTTTTAGAACTTTTCCTTGACGGATTTTAGATGGCTTGAACTTTCATATGGAACAATACAGCCGTGCAGTGGTTATATATATATTCAGCTCCTCACGCGTAATGGCCGTAAGTCAATCACCTGCTTTCTGTCGAGGGCGAGCGGAAGAAGTTGAGACTTTAATGAGATTCCCAACTTCATCCAAGTGGGACGTGGGTGGGAAATGAAAGAATTTCCTCATGGTGAGAGCCAAAGAATGAAAAGAAAAGGTGGAGAGGCGCTTTTAAAAGAACAGCAGCGGAACATTCATGAAGAGTTTTCCTCTCTGTTTTGTTCGTTATGCTAAAATGGAGATCGAAGGGCTTCAACTTGACGTTATAGCTTTCAGAAAAGTCAGTTAGTTAGCTGGTTTGTGCTGGTTATGTGTGGTTGAGGATCTTATGGTCAGGAGCACTAGGATGTGAATATAGCTTCATGTTTAATGTGTTTTGCATTTTGACTTGGTTTTTTTGAGGGGATTTTATGTGGCTGGTTTAAATTTGAGCAGCCATGCTGTGCTGATAATGTTAAAAGACAGTTTTCATCAGCCTGACTTGTGCTATAAAATAGATGTATGGGAATATACACACACACACACACACACACACACACTGTTCTCCTCAAAGACTAGCACAAATCACAGCGTAACATCCACATTGGAGCATGATTATAGTTTTTACTCCTGTTTTATTACCCACTGTCTTGCTGCCGTGTGTGTGTGTGTGTGTGTGCCTAGCACGCTTCACTACTGCTGTGTACTCATGAACTCTTTACACACACTCAGACAGGAACTCTGGAGCTTTAACTCTTCTGCACATCTTTGTTCAGGACCTATAGAAATCAGCAGACAGAAGACGTGCGTGTTTTGTTCAAAGTCCATCATCCCTCAAGCGCCCACTATGTCTGATCTTTGTCCTCGCTCCTGTTCAGTGGCTTTCCAGTTTCCATCATGCTTTGGGTTTGTCCAAGCAAATTATGTCTCTTCTTATGTCTTTACTATATTTGAATATATTCTCCAAACCAGGTTGTTGTAGTTTTAGAAAAAAAAAAAAATTAATGTGATTAAAATCAAGGTTTAATATTGTCTATTTGATGTTTTTAATATGCTTTAAGACAATCCATATGTAAATTCATAAGTCAACACCATTGCGTAGTATTTTCTCTTTTAAACTGCAGTGAACCAAAGACAGTCTCAAAAACACGGTTTGAAATGTTTCTACCTTGTAACCAATCAGATCAACGTCTGATCGTCAACGAGTGGATCTCTGAGCTGGAGTGAGTGAGTGGAGGCGGGGCTCATTTGCATATTCATAGAACCGCGTATACTAAATGAGGCAAGGCTGTAGAGTTACATTCAAGCTATTTTAAGGCATTTTTTTCAAACTATGAAAAAAAAGTTTAAATATGTAATTTTGGTGATTTAAAGATGAGTTTAAGCGATAAGATTATTGACTACAGTGGGACTTAAAGTTCTTTTTTATTATTTATTAATAAATATTTATTTCAGTCATTGTTAGATTTAGTTTTATTATTATTATTATTATTTCTAGTTTAATTTAATTTTTTTTTTAAATGTAATATTTATTGGCTGCCTAAGTTAACTACACTAACTAGTAAAACATTTTTTGTTTAACGCCTTTAATTTGTTCTGTGCACAGTCTAGTGTAATTTCTATCTAGTGACATTTTTGTTTAATGCTATAGCCTATATATAATTAAATAAGATTACATTAAAAATAGATTTTTATATTATTATTAGTATTATGAAAATGTACTTGAGTTTAGTTAAAAAACATACAAAATTAAACTAAAAAACAGGTATTTATATGTTTTATTAGTATAATGAAAATGTACATTCTACATGAATGTTAGCTTTTATTTTTATTTCAGTTTCGTTAAGTTTTTGTTAAGGATGATAACATTTGTCTGGCTTGACCTTCTGAGGTTTTTTTGACATTAAAGTTTCACGGCTTGATCTGTCCCTTATTCTCCGTCTTCCATGAGAAGTGTTTTGCTGAGATGGCGACCGTTTCGCTCTGTCGCTCCTTTAGCTCAGTTATGAATGTCTGTCTTGTGTTGCTACGTCTTTTTGTACTTTCCCCTGTATATAACACTTCTTGTGTGCTAGCAGGCGGTGAGACCACATTGTCCCGAAGCCCACCGGAGAAAAACTGCCCCTCGATTTAAGCGAGATGGAAAAGAGTTTAAAAAAGAAAGGCTTCTTTTTAAAGCAGAAAAACCCCTGTCGTAGAGTGCGCACGCACGCACAAACATGACACTTATCTCAACCCGTACTTTTGCAAAACCACCTTACTGGAAGCGGCCCCGAATAAACACACACCTATCCATGTGAGCGAGGACGGGAAATGAAAAAACCTGGCTGCAGGAGCTCCAGTGTTGACCTTCCTGCGGTTCATTTTAAATTACATCTCTTCAGAGGTAAAAATGTTGTGGTGAGGATCTGACTTTCCCTCATGCTTCTCTCTCTCTCTCTCAGGAGATGGATTTAGAAGCTGTTGTGGTCGGGGGGCATTAGGGCTGATCTGCATTTTCCACAGGGGAGTGTTTCGGCGTCTCCCTCTCGGCCCGTGGCGTCAGGCTCGAGGTGGACGCTGGTATTTGTGCAGTGCGGTGCCACACATTTGCCTCACTCCTTTTGGAGGACTTATTACAGATTAGAACAGCCCGTCTGAACCACACGCTCGTGAGCCAGGCCGTGCCGTGGGCTGGTGGAGTGCGGCCTTGAGTATGCTTACGAAACCCCTGTTGAAACTGGATGGAACTGGCCATTTTTGGCCTTTTTGCCGTGTTTCGAGATGGAGATAGTCGAGAGAGGACTGTTCAGTGTGTTCTAGCAGCGAGGCCACATCTTTTTTACGTTAGTCCTCCTTAAAACAAGATACATTTACTTGAGAAGTAACACTGCATGCGATATCAAGGCTTATTTTCGTACGAGTGCATTTTGTCACTGCACTGGCAGATTGTTTTTCACTTTTTTTTTTATTTTAACTTGATCATATCGGTGCATTAAGACAAAACTACACCTGCATTAAAATTCATTCTCTAAAAACAAGTCTTAATATCTTATGTAATGTGTGTGTGTGTGTGTGTGTGTGTGTGTGTGTGTGTATATATATATGTATATGTATATGTATATGTATGAGGGGCCATACAAGCCAAAATCCATTCTTCTACTCTCACACACATACATTCTCCTTTCACATACATACATTTATACTGTCACACACAGAATGTATGTGTGTGACAGTTGAAGAATGGATTTTGGCTTGTACGGTCCCTCTATATATATATATGTATATACCGGTATATAGACTATATATATGCACATACATGCATACACACATACACACACACACACACACACACACACACACACATAATGTATCCATTAACATGTCCCTATAAAACCTTGTTGCATCAAACGAATGCACTAAAGCTGTGCGCTATGTGACTTATCTAGCCCTCCACCTCCCCAGCACCACCTGCCTAGATCTGTATTATATTCATATACCGTTTTCAGTTTTCATTCATTTCATTCTAAACCAGTTTGTTTTTCCGTAGAACACAAAAGCTCATTCAACATTGACTATAGCTGTCAAGCTCCCAAAAACATAATATAAGTAGTCCATACTGTATGTCTCATGTGCTAGATTCAGAAGGATACGATTGCTCTTTGTGTGAAGAGACTAAATTGTAAATCATTGTTCACTGACAATCTTCCTGAACTGTCATATGTCATTCACAATTGTGTACTTTACAGATTAAAAATGACCAGGTTTGATGCAATCGACACCTGAACTGAATTGGTTTACACTTGTGTTGTAAGCAAAAACGATGTGTTAGGTCGAATTTTGCCATTTCAGAAGTGAGATGGACCCGAACCTCGGTCTGTTCCTCGCACAAAGCTATCATATGACTTCAGAAGACTTAAAATACATTGTTGTGTGGGAATAAGCGGAGTAAAGATTCTTACTTTTGTGTTTCATGGAAAAAATAACTACATTACAGGGTTTGGAAAGACATGACAAGGGTGAATAAATCTTCCATTTTCCGCTTTAAGTCAAACAAGCTTATACTTACAGGTTTAAAGACAGGGTTTCTGTATTTCTACATGATTTTCAGCATTTGTTTCCTCCTTTTCCCCATCAATGTCATCCTTGTGCTCAGGTCTGATGGCTCTACTTGTTTAAACAGCTTCTTAATTGGCCTGACAACATCTCATAAAGGTCATGTGCTTCCTGAGCTGCCATTCAAGCTCTCAGTGTGAATCAGACTTAGAGAGCATGTCAATGTCCAGACTCTTCCTGCAATTAAAGTCAAGCACATGCGCCTCTCTGAATTACCGCCTGCTCCGTGTGACTGGATGTTGAGCGTCTGTTTGTTGTATGGAGCTGACGTCCCGTTTATGAAGTGGTCGTATGGCGCTTGCTGGGGTCACGACGGTCAGAGGCCACGTCTCCTCCTGGATCACGCTATAAGACGCGCTTTATGAGGAGCGCAGCGTGGGAGGGCCGATGCGTTTGTTGAGTTTGGGATTTAACTAGATTTGATGTTACGGCCCACCCAAGGATGTGTTATCGGAGTTTGTTCTGCTTTATTTCGTTCAAAATGATTGAATCTTAGAAGATCCCTTTAACTGTTGTGTGCATTTTAAATATATATCATGTGTGCTCATGGTAACCCACAATTCACATGAGGTATGTCTACGAAAAGTTCTTATGATTTAATAACTAATATTACTCTACCTAACTAAGTGGAACGGTGTGCTTCAAAAGAAATATGGACAAACCAGTTATCTTTAGTGAATTAAAACACACCCTCTGAATCTTTTCAGGCATGAATTACATCTAATATTTGTAGTGCTGGGTGTAACGCATTACAAGTAGCGTAAGTAATCAGATTACTTTTTTTGTAAAGTAATGTGTAAAGTAACGTGTTAATTTTAAATTTACAAGAAAATAGCGGAGTTAATTTTTTAAATAAGTAACGCATGTTACTTTGTTTTCCCATTTATAGACTGAAGGAAGCCCAGCCCAGGTGAGAAAAAGTAACGCAAAAGAAACTTAACGCATTAGTTTCTATAAAAAAGTTACTAAGAAGTGCATTTAGTTACTTTTTTTGGGAGTAATGCAATAATGTAATGCAGTAACTTTCCCCAACAATACCATTGATTATATATTAAATGAAAAAATACTAAAGAAATTAATAATGTTGTAATATGTTTCATTGATTTTTATAAAATACTATTGGAGTAATGTCGGGAATAGTGAATGAGTGTATAGGGGGTGATTTCGAACACAGCCTGTATGTTTTTGATTCACTAAAATGAACCATTTCATAGGAGTCATTTGTCTAGGAATCAGACACTGGACCCACTGTATATTTTGATTCACTAAAAAGAATCAGCTCAATTGAGTCATTTATGCGGAAATTAGACTCACATTCACACTGTATGTTTTTGTTTTACTAAAAAGAACCAGTTCATAAGAGTCATTCATTCTGGAATCAGTCTACACTGGTCACTCTGCAAGTTTTTGATTCACTAAAGAGATCCAGTTCATAAAAGTCATTCTTTTAGGAATCAAACTAATCTGATTGTGGTCTATTTATGATTCACTGAAATAATCTGTCTCATAAGAATCGTTAGTTCGAGAATTGGTTATGCTTTGTTTTCACATTGTAGATTCAAAAGTCATTTGGTTCTAGTTTATATATATATATATATATATATATATATATATATATATATATATATATGAGAAGAATGAAAGCAGTTGAATAACCAGTTCTTGGTCCTCAACCCTAATGATTTCGCATTCTCCAGGCGTTTTTGTATTTCCAAGTTGGACACTCGAAGAAAAGAAACCTAAAGGTGAACACAGTAGGAAGATGAAGAACAGACCCATTGTAATTCCCCGTAGGGTGAGTCCCGTCTTAGACGGAGGTGACCAAAGACGTGTTTGTGTGGTCCAAGACAGCTGCTTCTGAATCCCGCTCATCTTTGTCAGTGAGGGACAGTAAAGAATGAACACACACATCATCTCCGTGCTTACAGCTGAGATATTGTTCTTTCATGAGCAGAAGCGAAGACTGCAGGCTGTGTTTTTGGGCCGTGTTCCTACTGTCACGCTCTGAGCCCCTCTAAGCCTTACCACTTTATGAGGCCTGTGTTTACACTTTCACAAAGTGTGTGTGTGTGTTCTCCAAGTCACCCGCAGTGCAAAAATGCGTGTCCTCGAGCTTCTTGTTGTAATTCAAGGTAGGCAGTGCCGTTGAGTTCACATCCTCTTGCACCTCACAGCATTTCTTTTGTCTATTAATTTCTCACTACAAGACTAGAACGTTTGTTAATGAACTTGCCATGTGAAAAAAATTTTAAGGTCACATTGTACACTAGCAAAGTACAGCCTGTTCACGTAACAACCGACAAAAACTGTAAAACTAAGTGTTTTGGAGGTTTATTTGATACATGTACTGCAATATGATGTAAATTTAACTAGAGCATCATGCAGCAAGGTTCAGTTTGTTAACTTTAGTTAATGCATTGACATTAAAATAAGTCTTTTTATAAATTTAGATTATAGTTTTAGTTTAGCCTTGGCAAATAGCTTAAATAAAATAAGTTTAAAGTCCCCCTGTGGTGAAAATCAAGCTCAATCAGTTTCTGGTTGAAACGTATGCTGAATTAAACCAATATTTTCACTTGCCATTGTGTAGTGTTTACTACAGTAAAGCTTGAATGGATCAGGCATTCGGAGCTGGTGCGAGTGCGTGGAGGCGGGGCTCATTTGCATATTCAAAGATAAATATACACTAAATGAAGGAAGGGTGTAGTGTTACATTCAAGCTATTGTAAGGCATGAAGAAATTATTTTCACAGGAATTTTTTTAATGTCATTTTGATAATCACAGATGAGTTTAAAGGATACAATTATTGACTGCAGGGGGACTTTACGTTTTTTTTATATTTAATTTCAGTTATCGGTTATTTTATGGATATTTAACTTATGGTTTTAGTTTTACTTTTAGTTAACTATATAATAACCCTGCATTGGACTACAACAAAATGGGTTTGTTGTTCAGTGGTCTTTAACAGCCCCCAGAGGCGAAGCTAGTGATAATTAACTTATGTTTAAATTTCTCGTCTGCCAAGAACACATTCCTCGCCCAGAACCGAAGCTGGCAGAAGACGTCCGTGAATCTGTTCTCGGCACAGCCGGCTCTGCTGATGTAGGTCCAGGTCATTAGGTTGCGAGACGTTATAAACATTGACTAATGGGGTTGTGTCATTTGTTTTCGGTTCAACTTCATGAGCTCATGCTTGCTTCATCTCGCCTGGTGCTGATTTGCATT